>NW_020799095.1:76423832-76473475 GCF_003259725.1 Athene cunicularia
CGACGGTAGCTGCTCCGTGACTGCCCCCCTCCGGCAGCGCCTGGCCCTGCCTCTGCGCGCGGAAGCGAGTCAGGGCGGCACAGGGCGAGCGGGAGAGGAGGGTTGGTAGCCACGGCGGCGCCTGGCGCGGCGGGAGGGACGCGTCCGTGCTCTGGGCAGCGGCGGTGCCGGCAAGAGCACGGAATTCAGACAAAATAGAGCTAAAACCGAACCTAAATTCTGCCCCAAACATCGTATTCATACTTAAAGTCGGCCGAGCTTTCGGCAGGGTCAGTGTTTCAGGGATCAGGAAAGCGCAGGCCGCAGGTTTTCTTGGGGAACAGCCCCCCCGCCTCCCCGGGGGAAGCCGTTAAACTATGCGCTTTTTCAAATCCCAGCTCTCCTTCCCAAGCCTGAAATTTTCATCAGAACTATTAAACTCTTCAGTAAAACACAGAAATCTCTTTTAATTTAATCATTTATGTTTTCAGGTCTTTCTGGCCTAAGTAGCTGGGACAGCATTCACTAAATCTTTGTAGTCTGCAGGGTGCACAGAGTTATCGGGTGGCCTCTGGTGAGTGGAAAAGAATCTTGTTAAGGAAGAAAACAAGTTCATTTTATTAAGGGTAAAGAGAAATTCTGTATTGATGAAATGCCTGTGCGTATTATTCTAATATTCCATTGTGGCAGCATTTTTAACCCCTCTAGTTGATCAACAAGTCGTAGCAACTTTCAGCTCTCTTTACCATATGACCCTTTGTGTCCAACCAGTCATTAAATCCTTTGCATTAAACCTTCGGCCATCATGTCAGCAGTAGAGTGGATGGTAGTTCAAATCTGGACTTAAAATGCAGAAGTGGCACATGCCTAAGTTACAATTTACAACTCTTTCTTCCCCAATTTTAACCACATTAGTGCCTTTAAGCTTACCTTCTTCAAGCTGGTAGGGTATATGATACTGGCCAGTGTAAGCAAAATATATCAGGAAAATATGAAGGCTTGGTGTGGCTCTCCAGTAGGTATATAATTAAAGTGCTGCAATAAACTACATGAGCTATGCTATCATATTCAGCTCTTCCATGTCCTCCCTCTCAGAAAGGCAGGGTAAAAAAGCTTCCACTTTTAACTTAAAAAAAATAGTTTATTGTAAAAGTAAGCTCATTTTCCCCTTGACAAATTATTTTGGCATATTAAAAAAGTGCCAGCATAGTACTGAGGATATGAGAAATGCCAGTATATTCAATTTGTCTGAACAAAGAAAAATTAATGAAAAAAACAGACGAAGGAAACAAGAAATGGGGCCCTTTGGTTTTCAAGTGCATTTGTAATTCCCACTCTTTACTTTCCAAACATGTAACCATTGTTGTTATTCTTCTGTAATAAATATAAATTAAATGTCATATAAAACTTTCTAAATTAGCATTCACATTCAAAAGACCATGGCAGGATTAATGTATATAATTTTCCCATTTCGGTCTTTCATGGTAGGCTTTTTTAAATTAGATGAAAGCTTTTGAAATGAGTTGCTATATATTGCCAGTGAATAATTTAATTCCTGTCTGGATCTATCTATTCAGCCATTTAAATTGCCAACAAACTTTACATGTATACCATCTTCTCAACATTGAGAGAGAATTGAGAGAGCATTGAGAGAGAAATAATAAAGCAATAATTTTGTTCTTACTCAGTGTTTCAGCATGGGCTACATAACAGCTTACCAGTAAACATGAGTTGAAGGCAGGCCATTATATTTTCAACAGAAAAGAAAAAAAATGAATAATTTGTTGTAAACTAAATTAAATTAAATCTCTCTTGGCCTTCTTGGTGGTTTTGGTGATCAAATTATTAATCCTCATCTATTTGTTAATATGTTAGGTCTTCTTCACCTCAGAAATACCCATGTCTTAAGTAGTTCTTAATCTTTTGTACAAAGGAAGATGTTATTATTAGCTTCTGACTGTGATCAAGGTCAAGAATTAGTGCCAACAGGCACTGGACAAACATACTGGAAAAAAAAGTATCTGCTCCAAAGAAGTTATTGTCTAGATAACAGAGGAAATTAGGACATTTTACAGGTGGAAACTGAAGACAGTAATAGATGTAACCCCAAATCACAGAAGTTTATGGCAAAAGGAAGAGCATGTTTAGAGTGGGTGGGAGGAGCAGAAAAAAATACTAGATTCTTTTGAACATGGTTTTATTTTGGTAAAACAGTTTTGTAACTTTTAAATGCTTAGAAAATATATTGTCTTTTTTTCCAAAGTTCTCTTAAGAGAATACAAAGTAAATACTGCAAAATTGAAACCATCCAGCTTTTGTACTGTTGAACTATCCAGCATATGACATTTCTATCTTTTCTCCCATTTTAAAATTACTTCATAAAAATTATTCCCTTACACTTTTACAGTTATTTTGAAAAAGCCAAACAGAAAAAAACTAATGCTTTTCAGTTTTTCTTTAGCTGAACATTTCAAAATGCATTTATTTTCTTAATCAGTTCTTTGATTTATTTCAGTGCTGCCCTAGTTCTTTTCCTCAGCTGTGAGTGCCTGACTCTCACCACAAAAATGGTTCAGCTGGTTATAAACAGCAAGTTACAGAGATGTGGAAAACATAATGGATTGTTTTACGGAAAACTGAATGGATGCCACTGTGTCTTAAAAAATCAGGCAGTATTTGGGGTAAACATGTATCTATTTCTGAAACAACTGATGCACCACCAGGGAGGTCTAGAGCTTCCATGGCAGGAGCGAAACTGTTAAGAGCAGGAGCTTTGGCATGTAGCACAAAGTTTGGCCTACGGGAAAATTAGCCTGGCACAACCAGAAGGCACAAAAGTCTGTGGACTACAAAAACACACGGTGAAAGCCACGGCCACCCTGGATCTTCCCTGTGCACTGCAGGGCCTTTAGAGGATGTGTTTCCTGGTGACTGGCCATTTTGCCATGCCACCTCATAAAGCTGCTCCTAACCAGCAGGTAGCTGCTGTGCCAGCGGATTCCTGACACAGAGACGAAGAGTAGTCTCAGATATACTATGTCTGCAATAAAGTTTACTGCTGCTCCAGGAGGGTGGCCCAGACTGTTGTATTGATGCTAAATACAGACTCTAAAGCCTTAGTATGGACCCGTGTGTTTCCTTTAAGCTGATGTTCGCTTCTTACCGAGCCTAGCCTATGATTAGTAGCTTCCTGAGGAATCAACCTTCCTGAGGAATCAACCTTCCTGAATGAAAATGTGACTTGTGATTCATGTTTTGCATACCTGTTGTATGCTATAAAATGTGTAGCAGTACTTCACCGAAAATAAATGTAGGGATGGACATAATGGCTCAGCACCATCAGACACAGCCATGATATAGGGTCTAGATCTGCTTATTTTAGAAAATATTTCTTAGATGCTTGGCTGTGCACTGGTGTTTGTCCTATGGATTATTAACATTTCAACCAAAAAATAAACTATGCCCCCTAGCATTTTCATTAAAAGCTGAGGTTTGGCTAGAGTGTAAACTACCTAGTCTAAAATTATATTACAGGAGAAATCACTGTGTAATAGATTTGACTGAGAAGAAAATCAAGGCTGTTTATATATGTTTAGATTTCAAGAAGCTAGGTAATACTTGGATGATTGACACTTATCCATTTCCATGCATTAAGGAAATATTTTCAGAACTTCATGACTCTTCTCAAGATCTGCAGAATGTGTATCACCAAATGACATTGTTTAAACACAGCAGGGATATCTTCACATGTATTAACAGTGGATTTTCTGTTTAAACATAGGTCCTTTCAACTTGGTTGGGATCCTGCTGTCATGCTGAGAGTGGAGCCAATGGCTGTCATTAATCTACTTGGGATTCAGAGCTCTGTGGCTGCTGTTGCTTGGTGAAGGGCTCCTGGGTTAAAAAAAAAAAAAAAAAAAAAAGTCTGTATTTGTCTTCTGGAATATCCCATTCCTAATAACTGTAGTATCATTTGAGGCATAAAATTCTTTATCTAAGACACTTCCATCAACTTCAAGTGAATCCTTTAGAGAGTTAGATATTTGTGTCATTAGATTAGAATGTTTTTGGTTTTGATATTTTTGCATACTCTCCTTGTTCTCATTGGTAATAGAGGGTGTGGTGTGAAACATATTACCATTGTCAAGCAACTGCTTATAGGTCCTTCTGAGGACATGTTGGTTCTCATGTCTTTAAAAATCTGTGAAAATACCCTTACAGATGACACCAGTTAGGGATTATCCTCAATATTTAGCAGGAGCAATCTTACTTTCCCAGAAGACTTTTTTTTTTTTTTTACCTTCCAGATGTGATTGGAGGTAATGATTGCCAACCAAATTAAACTGAACTCCTTAGGGCAGGGTTCAGTTCTACTTAATTTAAAACTGTGAGCTTTGCCAAAAAAGAAAACGTGTCTGTTGTGGAGAATGATCCACACAGTCACCACAGATACTTTCTATGACGACACCTATGTTTCTGCCTGTGCTTCTGCTGCACTGACTAGGAGAGAAATACAGAAGGACTTAGATTTTTAATGACTTGTATTACTTTTTCTGAAACATTGCAGCAAAAGGAAAAAGGATGGCCAGGGAGAAGTGAGCTATGGTCTAAAGGTCAGAATTACTACAGGTTGATCAGAGTCAGTGACCTCTATTTTATGAGGTTGTCTGATTTCTTTAGTAACTTTCACTTCACTGTAGCTTGCACACTGAGAATTTGGGCATAAACCCCAGTTTTTGCTTGCTTTCCGATGGCAATAATGTATTTGCTGTGTTTATGACCTTCAATGAGGGGTCACTGAATATAGTGAAGAAACCACTGATGTCTAAAGAAGAGATTAAAATGCTTTCAATGAAGTAGATTTTCATCTGGCTGACTGAAATGGAAAATCAAACACATTTACTACTCAAAATCTACATTTTCTTGACTCTTCTTATTAGATCAATTAAACATTTTGTTATACTAATTTTTTTTAATGCAGTCATGATGTCAGATGGGCCTCTGCCAGGGCCTCAGCCTGGTTAAAGGTGCTAAAGAAAGAGTCAACTCACAAGGATGATGAAACACACAGAAATGGTAGTGCATGGCATTTCTTTCCCACAGCCTTGCCCTCAGAGGGTCTGAAGAGTACCTGAGCAGCTCAGCCCAATGTCCCCATTCAGCTTCTGAGAACGTCTGTTTGGAATCCATCCTTTGCAAAGCAGAACATCTGGGAAATTCTCTACCTTAGAAGTGTCTGTCTAGTTTATCCATACTTTAGAAGAGTTCCTGAGAGCCTGTATTTTCTGATTCATTATCAGCTGAATCCTGAGAACACAAATTGCTGCCAGAAACCTGCACAAAATTTTCCAGTCAGGACTTTCATATTCAGGTTGGCAAATGGGGTTCTCCTTCTTTTTCATTTTTCCCTGGATTCTCAAGTTTGGTTCCCTTCCTCCTTTCTCCTCTTCTGTCACTGATTTTCTACCAGGAGGGAAAGGAGAGGTCTTCCAAGTTATTTATAACCTCTTGAGGATATGCATTATCTCTACTTTCCTTACATACTCCTGATCCCCCGAGTCAGTTCCTGATCCTGCTTCTGTGGAAGGGCAGGGGAGAATTTTATACAGGAAAGTGCAGGAGGTTCTCCGGGAGGCCTGAACCTCACAGTAGCTTCAAGGAAAGTAAAGGCTCATGTGCAACTCCCTTTTCCTCCTTCAATCTCACTCCTGATGGGGATAAGCTGAAGCTGGGCAAATAAACTTTCTCCTCTATACCAGGGTCCTATTGTTCAGGGCTGTGGGAAAAAACAGCCAGAGCTGTACAGATGCAAAGCATGGTAGAAAGGATTATGGTGAATAGCATGGCCAAGATGAGTCTGGCAAGTCAGGAGGGATGTGTGTACAGGTGACTGAGAGGAGAGGGGGAGAGAGACTAGAAGAAGTCAAGAACTGGTAATAGGCAGAAGCAAGTGTCACAGCCATCTTCAAGATGAAGAAAGAGAATCCAGGGAGCTACAGGTCAGTCAGCCCAATCTCAGTCCACAGGAGGATTACAGTGAAAGAGCCTCATGGCAACAGAGACCTGGAGGCCAGAAGCAGGAGCACGGGCAGATCCAGAGAGGTGGCAGCTCTATGGGTGCCACAAGAGGTCACCTCTGCTCCAGCCCCAGAAGGTGGTTTAGCAACTTTGAGAAGAGGGTGGCAGAGGAGATGGAGCATCTCTGGGGCCAGCAGTGGGCCAGCCAGGCAGGGACCGAGGTGGTTATGCACCCAGCTGGAGCCATCTGGCAATCTGATGGGCGGTGAAACGAGCAGTTGCTGATGTTGGGAAACACATTGCCTCGCATGCTGCCACCTGATTAAGCTTATTACCTGAGAGGCCCCAGGGCATTTCCAGGTGTCTGAAGCCTTCAACATCAGAAGCAGCATCCTGCACGGCTGCCCTGCACCTTGCCAGCACTGGCAGCACCAGCAGCAACAGCGAGTCACCAGGGGCTTCTGATCTGCTGTCCTGCTTCAGGCTGCCCTATCTTGCTGTATCTTCACCAGGTTAACCCTGGATCACATCTCACGACTGCCAGAACCCCTTGAGCTGGGTCAGTCGTTGCCTGTGCTCACCTGGGGCTGGAGGTGGTTGGGGAGAAAGATCTGGAGATTTAGCACTTCCTCCAGGAGCACCAGGATGATGTGCCAGTGTCTGGTGGTCTCTGCCTCCAGTCAGCTGCAGAAAGTGTGACTCCTTGAGTTCCAGCCAGGAGCAGTCCAAGCTCACGCCCCAGGGACTGTCCCTCGTCTCTCTGCACAGGGTGAGGTGGGAAGAACACTTTAGGAGTATCTAACCTTACCTTATCGATGAGAGCCCAGGGTAGGGGTCACTCTCACCCCAATAACATTCAATGATTTTTTTAGTTCAAGTGTAGGAAATTCTGTGCAAAATGCTACCTGCTAAAATGTCCTGTTGGCAATATCAAGCAGTCCAAAGTCAAGAGGAAAGAGAGAGGCTTTAGTTCCCCACCAGGAAGGAGGCAGGGAGGCAGGAATGGGGTGTGGGAGTGCTTCAGCACTGACACACCAGATGGTTTCATGTGAGGAGCCTGTTGTATGTGCCTGGCCATAAAGGATTGGATCTAGTCTGGCAGCACAGTCCTACTGAGCAGCATGATGTGTGTGTGAATTGATGTGTTCTCACCAGCAGCCTTTATCTTGTGATTACAGGAGAAAGTCCAAGTAGGTCAGGAGAGGAGGGACCCAGAGATATCTAGTTTTTCTGAGCAATGGGGATCTGTGTATGTAGGTGAATTGGAAATCTGTACAGCAAAGAGAGTTTGCGCTTCATTTTCTGCTTTAGATTTTCTCACTGCAGTCCAAAATTGGGTTTTGAAAATGCATGCTTATGTTAAATATGTTGATGTATTTATGTTAATAGATCTTTCATGATTATATACAAAATGTTCTTGGACCTGTAGTATACTTCGGATTAGCTTGTATATTTTGGATGGAGGATCAATTCCAGATCAGCTATCATGACCAAAAAAGGGTTGAATTTAGATTGCCTCTGAAAGATGCACAAGAAGAAAGAATTAAAGACCTCTTTCTGGTTTTGGAAACTCATAATATGCAGAGCAACAAACCATTTAGTAAAATCTAATTATAGTTCAGTGACTTTAACATCTATTTTTCCATCACACTTTCCCTACCTGTTATATTCCAATTGCTATATTGATCTTTGTCAATTTCTCAAAGGTATTGAATAATGTCCTACACTTTAGTATCTCATATAATCACAGACACTCAATAAGATTCTTTGCCTACTCATATTCAGTTATTTAATATGACCATATTTTAATGAAAATTGGAAGCTGAAAGATACAAATTTTCGCTCACCTGGATGTCCATCCTAAATACTTACAAAATTGCCACATGTATTTAGTGTTGCATTCCATGGACAAATCAAAGTCGTGCCTGGAGTCCAGGGAATAAAGTGAGTGGGGCCTTGGGAAAGTGGTGTGCATTGTAGGACTGGGACGTGTACTGGCTTGGCTCTTCAGAAGTTGGCTTGAGCTTGGCTTCTTCAGTATCTCAGTCATGTTCTTTTTTTAAAAAAATAAAAATAAAAAAAAATCTGGAGACAGCAATCTGGAAAAAGCATACATTTCTTGTTTACAGAAAAAAAAAATTCTTTGTGAAATTTACATTTAAGATAAATGGAAAGCCATTTAGTACAAGAGAAAAGAAAGTTACAAGTGTGATAAGGAGGTTATAATTTTTAGCTTTCAGCTGGCTGCTGTTGGGAGATCACAGAAAGAAGAATTCCTCAAAAAGATACTGTATCCAAAGAATATGAAGAATTCCTAAGAGCCTTTGAAGTCTGCAAATTCTCTGGGAGGTTTCCAGGAGTAAGCAACGTGACTGCAGTAGTTCAGCTGCCTGAAAGATTAACATAAACACATCAAAAATTACTCCGAACTGTACCCAGGTGAAACGTGCGGAATCTAGTTTGCATTTGGGGAAACCAGTTGTTTCCCAAACTCCACAAAACCTTTTTATCTCATCAAAGCAGAAAACATAAAACAAGGCTTTTAACCAACCTATATTAAAAAGACATCTTGAATGGTAATGAAGAGCCTTAATTACAAATGCCAAGGCAGGAGTCTGTTGTTTAGTTTCTGACTTTCTATTTGCTTAATTCACAAGTTCACTGAGGAATGTGCAGTTTCATTGCTGTTCTTCTGAGTCATGCCATGCTTACTCTTTGCTTTCAACTAACATAATATGTAGTTGTTCCTGGGAATTCATTTAGCTCTCAGAGCTTTAAGTTTGAAAATATTGGCATTTATGTCTTTTCTCACAGGAAAGAACTTATTATGATTGTTGCATAATATACGGAAATGGTGGTGCTCAGCTAATTGTGGGTTTTGACTCTGAGGAATTGAAATGAGCTGGCTATGGTTTTTTCTAGGATAAATATGTCAGAAAAATCGACATGATCAAAATTCAGTTTTGGTGCCACTTCTGAAGAAATTTCAGGGGAAGAGACCAGCAGCAGGCACCAATTTCTGCTTAAAACCAGAGAGGGAATGTTGGAATAGCTGAGTATACTGGTATCGGGCTGAAACAAGAGGAATCAGGCTTCTGGTTTCTGCTCACATGAAAATATAAGGGGCTGTACGAAGGCAGGATCTCTCAGAGAAGACAGAGGGTAAGAAGTATTCATGTCAATACGGCAGTCTCTTCATGAATGCGGTGGTGGAGCCGTAGCTTGAATATGGATTTCTGACCTAGTGTATTTATGTTAAATCTTCAAGGCCACACTGAGGATATATGTCTTTGATAGAAAGTCCTGGGTTCTTCTTTCAGGACCAGCCTATCTAAGACTTCCTCCACTGGTGTGATTTCTATCTCCTTTATATGCAAGTTTTATTTTTTGTACGGACGTCCAGACAAATGCTATCTTATTAATGTCAATCTATCACTCACTCATGAGAAAGATTATGTGATGGTAGAGACAAACTGTGACTTCCTTCTGTGGAGAAGATGGCTAATTTCCCTTTTTTCCCTCCACCTCTTTATCCAGATAACAAGGTGGAAGATCATCCGCACGCTGTGGAACTTGTTCATTGTTTGTATCTGGGCTTATGGGAAGGTTTGTGCTAGGAAGAAAGGAAACCCACTGGAGTCTGACTTGGTGAAAGCACTCAAAAAAATGGATCTCAGCTTCCCAAGCAAACTTAGAAGCAAGCCAGGTGATCTGGGGAAGCTAATAAGCTGTGGTACAGACTGTTGGTCTCTTTGAAGAGAGGCAGGTGACTGGATATTTGATTCCAGCTTCCAACGGGGAAGCATTTCAGGTTTGAGTGGTTTTTTTCCTCCTGAACCAGGAGAACAGGCTGTAATGAACAGATGTCCTGAGGTCTGAGCAGC
This sequence comes from Athene cunicularia, assembly GCF_003259725.1. NCBI lineage: Eukaryota > Metazoa > Chordata > Aves > Strigiformes > Strigidae > Athene > Athene cunicularia. The sequence continues at coordinate 76,433,714 of NW_020799095.1, forward strand.
TGCTCAATAGAGGGCTCTAGAAGGGGCCTGTTCTATGGTAGCTGCTGTGTCAAGTGCAGACAGGCCATCATCTCTACAGCTTCCCGGGGAAAAAAGGGAAAATCAAAGCACCTTAGAGAGGAACCTTGTGAAGGCTCAAATAAGGTGGTCCTAAGCTTTTTGCCTTACAGCCCATAACTTGTCAGGTCTTTGAGATCTCGTTGTGGGTCTGTCAGGCAACTGAGGTCCATTTCAGACTAGAAGGAAGCAGTATGCTGGGAACTGTCAGGAGTGGAGGTGCTAATATCAGCCCTTAAGAGCAAATCTCATAAGGCCTTAAAGTTTTCTGCTTAAGCTCATGCTTTCTACTTGCTGAAACCTTCAGTCTGAAACTTACTAGTTCACAAACTAGCTGTGGAAGAGGGAGCTTGGAAGTTCACTCTTTGTTGGCATGGCTGCTTCCGCACAAATAGCCTTTGCAAAACTTTTAACTGTCCAGGTGGGCAGGGGCAGATGTCCAGGTGGGCAGGGGGAGACATCTTCCACACCTTCACCTTTGACAGCCTACGCAGTAGATGTCCTCTCTGAACCAGGTAGGGTGGGCAGTGACAGCAGTCTGGCTGGCCTCCTTGTCCCAAGCATTCCCTTCCACACGTAATGTATGTGGCTTGTGTGTCTGCCTGTGCCTGCCCTGGGCAGCATGGGGGCAACAGACATGCCATGGGCTGGCCCCTTCCCTGCCTGGACCCTTTCTCCTGAGACCCTCCAGTATGTGTTTACTCCACCATACGCTCAGGCACCCTTAGAAACTGATTTTGTTAAACTAGCACAGACTGTAGGGTAGGTATACTCACTCCCAGCATAGACTCAACAATTTGCAGGATTACACTGAAATGTAATTTCTTTCTGCTAGGCCAAAGTTCATTATTTCGCTTTAGAAAAAGAGTAAGAACAGGTGCTCTCTGCAAATGTATTTAATAAAGTACCTTGATTGTTCTGAATTGATTTATGTGTGGTAATTACCTTGTAATATAATTAGAAGCTCTTATGTTTACTTTTCCTTAAACTTGCTGCTTTGATGTTGCACTTGGGCGTCTGTATTGCTTTGTGGGATACAGTCCAAAGCTGCCTGGATCCAGTCCAAGATTAGTAATGCGTAGACATATTTGCAAAACAGTCCTTTTAAAGTTGAGCAAACATGGGAAGAATGGGTTTTTTTCCTGGCACTCAGTTTAAAATTTTGGAGTTTAAAACACTGATTCAGTGTAATATTTTTTTCCAGAATTGTTGATTGACCAGTGACAGTAGCAAACATTTCCCCTTTTTTCCAGTTAGGAAGAAACCCCTAAATGTTCATCTAGAAGATGTATAGCCTACAGGTTTTATCACATGTAAGTGGAAGGTTTGGGGTCCTCTTGGCTTTAAAAAGGATCTCTTGGAAAATCTCAGCCAAATCAAACTGTTCAAGTGCACACTGGGAATTTACAGAGGAAAAGACAGATTTCTACTCATGCAAGTTTCCTCTTCTGAAAAGTGGGGTAAATCCTACTTGTACAAGGTGCAGCTTTTTGTTGAAGGCAACTTACTTGTAGTGAAGAATGAAATTGTGTTTATATCTTAGTGTAAACACAGCCTCAATTACAAACAAACAAAATTACCCCCTTCCAGCTGATTAATGCCCAAAAGTTCAAAAGTTCCTGAAATAAAACAAACAAACAAACAAACAAACAAACAAACAAAACCTCATTAGATGAGTTTTGTTTGACAGGACAACTCATACCAAGAAAAAGAAAAAAAAATTACCAAAGAAAAAAGAAATAGAACTTGTGCCTTGGGGCAAAACAGACCAAATATATGTATTTTTAAATCAACGTTTTACAGGGAAAATTCTGCATACAAAATTCAGCTTTCAATGACTAAATATGTGGAATGAATTAATCCTTGAAGGTAAGAGTCTGAATAGTGTATAACTGAAAGGAAAAGCACTTTTTAGTCATTTCTGGATTCCAAATTTTTGTAGTTTTAGAGAAGACAAGATATTTGGTAAGAAAATATAATAGAGATATTCTTAAGTCATGCAGAAAATAGATGTTCAGGTTTTTAGATAAGGAAATAAGCCCTTAATCCATGCAATTATCCATGTAATTGTAATTTCCATGTGATCTTAATTCTGTTGCCTTGCTCATGTCTCTATTTATAGTGTTCAGTGCAACAATGATGATGCATCTGATCCTGGGTACCAATTTTTGAGACATTGCTCCAACATTTACTATTTTCCCTATATCTTACTATTAATTCATTATTATTTGTAATATTTGGAATCATGTGCCTTGTACTGAAATTCAACAAAAAGTGTTTTTTAATAAAGTGATGAGCTACTGAATAACCTAGAAACACCTGGACAGTGTTAGGTAATTTTAATATGCCTCTTTGCATGTCATCTGCATTATTAAAATAGTTTTCCAGTTATTGCTTTGGAGTAATTAAAGTTATACTCCACCCTTTTTCTATAAAGTTCACAAAACACACCCTCTGAAATCGCACAAGCTCTTTCAGCAAAAATAGGTAATCTGAGACTAAGCATTCACAGTTTATTTTAGGTAAAAATGAATCCAAACCAGTCATGAGAAACCCAGAAGCTGTTGAGTCAACCAGTTCTACATGCCAACAAGCAAATTAGCAACACACCTACTGAAAACATTTTTTTGCAGATCATCCTTCTGTCCCTGTGGTCAGACCCCTACTTTTGATTTTGGGGAGAAAAGCAGTTGTATGCTCCAAGAGCTGATCCTTGCCTCCTCAAAGGGAAGATGGGACACTTGGAAGGACATTAAAAGGGACAACCAGAAACCAGTTGACACTGATGGCTTCAAATAACTTACAGAGATGTAATGCAAAGGACGGAAAAATGAGAGAGCAGAGAGGAAGTGGAAAGCCAGGAAAAGGGGCGGATGCAAGGGGGACATGGCCAAAGAGGAGAGATGATGGCAGATTCAGTCTGTTATTTTTTAGCAGCAAATAAAAGCACAGGGGAGTGGGAGCATGGTGAGAGATGCAAAGATTAATAACAAAGAAGCAGCAGTAGCCCTGGCTGGGTGCTTTGCTCAGTGCAGGGAACACCAGCGCTGCACCAGATGAAGCAGATAAGGTCACTCCCACACAGGAGAAACTTCTGATCCTTTCTTCTTAGACACGGCGGAAAGCATGGGAAAGAGCAGGGATATAGCCCAGTACTAACTAAATCAGAGAATTCCTGGAGATTTCTTTCAATGCTCCAGGCAAAGGCAGCCATGAACTCCAGAGTACAATGCTAGGTAAATGACAAAGAACAAATTGCGAGACTAGTTTTTCACTGATGACAGTGAAAGTAGCTGTCCACGTAAACCTCCTGCCAGGTCTTGATAGGCAATAACAAGAGCTGGCTCAGTTTCCAAGGGTCTTATTCAAACACTGACTAGAGATTGAAGCCAGAAATATGGAAAATGAAATCAGATTTGTTAACCTTTATTTCCTCACTCCCAAGGGATGACTCTGTAGATAAGTTTAGGTACACAGCCTTTCACTGGATGAAGGGAGAGAAATTGAAATAACATACAGAAACAAAAGTCACAAACCCAGCTGCAAATTACAAGCCCACTAGTTAGGCTCTATCTTTTCAGTGAATTTGTGTGAGAGGGACTAGCTATGCTTCCCTCCTGTAGCCACCCATGTCCCAAGGGATGTCTCTTGCTCTCATGTCATGTGCTGGGTACTCACTGGCATTACAGCTGGCCCTGCAGAGCTGCGCTGTTCTGACCCCATCCCACCATGTCTCTCTGCTAACCCTTCCCAGAGAGCCTCTCTGCGGGTTTCTCACCAGGTACCCTCAGCGGTGGTAACCCCTTAACAAGGCTGCTATTGTTGGCAGGAGCGGTGCAACACAAGAGGGGAGCCTCACCACCCCTCTTGCCTTGTCTGCAGCTTCTAGGCTGTGAGTGGAGCACTCATCGTAGGTGCTTTGAACAGGTTTTTCACAACATAAATAAAACATTTGTAACGATTTCAAGTTTCTGACAAGTCTGTTGCTACCAGCAGCACTCCAAATACTGTACCAGGTGATGGCAAATTGGGCATGTTGAAGTCTGTCCATTGGCCTCTCTATTGGCCTCTCACTTCTGCACTAGATGCCAGCAGAGTACTTGCCTTTCTTCCAGTAGTTGTCTGGGAGAAAATACCTTTCTATTTTGCCTCAGGACAGCAGGCTTGCATTTCCTAGGATCTTGTTACTTATTCTAACATACAGCTAAAAATGCAGCCAACAGCTGTGAGGATTTACTCAGGGGGTTTACTCCATGCCCATTTCTATACAACCAGGAGGAGCAATTGGAGGAGTATTGGTGCAAATCTTCAGGAATAAAAAAAAAACCAAACCAACAAAACCCATATGCGCCTTTCAGGTGAAGGAGAAATTTGACCACTGTGTGTTTGAACAAGTGAATATGTTGTGCTCATCCTAACCCTCGGCTGTCTTCCTTTTTTTAAAAAAAATACCCCAAAACCTAAAAATAGAGATATTCACAGCAGCCTTAAAAAATAAATATATAAGTTGCTTGAGACTGTAGGAAATATATATGTTCAATAAACTCCATAATCCTGAGTTCATTATAGAAGTGATTATATCTTATGGAGGAAGAGACAGTCTCTTCAAGTATGGGAGATCTAAATGATTCAGGGTTTGCAGTTCAAACATAATCATAATGTGCAGGCAAAGGCTTGCATTACAGCAGAGCAAGTCCTTTGCTCTCCTTTCACCCTAACCACCCCCAATTAGAGATTTTGGACACGAAGACAGGATTTACAGTCATGAGATGCATGTGGGATCAGATGTCTGGTTCTGCTGGCCCAATCTGTTCCACAGGGAACCACAGCTTGGACAGACACAAGTCCTGGGGGGGCAAGGTAGGAAGACAGTCTTGTGGATCTGAGTACAGCAGGCCCACCCAGGTTGGGTTAGGCAAGCTCAAGCAAGATGCCATTAATATCAAAGTATAAACCAGATCTTTTCAGTGAAGTCTGTCCACTCCCTCCCTTGCAACACAAGTAATCTTTTTAATGGTTTCTTATACAATCCTGAGTGCAAAGCTACTGACAGGTAAGACAGGACAAACACCCTATGTTTGGTCATGACAAACCTTAATTCTGAGCTGTGTGTAGCTCCCACAGCACTCAGAGGTAGGACTCACCTTTCCTGACTGATGATGCACTCAGCACAGGAATCTACACCTGCACTAGGTGGGTAGGCTGTCATTAAACTCCAGGATCAGCACAGTTGGTGGCATCTAGGGGACTATCCATTTCATTCTAAAGAAGACACCCATAGAGTGTGAATCATACCCTAAATCTTGATGAAAATTGTGGGAGTGTAGACATCTTGCTGAACATACAGACATCTTCATTGTAAATGTCTGAGGTTGGGTGAACTGAATCAAACCATCACCTGTTTCATATAGTCCTTGGATTACACAGTGGTCACTGCCACACAGAGTTCTGCTGAGGATCTACAGAGTGACTGTGGGATTTATTTGTCATATACACTTAGGATCAAGATTTCTTTTATCTTTGACTTGAAATGACATTGCCATTTTCTTTGAGCTCTTTGTCTCTCTCATTCCTCCCCCCTCAACATGCACACACACCATGTGCACACACAGAGAAAATTAAAACTATAGTAGGCATCAGACTGAGGGCTAGGCTAATGTTCCTTGTATATAAGTCCAGTATGAAAATAGGAATGGAAAATTTCAACAAGTCACCATCAATAACAACCAGCTCAGACTCAAATGTTTATAACTTGCTGAAAGCAAGTCTAATCAAACATAACCTGGAACACTTTTGGACTTGTTGAGAATACTTGTGGGTGTGGCTGTAATATGTTTAATCTGTGTGCTAGGGAGACTTCCATAATTTTTTTATGCTGCAAGTTTTCCAGGACAGATTCATCTTAATTTGGCAGAAAGTCCATTGAAGACATTTATTATGGACAGTAATAGCGCATGAATATACTATAAGAAAATGCATCTTTGAATTTAACAATGCATCAGCAAACGCACCACTGATGCTCTCTAAATGCTGAGGTCCAAAGATACTGAAGTGTCTTAAATGGCTGTATCATGCACATCATTTGCTTTACAGTGTACAAGTCTGGAGGGGAAATTTTCCCAGAAAACTGAAGAGTGTGCTGACAATAAGATTCAGGAGCCTTGTTTCAACTTCTCTATACTATTTTGTTAGGAATCACACATATTTAGCGAGATGAAAAGAAAAAAAAAAGTGCAGTATAGTGTTTATGTGCATCTTGCTTTCTAAACTCCTTAAATAATAAATAAATAAAGGGTAGAGCAAAAGGCAACTGATGTGGAGCCTGTTGCACCCTGCCTCTCTGCCTGATCTGTCGCCACGCCTTCCGGTAGGGATGACTCCTGTGCTAAGCCTCTCCTCCTCACCTCCCAATCCCAAAGTCTGCAGAAGAGGTGAAGAGGACCTGGAAACTGGATGGGCAGCAGCAGGAGCAAAACTGTCAGCAGAACTGGTTTTCTTCTTTTTGTGTTTAGAGAAATCTAGCTGGTATCTCACTGAGCAGAAGCAGCGAGCTGGGCTAAAACAGGATCCTGTACTCCAGGTATGTGATGGCAAACTGGTCCACAAATACTGAGTTGGCAGCAGAGAAAGGCTAACTACTTTTAACTGTTTTGAAAGGGAGAAATCTGAAATTGCTAAGCAATTAGATATAGCTCTTTGAAAAGGTATGAAATATTCAGAAAAAAAAACCTTTAAAGAGAGACTTGGTTTCAGTAAAACAATGCACAAAGACAAGTTTTAGGGAGCAGATAAGGTGGAGATAAAGGGTGTCAACTTTGGAAAAGACTGGATTTCATTTTGAGTCTTTGCTGCAAGCTGTGGCACAGCAATAGTTCTAAGGACACTGATAACCATTTTATGTCCATCAGTAGCAAGATCACATTAAAGGACCATAATAATTTCTTTTGCCCTTATGGTAATGAATTCCCATTCTTTTCCTTCTTTGGTCCATTGGAACACTTACCATTGAAATAAATCATTGCTGGAGTTTAAAATGTTATCACTGGATCCAGGAAAAGGGCAGAGATGTCACATCTTGGCACCACTAGTCCAAGGTCCTGCCAAACAGCACAGCACATTGAGATCACGTGCTCATACTCACTTTCTGAGAAATGGGGATTATCCTTAGGACTGTCTTTGTCCCTGTTTAACCTTGATTGTTAAAGACTCTTAGCCTCACCTTGCAAGTAGGGATTTGGTTTTTTTCTATTGAAGATTAAGACTCAGCATGATTAAACCATGTAATTTGTTGCTTCCTAAAAATGTAGTAGTTCAGGTCTGTCCTACCACCCAAAGGAGCCCACCTTTACCTTGTGATAATTGTAAATAACTCTCCTCGGTTTTTATGTTACCTGCATGAAAGCTAAATGGCTTACAGTATCAAGACATCCAAGGAAAAGCAGGACCACTGGTGAGAAGGAGAAGCTATAAGAAGTACTTTTCTTTATGAGCAGAAGGATGACAGCAGACTCATGGATATCAGTCTTTTTTCCCTGTTAGCAGCAGTCAGTTTTTCCCCTGTTCCTAGCTTCCCACCAGGCCCTGTATCTCCTTTGTGTTGGAACTCAGCGATGAGGAGCAGGGTGTAAATGCGAGATGCTGCCTGCTTGGAACCATGTCATGGGGAAAGCAGGAAAAGGAAAAGTGTCATGGCGAAGTTGGTGGGAAGAGGGAATGAGGTGAGACAGGACAGGTAGGAAATATCCTGGCTCATTGCTTTGCCACACCATGTTGCGTGGGACAAAGCAGGCAGGAACAAATAAAGCTTCTGACTGAACAGGATCCCATCAAAGACTTCTAAGCAGTTCAGGTGTGGCTGACTATTTACTAACGTTCTCCACAGCCTGATGCCTGGAGGAGAGCCAGCTGGATAGTATGAATCAAGATAGGCCAAAGAAATGATTTCTGGGAAGCATCCAACGGATAGGGAGTAGGCTGTTTTACAACTATTGCAAAGCTTAATGCCTCCTAAACACTACTTCCGTGAAGGGGACATCATAGGTTGTGCACTTTTGAACAAAAGATCTTAGTGGAGTAAGACTGTGGCTGCTATCTCAGAAGCCACTGATGTTAGCTGTCTTTGGGAGCACCTGTGAATTCTCCAGACAGCCTCTTGCACTTCAACAAGCTCATTCATCTTAGGTTAAAAAAAAAAAAAAAAAAAGAGGTAGGAAGCACTTTTGCATGAACAGACATCTCTCAAGCATTTGCAGGACTGTTAGGGGGGGCTTAAACTAGGAGATACTCTCCCATGCATGTTACAACTTCCACTTTCATATGATGCCAAAATGGAGGTTTTACTTCTGAAGATCAGCTTCCTAGCACCAACCCTGACATTCAGATGTTGAGAACAATTAGCAAATGTAATCAGCTCTCAGTTATCAGCACAGGGGATTACTCATGATGTGAGATCATCCGCTTCATGGCTATTTCTGAAGCAGCTTGATTCTATCGGTAAAACTACACTTGCCCAGTTCCTGTATCTCTACACCACACTCTATCAGCCAGGGGTTATGGTTGTAATCAAGCATATTTGTTCAAACTCAGTGCTGGTCCTGCCAGATCTGGTGACAGCAGCCCCAAGTTTGGGAGAGGATGAGGAAGAACAGTGTCTCTGTGCTATACATTGGGAAGGCTGATTATCTTGGGTATAAGATAGTTTAAATGCATATAAAATTATTGAGCCTGTGTGAATCATGCAAGCTGGGAAGTATCGCGTAGGCATAAGCAAGCGGTGAGACTCTGTGGCATTGACTTTCTGTTCTTCATTCTGCTGGCACCATGGTTCCAAACGGTGTCCGCATTGTCCAGGTGAAATTTCCAATTACTCAGTGAAACCTAGTTCTCTGCTGCTGTGGAAGAGAGTTGAGGAAGGTATACATTTTTACTAGAATTTGCTACTCTTGCCTGATGACTAGACAGTTTCCTGAAGTATGTGTTACAACTAAAACAGAATTAATAGGCTGATGTAGAAATGATGAAATGGAGACAGTCATAATGTATATACAGGTGTGTGTACTGTGTCCCCAAGGACAGTTTCAAAGTCAGCAGAGGACAAGGAAATGCTACTATTAATACTGCCCCTGCGGACTTAATTGGATTCCTTGTATAGATGCATTATAACACTACTTTTAATTACAGGATCACATTCTACTTTTTGCACAGAGTCCATTCCAAGCTCCTGACACAGAGTCAGAACAAATTTTGAGTTTAATCTCTGTAGCACAGCTACTGTCTCATTGTCTGTAATTGCTATTTTTGGAGAAGGGACAAAACCAAACACTTTCACATATTTTGAATGAGATTTTTTTTTTTTTTTTTTTTTTTTTTTTTTTTTCCCCTTGTAATCCCTTTCAAGGGCATATGCATCCAAGGCATTGGAATCTAATTTACAAATTCATACTGCAGGTCTTCACCAACTGTGCCTGATATATCAGCTCCCAGAACAGCTGTGATGCTGCTACTGAAAGCACAGATCAGTTAGAAGGCACGAGCATTGAGAGAAGCACCCAACACTGTAGTTTTCTGCAGCGGTTGAGTGCTGTGGTCCTTACCCATCTCATAATTCAGAGAAACCAGCATGCGATATCTTGTGAAGACACACATAATGGCCCCATGCCTGGGGAGAGAGTGAAATCTGAAGCCATACTGCTTCACACCAGCACTGACAGAGCGGCATGGGAGCAAAACAAATGTGACATAAGAGTCAGAATCTACATGTGCAGGTTGCTTGTAATTTTATACTTTTGCTTCTGGTATTTCTCTTCATTTTCAGCTTAATAACACATAATTGACAAGAGCCATTCTGCACTGGAACATTGGTTTTGCTTTTTTTCTACTTTCTCCTTTCAGACAAGGATGTCAATGTTATTTACAAAAGTTATTGAACTTGTATTTGCCTTTATTTGCCCTTAATAATTTGTTAACAAATTATTTTGACTTTCTTTCTCTCTTTTTTCTTTTTTCCCTTCATTTTTTAGGTTTCCAAATGGCTGATCCTTTTCTATATGATAGTGGAGAAAGAACTCTATATGGGTGCCTTGGACATGAAGTACAAATTGAGCACATCAAGGCATATGTTTGTAGACCATCTTTTTTCACAGACAAAGCTGTGATTGTGGTTCATGATATATTTGGATGGCTATTCCCAGACATTAGATACATAGTCGATTTGATTGCAGGTCATGGATACATGTAAGCAACTGTCTTTCCTATATTCCTCTTAAATGCACTGCTAGATCACCAGGCCCAAAGCTAAGCATGGCATATGATGCTTCCCATATATAGAGCGCAGCCATATAATTTCAGTCAGCGAATAAGAACACAAAGGGACAAAATGGTGCCATGAGGCCACCAAAGCTACTGAAATTGTCCCATCAAAAATGGCTACCTGAGCACAAAGCCACAAGGACTGTCTTGAAGTGCCAGTGTTTGTACTCATGTGGCAGTGTGGGTGATTAAAAGATAAATGTTGGTATCTATCCTTAAATTGTATAAGATTTTCAGAACCAAACCTTTTGAATAGTTGCTTTAGCATTTACTAGAAAAGAGATATATATGTGTTTATATAGAATCAGGAGGGTTGCTTAATCCCTTTACTTCTGTATTAAGTCTGTATAAGGAAATAATGAGAGCTTATCTGTGGGGTTTTTTTTCCATTGCCAGAACAGGATGAGTAGAGTATGATTCAGATAGTTACCATGTAGAGGTCTACTCTGGAGTAAAAAAGACATTAGGAGACATTTAGACATCCACAGATTCTCCCTGCCTGTATGTGGAAGTTGACTTGATTCCATGTCTCACACAGAACAATCTGTCCAGACTTCTTCAAGGGGACAGACCCCTGGAAAACGACTGATCACTGGGCTGACTTTGCTGACTGGATGAAAAATCATGATCCTACAAAAGTAGACAGGTAAGATACATATTTATACTTGAACTTTAAAGAACATCCAGCAAACAATAGGAATTTGTATGAAATGTTAAAAAGTGGCACCTCACAGCAGGGCAAGCTGGCTGCACATGCACAACTGCTTATTCTGGGCGGTTCTTCTGTGGTTCTGGGCACTGCCTTGGCTGGGATTTAGACAGGATCATCACTCTGCTTATTGTTCCCCATCTTGTTTTCCTGGGCCCTTTTCAAACTGTTTTATACTGGCCACAGAGGCTCATAGCGAGTGTTTCACAGGCTATGAAACACACAGCACTCTCACCCACAAGTGCTGATTCTGCCTCCAGTTCCTCAGGATAATGAGGAAAACTCTTCAACAGCTGCTCATGTTATCTGCCAGTTGTCACTTACCCATCTTGGTTTCTGCTTTGTAGATAATGATAGGTGTAGATGGTATTCCTCTGAGCAGCACTAGATCAAAATTTGCAAGACTGCCCAAAACTTAAGACATCTGATCAACTATACTGTTTTTTCTCAGTGTGAAGTAGAGGATCCACTGTCTGTAGAGCCTAGCAGTGCCTGTAACAGGACTTCCCTGAATTTTGTGAGGCATTACTGTTTCTTCAGCATCTATGATATCACCACAGCCTAAAACTTCAGAAGATGATAGTGAGGCAGTGACACCCTATTACTCAGCTATCATCTTGTAAGCCACAGGTATTCTGATCCTTTCAAGAGGTCCAGGGGTCACAGCCTAACTTCAACATCTTTCAGCAAAGCTTTTGACAATATAGTTGCAGAAGTTGTGACTGATTTTTTTGAAAAGACGAATGACTAACACCTGTAAAAAATCCTACTCCAAAGAGTAAGCAGATATGTGGGCACTGTCTTAAACAATTAAGACCTTAAGGACGTGCCTGTGACGTCTTTTGAGGGTTCACTTACATCTGGCCTACATTAAAAGCAATTTTCATGTTTTTTGCATTATACCTCATGCAATAGCCATTTTTTTAAACATAGCTACTGACAATTTAATTTTGAGTAATTGCTACTTTATTATAGTATTATTGCATGTGGACTTGGTAGGATATTTTAATATTAACTCATGCAACAAGAATGACATACTCGAGATAAATCTAAATAGGTGGACTCTGTAGAGATAGCACAGTGAAGCTTATCTATTCCTACAATCCATAATGCAGGATGTTGTTCTACTTGCAGATATGTCTTGTCTTTAGTTGTCCTGTCCTAGACAAAGTGACTCAATTAAAAATTTGCTTATTTTGAAAACAAAGGAGCAGGTCACAAATCAGGTAAGGCTTTAAGTACCTACACCTGTACTTCCCTAAACTAGGACCAGAGACGTGAACTCCCATTTAAGAATAGAGGCCACTGCTTTGAGCTGAAATGTATTTTTTAAGTATTCTCTGTTTTAAACAACTGGGGGTGCAGATGCAGAAAAATTCATGTATCTCTTTTAATTTAGTTCTTAAAATTGTGAAGTACTGATTCTGCAATAGATTCCTTAGTTTATTTTTGTTTATATGTCTTAGGGAAGCTGATGTTGTCTTGAAGTATCTAAAGGAACAATGCGGTGCAAAGAAGATTGGTATCGTTGGGTTTTCCTGGGGTGGAATGGCGGTACATCACTTGATGCTGAAAAATCCTCAATTAACCGCTGGGGTGTCCCTCTATGGTAGTGTAGAACACATGGAAATTATATGGGCTCACATGGCTATGTGTAGTTTGTAAGTCTAGTTATTTCTTTGTGACAATTTCTGTAAATACTCAACTCAAAGGTGAGTTGCAGATTTTAATTATTATTTCAGCAATAAGCTATATTGGTATCAAAATTTAAGAATGGTGGAAACTAGAAAAAAATTGTTTCATTTTACACAGTAATTTTCCATTCTTTTTTTAGTGCTTGGAGAGTGGGGAAATACATTTTTCCAAATGCTTTTTTCTCTATTCAAATAGAAAATGTGGTCTAAAAAAAGTACATAATTAGTAAACCTAAATAGAAAGTTTGTCTTTATTTGCCATTTATCTTGCAAGAATGTTAACCTCACTAACAGACTGTTTCTCAAAAACATTATAGGAATTATTAGGGACTCTGAAGAAAGATACAATTTACTAAATCCCACATTTTTCATTTTTGGTGAGAAAGATCACACTATTTCTTATGATCAGGTAAGCTGTTGTACTGGAAATGCTTTTTCTTTTCCCATAGTTCTTTTATCCCACACAGAAATACTAGCTTGTTAGAAACTGGTTTTGGATATGAAAAACCAGACAGGATGGGTTGTTTTGCTTACATTTCAACTTCCTCCATGTTTTGCTTAGGTTATTGAAAGCTTCCTTTCTGAGGTGAGAAATGCAGTAAAGATCAGTCATTAGTCTCTGAGTGTCCAGACAAGCAGAGTGTGAAACTGGGCAGGGAGATCCAACTGGTATAAGCCAAACATCTCAAAAACTTGGATACTACTGCTATGGATGAGAGAACAGGTAGTTAAACCACTGAATTTGGACACTGAATGGAAAAAGTAATTTCAGGTTAGTAACTGAACTTCCTGATGATGTGGACCAATGATTAATTCATTTTGGTACAGGAAGACAAAATGAACCCTCAGAAGAGTGGGCATGAATTTTAACTAAGATGATGACAACTTGTGGACTCTGTTTTGACTCCTGGCTGCCATCTATATTCTGATATAAGTGTATCTGAGAGGTTTGATAAATAAATGGGTAGGAAACTGGTGCCCTCTTCTGTGCATAAATTCTTTCCCTTCAGTGACAAGGGTAACTACCACCCCTAGCATAGTTTGTGCGTAGGAGTAGGGTCTAACTGGGGAACTGACAGTGTGGTCTGGGAATGAGGGAGCCAATCAGTATTAACTTCTGTGTTATTCAGCATGTTGATCTGTACCTCAGGTATGTGTCTCCTCCTCACAGGAAAACAAATCCTTCACTCTGTGCCCCCTTTTTATGGTGAAAGTGTCTTTTTCCCAGAAGCGCAATTTTCATAAATACACTTTTTTTCCATAGTGCACTACACACTGAAACTCTATCTTTTTCTCCGGAAGCTTTCTCTATGAGCTACCTGTGCAGATTGTGTACGAAAAATCCCTGTGTTAAAAAAATTAAAATCCTCAAATACATTGTTTTCTGCAGTGAGCAATAAAGGGCACTGTGGGGAAAAAACCAAAGTGAACACGAAATAAATCACAATAGTGTCTAATCTGCACAATGGGTAGAACTGAGTTTGCAGGGGCAAAATAAGTGTTCATTCTCTTATCTACTGACTTTTTAATGGAAATGAGCACAAAAATGTGTCTACACGTGTATACAGGTATGTAATCATATGATTAGTACTCTGTGTAAGCACGTGTGTACTTATCATCAAAAGATTGTGCAGGAGCAGTGTCTTTTTGTTATACAGTAAACAAAAAAAACACCCTGTGTTTTCTTAAACTCTGTTACTAAGCCTATCAAAATACTTTGGACTGAGAGTCACTGATGTTTAGGGAATATGTTCTCTCAAGATCAGAGCTTAAAATTAAGTTACAAGTCTAAGTCTCTGAATAGAAATGCACCTGTTCCCTTATAAGAATGAGATTTACCAAACCATCTTTGACGTAACTGTTGAGGTTCTTACTCATCCATATTTTCAAAAAATGTTTCTGTCATATTCTAAAGAGGGGGTTTCTCATCTGTTGAGTGACAAAACCTGCTTCAAGTGTGCCAATCAAGAAAAGATGGAGCAATATGAGAAATGGCAAGTTTGGCAAATTTAAAAAGAACAACCCACACCATAATTGAAATATGCTTTCTTTTACAGATCACCTTATTGGAGGAGAAGTTGAAACAATACTGTAAAGTTGCATATAAACTTAAAGTTTATCCTGGACAAGTTCATGGGTTTGCACAACTGAAGCCAGAAGATATGAAACCTGATGATAAACCTTATATTGAAGAAGCTAGAAGGGATATGATTGATTGGATCAAAATGTTTACTTGACAAAAACATAAAGTAACACTAGGCTTCAAGATCAGTGTATCATTTAATTCGAGCGAACAGCCAAGGGAAGACTATTTGGTTTTGAAAACTGTCAAGAAGAAAAGTAGGACCATTTTAATTTATAGTTCTTAATTATTTTTTTACAAGATTTACACAAGATTGTGGAATCAAAGTTGGACTAAAGGATGATTAAGAATTAAAAAGTTGTTTGAATTTATCTTGCTTTGTATTTTCTTCATTATTCTATATTATGCCATCAATAGTAATGATATTGTTTATCCATTTGTCTCTGCTAGTGAGTATGACTTCATCCTGACTTTAGCTGAGTAGTTTCATGCTTTATTTTGGTATGATGATTGGTGGCCATAGGTGTTAACACAGTGACACCCTGGCTTTGCATATAGACATTTTTTTATTAACTGCAAGGCATTTGTCTCAGATATACTGCTGTACCAAGCAGAATTTCGCATGCATGAAATGAACATTTGAGTATGTTCAGTAGGAAAAAATGACATTGTTAGGGGTCAGCCTCTGGGTATTGCCTTGGCAATGTCAAGAAAGGCACTTCTAGTATTCCTTCATCAACATCAAGTTAAAACATAACCAGTCCCTTCTGACTGCTGAAGTAACACAGGCATGAACCCTGTGGAAACAGTGAGTTTATTGTCCTGGTCCAAACTGTGGTGATGAGGCATCAGGATGACAAACGGGTACCCCCACTCAGTCTTGATGATATTGTTTGCTTTACATCATATCCCTTGTTCTGACTGGGTTGGTTTTGGGTTGTTTTTTTTTTAATTTCATTGCCTTGGTAATGACTTGGCAACTTGTGTTTACTGAGAGATCCTTTAAGGGACCCATGTACCTTTTAATTTTCTACATCTGTCAGTTTCTCACACTGCTGCCTTGTTAATGTAGCCATAAATTAAGGCTAGCGATCTGCACAGATATTACTTTCCTTTTGATAACAGGAACGGTTGACCGTTTCACACATTTCTATCCTCCCTGTGTAACTATACAGTGTCAGTATGCTGGTTGCCTGCATACCTTAACAGGCGATGTCAAACAACACGGCTGTGAGAAGTCATGCAGATAGAGGCACTGCACAGACTGCACGTTACTCAGCTCTCAGGCCCGCCAGTCAGTCTCTGTGTGGCCAGTCAGCGTGGCTGTACTTGCCTTTTGGGCAGCTGTATCAATAGACTATGGAGCTATAGACTGTGGGCAGCCATGTCAATGTAGGTATGGCTATGGTGATGGAGGATGTTCAAGGGTTAGGATGAAGCCTTCGCCTTCGGCGGGGGAGGTGGAGGGGGCCCTGTGAGGGGGGCGCGGGAGAAGGCGAGGGGGCAGCAGGCGTCAGGGGAAGTGCTGAGCTCAGGGGAAGGGAGCGTGTTTCACAACCAAGCTCTGGAGCAACCTGTCCTGAGAAGTGGTGGAATCGCCTTCTTAGGAGAGTTTCAAACGCCCCCAGGGTGAAGCCTTGAGCAGCACGGTCTGGCTTAGAAGCTGCCCTGGCCCATGGTGAGAGGTTGGATGAGGTGACTTGTAGAGGCACCGTCAACCCTAAACCTCCTCTGACCCCCCAACATCCCCATGCTGACCTGGTGCTCTCTGCATGATAACCCGAGGCTGTGTTAGCCCCATGTCGCCGGATGGCCGTACCAGGTCACTGGTATTTTGTGTAGTCAAACATCTAGGTCCTGATGCTGCAGGAGCACTCCAGGCCCTTGGCACCACTCCTGTCTCCTCCCGTGTCTTCATGACCTCAGAAAAATCCTCCAAGTACTGTAGGTTTATGAAGGCAGCACCATACATACTGTCACTTTTGTGGTGGATGAGGGATGAGTATGATGATGCTTTTGTGAATCAGGAAAATATAAATCTGAGGGAGGTGGGAGAGCAGTATTGGCTGTAGCTTGTCCTGAACTGAAAGATGCCAGTTGTGTTATTGGTGTGAAAAACCTGTCTGAAGCAGGCTAGAGACATGCATTGCATGTGCGATAGCTTTCTCCTGTTTGTTTTCCCAAATACTACAGGGGCTCCTTAGATGAAGCTAACGAGCTGGGTGTTGGTAGCTGTGGGCTAGCATGTGTGGGACCGAACTGCAAGTTGTGTAAACACCTTTTGTAGAAGAGGTGTGAAAGCCTGCCTGTACTCTTCTCGAGTTGTGCTGAGCCTGGGACCTCAGGGCTGGCACAGTGTCTCCAGCCATGCTGGGTATCCGGGGTCTCCTGCCGTTTGCAGCACATGGCCATGGGTGCCATGGCTTCTGGGGCTCCTGATAAATTGTTCCCAGGCTTGGTTGGTCGAGCTTGGTGGTAGTGGGTGCCCTGACCTCATTCCCTCCTCTCACTGTGCTGGTAAGGAGTTTGCAGTCAGCACAAGAACTTTGCTCCAGGTTTTTAAAAGCCATGTTGAAACAGGTTTCCTCACAACTGCAGAAAGGTGAGGATGCTTTGCCTCGAGAGAAAGAAAGGAGCCATTTTCTGCGCATAACCCCGAGCTGCGCACCCGTGACGTAACTCCAGTTTAGGTGAGATCTGATGCAGATCGCTGTTACAAGCCGGCTTTTCAGTACTGCATTTTAAAAGCGTTGCGATTAAGAGCTTCACAGCCATACTCACTCCAGGAAATGTCCACAAGATGGGGCCCCTCTCCGTGATTGTCTTGAAGAAGACTTTTAGGGGGTTTAGCTCTAATTACAACAACCAACGCCTTTTTATGGTCCGTGTGAAATCCTGCAATAAAGGTGAGAGAAACTGTGAGAGGAAACCTCGTTCCCTACAAAGTGGGAAGCTGTAGCCAGCAAACCTTCTGAATGTTGTCTCAGTGTGCAGCAAGGCACTGCAGCCAGCCAGAGTATATGATAAAAGGTGGAGTGTCACCTCCTTTGGACTCTAGTTACTCAGAGGGAGCCCTGGTTGTGATACAATATTGTCACACCCTGCATCTTATTTTGTACTACCGAATGTTTATCAGTTTATCTCCTGTACATGGCGAAATCAGATTGCCTTGGGATATCATTAAAACTTGATAAGCCAATGAGTTGGAAGAAGCATGATTTGAACTGTACCCTGAGGGTATTCTGTTTATGCTTGCTCATCATGAGTAACATTTTTTTTCTCATATAAACAAATATAAATAGAGGTATACTGAGCTGCTTAAGGGAATTGTAACTGTGACAAACAGTATAAGGTCCAAAATGCTCAGTTAATCTCCTGCAGTTGTTATTTAAACTTGATTGGCCAAATAGTGCAAAATCACATTAAAATGAATCAGCAAACAATAGAGAGGGGATGTATTTTAGTCAACCCAAATATGTATTACTGAAGAAGTAGCATTCAAAGAATAGCAGCTAGTAGATCTGAACTGCCATCCAAGCACTGCTAGCGTTCATTAAAGGCAGGAGAAGCCTCTGCTATAGTTTGAACTATTGTGGAGACTGTTTTTTCCAGTTTTGTGTCTGGCACTCCTATCACTTGAGGATCAGAGTTCACTGGATGAGGAAACAGGGAGCTGCCTCTTTGATGACATGCCATAGAGGAAGCAGGAAAAGGGCTGATGAGGTGTTTCTGAGCAATGGGAAGAATAAGCAGAGGGATGAAGGAGGAGGCACAGAAATCATTCAGCCTAGAGCTGTTTTCAGACTTTTAACCTATTGCTGTGTTAATGGTGTAGCCCCAGGCTCACCACTGTGGGTGGGAGAACAGCACAGATGCTGTCGTGCTATGGCCCCAATATTAGAAGTTCACAGGTCAGACTGCCTAAACTGGATCTTACCAAAACTGTTTTGCTATTTGGCTTTATTTTTACAGAGGGGTCTTATGTGATAGCCTAGATCTTGAAGCTGGGAAGGGTAAATCAAGGCAATGAAAATGCTAGATCTGGGCTGTAAATATGTCATGTGTGGGCTTGATAAAATGTGACAAAGTGTCTAAAACTGTGAGACTGTAAAGTATAGTGAGTATTTTTTTTTTTTTAAAAAGGCAAGGCATGCAGCATTTTAAAGTCATAATGAAATTCACACTTCATAAAGCTTTCAAAGAAAAGTCAAACGAGATGGCAATGCAGCTGATTTCTTAGGTGGAGCTCAGACGTGAGTAGTTGATATGTTAAAATTCTTCATGTGTCAGAGCTGCGACAAGTTTAAACTGTATTTCATTTGAAGTTTCACAAATGCAAAGAACTGGTCTAAATTACAAATACAACCAGATTCCCCAACTAACAACCTTTTCTCATTAAATGTATAGTGACTGAATTACATACAGGTGTAAATTAGTATTCAATTAATAAGCAACTTAAAAAATCCTAGGTTCCTGCAATTGTTATTTAAATGTATTTTAGCTGTGCAGGGAGAAAAAAAGTGTTTTGCTCATGGTCTGCTCAACAGCTCTATTTGTTAATCCCCTCAGTGAACTGTTCTTACCTACTTTTGAAAATCTGCATCTGTTCAGTTTAATTAGTAATTTTTACCAGCATTCACTCAGTTCAGAGAAATGCTATGTTGTGAATGTTGGCATGTTTGTAGAGATAGCCTCAGCAGATGATTTACCCCTTTTTGTGAATAATTCATAAATACCCTTCAAGTCATTATGTGTTTTTTTTTAAAAAAATATTGATGCAGCATGTTGTTTATTAAACTTTGGCAATATTATTATTTGTGTTTAAACGCAGTTTGTGTTTTAACATGTAGTTTAAAACAGATTTATTTTAAAAGAAACAAGTCTCACTTAAATAGAAATACATTTTTGTTGGTTTACTGCTCAGATGAATTGCCTGTGAAGGAAAACAGTCAGCAAGCACAGTGGTAGGAGAGTTGTTCTGAGTCTGGTCAGTTATACTGAGTGTGTTTGAAGTCTCATGCCTTTGCTTTGCCTGAGATTTGGAAAAGGTACTTCTGCCTCATTGTAATGCTGGCAAAGCTGCAGTCTAACTGACAAGTTAAACTCCAGCTGCATCTTTTGGAGATTATGTGGTGCTTGATTGCAGAAGATGAGGAGATGAGCTTTGTTCAAAAAAGGCACTGTTGAGAGACATCCTTAAAGGGGGCTGGTTCTAGGTGCTGGGAACCTCTCCATGTATCACCCAAAGCATATTGTCCTGTGAAAAAAGCATAACTGACATACAGAAGCAGGATTTGAGGTAATTTGTTTTGTTGTTCACTCTGTTTTCTTGATTTATTTTTACCATTTAAGTGTTGCACACATTTGTGGCAGAGAAATTGGTGAGGGGAGGGAGTATTGGAAGTGTATTAAAGGTCTTATTTGACATCTGTTTGAATTAGTTAGAAAATCTAGAAGGGGATAAATGGTTAAGATATATTCCTAACAAAAAATAGTTAAGCATTAATTTTTATTGCCAGCATGATGCATTTCACTTTATTAAGGGAACCAGCCAGACCAAAGAATATTGTTCCAGTGCATGCTCTTGTTAATAAGCAAACCGTGTCATTTTGATTGGTTAAGAGTGGCAACCAGAGCTAGGTTAAACAGCTTCTCAGGTGAGAGTAGAAAAAAAGCTCTGTGTATGACCACCTGATGCTTGGTGAAGGGGGAAGAAGAGGGGGCACCAAAAGTTAGTTGGGTTTAAAAAGGTGAGACAGTGGCCCATCTCCAGTTCAGAGGAGCAAGAAATTAAACTGAGCTTGAGGGATTCTTCTGAGAAGACCTTTCAGGCCATAAACTCTTCAGAAACCTTTCTTCACCACAGGAGAGGATATGTTATATGCACGACACTGGTGTACGTCTCTCTATTCCCCTGACCACTCTCAGTTCAGATTACATAGTGTGCAACTCTCAGAGAAAACTCCCTGATGATTTACCTTCTTTGAGTTGATTTATTGGAACTTTTAGAGATGCCAGTTAATGATGGGTTCCCTGGGAAAGGGCTGTATGCAGCAGGGGTTACAAGGGGCCAGCAAAGTGCATGTAGGCAGGAGCAGGAGCCTTGGATTCCCCATGGAGGAAGGGAAAGGAGAGACACACAATGAAAACGTGAAGGGAAAAAGTAATCAGAAAAGGGCATGCTGACAGTGGGGTCTCACAGGAGTAACAGCAAGAGGTTACAGGTGCCAGCCCGTGAGGAGCAGCTGCGAGGCCATGAGGGGAGTTGTTATGAAGTGCAGCATGTGGGGACATCACATAGAAATGTAGTTATCACATGCTGGATTGCTTCAGGCACAAAGCTAGAAATAGTGGACTGACCCAAGCCGCCCTTCTGGCCTTACTGCACTCCTGGGTTATGCTGACTGACCTGAAATTCATGATATTTATGAAACCAGAGAGGGCTGGTGTCAAGAGCCTGTTTACTGTAAACACCTGAAGCTTTCACTTATAACCTTGCAGTATCAAGGTGTTACTAGGTGTCTGAAGGGGACTGTGGGAATTGCATGAGGATTATGACCCATAATTGCAGTCGTGACTGCAAAAAAATTATATTACTTGTCCTTTTTGCTTTCCTGCAGATTCCTAGATGGCTAATGAATCAAGGCCCTGCCCATGTGATATCGGAGACAGGTTTGACTGTGAGGGTTGTGGGCAGGAAGTACAAGTGGAGCACATCAAGGCGTATATTTGCAAAGCTGCTGCCAGCACAGACAAAGCTGTGATTGTGATTCATGATATATTTGGATGGCAACTCCCAAACACCAGATATACATGGCTGATATGCTTGCTGCTAATGGATACATGTAAAAAAATCTTTTCTTCTCCAAGAAATCCTGCTCTTTAGTATTTCCAGCCTTATGTTAGAACTATTATTCCTGTACAAAAGAGGAAACTATTACCAGGTCAGTTTGAGGGATGTATTTCCATAGTACAAAACCACAAAGGAACATTGTTGTGAAATGTTGGAGAGTACAGCATGCTTCCTTCATACTTTGCTGTTTATAGAAGAGGTGACTGCACACACAGAACGTGTAGAATATTGAAAACACAATGCAGTAAAAATGCTTCTGATAATTTTCCCAGCAATGTGACGTGGCTTTAAAAAATAGTGTGTTCTGAAACAGATGTGTGTATTCTGTTTTCAGAAGTATTTTTAAAATCATTAAGCTAAATTATATGATTGGATTTTTAAAAATTGTCACAGAAATTATTGAATGTCATATTTTGAATATGCACATTGAGTATGCACATTGAATATGTACATATGAATGACTCACATGCACACATGAGGTATTAAATACAATCCCCATCCCACCTGCAAATCTTTCATACTCATTTTCAGTGCCCTACAGCAGTTAAATTCCAAAATGCAGCAACATCTTGCAACAACTGGATATGCTACAAAGTACTCCATTTGCAGTATACATTACAAACATTTCATCATATAGGATGGGAACTGGCCTGCATTTCAAGAAAAGCAAACCTCCACCTAATTCTGAGACTCTCTAGTTTTGAGAGGTGGTGCCTTTATTGCTCCTAGCCTACAGACCATGAGGGGAGTCAGATGTCAGCAGACAGTTGTCATGTGGCTGAGATCTGTCTGTGGAGCTGAAAGGAGCTCTGTGTCTCTGCCAGATAAAGATACTACCTCTGTGAGGACTGGGGTTTTCTTGTATGCTGGAACAGTGAATTGGTTCTTGATACTTGCTACTGTCTTTCCTGAGAATTTGATATCCCCCCCTTTTGCTCCATGATTGGAAGTATATTTGCCTTGTGATGAAATGCAATCCCTCTGAACATGAGACTGGGACCTACACCTTTCATACTGTGCAGGATACTGGCAAATCACTAGTATGACAGTGTGCTTCCTTATTCTACTCAGACAAAAGTACCCAGTGTTTGGTGAATTGGTATTTCTCCACACTACCTTACTTCCTATAATTTTCCCCGTGATTCCATGTCATACTTATTTTTGTAATACTTTCTTTCCCTCCTCCTGTACTGCTAATACTGCAGTGGTCAAGGGGAGCAGGCTGGAGGCTCTAGGCAGGAGGAGAGCTGAGAGTTTTCAGACAGCAGTGTCTGAATGAAGAGAATCCATCTGTGTCTTCCCTGATTGCTTCAAGATGCTGCTGAGCTGGTGCACTGATGTTTTTTGAGAGGAAAATAGCTGGATTTTTTCCTAGTGCAGTGTGGGATGAGGAGCTATGGGAGCTGTATTTCAGCGACCATGTTAAGACTGATGGCTTGTAATGTCTTATCAGGCTAGTTTGAGTGGGGAAGAACCTGTTCTGTGTGGGCTTGGAAAGGTTCACTGTCAAAGCAATACACAGCTTTTCTGACAGGTACTTACCCAAAGGCTGTGTGATTTTGCCCATACCTTCCCAAACACAAGTGTGCTGTGGATGTAACTTTTTTTAACAGAAATGATCAAACACAGTGGAAAAAACCCCTCTTGCAACATACTTTGGCCTGCTTTAGGCCAAACTGATCTAGTCATTTCACCACGATCATTAAGATACATAGGGTGTGTCTGAGGAGGGAGAGAGCCAAAGGCATTTAATAAGTGAAAGGTGATTGCAGGTTCCCAGGGATCACATTGCTTCCTTTTGGGCTGTGCTTGGGAGAAGACACAGCGACATCTGGGAGTGACCTAGTGATGGCAGCCTCTAGAGTCCCTGCTTGTTTCCTTCTGCATGAAGAGATTCTATTATCCACTAGTGACTACACTGTTACAACTTTGCTCTGGTCATGCAACACATTTCAGCCGAGGTCATCCCAAGCCAGGGTTTGGGCACTCTCGTGGTGCAGGAACTCTTTAGTACTGAGTGGACTCTTACTGTACTTCCCCCTTTCCAGTCACCAAATGATGTCTGGAGTAAAGCAGTTCCCCCTTTCTTCTCACACATTTTCCCTTCACTTCTTTGCTGACCTCAGTCCATCAGGTGTTGTTTTTTTTCCCTAGCTCATAAGTAGGACTCATGATGTGCTCTGTAGCAGTAAATAACTATTTTTATGTAGTCGTCTATGTTTAAATGGAACCCATTAATGATGGATTTATGTTAAATGGTATTAAGTTGTATGCAAAATCTAAAATTGTTGTAATGAATACTTGGTTTGATCGTCTTTTACAAGATAATCTGTTTTACTGTGTATAGTTTAAAATTGTGTACTCAAAACAGGTAAAATAGTAGGGAGAAAAATATTCATTTGTATCACAATTTGTATTATGTGGTTCAGTCATTGAAAAAAGCCTATGTAGAAAAAAACCCTATAAATGAAAACATAAAGGTCATAGGCATTTCTGTAGAATAGTTAACAATGATATCTAAAACCATTACTTTCTCAGGAAAAAGAAATCAAAACAAAACTATTCCTGGATAGAAACTTTCCATGCTATGAAGGGCCAAAAAAAATTCCCAGTGTTTGATTAATTCATTCAGTTTTGATTTTTTTGTGTCTGTCTGTGTGTGCAGAGCCATCTGCCCAAGACTTTTTTTCAGGAGGAGAAGCTTGGAAGCCTTCCGATGACTGGTCCGAGTTCAATGATTGGCTGAAAACTCGAGATGCTAGGAAAATAAACAAGTAAGGTACCAGGGAGCTGGATATCACATTGCCACCTGCTGTCAGATACTGCCTTTTTTTTTGTTGTTGTTTTGTTGTTGTTTTGTTTTGTTTTGTTTTGTTTTGTTTGAGATTGGATGCAACTATTCTACCAGTGAAGGTGGCCCTTTTTATAACTACTCCTTAGAAGTGGATGGAATCAGTGAGCTTTTATTTTGTCTTGTACAGAGTTTGAGTAAAACTTTCAGCAGTGGCTTAGTGAAGAGTTCTGTCATCTGATGTTAATAACATAGAGTGCTTCTTGCTTCCTCTGCCTCAAAAAGCATGGTTTAAAAATGACCAGTGACACAAGCAGTAAGAAAGCATAATTCTCAACTTGAGTCTCACCAAATGGAACAGACTGATACTTAAGAGGTTGTACGGAAAGAACAAAAGAGGTTTTGATTGTGCTGTAGTACTTGCCCAGAATGGTGTGCCTGGCCCCAGGTAGCTGGTGGCTGGATCATCTCTTGTCAGGGCGCAGTGAGGGCTGGCGGCTCCCTGGGGGACAGGGTGCTGGCAGCCAAGGGGAGTATCGTGTTTTCCCCTCCCCTGTGCAACACCGCCTGAGCATTTGTCAGCAAAGACCTGTCACTAGCAGAGGTGCTGTGCTGCCTTAGTAACACACAAGGAAGCTGTTGGCAAGACAATACTGAGAAGGGGTAAGACTAATTAGAGACCAAACTAATTACATTCCTGAGAGAGCAAAATCTTTCTTGAAGGGTTGGGAGTAGCTATGTTGAAGGTTGATGGGCTTAGGTATTTGGTGAGAAGGTTATGGGAGACATAACTGAATCATTTCCAGAGGGCTCTGGTCTCAGAGGGGTCAGTTGTCGTGGAAACTTTTTAGGTTGGAATCTGTCCCCTCTCTGCTGCAACGGGAAGGAAGGCTTGGGCTCTGCCTGGCATTTCTTACAGGCGATTCACAGGTTTCAAATGTCAGCTCCAGTGAAGAAATAATTTTTTGGCACTTAATTTGCTTCTGTGTGTGTTTGTGTTGTTGATGGATAATATGGTATTTGCGAGATTGATGTATTGACAGCATATATAACTTGTGTGCCTCAGGGGATGAGGAACTGGGGTTGAAAATACAGTCTTGAGGTGGTTTAAAAGACTTAACTGCTATCTCTCTCCCACCAATATTTTCTCTTTACTGCCTCTCCATGGTGATAGCTGCTTCAGGGGTAAATGGGTGTTTTCAGGATACAGCATCTGGGTACGGTGTATTTCAAGCTACACTGTAAATTCCAAAAACATCTACTATGTTTGTTACATTGACATTCTTGCAGCAAATATCTCAGACTGTATCCTACAGTTACTGTCAGCATTTTGACTTTCTAATGAATAGTATTCTCTAGAGAGGCTTTTATTACTTTTTCTATCTAGATTTACAAAGCAAAAATTTATTCAGCTTCTCAGGGAACGTTTAGCTTTCTTAACTCTTTGGTAGATGTTTAATCAATTACCTACTTTCCATCCCTTTAGATTTCCTTCAATGTATGTTATTCATGTTGTGTTTTTATTTAATTCCATTCAGTTTTGTTTTTTTTTTTTCTCTTATGGTTTCAGATTAGAACTCCCTAATATGTGTCTGAAATAATGATTTATTTAAAGTATGTGAAAGAAAATATAATAACAACATGATGTAGGGACAATTATATGCATCTCTGTATTTTCATATTTTCACATACTGATTTTACTATGGGTGCTTAATTTGCATTTGCTTATATGTTCCAGAGAAGCTAATGCTGCGCTGAAATATCTAAAGGAACAGTGTGGTGCAAAGAAATTAGGAGTCGTCGTTTTTTGCTGGGGTGGTATTGCTGCACGTCACCTGATGATGACATATGCAGAATTCAGGGCTGGTGTATCTCTCTATGGTAGGTAAATACAAGGGTAAATACAAGCGGATACACATGCATATGTATATTGTGTAGCTTAAGTACTTGATATAGCATTATTTCTTCAAATCAAGCTGTTAGCTGATGAAGAAAGATACTTTCAGCAGAGTAGGAAGGATATTGTGCAAAGAAGATGGTGATGAGAGTATTTGTTCCTAGTTTCAGAATGTAGCAGCCATAGCAGCCATGTATTTATTTCAGGACTGGACAGACAGACATGTCCTTTGGTCACCTTCCCAATTTAGCTCCCTTTTCCTCTTACAACTACTCTGCATGCTGCAGAGCTAGAACGTCACTTGGGAGCAGAGAGTGTTATTTTTGTTCTAGCAACTCTGTAAAGTTAGATTGTGGTTATTTTAACACCAGCTTTCTTTTTATGCTCTGCTCAAGAAGCTGGAATAGCTAAGCTGCCCTGTGCTAATGTTCTCAGAATGTAAATTTTGGACTAAAGCATTGACTTTCCTACTCAGTTCGAAAGAACTCAAGCTTGTATGCACAGAAGGGATCTTTCAAGTCTTACTAATTCAGAAATTTAGTCTGTATCTTAAGAAACTGGCTTAAATAGAGTTTTAATCTAGGAAGATGTTCTTCTAGGAGCCATGGTTACAGTAGCTTGAAAGTAAAGCTTGTATGTATGGCTACATTTTGCATGAGACATGAACACTTTTCACTGCAGAGGCAGAAGGCTGTATTGGAATCTGGATTTCATCTTAAAAGTCCATTGAGGATTTTTTTTATTTGTTTAATATTTTCTAGGACTAATCAAGGATTCTGATGACATATCCAATCTTCTGAACCCACATTTTTAATTTTTGCTGAAAAAGATGGCTTCATTATCCTTCATCAAGTATGCTGAGAACCTCCACCTTCTTTCATTTCTGCATGTTTGATTTTCCATCCTGAATTGGGAGTCAAAATTCAGCCTCATAGTAGTGCTTGAAGGTCAAAAAATAAGCAGCAAAATTGAGCTAGACATAGAAGGGCTAATGTAACCTAGGCAAAGAATGAAAACTAGATTTTATTTTTTTTTCTTAAATCTCTTTTATAAAAGTATGGCTAGTAAACCAGCTAACAAAGTTTTATCAAAATCCCATTTTGGAGTGCTCTACTTAGGGAGCTATCCTTTGCTGTATGGTGCTGTTTGCTATTGGTCCTAGGAACCCATAAACCACGTAGGATAAGCCAAATTGCATCCATAGGTGTCTGTTAGAAGCTTTTTGTTCAGTTGTGGTGTATTTAGGATTGTCATTTATTTCACATATTTTGTTATATCCATATTTTTGCAGATTGTTGGACCTGCCTTAATATTTTAACAAATTTTCTAGACCCTTACTACAAAGGTGGTTCTTCTTTACATAATACTACTTTTTGTTTTGCCCATACGGGGCTTGGTTTTTAGTGTCTAGCCTGAATAATAAATTAGGGAGTTGAATTATGAATAAATTGAAGAGTGGCAGCATGGAATATGGCTTTATTAATACAGCTACTACTACACTCTATATTACAGGTCAACCTGCTGAAGCAGAAGCTGAAGAAAAACTGTAAAGTCGATTATGAAGTTAACATTTATCCTGGACAAACTCATGGTTTTGTACATAGCAGAAGAGAAGATATCAGTCCCCAAGATAAGCCTTATATTGAGGAAGGAAGAAAGGATATGATCAGGTGGCTGAATAAATACATTTAACAGAAGAGCAAGTAACTTAATTTGTAATAAAATTAGGTAATACACTGTGGAGGTTTTTGATAACACATTTTAGAAAATTGGAGGGAGAGTTTGTTGAAATAGAAATTGAAGAAATAAGCAAACAGAACATTTTAGATGTTTTTGTCAGTAGATTCTGATACTTTCATATTACATTCTTTTGAAGAAGTCTCAAATTTCACCTAGCAGTGTCATGTTTTAATATGCTGTGAAACATTCTCCAGTTCCTCGAGATTTATCTGAATGCTTGAAATAAGTTAGACTTATTTATTAGACTAAATTAATCTATTTGTGTATTATGGCACTGGTCATCTAAGTTCTACATAAATCACAAGCCCTAAATTTAGGTACACAAATACGCTGTTTGGTGAAGCTCATTTTGAGAGAATAGGCTTTTTTGACTTGTATCCTGGTGGCAGATGTGTATTTAACATGTGACTTAAGTGGGTCATATCTTGTTTTGAATTTTGTGGTTAAGATTATTCAGATGGGGTACTACTTTTTCAGGTTGTTTTTGGTTATGTGAAACTCTACAGATGATTTCCTGGTCGGTTTAGGAATTCGAAAGTACAATGCAGTCTGCAGACAGGGCATTTTGATGTGTGGTTTACAAACTATGCTTACTACTTAAAGAAATATTATATGTTTTTGCATAATGTACCTTGTTACATAATTTTTCCATCAACAATTACAACAAAAATCTCTGTGTTGCATCAGCTCAAGATTGCATCTGCCCCAGCACGCAGCCGCCGTCAGTGGCCAGAAGTGGCTACGGAAGGAATTTCCCCTCTCACTCTGCATCCTGACAGCCAGCCAGCCATTCAGGGGATTTCTGAGCTGGATGTGGCCACTGGAGCAGTTGTTGAATGGCCACTGATGGGCCGGACCTAGCCTCTGTGGGTTTGCCAGTCCCTTTTTGAACCTGATTGAAATGCTGACCTGAATCTTATGACAGTGACTCCCACAGTTTAATTATGCCTCGTGGGCAGAGTGGTCTTGTGTTCATTAGTTTGAAAGCAGCTGCCTTGTATCTTCACTGGGTGCTGATACTTCTAAAGTTGTAAGGAAAAAAAAAAAAAAAAAGAATGTATGGCTCTTTTCACCTTCTCAGTGCTATTGATAAAGACTTCTATGTGATTTAATGGGGAGAAAATGTAATTTAGGAAAGTCTTAATTTTACTAATTAATTTACTAAATTAAATACACTGTCAAGAAATACACATTGTAGTGTGTCTCATGTAAAAATAGCAAGAGTATTAATTAACCATCTCTCTCTCTCAATGGGATTTTAATGTCTTTTGCTTTTTCTCATCCATGTTTTCCTCCTTTATGTGCTGCTAATGGCCTTTCCGTGGAGAGGTCTTCAGAGAATTCTGGCCTGTGACTGCTGATTAACTGTTGCTTTTCATATGACACCATCTATATGTAATATATTAATCCAGCTGTTGCCTGGGTGATACAGCTATCATAACACATTTTTCTAGAAGAGTGTAGAGGTCTGGAATTTTATTGTACATTAATTACCCCACTGTAAAACCTGAGTAACTCCACGTTAATGGAGTTCCATTAGCATCAGATTAGTTGATGTGCTGCAAGAGGATGGTCAGGTCATATATTTAGAGAACAGCAGTCATTCATAAATACTGAAACGGCATGCGTGCTGTAACCCTAACGCCATGACTAAGCAAAAAGAAAAAAAGATGCAGCGTTTGTTCGAAGTGAAACGGTAGCTACGAGTTACTACAAGTACACTGTACCTTCATGATAAAACATAAGTCACTGAGTAAGCTGTAAATGTGCGATCCAGAAATATGTGTTTATAGTAAAAAGAGCAACCAACTGTGTATACAGAGTTCATGAATGTGTTGAATTAAGCTTTGCTTTCTAAGCAAAAAACCTGCATGGATTGCCTATCAAGAAACACTAAATGGCTTTTCTTTCCTGTTTTTTTATTTGTCAAGTTTAATGTTAATATTAAGGTAAAGGGGGATAGTCTTATATATAAAGAAGAATTTGCAAAGCCACATTACTGTGACTTAGGGAGTGGAAATGTGATTAATCAACTCCAGTGGAGACAAGGTTCTGCGGGTACTGCTGTCCTTTCTCTTTTCTAGGAATAACTTAAACTGCCAGTTTTTCTTGCATTTATTTTACTACTATTCTTTGAAGTTGCTATGGAGTATCTAAGCTCCCTGTGTGCTATAATTTGCTGTTTGTAGTATACAAGTGGGAAGAGCCAAAAAACCCAAACCAAACATTTTTGAACCTTGTAACTTCACTCTGTAATTCTTTGGTAGGCTTTTTAAAAATCGTTTGACTTTATTTTAGGAGTTGTAAATAAATAGTATTGACAAATTTATTTAGAATATGAGAGGACAGCTTATATAATGAGGACTAAATTGTAAGGCCAGTTGCCATCCCAAGGCAAAAGTGTGGTAGACTAACATGTGCATTCGGTGCTACCTTATAGATGTGCCTCAGAGGAAACAGTGAATTTCGGATTGCTAGTATTTTAAGAGAAAGCTTTTTAAAGAATAATCCTAATAATCCAATAAAAAGAAAATCCAGAGAATGGGAGGGATACAAGGATCAGGCAGTCACTTTGATTCAAAAGGAAAAAGAAGTGTAAAATGTCCTATCACAGGATAAAAATGTATCATTATTTTAAACACTTATAATGATATGTACAGCAATCTACAAAACTGTTACCTTTGTACATGTTAGTTATTTTCACTCTGAAAGAAGATATTTTACCTGTACTATATGTTTTGTCTTGTATAGAGCTTTGAAATGATGCTTCTACTACCTCATCCTGCTGATGACTTTAGATATTTCTTTCACTGATGGAGGAATAGTCTAAGGAAATAATAGTAATGCCAACATGGTGTTTAAAAGTGGTACTACCGCAATCTTTAAAAACAGAGGAACACCCTTTAAAAAAAAAAAAAAAAAAGGTTTGTCTAAATGAATTACTCAGATAAGTCAACATGTTTCCTAAGCTGAAAAGAAAACACCTCCAATGCTTAATACTATTTTGTGTAAGTTAAAAAGAAGGTTTGGTACTCCGTTATAGCAGTACTCGTCACAGTAGCACATGCTGCCTACACTAGTAATAAAATTAACAGCTTTAAAAAGAGTGAACTTTAAACTTTGTGACTCTGCAGTATACAAAGATCAAGGCAGTAACTTACGTAACTCTTATTTGAAGAAACCTGATCCTTCCACTCACCCCTTCCATTTTGTGAGTTAGCACTTTCTTTTGGGATCACATTCAGTGGTAACTGTCCTCACTGAGCTCTTGTGACTTGCCTCTACTATCTTGCACACTTGCTGTACTACAGGTATGTGTGGGTTTTGTTGGGGTTTTAAACTTTCATGGCTTTTCTTCCTGAAAAAAAGTAAAATAAATACATGCTGAGGTCTGACTCAGCATGTTCAGGGGGAGTTTCATTTTATCTATGTGCTTTTTTAGAGAGTGCATGCTGATTTAAATGCTATCAGGGTCTACTTTCTTCCCTAATTATTTAAAATGATGGTTCAAATCCCTTTTATTTTCCCTCCTGAGGTGAGGAAGACCTCTCAGGAAGAGGACTCAGCAGAGTCTGTTGGAAATCAGAGTCGCACAGCAATATCTTTATATTTTTCTGGTTGTAGGTTCAAGTTTATGAAAATTAAAATTATTGTTTGGTCTTCAAATAAATGCTCAGATGCTTGCAGGTGGAAATGGTGGAACACCAAGCCTGTGGGTTTACAGACCCCTTACAGAATAGATTTGATGCATGTAAGAGATGGGGATTAATTTTTAAGGAATGTTGCATTAGCATCTTAGAAAGGGAAAAAGATACTGTTTGTATGTAATGCATACTATTGTGAATATGGAAACATTGAATCATTTTGACTGAGCTACAAAACTTTAAAGTCTGTATGGTTTATAAACCATACAAGCCAATGTTACCCCTCACAGGCTTGTGTCTGGAGCTCTTTTCTGCATCTTTAAATATTTCATGTTTTACATATTGCTTTACATTTTATCAGGTAATGTGAAATGTTTGCAATTAAAGCCTTTAAGGATATAGTGACTGCTAAGGAAATTGTGTCTGTGTTTCTGGAATTCTGAAATGTATTTCTTCAATATTCAATTCCTGATTTTGTGGTATTTTCTGATTTTAGTCTAATCAAAATGAAATAGTTTGTGAATGGAAAATTAGTTATCCTGTTACATATTTAAACTGTATTTTGTCTTCTATGATCATCTATTAATTCATTTTTCCAGGTAGACTTATTTTAAATTACAAGTCCTATATGTGCGACTACAACTTGTGAAAAAAAAAAACCCACCTATGGGTGTGTGTGGCTTATCTAGAAAAAAAGCAAAGGATTAGTATAAATGTGTGCCCAGGGTTAATACAACTTTCAAACAAAACACAACTTGTCTTGAACTGATCTGTGAAAATAAAATCTCACAGGATCTGCAGTCCTAGCCCTGCTGACACTGGGATATTCTAAATTTTAAAGCCTGCAAATTCAGAACATCTTGGACCCTGAAAATCTGTGTAAATCTCCTGGCTGTAGGGTTGCTTTTTGTATGTTTGTTATCCTAAAGCTGTCCCTTTAGTGCTACAGCTACTTCAGTCCCACTAGTTCAGGGACTGTTCAGTAACCTGCTCTTTCCAATTTCTCTCTGCAAGTATATTTGGCATAGTCAAGTTTGAATATCCTTGTTTCTGTACTAGCAAAGTTTTCTTAGTACACACAATTTATCTGTAGAGAGGCTAAGTAAAGCTTTATCTAAATTCTCTCCACATTCTTTAATAATTTAGAGATGCTCTGTGCATTTTCAGATAAGTTATTCGGGTCATTTTGCAGCAATATGAAGTCAGCTCATCCAGTTGGTTGACCTAAGGTCAATGGCATAAAATCATTAACTTGAGGCCAGAGAGCTACATAAATCTGCGTTAGATTCTGCTGGCATTTTTTGACCTTTGTGAATTGTTTATTTTCATTTAAGTAACAGTTTGTAAATATTAACCATGCCCTGCTTTTACCTTCTTGATAAAATGTTTGGCTCAACTTAAGGAATTTTTCCTTATGTTCAGTTTTCTTTTTTCTTTTCTTGGAGTTTGAATGCATTCCTTATTTAATATTAAATAAATATGATTTTATACTCTGGATTTAGCTGATATATTTTTCTTGGCACCCTCCTTAAGTAACCTTCTTCAAAAGTCTGCTACATCTGAGGCTAAAGCTGGTTTAGAAAAAAGATTTCTTGACACTGAAAAAGTCAGCTATGGAATATTTTAAATCTCTGGAGGAAAATATCATGTTTAAGTGTAATTATATCTTTCTACACAGTAGCTGTGGTTTGTTTTTTCTTTTCTTTTCTTCTCTTCAAAATGCTAAGTCCTGTATTAAGCCTTTACTGTTTATACTAAAGCAAATTATGCATTCCTAACAAGGACATACACATGATGAAGAAGAACTGGTTTCATAGCTATTTAAATAATTTGTGGTGGTTGCCTGGCTGATTGATCATAACTTTATTTTTGTTGTATTACTTAGTGTAGGGCATGGAAGTCCTAGTTATGTACCAGGTCCCTGCTGAAGATTTCATAACATAAGTAATTCTAACAAGATTAATACTTATAAAAAAATTACCCAGTGGTCTTATTGACTAATATGGCATTATAGATTAACAGTAATCAGCATGTTCACAATGTTATTGTAATGATTCAATAATTCAGCAGTCTGTGATGCCGCTGTATTTTGACCCTTTTCAGTATGGTATGTTGTGGTATTCACAATCGGGTGTTTTTTGTTCTTTAGTATCACACATGGCTAATGAATCAAGGCCCTGCCCATGTGATATCGGAGACAGGTTTGACTATGGAGGCCGTGGGCAGGAAGTACAAGTGGAGCACATCAAGGCGTATGTTTGCAAAGCATCTGCCAGCACAGACAAAGCTGTGATTGTGATTCATGATATATTTGGATGGCAACTCCCAAACACCAGATACATAGCTGATATGCTTGCTGCTAATGGATACATGTAAGAAATATTGCTGTTTCAAAGTGTATTTTTAATAAGAAATTTTGTTGAACCAACGCTTTCCTTTTTTTATATAAGCCATGCAAACACAAATAATTTCATAGGCTTCCCTTACGTGTTTCTCTAAAGAGTTTCCTGTTAAAACAGTGTAAGAAGTCTAAAATAGCTGAGTAGTCATACTGTAATGAGATAGTAGGCAAGCTCAGAAGAAGAGAGGGGAAACAGAGAAACATCTTATTCAGCATCTTTCATTCTCCATGATCCCAAAGTAGCCTGCTTCCTCCCTCTCAATGCAGCATCTGTGCGACTTTGCTGTTACAGTAAAAATTCCAGAGAAGCTGAAAGTCATTCCTTCAAGGTAAAGTGTACCAGCTTGTGCCAAAGAAAGAAACAAGTTCTCAAATATGTGAAAAGCATACTTAGTATCCTCTTTCCTGTATTACTGGGTTAACACTCCTTCTAGTGCAAAGGTACATACCATGTAAATTGTAGTTGTTTTTTTTTTGTTTTGTTTTTTGTTTTTTTTGTTTTTTTTTAAATTCAGTAGGAAATCACTAAAGATTTTAAATTGCAGTTAACAATTTTTCAACTTAATTAATGAATTTTAACAGGGCAAAATGTATCTTGAAGTTATGATGTCTCCTTATTAGACATAAATAATAATGAGTGTTGTTTGTATAGTGCTTTGATGTAGATTAAATTCTGTGCGTATTCAACAAAAAGAATTTGCTGTATAGTACACACGGACTTCCCTTTAATCCTTTCTCAGTATTATTTCTTGGCCATAAAATGTTTTCATTTCTCTTGCAGAGCTATCTGCCCAGACTTTTTTGTGGGACAAGAGGCTTGGAAACTTTCTAATGACTGGGCATCTTTTGATGACTGGCTGAAAACCCGAAGTGCTGGCAAAATAGACAAGTACAACCATTGTTCCTTGTCCAACAAGTGGACATCCTTCTTTCATAGGAATTTTTTCCTCAATAAAGATGCAGGATTAGTTCTTAAATTATTAATGAATGAAATACAGCCAGATGTCCACAAACAGTAGTTTCATGCAGCTTGTAGGTCAAGCTTATAGTTACATGAGGGGTGCATTTTGGAGTAAAGTAGAACTTTGAACAAGAATAAAACCACCCACTATTTACCTGCGCAGAGTAGAAATGAGATGAATGACTCCAAAGAAAGAACTGGCAAAGGCTGGAAAATGCAGCTCCCTCCTTCCACTTCAGTTTGATTTAGATCCTACAGGCAGGCACAACTTCCATGGATTTCAGATGGGGTGCAAATGTAATCACCAAACATTATTTAACTAGAAAACATTGGTCCTGCTCCCCATCACATCCCAGCTCATTCAAAGCATACTACTTTCCCATTCTTCTAGCTCTGTTTTTCTGATTTTTTTATCTGGCACATAGCTTGATTGCATAATATTAGTTCTGAGTTTGAAATGACAATTTCAAATTTACTTCCACAATTTCATAAAATATTCGTCTCCCTGATGAGAGATAGTTTACCTATAGTCACATTTGTAATAATGGGGTGCTCTGGATTGGCTGTGTGTCTCTTAAACTTTCATTTTGTTAGCCTATAAAACAGCTATTGCCATTTGTGAAATGAATTGGACTGCTGCTGATAAAATCACCTTAGGTTCTAGTAATAGTGATCTTGGAAGACTGATTTTCTCCTTTGTCTTCTCTCCTGGAGTTTTTCTGTATTTTAGAAATGAATAATAGTGAACTAGTGTTGTGGGTTGACCCCACTCAGCAGCCAAGCACCTATACTGACACTCACTCACTCTTCCCAAGAGGGATAGGGGACAGAATAGGAGGAACAAAGCAAGAAAACTCATGGGTTAAGATAAAGACAGTTTGATAAGTGAAGGAAAGAGAAGAACCGGGAGTTATGCACAGTCAGTCACTCACCCCCTCCGCTGAGCAGAGTGATGCCCAGCGACTCTCTGAGCAGCAGCCACCTTGGAGGCCAGGGGAATAGAACTAGAGTCTTACTTCACTTTCATTTACATGTCTCAGAGAGGTTGATGTCATCTTGAAGTATCTGAGGGAACAGTGTGGTGCAAAGAAGATTGGTGTCATTGGGTTTTGCTGGGGTGGAGCAGCAGTACAACATCTGATGCTGAAAAATCCTCATTTAAAGACAGGGGTGTCCCTCTATGGTAAGTCTCAAATACCTACTATGTTCTGAGCAGACATGACCTATGCAGGAACTTATTCTGTAGGAGTATTACTGTAACAAAATTTGGCATGACATCTTATGGAAGAAGGTGATTTTATTATACAAAATCTTTAAGAAATTTGACTTTGTGCAAGTTTTGTACTTAATCATAACCACCGAGATCTATTGTATTCAAGTGGCATGGCCAGGAATGCTTGTACAAGGGACACCAAATGCCAAGGCTTCACTATGGCTCAGGTTCCTTTTGGCTAGCAATGACAAAATGGTTTCTGGGAACATCTTTTAGATATTTTAGGAGTCAGCAGTTACTGTGTGGTGGATCTTTGCCACAGTATATTGCTTATCTCTGTCTGCATAAGTCGGGACAGGTTTCTGCCGTCTGGTTTTCATTGGGAAACTTGTTTGACACACGTCTGTACTCCATTCCCCTGTTGGGCTAACAGGGAAAGACGTGACAGTGGTGATACACTGCAAACTTTCTGCTGTCCTGTTAGAGTGCAGGACCTTTTGCTGATGAGTCACCTGGGCTGGGGCATGCACAGGCTGCAGACCTTCAGGTCATGACTTGAATAACTTAGTTTTCAATGCTACTGCTGGCAGTGGTCTCTCATTACTAATATGAACCATTTTTAAACTCTCTGTTTTAACCCTTACACTCTCATACTTAAATTTTTAATGCATTTATGTTACCTTTAATATTTTTATTATTGTCCTGGTTTGAGTGGCAGGGGCCCTCTGAGCTCAAACCATGACAATTATAAACCTCTGTACTACATCACAGAATCATAGATTGCTTTGAGTTGGAAGGAACATTAAAGATCACCTAGTTCCAGCCCCCCTGTCATGGGCAGGGACACCTTCCACTGGATCAGGTTGCTCAAAGCCCCGTCCAACCTGGCCTGGAACACTGTCAGGGAGGGGGCAGCCACAACTGCTCTGGGCAGCATGTTCCAGTGTCTCACCACACTCACAGGAAAGAATTTCTTCCTTAGATCTAATCTAAATCTACTCTCTTTCAGTTTAAAACTGTTACCCCTTGTCCTGTCACTAGACTCCCTGATAAAGAATCCCACCCCTTCTTTCTTCTAGGCCCACTTAACCCAGAACAGTTTATATTCTTTTGAGGCAAAAGGATGTTGAAGGTATTTTTCCAGTAAGTTTATGGGGACTGTTGTGCTACACTCATTTGCGGATCAGCTGAGTCAATTCAACAATGCTACTTGCTAATGTTTTACTTTTACACTGTAGTAATTTCAGTAATGAAAGGAGTGGTCAGGGTGGTAGCTAGTTAGTTTTACTGTTACCTAAGTTCAAATATATTTGAATAGTCAAAACTACAATATCAATTTGTTATGAATTTATATCAGTATAATTATATGTACACTGAAACCCTAACCATGTGTCTGGAATGATGTATATTTATAATTATCTTAAAAATTGCCATGCCAGGCTAGAGGTGAGCTGCTCTGAAGTTCCATCTTTCACAGGGCCCTGTCTCTGACACTGGTCAGAAGCAGATGCCCAAAGAAAACCACAAGAATGGGGCAAATAACAATTCTTCCCTGACTTTTTCAGAGATGGTCTTTCTCTCTTTAATGACATCCCAAATCACAGGAAGTTCTCACAACAAAAGGGACTTTTAAGCAAAACATGCTTAATTCAATTACGAACTGATCAGAACGTCTTTTATTTTGACTGTGTAGCTTTGGTAGAGATTTAACCACCTTAAGTAGCATAACTCATTGTATATGCCTCTTTTTCCCTAGGAGTGATCAAGTTCTTTGAGGACAGATGCAGTTTGCTTCATCCCACCTTCTTCATTTTTGGTGAGAAGGATGACATCATCCCATTGGAGCAGGTGAGTTTACCATCAGAGATATTTGTCTTTTTAATGATTTTCATGCTTGTTTTGTGTTTTGATATGTAATTAAGAGAAAGTAGAAAACTTATTTGCATTTTTCTTCCTCTTTCACTAACTCTTACAGTAGTTCTACATAAATTTATGTTGTTTATGCCTGAATCAAGAAGTTTTACTGTGACACTAAAAATGTTTTCTCTTTCTGCTGCAACATGTATATATGAGAGTTGTTAGGAGGAAAAGAGCAAGAATCCAAAGAAAGTCTTCTGTCAAATTTAAGATAGGAGACCCTCTTTAGTTAAACTGATGGTGCGTAAAATCAGCAAAAAGTTGCCACCTGTACCAGTGGAATCACTAGTTTCAGGAGAATGAAAAAAATCCTGTGACCATCCTTTTCGTTCCCCCATTGTCCTGCAGACCCTCTCCTTTTTGGTACTCCCTCAACAGCCTTCCTGGGGAGCACAGGTGGAGAATGACCAGAGAAAGATGATTATCTACCAAGGGGATCAAAGAGGAAGATACGCTTTCTTTGAGTGGTGTTGGCTTTAATTTTCCTGGCAAAAATGCCAGTAGCTTTGAACTGTTGATTTTGCATCTGTGCCTCTCCTCCTTCAATTTCAAATTAATTCAAAATCTTGCCCCATATTTTTTTTTTTTGGTGAGTTTTATCAGCAGTAACTTGTACAATGATCACTACATGTTAACCTTCTCATGACACTGAGCAACAGGTGTTTTTACCTTTATAGGTATTATTACAGTAACCCATATACTATTTTGTAGTTTATATCGTCACATGCTGTTATTTTACTGGAGAAAAAAGTCTAATTAAATAAAGAAAGTGTAGTGATAGAAATGCATTTGGGTATGAAATTAGTAGAAAAGCAAATGATGACAAGGGCATACTGTGTCTGTCTCCCAGATAAGCAGAAAACCAGGACAATTTGAGGACTGTAAATATATAACATGTTAACACTTAACCAACATGGAACATTATGTGTTATAGGTCACCCTGTTGGAGCAGAAGCTTAAACAAAACTGTAAAGTGGATTATGAAGTTAAAGTTTACCCTGGACAGACGCATGGGTTTGTACATCGCAAAAGAGAAGATATCAATCCTCAAGATAAACCTTTTATTGAGGAGGGAAGAAAGGATATGATCAACTGGCTGAATAAATATCTTTAGCATAAATAAGTGCCCATAAAATAAATAATCGTATGAAATCAGAAAATAATACAGACTATATTGATTAAAATGTTCTTAAAACCATCAAAATATTTGTAAAACTCTTTTGCAATAAAACTACTTATTTGCACTTATTTTCTTAGTAGATGGCTTTTCTTAGAAATGGCTTTTCAAATGCTGAAAGATATAAATCTAAAAAAGATTTTTCAACTTGATCCTGTGTGTATTAAAATTGTTAGAACCTGATGGGATATTTTCTAGAATCTGAAAGTTTCACTTTTATATATCAATATATGTGTATATATATATATATATATATATAAAAAATATATATATATATATATAAAATATATATATATATATAAAATATATATATATAT
>NW_020799095.1:76473525-76532414 GCF_003259725.1 Athene cunicularia
CTGACACTGGTCATATATATCAATATATGTGTATATATATATATATATATATATATAAAAAATATATATATATATATAAAATATATATATATATATATATAACATGTATATCAATGATAAAAAATCATTGAAACTGCCCACGCTTGAGAAATGCTCTCTTAAAAGCCATGTTTAGAGTTGTTGAGCTGTGAGATTTTCAGCTCCATGATTTTTAGCTTTGAGGTAAATATAGTTCTGGTTTTGAAGGCTGGGACGTATTCTTGGAAACAGAATATCCTCTTCAGAATTCATAAAAACAGAGCTAGAAAGAGGGAAGGGGAAGGACAATGGGAAGGAATATTTGCAGGCTGAAAGGGGGCTGCCAGAGGTTGGGAACCATGACTGAAGTGAGGAGATTTAGAGGAATGTGCAGGACCAGAGAAGGAGGACATGAACAAGTGGGAAGAGGGTAGGACACAAAAGAGACTGTGAAGAGCAGGAAAACTGAGAAGAGAAAGAACAAAGTAGGAATAGGAGACTGCCATCAGACATATGCAGAGCATAGAAAGAAAATACGAGCGAAGACTTCCAATCCTTCTTCTTCCATTTCCAGACTGGTCTAGCAGGGGGAGAGCTCAGGAGGGCAGGAATTTCTTGCTGGCTGTTACCTTGTTATTTCCTTTAGCATCTTATTATATTAGTCTATGTATGATAGACTCCATGTCTATCAACTGTCTTCTGGGTAATCTGTTTTCATATCTTTCAGGCATTACCAGTCATGTAAAAGTGCTACCAGTGCCTTCCTTTCTTCCACAGAAAAGCTGGCCTCTGTTTTTGTTCTCTTCCAGTCCCAGGGGACATCACACTGTGCCGGTGCAGTCAGAGACATCATGGCTTATGGTTCACAGATGTGCTTAAACTCCCTGATGTGAATTTCAAACCTGTCCACATCTGTTGTTTGTTTTTTTTTTTTTCCCTCCCCCGGTACTCCTGTTTCTGCTATAAAATTAATTTCATTAAGATCGTGATTAAAATTAACTTTTGTGAAGACTGAACCAAACAGCTCTGGGCACTTCAGTCTTTACCAGACTTTATGGTATTTGTTCCCCTTCCTGCTAATAGCCAACACTTTCCTTTTGTCCTTCTCTCATTTTTGATGCATTTACAAATACTTTTAGTTCTAATTCTGTGCTTCTTGATAGCATGAAAGCTATTGAAAGCTATGCTGCTGCCTTAGCCTTTCTATGGGGGTGTGTTGTTTCTTTACTCTTGTCCTCAGCCTTATGCCTATATTTCCTCCCTTTGTAAGCCTCCCGTTTGATTCTGAAACACTTGCAGACATCTTGATGCAACTGCAATGGTCTCTTGCTATGCTGTCTGCCTTTCCTCCATGTTAGGATTGTGCGACGTTTAATGACATCTCTTTCACTAAGCACCGGTGTCCTTGACTACTTTCTCCCTCCCAGTATTTTCATCAGAATCCCCAGGACCAGCTGAGTTTCTGGTGCTGCTCCTTCCTTTTTTTTTCAAGAAAGTTCATCGCATCTGTTCACAATCACCTCAATGCAATCCTGTCGTCTCGCATGGTCTCAGGCAGTTGCCCTACCCTCTGCCCCTCATTCAGAGTTGAATCTAAACCAACCTGGATGACAACATTACTTCCTCGCCTCCACAAATCCTTCCAATATTATCAGGTTTCTC
Source organism: Athene cunicularia (assembly GCF_003259725.1). Taxonomy (NCBI): domain Eukaryota; kingdom Metazoa; phylum Chordata; class Aves; order Strigiformes; family Strigidae; genus Athene; species Athene cunicularia. Next base: position 76,475,206 of record NW_020799095.1, read on the forward strand.
TCTACTGTGATTTAATTGGATATCAGGATTGGTAAGGCACAGCCTGTCCCTAGTGACTAGGGGAATATAACTTGTGTTTCAGCTCCTTTGGTCATCTCGGTGTAATTCACAGTAATTATGTGGTGAGGTCTTGCCTTCATCTGTGATGCTAGGGGAATAGATGTGGCTAAAATATCATACTAAACACAGCCCAGTTTCTCACTGAAATACATGTGAGCTCAGGGAGCTCTCAGCTTTCACAGAATATTGCCCTTCAAGGTGCAGCCATTGTTTCCGTTGCCCTACAATATTTTTCTTTTTGCAGTTGCCTTTGCCAGCCATGCCTGGCAGCTCCCTCCTGCAGTCACCTTCCCTCTGGCTCCCTCTTAGGTGGGGGCATGTGCCAGGTCAGCCCTAAGTAGTCTGAGGTGGAGCTGCAGCAGCACATGTGTCTTTGAACTCCACAGTGCCTCTGATTCAGAGTTTCCTATCAGGTGGGTCCCACCTCAGGTCCCACGTCCCCGGTTGTTCTTCAGCCATCCCTCCATCTCAAACCTTTTGTTCACACTACTCCTTCCACTTCCTCCTGCAATGGACTGCGTATCTCCCCTGAAAAGATAGTTGTCCCTGTACCACACTGAGTTAATATTAAAGAAACTGTCCTGTCTCTCAAAAAGATTTCATGCAGACCTCTGAGGTGAAAGTGCAAAATCTTCCCTTGTTCCTTGGCTTATGCCCTCGGTCAGTGATTAGTGCATTGTCCTCTGATTTGGGCACTGCACATCGTGTTCCCATCTTCTTGCTGTTTGATGTCAGGATTGAGGAGCCTGTTTTTAGTGGGTCCAGCCAGCACAGGGAAAGCCTCTGAAGATCTGTAGGGCAATTGTTGCCATGAGTCATGCTGGTAAAAATAGTCCTCCACATTGGAGATGAGAACTACCATGATGCCCTCCCCAGTCCTGCCCTTGGGCTGGATCTGTGCGGCTTCCCAGTGACAAACGGAAGGGCTGGATGGTGACTTCTGTGCTTCCTGCCAGCCCTGACATGTTTCTGGACTCAGCATACAGAAGAGAAATGGTTTCAGTGGGTGAACTGAAGACACCTCCATTCACTGGTGCAGGCATGTCTGATGTGTGTGTCTGAGCAGTAATGAGAAGATAACAACGCGCAAACCTGCTCGAAAGAAAGCAATGTGGGTATGTGGTTCAGATAGTCTGTAAAGTGTGAATTCAGTTCCCAGCTATGGATTCATGCCCAATTTATCAGGGTTGCTATGAGAACAGACAGAGACGATGAAATTAAACTCCCTACAACTATTGTCTCAGATGGGTTTTAAATAAAAGAGCCTTGGTTTCTCAGAAGGTAGTATCTTGGCTGGCAAACCATTCCAGCTTTGTTTTTTATGTGAATGAACAGATGTCTCAGGGAATTGGGCTAAGCTTTGCCAAATTTCTCTTGAGACAGGGTAAGACTGTGAAACAGAGGAGTATTTTGTCAAAATTCATTGTCCTTGAAGGATTCAGAGTGACTTGTTGTAGGACAGGTATTGAATTTCATTATGTATTTGTTGTTGTAGAAATACAGCATCTAAGATGAAAAACTCAAAATTTTGCCAGCGTTAACATTTACTTTACTAAAAAACACACACACATTCTCAAAACTCACATTTGAGAGTATCCTTTGTGTCTAGAGAGCACTGATATATAGACCTATAGGTCAGACATTATAAACTTGGGTTTGTAATGCTGAATCCTACCGAACCTAGCGGCCCTGATATAAGGTAAATCAGCTGCATAAAATCACTGAGGTAGACATAGTAAACATGTAAGGCCTGATCAGGGGACCTCATGCAGATGCTTTTGCTCCCATGGGCATTGTGCTGTCTTGTCAGATCTTTCCTATTAACTTTAAAGCCCTTTGGTCAATTCAAAATAAATTTGACATAACAACGAAATCCTCGGTGCTATTTAGTTCTTCAGTGTTTCTAGGAAATCTGGACAGCACAGAGGAGACAGACTCACTGCACTGAGCAAAATAATGTGGCATGGAGTCATCAGTTCTTTGTATTACTTAGGTTGCTGGCTGGCTGGTCAGCACACAGAAAGCCTGAACCGCTTGTGTAGGGGTTGTCATAGGAGACAGGAGGGAAGTGGACGAAAGATTTGTGGGGGGCAACTGAGATGCAGGCCAGTAGGAGGGAAGAGGGAATGGGCTGAGGGTAACTCCGGGGATATGGGGAACTGAGACCCTGTACGTGGATGAAATGGAAGAGATAACCTAGAAGACTCCTAATGTTACTTTTTGTAGACTGGGATTTTGGACACTGAGAAATATGTTATATGGAGGAATGCTCATGGCCTGCACACAAGGGATCCTTGATGTCTGAGTCAAGAAGTTTGCATGGACTAAAGCAAAAGAGGTCTCCCAGAGGAAAACCTCATGGACTGGAGATAGATATGACAAGAGAACATAGTGGAGTTGAGAGTCCTAAAGAGCAAGAACACATATCCTTTCCACTGCTGATAATCTCCTCTTCACAAGAAGATTGAGGTCTTTTATATAAAAGAAAATACTAAACCACGGCTTGAATCTGCGTTCTCGAAACTTGAATTCCAGGTTCTGATTTCTGCTCTCTGGCACAAATATTTTGGTAGCATGTTATCTTTGATCAGTTTAATACTACACAGACTTAACTTTTAGTGCTTCTTCATTTGCTTGCTTTTTTTTACACACTGAATGGGAGCTCTGTTATGGGTTTTCAGTTTAACCTTTATGGCAACAATTTTGGTTTAATCTTTATGGCTACAAGATGACTCTTCAACTCTACTCCATTTACTGTTTACTGCATTCCTCTCTGTCAAGTTAGCATTTATGCATCTATTGGTTGCTTGGTTTTGTTTGTTTGTTTGTTTGTTTGTTTGTTTTACCTTAATCATTTTTCTCAGTTTTTTGACTCCTTAACTCCAAACAGGAATGGGCTTTCAGTGTACAGGCCACAGTCAGCAAGGACAAAGAAAAGCATTCCACCCCCTGCCCTATACATGCACATGCATACATAGCAGTGCCAGTATTCCCATAATGTGCACTCAGTCAGTATAAAAAAAATCGAATATTTTCTGGCCTACAGGCATGATGGCATCTATACTTTATGGTATATTATAAAACACTGTGCACTTGCTTTAAAAGTATGTCCCTCTGCACAGCACCATCTGTACTAGTGTGAGGACCAGTTCTATTCCCTCAGCTGCAGCCTCTGGCTCCAAGGAACTGTGCTGCTAGGTCTTGGAAGGGTTTTTTGTCTTTGCCTTCTCCAGAGCAGGCCCTAGGGAGGAAGCTGAATGATTGCTACGCTGGATTAGTGAGGCTTTAGGGCTAGAGCACCAATTAGAAGTTGAACTTGATGGAACTTGAGGAATTGATGGAAGACATGGTAGAGGTGACCACACCCATAGATTCAGCTTCAGTCCACCTGAGGGCCTTGTTGTAACTCATTTTGGCCACATCCACAGGCATACTAAGATTGTTATTTAGGACTGTAGTTAGACTGCAGCCTACCTCACGGTAGGTGAGGTTTTAATCAAACTGGACTTCGTACCTTTAACTAATGACACTTCAAGGTGCAGGCAGTGAGTGGTAGCCTAGCTTCTAGAAAGGTGTAGTGAGGGGACCATTTCTCAGGTAGGTAGGTTTGTCAAAGGGACACAAAGCAATCCATCTTAATTTAATTTAAGATGATACATAAAATTAAAGGTAGATCCACAACGGGTACTTTGTTGCAAAGCTCCCATGGGAAGAGTGATGGGAATTTGGTGCCTACCTCCTCTTCATGCCTTCAGAAACCTCCCTCCCTCAGCACATTTTACTTATTTGCCTGTTTCTCATCTTTGGCACTGAAGCATATCAAAGTCCAACAAATAACAGAATGCTGAATTTCAGAAAGCAAGGAGTGGAATGGGCTAATAAAGCTCCAAAACAAAGTTTCCCTTTCAGTCTCTTGGAGCAGATGGTGGCACCTGTGGCAATACGTTTTCTTTCCTTCCCTTCCTGCCACTGCTATATTAAGAGCTGGTGAGGAAATTTTGCATCTGGGCTGGTAGTTTGCCATGGACTTCAGCAAAGCTATGGTAATGTTATTTGTTAAGGGGATTGCAAATAATTCCAGCTGCTCTATTAAACAGTTCTTTAGTTTTTCTTCCAGGTGTTGAGTTTAGAGATTGTCAAAAATTTCCTTTAAGGTTCTTTCTTTTTTTCCAGAATCCTTAGAAAATCAAGAAAGTTGCCAAGATACCTCAGATGGGTGGCTAACCACAAGTAAAACCCCCATGTCCTTCAGTAAAGACAAAACATTATTAATTCCTCTGACTGCTGAGCAAAAAGCTGAAGGTCATTTTTAGGCACTGGTGTTTGCAGGCAGGAGATGCAAGGGGAGGGGATAGTTTGCATGTTGTTGTATGTATTTGCAAACACTCTACTTTGTAGTGCTCTCTGATGTTGCTTTAGAGAGCAGTGAGCTGTGAAAACTCTCCCTGTCAGTAGGACTGTTGCTGCGAGTAGCTGTGTGCAGCAGCTAGCAGCTTGGGGTAGGTGGGCAGAGCAAGGTAAGGTGATCCCTTCAGATGTTTTGAATAGAATGAGTGCTTGTTATTGTCCCAGCTTTTCCCTGTTTTGCTAACCCATCTGGTTTAACTCTGACTTTGCTTAGATTTTTTCTTTCTCAGAAACACAGAGATAACCTGGGGCAAAATTAAAGGGGGTAGGCTCACTTGTGTCTGTTATCCATTATAGGGTAAATCAACTTATGGCTCCACAGGGTAAGGCAAAGCAGAGCTCACCTCCTGCTCAGGTGTATTCCTGATGCATCCTGATGCATAACACCGAGGCAGAGGGCAACACTGTTGTGTTTGGCTTTGTCAAGGCTGTTGCAAGCAGCCATGAACTTGTTCCACTCGCAGCCTGAGCCAGGCTAAAGCTGCATAGCTTTGTCAGAAGGGTGCTTTAATTAAACAATCTTAGCAGCGTATGTCAGCTTGAAATCATTATTCATAGCCACAGGCCTTCCAAGTGGGACTGGGCTTGTTCTGCAGTGGCTGGCAACACAGCTAGAGTGCGCATAATCCTGAGGCCCAGCCTTAAATATCTGTCTGTATAACATCCCACTCTCACTTTTTTTCTCACTTTTTGAAGACTAAATATCTGCAAGCACCCACCTATGGCAAGTGACTACAAGCAGAGCAGCAGAGACCACAGAATAGGAAGAAATGGCACAACTTTAGGGTCTTTCGTGTAGGGCAGGAAAGAAGGAGGCACAAGGAGTCTTTGATGAAACTGGAACAGGCCAAGAGTGAAGAGTTACCAGGTGGGATGAAGAGGGAGCATATGGTTGGCTGTGAAAAGGAAAGGTGTAGGAGATGGGCACTGAAGTGAGCAGAGAGTGGCACTGGTTGCTAAAAATCAGAGTTGCGGGAAAATTAAGGAATTCAAGGACCTCAATGAGAAGGAAAAGAGACTGTGAACAAGAGAAGAAGAGACCTGGGGCTGACCTTTGAAGATAACCTTCACTAGTCCAGGTACATCTTACCAGTGCAGATATTTTTTTGCTTGCCAAGGATCTGTTGAATGTCTTGTCTTTCTGCGAGGACAGAGATATGAAAAAACAAATAGGCAAGTGAAAGGCATAAGAGGTGGTAGGTCAGGACGTGCAGAAGTGGGGTGTCTGCGTGGGGAAAGATGCTGACAGTGATGGTGCTTCCTGAAAGTCATGGGTATCCCATGCCTTCTCCCCATCTCCCTGACTTCATGGGACAAGAATCAACCCTGGCTGAACCATAGATAACATTAGCAGAGGTACCTTGGTTGGAGAGGAGCAAAAAGCCAGCAGTCCTAAGTGGAGGTACACTCTCTCTGTGGAGAGAGATAAAGGGAGATCTGCTTCAAAGGAGAGGCAGTGAGTCAGCACTGGAGAGACAAGGCAGGGGACATTTCTATTTCCAGATGCCCTAGAGATCTGAGATAAATATGCCTCACTGTCACTAAGCCTTTCTCCATCACGCTGTGAGCAATGGCACTGTAAGAGACAGGTGGTCCTGTGTTGCTTCATGGCTGTTGCTGGGTGATTTGTAGATCTTGTTCCAAAGTGCAAAGTTAAATTCCCAAAAATTGCTGAACCTGGGATAATGGCAGGAAGCATGAAGTGAAGTTTATGGGATGATGGAAGTTAATCCTTAGTAGGACAAAAGCATCTTGGGGAAAAATGGTCATCGGGGATTTTTCTGGGATCTCACCCCACCCACCCCCTTCTCTTGCTGAGTCCTAATTTCACTGCCTTTCCAAATGTACTTATTCTGCTGGGCTGAAGTCAAGTGGTACATGCAAAGTGTTTGAAAAGGAACATGTCAAGATATTTCAGCAGAAAGATGAGGAGCTAGAAAGCAATTCAAAAGAGAAGGAAATAAAACAGCAATGCATAAAGTGGAACAAGTTTTAAATATTAATTCCTTTTTTCCCCCAGGCAAACTGGGGAATGGTGGGTCTGAAGGAAGAAAAAGAGCTGGAAGAGAAAGATGCCTGTACAGTTTCATGCTATACCAGTAGGAGGGAGGTGGGGAGGGTTCAGCAAAGATCCCTACAGGCTGATGGTGTGGAGAGGGGACCATCCCAAGAATTATAATTTTCCAGCTGGCTCAGATTGCTGGTGTTTGCTATTCCCATGATATCTTTGATATCATCTGTCTGATGTACTAATGATGAGATGCTCCATTCACCACTCAAGAGTGGGATTAGGGCTCAAATTGCCATTCCAGCTTGTCACTCACCAAGGAATTAAAATCTTATTTGAATGTGGAATTTACTGACCCTGTGGGAGAGCCTAAGACTAAGGAACTGATGCTTTAAACATGAGATCACTGGAAGAAAATAATGCATTGGCTGGAGAGCTTTCAGCTTTCCAAGCTGTGGCTGAGAGCCACTGGGCAACATTGCACAGAGGCACCTAATTCATGCTCCAGCCAGATCCTCGCAAATGATCTGCCATTTCCTCCTCTGAAGGAATAGCACAGTATAGTGCAGGGACCCCAAGAGATGGATAGTTTTCAAGGAGTTTACATGGCCAATATGGAAGAGACTTTGATCTGCATCTTTCCTAGTGGAGAAAGATATCTATTTAGTCTCCTGGTTTTATTGCTGACAGCTGGCCACGTTCATGAGTCTGGGTCAGTGGCTGTGGAGACAAGCACTTTGAATTTCATCTGAGCAAAATACTGATGCTAATATTGATGACTTAAGTGAACCTATATAGATGTGCCCACATGGGAAGACCAGCTTCCTGTAGTGCGGGCATGTGATCTCTGCTAGCTCAGCCGTGCCACAAGATTTTTCAGCTGAAGTGAGCAGGTACTGAACTAAACGTGCACAATGGTAAAGAGCAGCAGTGTCACTTATCTCAGGAATCTAGACTGTTAGACAATGATACACAGTCACTTTGGATACTCTAGGTTCATCCAGAAATTACTGGCATTTGTGGTTTTAGAAAGTCTGTGGACATCCATGGTCCCCCCCCCCATTTAACAAGTAAAAGTCTTTAGATATGTCCAGGTAATAAAATAATAATTTTGAAAAATGATTCAAGTTCTTACTCTTTTGTGTTGGTTTCGTTTTTTATTATTATTCTAGGCCTAGTTTCTGTTCATACTACACATAATTTTGTTGGAATAATTCTTGAACTTATCTCCGTTGGAATACAAGTGTTATTTGAGTCAAAATGTGCTGCAAATTGGAACAATTCTGTTGCAGTTGGTGGAGTTACTATGAACTGATGGAGGTACAAAAGAACAAGGTGTTACTCAAGGCCAAAACTCTTTTTCTGTTTCCTGTTTTGCGTGGGTTGGATAATACATTTTGGTTTATCATCTTGGTATGTCCACTCCTACTGGCCAAGCCTACTCAGGAGTTTTCCAGACCTGTTCAGTACGTCCTTCCACAGCTTTCTGTTTGCACTGCCACATGTCAGAAATAGTAATATGCTACTGATTCACATGACATCTCTGATGTTCAGATCTCTAACTACAAGCAGAGTTTTGGGGACCAGCTAGGAACCATCAAGGGCTGAATCTGAGAAATGCGGAGCATTGTTTGCTGTCTTTGTGTCTAGTATGCACTGTGACTTGATGGCAGCTTTGATGCTTAGTCTTGGGCTGTCCAATGCAAGGAGCCAAAACTACAGACTACTTCTTTGAAAAGATAATCTTAATATCTGAGCTCCCTGGTAAGGAAAAATCATTAGAGAGAACTTTCCATTACATGGTAACATGAACAAGATGACAACTTGAATGTTTTAGGACACAATAGGATGAATGTGTTTATCCTGGACGTATCCCTCAGTGGTTCAAAACTGAGGATTAGGAGAGAAAGGCCTCTCCACAAAGTGTGGGAATGTTATACCATGTATATGAGGTTGCTGAAAACTGGTGGAGCCACCAGCTATGACAGGGTATAAAGGCAAGGTAGATCAGGGTCAGTCCGGAGGATTAGTTCCTTTCATGTCTGGAACAATCCCTGCTAACATCTCTGCACCAATAGCTCTCTCTGACTCTCTGATGAGAGAGGACTCTGAACCTCCCATGAGTGAAGCCTGTTTTCATGTGATCACAGTCTGATGAAATATCCTCTCTAGAAGACTTAATCTGTATCTGAGCTCCCCTAGGGATGGAGCACAACTAGGCATCCTATAGCTTGTGTCATGTCTGTAGATCATCCCTCAGAGGTCAGTTCCCTGGATGAGCTATGCAAACTGAAATATATCCAGAGACCACAGCAGTAGACAGGGTAGGATGTCATGAAGGTAAACCCAGGCTAGCAGGGATCAGGGTCTGCCTCAAGGCAGCCACAATTGTCCTACCTCATTTTTCTGCAGAGAAGAATTGTGGTAGCAGGGATGTTGAAGGTGAAATCCCTACTCCCACCATGCATATCCATCCAATAACATCTCATCAAGTTAAGGAGATTTTTCTACCTCTTTTGATTCTGCTTGCATATTTGCATGTCTGCACCCTATTGATTTTTGTCCCAGGTCCTCAGCCATCCATATATCTAGGTATTCACTTAATGTCATTTTATACCAGAGATGGATCATTGGACCACAGTGACACGGAAAGCTGTAGAGCTCAGACTCTGGAAGGTCTCCAGTTAAGAAAAATGAAGGCTTGAAGGTCTTAGATATAACAGATAATTTCTATGGAACTGAATTTCAGAGCAGCTAAATGAATCTATACAATGAATGTACTTGTCCTTAGTTTAGTATCACCCCCTAGTGTCACTTGGGTCCAGTTTCCACATGTTATATTTTTCTGCACCCACCTTGATTTCTTGCATCTGCCGTTCATTAGTATCACTTTGCAGATGCAGCAACAGCCATGCTGGCAGCCATGCTTCTGGGAAAGTCAAGAGAATTAATCTCGAGTGATGGATATGGCCAAGACATCAGACCTCAAATCTTTCTTCCAGTGAGTTCAAGAAGCTTTAAAACTCCTTTATTTTACGTCTGTCTGGAGAGAAGCCTTGGGATACAGTTGATTCTTCCACCTTCGAGGAGAGGCATGCCTTGTTTTGTGGGGAGATTTCCTCTCCTGATGCTGTATTTGCAGTAGATTGGTCAGAGGAAACAGCTTAGTTTGAAGTAAGACCAGGCAGATACTTTGAATGTTAATAAGTCACTAGGAGTGCATAACATTTGCCTGCAAGTCCTGAAGAAATTCAAATGGGGAACTGCAAACTTCTGGCCAAGCTGTATAACCCGTCATTACTGTCTCTGTTCCAGAGCACTGCTGCCAGTGTAACCTTCATGCTATAAAAAATAATCAGTAAGCCTGTCTTCTATGTGTGGTAAGAGAGTGGTTTCTATATTAAAAAGTAAGACTGATGAGTATGTGAACAACAGTCTGTTGAATTGGCGTAAATTCTGTAAAGAGAAATCCTGTGTCATTGCCATGCTGGGTCCTGTGAGGGTCTCAATAAGTACAGGAGAGGCAACCAGGTGACTTAACATATTTGGTCTTCCAAAAAGCCATTGAGAGGTTCCTCACCAGAAGTTATTGAAGGAATTAAGTTGATACAGGGTTGGAGGAAAGCTCCTTTTATGGAATGAAAGCTGAGAAAAGGATGAGAAGAAAAGGGTAGGGTGCATGGGATGCTTCTCAGGGTGCAGAAGAATAAGCAGTGAGGATGGAACGGAACGGAACAGAATAGCATAGCATAGCATAGCATAGCATAGCATAGCATAGCATAGCATAGCATAGCATAGCATAGAATAGAATAGAATAGAATAGAATAGAATAGAATAGAATAGAATAGAATAGAATAGAATAGTTGGAAGTGACCTGCAATGATCATCTCATCCAACTGACTAGTTCAGGGCTGACCAAGTTAAAGCGTGTTTTTAAGGTCATTGTCCAAACGTTTCTTAAACACTGACAGCATTGGGGGTCACTGACCACCTCTCTAGGAAGCTGTTCCAGTGTTTGACCACCATCTTGGTAAAAAAATACATCCTAATGTCTGGTCTAAACCTGCTCTGGCACAGCTTTGAACCATTGCCACGTACCTCATCAGTGGATCCTAGGGAGAAGAGCTCAGCACCTCCCTCTCCTCTTCTCCTCCTCAGGAAGCTGTAGAGAGCAATGAGGCTCTCCTCAAAGGATAGCCCAGGGATTGCTCCTGGGACTAGTTTTATTCAGCATCTTCATGGATGACCTGGAGAAGTGACTGAACTGTGAAATCTGAGGATGATTCTGACTTTTCTTGGGTGGTCAAATGCTGTTCTGATGGCAAGGAAGTTCAGAAGGATCCCACAAAACAAAGTGGTTGGGCAGAAAAGTGTCAGATGAACTTCAGTGTAGAGACATGTAAGGTAATATTTTTCAGGAAAATAATCTAGCTCATTCCTACGTGATGCTGAACTCAGAGCTCAGACTGCAGTTGCAGATTAGGAAGGAGATTCTGGACTTGTCATTTTTTACCCTATAAATGGGCTTATGCATCTGCAGCCAAAATAAATGTTGGGCATCTCTGGCAAAAATATTTAGAATTAGAAAGAGGGTGCCATTTTAGCAGTATATAAGACCTCCATGCATCCTGATCTTGAGCAGTGGGGGCTGTTCTGGACTCTGTATTTCAAGAAAGACATGGTGGAGTTAGAGAAGGCACAGGGAAGTGATTCATGGAAACAGACTCTGTAATTTGGATAGAGTTATAAAGCAGGTATGTTTACTCCGGCACCAGGGTGCAAGGGATCTCTCCACAAAGCTTGCACACCAACAGCATATTTTACCATAAAATTATAGAGTGTGGCTATACATATTTATTGGATTACATAACAAAAATATACATAGTTAGTTAGTTCAAAAGGCTGGTGTCAGCAGTTTATGTTCTCTTTGTGCCTGCACATTGCCTCCTGGTGGGCGTCTTCGGGGGTCTTTGGGAGGAAGGCTCACAGTCTTCTTCAGCTTGTACTTTGCCCTGGAGCATGTTCAGATTCTCTTGGCCAATTTCTTGAACAACAAGAGTGGTTCCAGCTGGTTTACCCCCTCTATCTTATCTAAAAGCACTAGCATATTAGTTTCCACTGACCATCTATGGCTAATCTGCAGTCTACAGAGACTCAACTTGTTAGAACACATCTGCTTTCCAAGGACATGTCTCTTATTTTTGCTGAACATTGTAGTTCTTGGTAAATTTCCACAGAAAACTGCTTTGTTTTGATGAACACTGTAGTCCTTGGTAAGTTTCCACAGAGCAGTCTGAGCAAGCATGATTATTAGGCAATATTCAGAAGTCATTATAAGTTGCTATATGTAAATAAGTTGCAGGTGATCATTTCCCTATATCAGAAGGGCAACTATAGCAAAGGGATGGAGTAGTTGCTTTATGAGGTACTACGGAAAAGGCTGCAGCTCTTCAGTTTGGAGACAGGAAGGTGGAGGGAAGTTATGAGTGAGATTTATAAAATCTTGAAAGTGGTTTGATAAATTAATGCAGATCTGTCTTTCAGAAAATTCTGCAACATGAAGCTGAGAGCTTCCCTCAGTTACCAAGTAATAGTTTTCTAAAAGGCTGTCTCTCTGCCAGCTCCTCTGATAGCATCCCATAGACAGAGGACTTCACAGGTGGCCCTTGAAGAGAAAGGACAAATAATCCAGGACACTACTGCTTAAGGCTGGCATCCAGTCCTTCTCTGGACACCCTCTGTCCTGTGAGGTCTCTGTTCCAGCACAAGACAAACTCCCTCCCATCTTACCTCCATGAACTGTCACACTGACAGGGAGAGACTGCAAAGGTGACAAGCTAGCCCAAGACAGACAGCCACTAGCCAGCTATTTAAACAGCAGGTATGGGGCTGTGTTGGGAGAAGTGATTGCAGCGCAGGGCCATGGAGCTTCTTGCCTTGCTAGCTTTGCCCAATGGGTGTGGCAGCACACTTCTGCTTCCGGAGCATTTCATTAGTGGAATGAATGAGAACAGCTCAACCAGATCAGAATAAAACAGTTTAATGCTATATCCTGGTTGTGAGATTGTCCAGTGGCAAATTCCCTGTGGAAGATATAAGAGCAAGGAAGTATGTAGTAAATACTCCAAATATTGTCCTAGCCTCCAGCAGTCTGAGACAGGTTTTGAATCTTTGTATTTAATTGTGCTTTTCCTCTGCAGTGTCTCCATCCAGTTATTTTATGAAACCACATAAACATTTATTACCCACACTCTCCTGAGGCAAGGTGTCCATGGCTGAAGGCATCCTGCATGAAGAAGCCATGTGTTTGTTTTGGACCTGCCTCTAGTTCTTGTGTTTTGTCTTTTGAAGAGGCAGTGAGCAGTAATTTATTTTCATCTTATATATCCACCTCAAGATTTTATTATATCTATTTATTATAGCTATTACAGCTTCTCTCCTCTGTCATTTTTTCTTTAGAGAAGGCAGTTTTGCAGGCAGCAGGGACTCTATGCCACTGGACGTCTTGCAGAGAAAATAGGTCAAAACTTTTATCCAGGAATGACCTTGGCTGAAGCAGCCCTGGGGTGAGTGCTGGGAAGCACAAACTGGCCTTGAGAGGGGCCTCCTGGCACTGAGATGCTGCGATGCCCCTGGCCAGTGCCAGAGCTCAGCTGACCTGTGTGCACCAACTGTGCACCCATGAGTGCTCCCAGTCCCCCGGTCACCCAGACATGTCAGAAAGCAGGGACATACTGCTGACACCCCGTGGGGGACATATCCCTCCCTCCCAAATTTGTGGACAGTCCCAGGAGAGGCCTGTACAGTGACTTGACGTTAGATGAAACCCTGATGCTGGGGGGGGTCCAGCAGCAGTGGTCCCTAGGGGTTGGTTGGTGGAAGATGCTTTACAGGGCACTGACCTGATGCCCTGTGAAGACAAAGCTGTAGAAATGAGGTGAGGTAGCACAGGAGGGATCACCCTTCCTCAGGGAGTGGGAGCATCCTTTGACTTCCAGCCTCTTGCTAGAGGTACACATAAAGCTGTTGAAAAGTTGAGAGTTAGGCAGGAGACACCATTTTGCCTTGCCCCAAGGGTACTGATAGGTCTTGATGGCCCTGACCAACCTCACCTGAGCCTCTATTTTCAACCTTTGCCCATGGGAGCAGGAGACCCATTTCAGCTCAGCCCTGGGCTTTTATTCCCTGCCTGAGCTGTATTATGGTCTGTCTCCACCTCTTTTATGACTGTTTCTGCCCATAGATGCTGTTTGTCTGGACCCTGGCACATGGACTGACTTCCCAGCTTGACCTCAGACTGCCTGGCAATCACTGAACTGTGTCTGGTACTGGCTACCACTGCTGGGACTGACCCTGACACAAAAAACAACTTCTCAGCTGGACCTTGGATCTGCTTCATCAAAAGCTTACCTGATGGTCTCAACTCTTAGCTGAACCTGAGTCTATCCCTGGGCCTTTTCTGCTCTCAGCTTGTGGGAAACTGTGGGACAAGCCTTGGCTGGAGAGTCCTTGCCCTGCCAACCTTGTTATCTCCCTTGTCTCCTGGCTCCCTGTCATTTAGGGAAGCTGGTCCCTCTCTCTGCCCTGAACAAAGCTTTCCCAGCAGAACATGTTTTCTCTGCCCCATCACCCAAGTCCCACTTTTCTCCTGCAAAGCCCCCCACAGCCCTTCCCTCCCTAGGCTCTGTCGCCACATCATTCAGAGCCCCATCCAGCTCAGCCTCCTGCAATGGCACTGTCTCAGGCCAGTGTGTTACAAGCTGAGCTGTCCAACGGACGGTCCCTAGCTGTACCTGTGGTGGCAAATAAGTTATTAAGTCTCAGGGAGAAGGCTGATGTGCATCCTGGATACTGGATACTGTATATTGCTTTAAGCCCTGGAGGGGAGACTGGGAGAGATTGCAATGGGAAAGGATAAAAATACAGCTATTGTGTGTTCCCATCCTTGTGAAAAAGCACTGCCCCAGCATTGCTCTGAGGCACTGGGACCAGTGCTCATGGATCCCAGTGGATTAGTGCTGCCTCTTGCAACCATTCTGCATCCAGTGCACCCAACAGTAGTGTGCAGGGAGTAGGCTGGAGTGGGACCGGGTAGGGTTTTTTGAAACAGATATGGTGGCCAGTGGGTAACAAGAGGTTTTGGGTGTGAGGGGCTTTGCTGGAGCTGGGGAGCGTGGTTGGGAAGCATCTCTGGGGAGCAGGGCCTGGGCTCAGCATGAGCATGTTGTGTTAGCTGGCAGGCAAGGTGGGACATTGTATGGCACTGTCAGGAAAGCAGCCAGCGGATTCCTCAGCGATGGGGTAGCTCTGAATGACCTCAGAGCACAAATGGTCTGCACAGCTGGTGGAGTCCTCTGAGCACCCTGCTTGTGCCGAGAAGAGCTTAGAGCCCCAGCTATCTGTCCAGGAGGCAGCCCCTACCCTCTAGAACCCTGCAGATTGGCTTGCTTGCCTGCTGCTGAGGCTGGAGGGGAGGAAACTCACAGAATTATTAATAGAAGAAGTAGGAAGGCAATGGGGAAAGTCAAAGAGCTATTCCCACCCCAGCATCAGGCACAAAACTGGTTCTGAAAAGGACTGAGCAAAACTGAGTGCTGGAAATGAAGGGATTGTAACTGCTCTAAAAAGCTACCATCAGTGATGTTCTGGGTAAATACTTATGGTAAGTTTGAAGATATATAGACAAACTGAGTATTGCCATAGACTACAATATTAAAAGAGCAGTGCCATTTTAGGTCTTGATAAAGGAGCTTGATGTACATATTTCAGCAGCTTTCTCTTACAGATACCCCTGCTGATAAGCCTCCGTACCACCGAAATTGTTCTCTGGCGTTCAAATGGCATCAAAACTTCCATCACCCTAGATGCTGTTGGTGCCTCTGAAAGGAGTCATTGCAATGGACAACATTAGGCAATCTGAACAGAACTGCCATTAATACCCACTCGTAATTCCACCCCTCTTCCACTTTTCCCCTTCCATTAACCTCCAATGGTTGTCTACAGATTTTGCTTGAAGTATGTGTAGAGATCCACAACAGACCTTGACTTATTGAAAGATTCTTTGTGGGTCTGCTCATGGTGCTGAAGGAAAATTGTTCTGCACGGCTGGAGACAGTGTATCCTCAAGTCCACAGACTGGGACCAACTTTCTGAAAGACAAAGGTGATCTTGATTACATTGTCTTTCCAGATCCATCTTGAACAATATCTTGGTTGCCAGCAGGACAAAATGTGTAGCATGGGAGATAGCTGTAGGTTTTAAATTACAGAGGTCCTGAAACGTAGGAATGGAAAACATAGGGATTCTCTCTCTTAAAAAATTAGCTGGAAAATCAGGAAGACTAGTGTATTTTATTCCTAGATATTGAAGCAGGTTTGAGTTAGTGACTGGAGTGGAGGAGAGAGGTACTGGTGAGTCAGGGAACATGGGCTCCTTTCCCAGCATTGCCTTGTAACTGTGACTTCAAGTAAGTCTCCAGGGACACCTCTCAATTCGTCTTCTGACTTGTGTCTCAAGTAGAGGCAACAGTCTCACCCATTTTGTCCCCCAGAAGACTAGATAATACAGTGGCCATGTTCCTGGAGAGCTGCAGTTACACTACACCATTTATTCCAGTGCAGAATTCTTGGATATTGGATAGGTTTCTCCTATAAGACTCACAACCGCTCCCAGCTGTAATGTTTCTGCTTGTAGGGACTTTGCACGCTGAAGGCCTTTCACAATCACTGGAGCATCCTTCAAGTGTGAAGGAGCAGCCATGAATGGCACAAAACCATTAGGTCATCAGCACCACAATCTCACTCCCCACCTCTTATCCAGGAGCACAGGGACAGCTGGGAGTCTAAATGTGACACTCCTTTTGCCCTCTGATTCACACCATCTCTGACTGGCAGCAGACTAGCTCTTCACAGGTCTGTGACAGCAGTCCAGTGCATCTCATCTTATTGCCCGTATGTGGGGCAGAGCACTGAGTGCCAAGTCCTTGGTGTAATTATCCTCCCTTCAGAGATCAGGCAAGAGGGTTTAGTCCTGTGCTGGACACCCAGAACACCTATGGTTATGGGGGCTGCTCTGCTCTCTTCTGTTAGACTCTCTTCCACCTCTGTCCTCTTTCAGCCTTCCTCACCATACTGTGCCCTCAGAGGGAGCACAGAGGCTGATCAGGGCAGCTTAAGCCTTACAGGTCCCCTGCATGGCCCCAGCTCTAGGGAACAGGGAGACTCATGCTGTGACACTCCTGTGTCACAGCTACATGCATGACTGCTTCAGATTCACAAATTGATCCACCTTGAGGGAAAAAAACAGTGCTTCAGAGCCAGGATCTAGGACCTGCATGATGTCTATGTCCCCAAGAGCTGCTTTCCTCTCCACACTCAAGTGGAAGAAAGAGGGCTTTGGCACAGGAATATAGTCTGGATGGAGGTACTGAGAGTAGGTGAAAAGCCTGCAAGTCGTTGTAACTACCATTAATAATTTCAGCTTTGCCGTAATGGTCTGTAGTACTGGTGTGTGTAAGGAGTCTGGCCCACCGGGCCCCATGAAGGGCCTTGACCCAGTTATGGTTTGTGCCTGGTCTCTGATGCAGGCAATTGTGACTGGCATGTCTTTGGCCCCTTTGGTGGCCAAGAGCAAAGCACTGGCAGCCCACGGTTGCTCTGAGCCCTGCCATAAGAGATGTACTCTTGCTTGGCACAGCCCCAGAGCAATGACCATGCACCAGCCCAGGGAGCGGCTTTGCTCCCTCAGCTGTAACAAGAACCCAAGCTGGAGGGAAGGGCTGAAAAGAGTGGATTTGCTGGAGGGTCCCTGGGGCTTACGATGGTATGGCTAGAGCAGAAATAATCACCCCACCCCGATCCCTGCAACACCTCCCCTTCCATAAACGGGGCAGATGGATAGCCCCCCTTCCTGCCCCCGTTTCCCCTCTTTTCTTCCCTCCCAGAGGTCACCTTCAGCAGGGAGGCAGTGTGCCCCCAGGACCAAAGCCGTGGGGAAGGGGCGGAGCGTCACGCTTAGCCCCGTAATGCCTGGCAGCTCCCTCCGGCTGCTCAGCGCAGGCTGGACCCAGCCCAGAGGCGGCAGCGAGGGAAGCGAGGCAGCCCACGGCCGTCTGTCCACACTGCGCTGCTGGTGAAGGTGAGAGGCTTGGTACTGACGGGGAAGGAGTGTGGGAAGTGAAGTTAGAGCTGTGGCAGGATGAAGGAGAATGGACAGGTACGTAAAAGGGCACCCACCCATCACGAACCAGTTTTGTAGACTTCGGCACAGCACGCTAGCACAATTGGAGTGCACTCATTTCCCAATCTGGTTGATGGTGAGCTCATTAGGTGGCTCTGCCTCAAAAGGGTGCTTTGTGTCCAGTTGTGTCTGGTGGGATGGTGCCACGGTATCGGCTGGTTGGTTGCGAGGAGGGTGTGAAGTGGCTCGGTCCCAGTGAAATTGCTGCCGAATTCTGTCCAAGGAGGCTGCTGTGCAGAGACTGTGTTCATACTCCTTGTTGGAGAGAGGTTTACGGGGCTCTTTTCTGGGGAGGCTGCTAGGTCTTTCTGCTTGAGAAGAGCAATACGCAGTTGTGGTAAGGGGGACAGTCATGCAGTTTGCCGCAGCGAGATTAAGAACTAGCCTGCTGACCAGCTTTAGAAAGAAGCTCATAAATCTATAAGTCATAAGGCCAGAATCAACCACTGCAGTAATCTGTTCTGATCTATTGCCTGTATTAAATGTGGTTTGCACTAGAGTGGACCTCCCAGGGGAAAAAAAAGAAGTGCCATTCTTCAAATAAAAGTCCCAGAGGTGGAGGGATGCTTCTTGGTACTGTTTGATGAGATTTTTAGGGGCAAATATCCTTCTTCACAAAATCTGCTTGACAACTGAGGTCTCCCTGATTTCAGCTTCAGCTATTGGGCTTTATTATAATGCTTACTTAATTGGCAGGGCCTCTTCAGTGAATTTCTAGTACCCACAAATGTACATACAGATGATAGAGTCACTCCTTCGCTATCTGATAAGCTAAAAAGACTGCTCCCCTGGAAAGTTGCCCCTGTAATTGTCAGCTCTGTTGTCATTCTCCTGGTTCTCCTCTGGTCCTTTTTCTATCAAAAATGTGGACACTAGTGTTAGTTTGCTGAACCAGTACAATTGAAAAGATAGAAAATATCCAATAGCTAATTATGTTGACCCATCATCTGGCCTCCAAAAGAGTTCAGGAAATTTACCCTAAAGAAATGAGGCTTTCACATTAGTAGATTTTTAACATTCAAAGAAATCCCATTAAAAAGTAGATAAATAGTAATGCAAAGCAGGGCAAATGGAACGAATGTGTTTCTAATAAAAATACAAAATCCAGGGGTGCACAGTCTTCTCATTTCTAGTGCAGAAGTCATTAGCAGGTGGTCAACTCTTCAGAAATACAGCTTTCCTAACTCAGCTGATTTTCAGAGATTAAGTTTCAGACTCTCTCAGGACATCTGTGTGTAGGAACCTCTGCAGAAACTAGAGTTCACTGTAAGAGGCACATTGTCTCAGAACAGATCTCTTCCTTTGTTATGATCTATCTTAGCCTATGAAAAGCTGAACGGCTATATCTATATTTTTATTTACAGTGTATCTTATTTTCTTAATCTAGCATCTAGAAAAGGCTAGTTTGTCTCTGCTGCCATTTCCTATGTCTTTTTAGGCATTCTCTTCAGCAGAGTGAATGCAAAAAGTGAAATCTGCAACTTCAATAATCCTTGCACGGTTACTCTCTTAGACTTATATTTGCATCATTAAAATGTGTATCTGTAACACTGTAGATTATTTCTAGTACAATTCTCTATCATCCTACACATTAAGGTCTGCAAAGGAAGTGAGGCTATACCAGATCTATATATTTCTGGGTTTACACAGTGCCTAATTTATCTGCAAAGCAGTGTGAAGAACTTAGATTTATCTGATTAATGTGACATTTCCTTTTTTTTTTTTTTTTTTTCCTGTCACTCAATGCCAGACTAAACTCCTGACTTCTCTGGTCATTTGAAACACTTGTGTATATGTGTGCATTAGTTTTGTCAAGCAATCCATTAACTACCCAAACCCACTTTGTGTCATTTGCAAACATTTTCTGGATTATTTCCGTGCTTTTTTCTAAATAATTGACAAACATAAAAGTATTAGAGTCAGGATTTAACAAAATTTATTGGGTGGGGTGAGGACACCAATAAACCATGATAATTCCCACTATACTGGGCTTATTTTTCAATCAATTAAAAATATGTGGCTTATTGATTTGATGAATTTTAGGATGAATTTGTATGGATAGCTTTCAGGGAATGGTCAGTGAATTGGATGTTTCTGGAAGGTGCTGTAGGAACCAATACTGGGCTGAGAACTGCTCCAAACTCCCACTAATGGTTTGGAGGTTGGTGGGAAAACTCCGCACAGAGGGTCCTTACACAGCCCCTAGACAGAAATGAATGTAGTTTGATAACAATAGAGACATGAAGTGGTCAGAATTACTTAATATATGAGCCTATTCAAGCAAAATGTGCTTTATTAAAGGTGGTGGAAAAGTATTCCGGTAGAAACAAGGCAGGCAATACCCAGAAAGAGACGTGAAGAGGAGTGGAGTTTTTCTCCCAAAACCCTACTAATTTGGAAAAGCTCTGGAGTTATAATAGATGTATAAGGTAGTGCAGCCTCTCAGGGTGGTGTTCCAGCAGAAAGAGATCTTGGGGCCATAGCATGAGGAAGAGGGCATTTCTAGCTGAAGGTGCCACAAGAGGTATTCTCCCTGGGAGCAGTCAGTGTTTTAACATGGGGGGCAGAAAAAATGGTGAGGCTTCAGAAAAGAGCCATAAAACAGATCTGAGAGCTGGACAAAAGCCCTTGGTTTGAGAATTGAACAGAAGGTTGCTTGAAGACATTTAACCAGTAAGAAGACTGAGACGTGTCTTGATCAGAGTGCATGGAGGTGTTTATTCAAAATTCAAAATGTGACTACAGTTTCTGGAAGCATTCTATCTGTTTTTAAACTAACTGATATGGGCACTACAGAAGCACGGGGTGCCAGACGGTTTGTGAAATCTAAATAAAGTGTTGGCTAAATACATAGCCTGAGTTTCATGCTGTACTCTGCTAGTTTTACTCAATCTAAGTAGTTTAAAATATGTTCTCACAGGCTGTGGTCATACCTCTGACCCCAATGGATATAAACCCTGCAAGAGTCAGGAGGAACAAAACATGCATTAAAATACTCTTTTGTCTAGCTGAGAAAATTTAGCAGCAGGTTAAGTAAATTTGGATTGGGATATTGTATAAATACATAACAGCAAGAATGTTAACACTGGCTTTTATAGTTAGCCAAAGTTTGTTTTTGGATCAAGTCCGCATGATTTTTTGTAAGAGATGCCCCAAGTGTTGATTATTTGGTTTGGGTTAAAGCTCTGTAGAAGGTCAGACAAGAAAATGGACTCTACATGCCATATGCTCAAGACCATTCTTAGTGGAGCATCTCTGATATGAGGAGAGGGTGAGACAACTGAAACGCTTAATCTTGGAAAAGAGAAAGCTCAGAGAGTAGTACCAGTGTATATAAATACCTCATGAGAGGGAATAATGAAAAGGGAGCCAGACTCTTCTCAGCAGTGCTCATTGACAGGGCAAGAGGCAACATGCACAAATCAGGAGACAAGGAATTCCATCTAAATACAAGAAAACACACTTTTAATTTTCTTTAAAAAAATTATTTTTACTGTGAGTGTGGTCAAACAGCATGATAGGGTGCCCAGAGAGGTTGTGGAATCTCCATCTGTGGAGATATTAAAAACCTGACTGGACATCTTCCTTGATAACCTGCTTCAGCTGCTGCTGCTGCTTGAGCATGGGAATTGGATGAGATGATCTTAATGGGTCCTTTCCAGCCTAAACACCTCTGTGATTCTTTCATCATAGAACTGTCTCTGTTATACAGAGATTGCACTGTCTCTGGCTCTTGACGTGTATGAAGTGCTTTTCTGGACCAAACATATTAATTGGTTGGAGAACCAGAATAACATTAGCTAGACTAAGACACTGTACCTCTGTAAGCTAGCTCCTTCTCAGCTCCTCAGGAAGTTTGGAAGCATGTCCTGATGGTGGAAAGGATGTGATATTCTTGCTGCTGTAATTAGAGACTGTTGGCGAATTAGGGTTTCTCACACATTGACAGCCTGGAAACAGTACCTCTAGCAGGGATGAAGCACAGGAAGGGTACTGGAGGTACTGGAGGAAAGAACAGTTTTGAAAAGGATGAGTGCATTCTGGCCAGGGCCCTGGTGGCCTCCTCCCCAACTCTCCAAAGGGCAAATAGCACACTAGAAGATAACAGAGGTAGATGCAGGGCCCTCAGGCACACTCTACTCAGTGGTAACTCAGATTTGGACCTCCCATAGCTTCCTAGCTAATGGCAGTGGTATCTCAGAGAAAGACTTCATAACTTTGGCTGAAGTATGGACTGTGTCCCGTGTTCAGTTTCCTCAAGGACAGCAAGGGCCAAAGCCCACAGACTGTTCTGGAGTGGCTGCAGCTGGGGCTTCCTTCATTTGGAGCCCTGATGAGACCCATGGGATTGTCACTGTCCCTCAGAACACCTACCCATATCCTCTGGATTATCCATTTTTCCAAGCCAGTTATTTCACTTTGATGCTCTAATCTGTACCCAGACAATCTGCCCTCCCATGCTAATGGGGCTATGCATGGAAGCAAGGATCCTTGCCCCCTGTATTGCAGTTCACTTGGAAGGTGGAGTGGAAGGACAGAAGAGGGTTTTTTTTATTTTTTTTTTTTAATTGCAAAAGATTATAGACTGAAATGAACTAAGAATATACGGAGAAGCAGATCCTCCCATTCACAAAAGCAAATTTTCACACAGTAAATAGGAGAAAAGTAATGGATCATATTTTAAAAAGTATAGATGAATCATATAATAAATAATTCAATACAAATAAAAACAGATGAATGAATAGATATTTGAAAACTATATTATTATAGAGTAATACATTAAGTGGATGCAGCGAGAAGATTCCAACCTTTGGGTTAGATAGCACTAACAGGTGGCCAGCCTACAAGGGAAGAAATTTTATCTAACTCAAGTTTGAGAAATTAAGTTATCCAAGAAGATTGTGAACCATTTGCTGACAAGAACTTGTATATGACCATGAATTTGATACAGGAGAAACACTGTCTTACAGAAGAGATCCTTTTTTTTTTTTTTTTTTTTCACAAATATAAATCTGAAGTGTTCTGCACAAGACAAGCAGACATCTCTCCTGTTGTTCCACTCCCTATTTAGTGTGGTTTTAGCCTATCTAATATCAAGTGAAAGCTCATACCTTTCAAGGGTCTATTACATTTTAAGTTTCTTCTCTATTTTTCTAGCTAGAACTCTTTAAAAGGCTTTTTTAGCTATTCATTTCAACACCTAAATGTGGCAACACCAGTCTGGAAATGTTGGTGGGAGAGTGGGTTGGTTTGTGGTTTCTGCAATTGCTGTGTGGAATTTCACAAGCTGTGCTGGCTGGGCGGCAAACAGGAGGACATCAAAGCGAAATCTCTAAAATACTTTCCAGACTGTCTTTCCCTGTGAGTTTCTCCCAGCCTTCCATTCATACCCTCCCATGCACACACTTGTTCATTGTTGAACTCCCTATGGACTGTACTAACTGATTGCTGTTGGCTCTCATGCCAAGCCAAAGCCTTTGCACAAAAGTATGGCCAGTTACTTGGTACTTCTGAATTGGATAAGATTTAACAATGCAGTCTAGGAAAGAAAAGAAAAGAAAAGAAAAGAAAAGAAAAGAAAAGAAAAGAAAAGAAAAGAAAAGAAAAGAAAAGAAAAGAAAAGAAAAGAAAAGAGGAACTATCTCATAAGTAGTCTCCTGTACAAATTTTCCTAGGTTTAAATAATTCTGTCGTTAAATTACTGGATTCTTAAGAATGACCAGATTTAGCGACAGTGGGGGCTGTAATAAGCTCTGGTCACAGATAGAGCAATGTAAAAACTAAGGGAAAAGGCTTCATTCTGCCTGTTCCCATTCATATTCCCAGGATGTCATCTTCCTTTTTAGCAATGTGAGGTCCTATTCTCTACCCCAGAAGGTGTCATGTGAGTCAGAACGTTTCATGAGAAGAGATCCTGAGTTTGTAGGTGCAGGGCTGAGCCACTGGTTTTACACCAGTGCTCTGTCTTACTGCACAATGTTTAAGACACATCCAAGAGTGCTGCAAGCCTCAGGCTCTTGGGTTGCATTGTGGGCTGCATTAGGCAAAGTGTTACCCGCAGGTTGAGGGAGATGATCCTTCTGCTCTACTCAGCACTAGTGAAGCCACATCTGGAGTAGTGGGTCTAGTTCTGGGCTCCTCAGCAGAAGAGAGATGTGGGCCTACTGGAACAAATACAGCCTGTGAAGATGATTAAGATATAGGAGCATATCTCATATGAGGAGAGGCTAAGAGCTGGGACTTGTTTAGCCTCAAGAGGAGAAGGCTTGTGGGGATCATCTTATTGATGTGTAGAAAAACCTGTGAAGAAGACACAGCCAGAGTAGTCTTAGTGATACTGAGTGACAGGACAAAAGGCAGTGGGCTTGAAACACAGAATTTCTATTTAAGCATAAGAAAAATCTTTTTTACCATAAAGGTAATCAAACACTGGAACAAGTTTCCCAGAGCAGTTGTGGAATTTCCATCCTTGGAGATATTCAGAACTGGACTGGACACAGTCCTTGAGCTATCTCCTCTAAGTTAACTTCCCTCTGAGTGAGAGGTTATACTAGGTGATCTCCAGAGGTACCTTCTGACCTCGACCACCCTGTGACTATTCTATGACCTTGCTCCAGAGCCAGGAGGAGCTCCCAGGCCTGGGGTGCCTGTGTTCAGAGCACAGGGAGGCAGTCAGGGGGAGAGTGCTGCCACAGATGCCTTAAAATGCTGCCTGGTAGCTGGCTGGGGGAACTGAAAAAACATTTCTCTGAAATGGGTCTGAGGCAGCTGGCTGTAGCTCAAAATGCCATTGATGTCCAAGCTTCCTTCCTGCCTAAGTTTCTTGGCTGCACAGATGAGTGACTTTGGGTCAGAAATGTCAGCAGGCGTGTGAGGTCCTTCGTCTTGCTTGGAACACACTGCCTCTGACTAGTAATCTCTTCTTTGTCATGGGCTAGCTGTGCCTCTACCTAAGGGGCTGCTACCTCAAGGACTTTCTTCAGTAAGCAGTAGAGGTGGATTTCTGAGCAGAGAGACATGGTCTGGCTGCAGTAGGCTAAGGATGGCAAGAGGACCGGGTCACACTTGGTAATCTGGGGCTCTGAATGTTTTGCTTGTTGCCTAACACTCCAAGGTGTTAGGCAACACTT
The DNA here is from genome assembly GCF_003259725.1 of Athene cunicularia. Taxonomy (NCBI): domain Eukaryota; kingdom Metazoa; phylum Chordata; class Aves; order Strigiformes; family Strigidae; genus Athene; species Athene cunicularia. The sequence continues at coordinate 76,500,049 of NW_020799095.1, forward strand.
AGAATAAGAGGAGGCCTGGAAGACCAAGCTTTAGTATAGCTGACACAGAAAGGTGATCCAGGTCTTGGAAATGAGAGGCCCCAGGGACTACAATTAGACCTCTCTAGAGGCCAGAAAGGATTAGAGGGCTGAAGGAGGTTTACTTCAATACAGGGATCTTTTATATGAAGAGGAGGGGCTTTGCCCAGAGGCATACTGCATAAAAGCATGAGCTCAACTCTAGCACATCTGTGAGAGTGCTCATACTCTAAGCGGCAGAAATATTCCCTGCCACAGCATGGTCTGTGTGGTGTGTCTGATCTGGTTTTCTCTATGCATGTTGTGATGTTCCTGACCCAGGCTGTGGTGTTTCTGCAGCACTCAGCAATGGCCGAGAGCTCAGCTGCGGCAGTGGCAGGAACAGCAGCACCAACCGTGCTAGATGAGCTCCTGGAGATCACAGCTCAGAGTCTGGTGCGCACTGAGGTGGCCGAGCACTATGAGGTTATTCGGGAGCTGGGCAGGGGCAAGTATGGCCACGTGATGCTAGTGACCCACAGGCAGAGAGGTAAGGAACTGACTGCTTCCTATGAGCTACTGTGCCTTGTCTCCTTTCCACTCATCAGGGCACCAGGTGGGCTAGTGGCTCCTTGGGACCAGGCACCAGGCACAGTGAGGGATCCCCAGGGAGACTGGCAGGACAGGGACCATCCCATTGCACCCAGACAGGGAGCAGGTGATAGCAGGGGGCAGCCCAGAACACCAGGCTGTGTGATGATGATCACCATACAGTGACGATGCAGGTCCAAGGTCAAGCCAGGAAGTTAATCCACAAGTCAGGATTGAGAGGTTTCATGGCTAGGCACCAGCATGGATGTGATATAGCTGGAAACCAGCACTCCCCACCATACAGCTCAGGCAGGGAGTGAAGCCCTGAGTCTGAACTTCAATGGTCACCACGGACAGAATGGTGTGGATGGAGGTTTTAGGTGGGGCTGGCCAAGGCCATTAAGGCCTATGACTGCCCACAGAGCCCTGATACTACTCTTCCCCAGTAGTCCCAGCTCAGACTGATGGGCCCACATAGCCTGAATTTCTCTTGTTCTGCCTAGTGCTCCTGTGTATGCATTGGCTGGCTTAAAACCCACACCAGTGCCTGCTCTCAGATCTGGTGTCCACAGGATATGTCCACACAAAGCTTTAGGCCAGAGACCTCCCTGTGGCTGTGAGTGTCTGGACCCATGGCTTCTCAGTGCCCTCTCTGTCTGGCCTTGGTGTGAGTGACCTTCAGAGGGGCCTAATCCACTCTCCATCCCCAGGGACTCCTATGGCTCTCAAGTTGCTACCCAAAGCCAGTACTAAGCTGCACACCTTCCTGTATGAATACTGTGTGGCGCTCTCCCTTGCCACCCACCCTGCCATCATCAGCATGTTTGGAATTGCCATCGAGTCCAGCCAGTACTATGGCTTCCTCTACGAACCAGCACTGCACAAAGACCTCATCTCTATCATCAAACCCCGGGTGAGTGCTGCTACAAGGCTATGGGGACTGGGACGGTAGCATTTGGTCCCTGTGGAGGCTGGCTGGGTTGGAGGGAGGGCAATAAAGCCAATGGGCTGAGGGTCTCTCTGGGGTCTACAGCATTAAAGCAGCTTCAGGCTTGCAAGACCAGAAATGCAAATGTCTTCCCCAGTGCAGAGCATGCAGGTGAGAGCCCAGCTGGCAGGGCTGCCAAGGTGCCCTGAGTGTGCTGTACCACCTGTCTCTCTCCCAATGCAGGATGGGATCCCTGAACCGGCTGCCAAGCAGTGTGCCAAGCAGCTCGTGAGTGCACTGGAGTTCATCCACAGCCGTGGGCTTGTGTACCGTGATGTCAAGCCTGAGAATGTGCTGCTTTTCGATCCTGAGTGTCGGCGCATCAAGCTGACTGACTTCGGGCTTACGCGGCCCAAGGGTACCAAGCTCAAGCTGGTGGCTGGCGTAATCCCCTACACCGCCCCGGAGCTTAGCAACACTGCTGATGCCCAGGGGGTGCCCATTGACACCAGTTTGGATGCCTGGGCCTTTGGCGTGCTGCTTTTCTGCCTGCTGACTGGCTACTTCCCTTGGGAGCAGAGCCTGCCAGATGACCCTTTCTTTGAGGACTTCATGCTGTGGCAGGAGACAGGCCTGGAGGAGGACCTGCCCCGCCACTGGAAACGCCTGACAGCCGAGGCTGCCCTGATGCTGCGGAGCCTGCTGGCCCTAGATCCCGCCAAGCGTGGCCCTGTCAGTGGGGCGCTGCGCTACGTCGATTGCCCTTGGCGGCTGGAGGACAGGCACAGTGAGGAGGCTCTGGTGAAGCCCTAGAGCCCGCTCCCCGTGGGGGGAGGGAAAGCGGGTGTCACCCTGTCAGGGGCTTTGGGGTCTGGGGCACCATGGTGGCCTTGGTGTTGAGAGGCCATGGTGACCTGGAGAGCAATTTCTTTGCAGCAATGTCCCTGCTGCCATGGAGCCAGGCTCCTTCCCCAGCTGATGGTCCTCACCCCATGGCTCAGTGCTGGCCTGTACCACCTCCCTGTGCTTCTCCTTTCTCTTGGAAACAACTGTCTACATGTGAAACACCCACTCACTTCCTGGCCACAGGGACTTCAGAGCATTTTCTAGGGGCTGCAGCACCTGTCTTGTCTCAAAATAGAGCAAAATATGTACTTTCATGTTTCTGTATGTGGCTCTTTTTCCCTCATAATAAAATGCCTGTTGGGGAGAGCTTGCTGTGGGAGAGCAGGGGCATGACAGAGCCTGTGGCCATCTCAGGACAACCTGAGTGAGTCAGGGGCCACCCCTGGATGCTGCCTGGGCCTCCAGCAGGACCCTTGAAGGGTGGCTTCAGGCTGGTGGGGTGGAGGTGCTGGGGAGCATCCAGCATGTGCCTGCTGGGGGCTGATGATGGCATTGAGAAGGTGGTGGGACCCATGGAGGTGGGGTGTTGGAGAAAGCCACAGGGAATTGCATGTTGTAACCTGCCCACTGCTGTGCATTTCTTCCCATTTCCTTGTGTTCAGGACCAGGTGACAGATTGGCTCTTCTGCACAGAGGGTTGTTAGCAGCATGAGTCTGTGTCAGTTTGCACAAGTGTCCCCCTTTACTTCCTGCCACTCAGGAAAATGTCCTTCTGCAAACACTGACAGCCCTGCTGAAGCACAATTCACCCCTCGAGTTGCTTAGGTGCAAGTGGAAACGTGAGCTCACTGCCATGAATGTCCACATGTATGATTCAGCTGAAAAGACAGTAGCACTGTGAGGGATGGTCAGACTGGGCATCACTGGGAAAGGCTAACAGAGGAGCTGTAACCACAGTGTGCATAAATTTATCTGTATAAATAACCCCAGCAGAATTCCCCTAGTGATACTCCCAAGCAGTCCTACACCATTGCTTTGCTCTCACTCCTCATCCTCCTCCAGACTGACTGCTCCCTCCTCATAGAGCCAGACCCTTTCTGTATGACCCTCCCCTACCACTTCTTCCCTGCTTCTATTCTCCTGAATGCCTCAATCCCAAGGAACCATTTCCAAGACTACCCAAGCACACCTCCTCCCCTGTACTGCCTTCAGGTCTGAAAAGGATGACCTTCACACTCTTTTAGATGCCCGATAATCCCTCTAGAAGACCTTCTCTTTCCCACCTCCTTTCATCACTTTAATGCTTCCTCAGCAACACACCTCTTCTAATCCCTTAATATATTTCTAGGTACACATTTTAATCCTGGAAAGAGGTAGCAAGGAGAGAATTAGGGGTTAGAAGCTCTTCTTACTTTGCTACCTCTTTCCAGTCCCCAGGATTATACTGTTGGTAATCTCTTCCAGATTTTAGCCTGATCCTATTGCTGGAAACATTCCCAGCTGTTTCCGTTCTCAGTGACTTTGTAAATTCTAAGAATGCACTGTTCCAACACCATACTTTCTAGCATCCCAGCTTTTCTTTCACCTCATATCCTTTCCTGCACACAGTCTTCTGTAGTTTCCCAATCTCCAGCTCTCTTTTTCTGGCTTCTTCTCACTCACTGGCATTTTACCATTACTTATCTTCCCCACTAACATTCCCTTTCTACTACCCATCACCTGCTAAACACCTTTTGCTCATTCCTCTCTCAGCAACATCACCTCCATACTACTCTTGTGTACTTTTCCTGATCCCTACATCATTTATTGTGACTTCCTTTCAACTCCCCAAGCTACCTTATTGATCAGCATCATGCTCACCCTGTTCAAGATACAGTTTTCTTTCCGCTTCCATCTCTTAGAATCTTTAATTACCCAAAAACTTAATAAATGCTGCTCAACTCTGGCCCACCCAGATTTGGCTTTAGTTACTCTTTAATTACTGTAGGAATAGCAGAGGAGTGTTAGACTATTAACACAGTTCATGTATTTAAAGCGGAGAAGCCCTAAGACCAATGGATCTAGAGGCCAGGTAGCTGACAACTATTAAGTGAAAAAAAATGGAAAATCTGATACAGGTGCTTGCTAACAGAGAATTATAGAATAGAAACATGGCTTTTGGAAATGCAACAGTGTGTTGGGTTTGTGTGTGGTGAGTTTTTGGTAATGGGGGGGAGGGCTACAGAAGTGGCTCCCGTGAGAAGCTTCTAGAAGCTTCTCCAATTCCAAGTTAGACCTGCCTCTGACCAAGGCTGAGACAATTAGCAAAGGTGGCCATGGCTCTGTGATAACATAACCCGAGAGAAGGAGGAATTGTCAGGGAGATACCTCTGCAAACACCAAGGTCAGTTGAAGAAAGGGGAAGGAGAGTCAGGCTGTGCCCCTGCAGCCCATGGAGGTCACCAGTGGAGCAGATGCCCACTTGCAGCAAATGGAGGACCCCACACTGGAGCAGGTGGTTGCACCCAAAGAAGGCCGGGACACTGAGGGAAGCCACGCTGGAGTGGTCTGTGGCTGGTAGGACTGTAGCCTGTGGAAGTGACCCACGCTAGAGCAGTTCATGAAGAGCTGCAGCCCATGGGAAGGGCTCACATCAGAGGAAATTCATGGAGGACTGTCTCCCATGGGAGGTTCCCCACGCTGGAGGAGGGCAGAGTGTGATGAGTGCTCCACCCGAAGAGGAAGGAGTGACAGAGACAATGGGTGATGAACTGACCACAACCCCCATCCCCTGCCCCCCTGTGCCACTCGAGGGGAGAAGTAGAGAAGTCAGGAGTGAAGCTGAGCCCAAGAATAAGAGGGGGGAGGGGAAAGATGTTTTATTAAGTTGTGGTTGTATTTCTCACTGTCCTACTCTGTTTGACTGGCAAATTAAGTGGTGGTGGCAGTGGTGTTCAAATTAAACTGATGTTCTTTTTCTTCCCCTCTTGAGTCTGTCTTTTGCCCTTGACCATAACAGGGGAGTCATTCCTCTTAGTCCTTGTCTTGATTCTCATACCTTTTGTTTTGTTTGTTTTTCTTCTCCCCTTCACTGAGGGTGAAGGAGGGAGTGAGTGGCTGTGTGGTGCTCAGTTTCCCTCTGGGCTTAAATTATGACAGACACTCAGCATTCTATTTGATAATAAAGTTGCATTTGATGAAATAAATTCATAGCATTATAGCACACAATTTTTGTAAGCATGACCTCCTGATATAAAGAAAACTACAGTATGCTGTATTGATTAAGAAGATGTACTATGCAAAGTCAGTAGAGCATACTTTAAGTGAACTGAGAACTTCCCATGAACAGAAGACATAATTGTCAGTCAGGAATATTCTGGTTATTTTGGTTGGTTTCTGCAAGGAACAATAGTTGAAGGAAAACTGGTCAACATTTCCATCCATGCTTTGAAGGTAAATACAAAACCACTGCAGGTAAAACCCTGCAGATGACACAAACATTAGTAGGGTCATAAACAGCAAAAAGAAATAGGCCACTCAAGGAGATCTGGATAACTTGGTAAATTGGGTGTATTCAAACAAAATAAATTTTCTTACAGACAAGAGAAATGTATTGAGGTAGGAAATGTAGGAATAAAAAACATCTTTACAGAAGGACCCTTGAAAAACTTTGCAAGTCATACAGGATACACAAGATTCTGTAAGTTCTGATTGTATTATTCTGTCAAAAAAAGGCTAATGGACTCTTCGCATGGCTAAAGAGGAGCAGACAACTCAAGGTGGTCAAGTCTCTGTTAAAGGCAATTAATAAGGTTCCTGTTGGCCTAAATAAGAATGTGGGAAGTAGAAGTGAGTGATCAGTGTTTGATGCCTGACAGGGCAATCCTGGGGATGGTACCAGATTTACAAGCAAATTGGAAAGATGGAGGCAACTCAGAAAAGAACCATGATGGGGCTGTGGTTTAAGGCTATAAGGAAGTTGTCTTAAAGAAGATAATGAGGTAAACTATCTAAAACAGGAAGACAACCATGAAATGATTATTGTAGAGAATACCGGGAAGAAAATACCTACTACTAATCATGTATTTTGAGAAAGGTCCAAGTGCAACCAAGAAGAGGCTGGAGCCAAACACATTCAAGTAAGCCACAACACTGCAGTAGTGAAGGTTCTTGCCTACTGAAAGAAACAATATGAGGAGAGGCTGAGAGAGATGGGACTGTTCATCCTGGAGAAGAGAAGGGCCAGGGTGGCTCTTCTTTATGTTTCTGGGCACAAATATAAATCGGGAGAGGGGCAGCTAGAGAGCAGCCCTGCAGAAAGGGGCCTGGGGGTGTTGGTGACCGCAGGCTCAGTATGAGCCAGCAGTGTGTGCCCTGGCAGCTGAGAGGGCAAACCGCATCCTGGGGTGCATCCAACAGAGCACCACAGCCGGGCAGAAGAGGTGATTATCCCACTGTATTCAGCGTTGGTGCAGCCTCACCTTGGGTACCGCGTGCGGTTCTGGGCCACACAATTTAAGCAGGATGTGAAGGTCCTTGAATGTGCCAGGAGGAGGGCAAAATCTGGTGTCAGGGCTGAAAGGAATGTCCTATGAGGAGTGACTGAGGACTCTGGGCTTGTCTAGTTTGAAGAAAAGGAGGCTGAGGGGCAACCTCATTGCTCTCTACAGCTTCCTGAGAAGGGGAAGCAGAGAGGGAGGTGCTGAGCTCTTCTCCCTGGGATCCAGTGAGAGGATGTGCGGGAATGGCTCAAAGCTGCCGCAGGGGAGGCTTAGACTGGACATTAGGAAGCATTTTTTTACTGAGAGGGTGTTCAAACACTGGAACACTAGAGAGGTGGTTGGTGCCTCAATCCTGTCAGTGTTTAAGAGGCATTTGGACAATGACCTTAACAACACGCTTTAACTTGGTCAGCCCTGAACTGGTCAGAGGACTAGGTGATTGTTGCAGGTCACTTCTCTCCTCTCCTCTCCTCTCCTCTCCTCTCTTCCCCTTCAAAAGCTGATTGGACAAGGTCAACATGCTCTAGCTGTCTGTTTTGAGCAGGAGGTTGGACTAGGCAATCTCCAGAGGTCCTGTCTAGCATCAACCATGCTGCGATTCTGTGACATTTTTCATTTTGAGGACACTCTATGCAGTAGCTGGAGATGTGTGGGCCTCCCAGTGTCTCTGCTTTGAAACTGCTCAGCATGGTAAACAGTGGTCTCAGCAGAGATGAGCACAAGATGCAAAACTGTCTTGACAAGTAAGGATTAGTAAGATTTTAGGGTTTATTCCAAATAGAAGCAAACCTGAACTGGTGGAACACTGACATCTTTGAGGAAACAGATCAAACTGCAATTTCATTAGGACCAAGGCTGTTTTTTTTGCAGAAGCTAATCGTGCTGATGAGGATCAGGGATTTGGTGCTGCCTGACAAAGTCGATGTGAGCACTGGCAGTGACCAGGATTGTTTTCCTGTCTCCTTTATCACAGAGCCTCAAGACCTTGGCAGAAGGCGTTTCTGCTGCCAGAAAGTGGTGTAATATGTAGCTAAGTGATGAACTCAGCACTGTGACTGTATCATGCGCATGATGCTGGTGCAGACAGGGTGACAACGAAGGAAGCACAGCAGTGAGCACAGTGGAAAAAGCCCTGCCCTGAGCCAAGTCCTCAGCCTGGACTTCTTTTCTCAGCGGCTTAATCATAATTGCAGCTGGATTTCTTAAATCAATGAATAAAGAGACCTGTTGAAGCCTATCCCCAGGGGGTTTGAAAACAGATATGCTTGTCCCCATCACCCCCGCAGCAGCTGCTGGGAGAGGCTGAATGGAACGGAGCTGCGTGCAAGCACGCCGGCCCTTTGCACGCGCGGCCGCTGGCTGCAGGACGGCTGGCCAGGTGCCCAGCACCGTAAAGGGCAACACTGCCGCTAATGTAGGCACAAGGTATGGGGTGGATCTGGTGTCATCCCCAAAGAGGCATCAGGTGCCTCCAATGGGGAGTGAAAGGCGCGGGTACTTCACTCCTCTCCGGGATGGAACGAAGAGATAAATTGGGTAATTACAGAGCTCGCTGCACTGTGGGTTCTGGCTTCAGCGACTGCCATCTGAGAAGTGTGAATCCAGGCCCTAGTGCTCCCAGTGCCTGCAGCACACTGCATGCGCAGGCTGGGAGCGTGGATCCCATGGCTTTTGGTAGGAAACATGTGGTCTATGTTTCTGGATCCTCTTGTGCACCTCACAACAGATTCTGCCCCCTCTTCTGCACTGTACACTCCACATGGCTCCTGAATACTGACGATCAGCAGCAGCCTGGGGACTGCGATGCAGACTGGAGCTGGCAGGGTGTAGGGGAGACATGGGCCAGCACTTTCATATTGCAGGGGCAGGGTGATGGGTTGAGCCTGAATCTGTTAACTGGGCAGATCCCTTGGTCATAACACTCCTTCCAGTTAGGAAGTGTTGGTAGAAAGAAGTGGAAGTGGAAGCTGCTCGTTAGACAGAGATGTAAAAGTGCAGGCAGATATGAAAGTGGTTGCTCCTAGTCGTAATAATGGTCAAACGGTGCCACAGATGAGTCATCTGAGAATTAAAATGTTGATTGCTGAAGAGAGAATTTAGGCAAATTATTTGGACTAACCACAGATCAGCAATGTCCCCAACATTGTTGTGATGTTGGCTGGACTCAGGACAGAAAAGGGAGGGTAGGACCGGGTTGGATAGTGGAGTCAGTGTCATCTCCTCTTTCTACAGGAAGACTAATGAAAGACTGTCAGGCTGGCTGACCTGTGACCAAATGCAGGGCAGAAGTCCAGCCTTCAGGACCTCTCCAGTTAGGCTTCTGGCATAATTTCTAGAAATTTGCAGCATATAATCTTCCAGTCTTCCACCCCTTCCCAGTTAAATCCTGTTAAGTATCATTACTAGAACTATGGCTGAAGTTTCTTAGCAAAGGTAGTGAAGGAGTAATTCTCCATATTCCCCAGAGTTCCCTCGTAGCCTTGTCTCTCAAACAGGACTGCATGTTGACCATCCTGTGTGACCTTTCCTAGTCTGCACACAGATGTCAGGTCTTGAGACTGCAGAGGGACTGAGCACCAGATCCCAAAAATGAGTGGGAGAAAGCATCTCAGGCCAGGGAATATGATAGGGCAGATGTAAGACTGCATAGTACCTGTGCCTGCCTCCTCCCACACTGCTTGTTCTTGAGTTTTGACTTTCACTTCAAAGACAAAGCATGCCAGAGCTTTGATAAAAATCACAAAATATGACTCTGTTCTGAACAGCTGTCCTTCTGAGCACAGGGATAGAAAGAGATAATAACTGGGACATAAAGATGGTGAGAATTTATTACCTTTCATTTCATGCCCTTACTGACTTAGGGGCATGCTGGCAATGACTACAACCCAGCTGATGTCTTCCAGAGCTGCCTGTAGCTGAGAAGCCATGAGAAGTCATAAAGTCCCACTGACATGCCAAAGATCTGCAGGACTAAAAGTGGCTGGATGAGAAGATACCTGGTCCCTGACTGGGAAACATGCAATGGCTCATGGAGTTTCAGCCATTAGCCTTTTTTCCCTCAATCCTGCATTCCTGAGTGGAGATGCATGAACCAGTAGGAAATGGCTTAGACAGAGAAAATGAAGGAACTGCCTCTGTGTTTTCCACATCCCGTAGCTTGGGTTGCACAGTACCTTGCTACCCATACTATAATGTTAGTTCTCCTTGTGCTGTGCTGGGCTATCTGTGTCAGTGCTGTCCACAAGAAGAGGGCTGACCACGATTAAATCCCATAATGATTCTCCAGTATCCTAGACTTCCCTACTTACAAGCCATCCAAGGTCTGACAGCCAGCCATGCCAGCCAATAGTCTTGGCTTGCCCATATACAGGCCTGCCTGTTGCTGTGGGTGTGTTTGTTGTTTTCCCCGCTGGGGCTGACAGGCAGCTGGGCATGTTTATAAGCCCAGTGACTTGGCCCAGCTTTGTGCAAGAGAGGGAGGAAGGGGGATTTGGCTTGGCCCAGGGTGGTGACAGAAGGTGGTCACAGTTGTCACACGGACTAATTGCACTTCTAACCCTTCTTTGCTGTTTACAAGCTGCCCCCCACCAAGGACTCGTGTCTCTGGCTGGATCCTGTGTCTCAGGGTGGAATCACACAAGGCTCCTGCTCCTGATCTGGGCCCTGGTAGCTGTTTTGTTTGCTTACTCTGAGTGCAGCTTCTACCTGAGCTTTTCTGACAGATTTCTTAGGGGTAGTGACCAAATGGATTTATTTAAATGAGGTGCTTAGGAGAAAATTTATCTTAAGTGATAAAGCAGCCTTTTTTTTTAGTTTGTATCTGACATCTATCTATATAGAGCTGGCTTCAGGCAAAGCAGTCCTGTTACCATGATTAAAGGCTGCTGAGATGTCTGCAAACAGCCACTTGAACAGGCAGCTCTGAGTCCACTGTCCTTGTCCCCAGCACCGTATGCGCCTGCCTCAGGCAGTTATCTTCCCTTCCACTGGTTGAGTAGGAGATGGAAACAGAGCAAGGAGAGAAATGTGCAGGTGTTGGCTGACATCTGCTGAATCTGCTCTCTCCAAAACCAGGTAGGGAAAAAGTGACAGCTTTCACATCCCCTTGTTCTGTTAACAGTTGTTGCAGCTGACACTCTCCATTGAGAAATTATTTCATCTTTTCCTTCAGGAGAGTAAACCTTGAAGAGATTGACAAATGCAGGGCTAACTCATAATTGTCTTCCCCATGGGCATCCTGGGCAAGCTTACAATCCTGACAATTCCTTCTGCAGAGCCTCTCTCTGCTTTACCCTGCACCCCTCTCTGAAGATACTGGATAACTTCTGGTTGCTCAACCCTCTTGGTAGGAACCAAAACACATTTCATTTCATGTACCTTTATAATATGCTAAGCGCTGTGTCGCCTACAGGTCGATTCCCTGAGGCTCATGGGTGTAGATGTGCTTACATGCCCAAACCCCTGAAACGGAGCAAGATGGTAAACCTTCATACCTTTGGACTGGTCAGTACAGATTGAGCACAGGAATTCCACTATACACTAGATTTAGGTGATGGATCTGACCACAGACAGACACAAGACTGTCGTAGCCCAGGACTCATAGTGTTACTGTATGCAGCCACACATGTTTCATGGAGGCATGATAGTCATAATTGTGCTATGCTCAATGGTGTAAATTATCCTAGCTGGGTGGTGAAAGCTGCTCCGTGTATGTAAGTCTTTGGTAACATTACAGTGCTCATGCTTCTGTGGACTAAACATCCCTCACTGAAGAAAGGCACTTACCAGGGGCATTTTTCCTCCTTTAGCTCCTAAGGAGCTTGCAGGGATCTTCCTTGTGTGGTACTGTTTCTCTTCTCTCCCTTTATTGTTCTTTGCTCCATCTTTCTCACTCCTTCAGCCCTATTTCTACATCACCTGCCCATTCATTATTTCACCTTCATGGGGGTCATCCTGCTGCAAAAGAAGTATCCCTTGATGCAAAACCCTGTAAGACTTTATGCTCTCAAGAAGCAATACAGGGTGCTCAGTGTACAACTCAACGGCTCCTTTCACCCAGCTGGGAGAGGTGCTACTCTCTTTCATTCCTGACTCATTTGAATCAGTTAATTTCCTTGCACTACTGATCTGGGGAGCTGTAGCAAGAAAATGCACACACCTGTGTCCTCAGGTTCCCCTCCCTCATACCCATACTGCTCATAGTACTTCAGAGAAGATGGCAACACCTTTATCCCACCAGGACTGTTTATCACTCAGCTAGAAACATAAGAAAACACTTGCACAAAGAGCAGCTGCTGTTTGGGTACTGCTGCTAGCAGGGTAGGAGCGGACTTCAGCAGGCAGGTTGGGCAGCTTCTATTCGCAGTGCTGGAGGCGGTTAGGACAGAAGGAAGATGGACCTCCTGGTGACTCTCTGCATGTCTTTGAAGGTAGCCGTTGCCAATCTCTGTTTGAGTTTACTGTTGCTGAGCTACCCCAGGAACTGCTGAACTGATTGGTCTCTTCTGTATTGCTCCACAATGGAAATCTGGGGATTAAGTGGGAGCCACGATAGGCAGTGATTCTGTCCTGTCCCTAAGCAGTCTGCCACCCTCCCACTGGTTCCTGCCTGCACAAGGGCATGTCAGGAATTGGATAGAGCTGGCAGAGACCTGGCTGTAATAGGATGCCCCTGTCCTTTCTTTTCCTTCTGTCATTGCAGGAGAGAGATGAGTTTATGGCACATGGTATGTGGGGGCAGCCAGGTGGCACTGGCCAAAGGAATGATGGGACCTCAAGAGAGGAAGGTAGCTGGCCACCCACCACCAAGAATCAGTTTGGTTCAATAGGTGGAAACGTCACTGATGAGAAATTTGGACAGAGAGTAATGAGCTGTAACTCAGGTCACCCAGGACGCTGGGGCTGGGAACAGTATTCAGCAATCCTGACTTCGGGTTTCCTTAATCAGTAGACATATCAGTGTTTTCCCAGAGCTAGGCATAGAATTGGAAGTCCTGACCCTGAGCTCACATTTTCCTTTCCACCTCTTCCCTGCTTGCCATTAGTTCCTACCCCGTGGACTTCAGCTTGGGACTGTATTCTATGAAACAAGAGCCTTGACTTCCTTTCACTTTGTCTTCAGTTTACAATTCACTGAACAACTTGCTCTGCCTGCATTGTGGTTGCCATTTCTTTCCCATTGTGTATGCCAACACCCCACTATGTCCAGAGGTCAGAACCAGTATTTCTTGTAATTTCAGCCAACATATGAAGAATTTCAGTAGGACTTTCTGTGTTTCGTCACTTCAGAAATAGACTGTATCCTTCCTCATGGCTCATCCATAAGAGACCTGCAATTAGTCTCTTTTCACAGAGGGCTATATTGAGTCTCATAGCTCTGGAAGACAATCTGTTTAGTCCTTAAGTAGGACTTATGTACAGTTTGGTCAATGCTACATCAGAACCACCCTGGACGTCTCTGAGATGGCCATATTCTCCACTCATAATGTAAATCCACACACTGAGACATTATCAGTTGGTCTGGGCACAGCAGGAGCTGCCTGGGGGGATCTCCAGAGTGGTCTGAAATTCCCATCTGAGACTTCTGTAGCAATTAGTCAAATACTTAATTGTGAAGGTGGCTAGGAGTTCAGTCAACTGCTTGGTCACAAGTTGGCCCACTGTCTCAGATCAGTCCTTTGCCTCATCTATGCAGCTGAGGAGTTTCTGAACCACCAGGGGAAATAATGGCTTGAGTATGCTAGGTGTGGATACAGACAGTGCCCTGCCACCCAGTTACACAACTCTAGGACAAACCTGAGTTTCATACTTGCAACTTAAATTCCATATCTCTTGCCACAGATCAAATAACTAAAGAAAGAATGACATGAAAGCTGGTCTTATCCAAGACATTAGCATTTTGCTGTAGTTGCAATCATTTTTGCTGGGCTGGTTGGCTGATAATTCATGAAGTCTAACAAGGATATTTGTCTGCACACCCCACACAGTATTTCCACAGAAGCAAAATATTTGGGGCATTTCTGTTGCTGGAGTTGCATTCCCAATGAAAGACAGGCACCGAAAACAATACCTCTCTGTTTAGTGTTCTGAGCAGCTCTGGTAGTTCCTTTGCAGGTCACTTAATAACTCATTTCTCTTGTCTTGATTAAAATGGACCAGTCTATAGTCATGCAGTTTGGCTCTTATATCAGCAGTGGTAAGTGCATACCTCACCACAGTCCATGTAGGCCCTAAATTCCAAGTGTTTGGGAAAGCAGGGGAAATAATGCCTGTATGGACCTGTCGCGGATGAAAGAATTGACACTGTAATGATTTAGAAAAATAATCTAGATTTATTAATAACTAACAACTATTTGTCAATACAAAATAACTCAGAAAGAAAAGCAACTTATTCAAGTTCTAAAATGACAAGATTCACTCTAACTTACTTAACGGTACCTTAATTTATACACATATGTACATGCGCATACACAAACCAGACATATACATACAGGAACAAAGGGGTTTGGATTCAGTAAAATGAACACAAAAGGGACAAGCACACAGGAACAAGGGTAAGGGTATGTACCCCCACACGCACACCCACCAATAAACAGGTGCAATAGAAGCTAGCTCAAAGAAAATTTCCCTCTCGAGTTTAGAGCAAATACTCACAATGCCTTGGCGTTCCTCAACGGGCGATAATTGAGACTCGAGTGGGGGGACTTCGCCCTGGCCTTCCGTCTGGAGCAGACGACACCTGAGAGGCATCCCAGCTCAGGGGAGATGCTGGTCACAGGCCCGCTGAGATCCAGGAGAGCAAAAAGGGTCTCTCTGGTGGTCACAGTTTATAGGGTCCAAGATAATTGATTTTTGTCAAATACTATCTGGTGCCTTCCGGCAGTTGCACAAGAATTTCAGTAACATGCAACCCTGTTATTGTTCCATCTGATCACATCCCAGGCACAGGTGTGTCAGGCCATCAGGAGATGATGGGCCATTATAACCCTTTCCAAGCAATTGGGAGGGGCAGGAGCCAGGCTCCTCAAGGTTATCAGTCCTTATCTCCACAGATTGGTGTATGGCCTGGGGAAATGTGGATGGAATCACACCTGGCACCAAGCAGCCCAACAAGGAGGGCAGGGAGGGGTAAGAATTGTACCACCACAGGACCCAGGTCCTGTTTCCTGTGTTCCCAGTTTTTTGCATGGCTACTCATTTTGCCCAGCTCTAATACAGATTTTATTGTTCTTCAGTGGCTCTTGGGACTGTTTCTGGCTTGCTAGCAGAGGATGGCTGGGTAGCATCCACGTGTTAGAATTATTCAGGGGAGAGTAGCAGGTCAGGACCAATGTTCAGGTTGAATTAGGTTGGAATTCACATCCCTGCTTCTACACTTTCAGTCTGTTCTTAAGGTCTGAGGACAATGGCATGGGGAAATTGTTATTTTCCCATAGGTAATCCTAATCAGACAGTGGTAAAGGAAAAGAGAAATGTGAAACTCTGCTAGAAGAGAGGAATCTTTCCTTACTAAGAGCAAACACAGCCCATTTGCAAGGCAGGCTCACTTTAGGATGGGTAGCATTCAGCATCCTTTTCTGGCTCTTCCCTTGGGATGCCAGTATCTCATGGTATGCTGGCAAAAATTTCCATGCTGATTCACAAATCTGTTGCCTTGTAAATCTCCCTCATTAGCCTTACCTTCATTGTCTTTGTGATTAGAACATGTATTTACTTTAGTGATAAATCCGCTCACCATTTCGTTGCCAGATCATTTTATTGCAATTAAGAAGAAGGGCAACTACCTGTCAGACTGCAAACAAGGGAAGAGCTTATGTAGACACATATTGCTTAGATTAAAAGTCTAAAACTCACCCTTTGGTATATCTTGTCAGGCAAGCACTAACACACCTGTCATGTCTGGGCAGTCACTAAAGAAGATAATTTATTGCCTGTGTCCTGGGGCTGAAAAGAAGCATTTAAGAACAGATAATCAGCCAATACATGTCTTGAGACAGACTTCACAGCCTCAGAGCTGAGGAGTTAATTGGCTTGTCTTCACATCTTCGCATTTGCCTTCCTTATAGTTCGATTAATAGGCTAATGATTAGGGAATATCTATGAATAGTTCCTGAGAAAGGGCTTTATAGCCTTCTCAAACCCACTTTTTCAGGCCTGCAGCTTTGCCATGAGATTCAGTTATGTTAATACACAGAGAGGATAAATGTACACATTTTCTTTCAGTGAGAAAATTGTACAGAAGATAAATTCAACATGCTTGGATTAGGGGCTGGTAAACTGGCAGCATGTAAACTGGGATACATATAAATGATTTTGTGCGCACCCTTTCTATATCCCTCCTCCATGATGGAGCACAGCCTAGGTGTGCACTGTTATGGGTCACTCAGGTCCTATTTTTCACAGAAATCCTAGCACATACATCAGAAACCAACAGGACCAGGGGTCTGGTTTTGGACAATCAGGACACCAGGGCCACTGAATTACCTTCTCTGTGTGCTCCACAAGACCTCTGCTATATCATATGCGGTACTATTATACTTAAACCCTCATAGGAGCTAGGCCATCTTTCTTTAATGATCTGAAGCAGAGCCTACAGCTCAGATTTGTAGGTAAGAGTTATAATCCCATGCTGCAGAAGCACTGGCATGCAAAAGCCCTGTCCCTGTTCTGCCTTACCCACAGAGCAGTTTCTTGAAGCAAAGTGGGAACTGATTTTTGCAGTACCTTAAAGGGACCATTTCACTACAGAGATCGTCATAACCACATCTCAGTCCCTTGGATGCTTTCACTACGACATTGCTGTAGTTGAAGCTTCCCGTGCTGGGAGCGCGCCAAGGATTCAAACACCCATACCCACTAACCCCTGCCTCAGGAATCCAGATCTGCCTGGGACTTAGTAACATGACCTGTTTTCCATCAGCTCTAAACTGCTCCCTCCAGAACTGAGTTTCATTTTCTCCCATACTTAGTTTCAGCCAAGAAATGAAATCACTGCTAAATACCCACTGAACTTTGTTGGCCCTGTTATCTTCTGCATGTCTACTCAAAAGCAATAATAGTGATCAGTTTTGAAAAAGACACATCTCTGCTTATGTTCTCTACTCTTCCTAAACAAGTAGGAGCTGGAGGGTACATACTTTTTGTATTGGCAAAAGAGAAGAAATTGCTGAAGGCGTTGTCAAGGAAGAGAAGACAAGTCTGTGCTGATCTGTCCATCTCCTGGGCACTGGCATGATCCCAGTATGAAGGAGCAAGAGAGAGAGAGCCTGACCCAGATCCTGAGGAGTCCTGGACCTCCCATGGGATTTGTAGCAGTAGCTTTTCTTAAGGGAGTGAGTTAACATAGCTGAAAAGTGAGGCAGTGCGACAAGCATTAAGAAGATGTGCCATTGCAACCTTGTGCCTAAGTTACTCAGCGGAGGATGTTTCCTAAGTGGTTTTTCAGTCATTTCAGTCACTCTTGCTTCCGCAGTGCTCACCACACAACACCTTCTGTCCCTCTGAGCTATTCCCAGGCACTAGCAGTCACACTCACTTAACCTTAACTATTACTGTTGCCCTTAAACCAAAGGCAGTGTTGGAAACTTGCCTTTCCCAGCCTTTGGCCTTCTTCCAATTAGAAGAGACGTGTTAATGGGAAGACCTCATATCTAACCGTCTAGTCAAGGCATTTGCAAAATGCCAGCCAGCACAGTAGCTGGATGTGAAAAACAGGAAACCAGCTAATGTCAGTTCAGACCAAGACTCAAATTCAAACAGCAGCAGAGAGAATCAATGACCACCTGGAGCAAACACATCAAGAGATGGTTCAAGAGTCCTTGAAGAAGTGCTATGTTCACTGGAAAACCCAGCTGAGTGTGAGGACCATCAACTCCTGCCAGTGGGTTATGAGGACACATACCTGGCAGCAGGCAGCAGAGGAGTCAGTGGTGTAATGCGTGGGAGAAAGGTCAGGAGATTGCAGAGGGCTTTTCACTTGGGAGCTGGGTGATGGAAATGGTCAGTGAGTGATGAATATGAGCAGCTGGCAGAGAAGTTCACCATGAGACAGTCCAGTTAGAGAGAGGGACCTCAGCAATTTTAATGTTGGAGGGTTTTTTTTACGATACTCTGAGAACTAGGTGACATAAGGCACATAAATCAAGCAGCTTCTTGAAACCAAGACAGTCTGAAGCCCTGATACCCTGAGATCAGAGCAGCTGAGGTGACACTAGATAGTCTCCTCTGTACAAGGGCTCTGTTTGTGCCAGCGGGGAAACCAGTCCCTCCTGATCTGGAGTGAAAAAATAAATGACATTTTTGAGAAATCAGCTCGATTACTTACAAGTTTTAGAGAAAGAGACAGTTTTCTTTGCATGGTCTAAAAAATCACTGTATCAGAAATCACAAGATCTTTACATTCAACACACATTTTAAATATTTGGGTTATATTTCTTTTTCTTTCAAAACCAAACTATTTGAGATTAAATGTGAATTCCAGAAAATAATTTCAAGACTGTTCATTTAATATCCAACTAATAAAAAGATTTAATGAAAGAAAGCAATGCTGCTTCAGTGGCATCTTGAAGTGGTATAATATTGACCCAAATATAAAGAAATTTTACTTGTTTTCTGCCAGAAATTAGGGTATGAGGAAAATGTATTCTTCCTGTAGCTTTGGACTACGTTCCAGGAAGAGAGGTACATTTAAAGGCCTCTTTAAAAGTCTTAGGCAGCTACATAATTTTGCCTTATGAGAATCAGAAACAATCTGCCAGTTCACCAGCATCAGCCAGCTAATCCTTGTTCTTTAAATCAGCTAGTTTTATCTATGACACAGTCTGCAAAGCTTGGCTCAACATAGCTGTACTTACCTAATAAGAACACCTGTACCACATCAAACCAAAGATCTAATATAATCCAATATCCTATCTCTTAAAAAAATAAAGATAAAACAGGACAAATATATGGTGATAATTCCTCAAACACATGTTCCAGCTTTCAGCAGATTTTAAGAGGAGCCTGCAGATAGATGGAAACTTTAAATTTAGTAGTCCTTGATAGTTTTTTTCTTCCATAGATTTGAGAACGAAACTACACATTGGAGTTCAGGGGATGGAATATACAGTCCTTGGCAGCACAGCCAGTTGGTGCAGAGAAGGAAGAAGGAGATCTTCCTTGTCTTTGATAGAGGCAGAGAAGAAGTGTATCTCCATCCCACAGAGCTGATGCTGTTATCAATCCTTGAGATTGTTACTCGCACTGACATCTGTTTTCCTAATTCTAACATTTTATTCTTCTTTCCCTGACTAAAGTGTCAAATGCCCACCATTCACTGTAAACAAGAGCGTGCTCATTTCCCTGAGGTTCCCCAGCTTCCCTTTGCTCACCCCACCTTTGCTTGCACTGCCCTTCTTGCCTGGACACTGCAGGAGAACTGTCTTCCCACTGCCCATCCCAGAGCAAGGACTCCTGCAATGGTCTTCTGAGGTGCTCCTTCCAGACAATTTCTGGCCACCGTTCTCCAAAGCTCCTTGACATCACCGTACCCAAGCAAGAAAAGCAGAGCAGGTCCAGCCACAGTGACCAGGGTCAGTGAAGAGTCAAGATCACTGGTCAAGTCCAACTTGACAAGACAAGGCTAAGGACAAGCCAGGAAGTCAAACCAGCATCAGTATTGACAAGTCACAGGCATAGCTCAGGCAAGGAGCAAGGGCCTGAGTTTAAACGTAGCTTTGAAGCAAAAGTGGGAGGGCTTCTCCCAGCTTTTTCTCACCCCCATCATTTCCCCAGCAGTGTAATTCAAGGCAACCTGCCATGCCAGGGCTGGCCTTTGAGCACAAGTAGCCAAAGCCCTGGAAGGGGAGGAAGGGGAGTGCACTCAGGACCCTGACAGCAGTGTCCCATGTGCAGTGAGACCCAGACACTAGAGAGCTGACAGAGACCTGTTTCTCTCAGTGCCTGTGCTGTTGCCGTTCTGCACTGTGGGGCAGGAGCCTCACCATAACATAGTTACTGGTCCCAAGTAGCTGAGGGAGGAATCTCATGAGGCAACAAATTCTAGTGCATGTACACCAGGCAGGTGTTGCAGGGCCTACATGTTACAGACAAAGTACTGAAGCTTTACCCCCCAGTCATTTGAGTTTATCAAACTGCCTCTCTTGTATCAGAGAGAGGAGTCCTTCACAAAGCAAACACTGCCAATCCATTTAATTGTCCCTTTAACATCATGAAAAATGTTCCCTGGCAGAGAATTCCTGGGAAACCGTCCAAGTTGTGAAATGGAGAGGTGCTTCTGTGAAGGGAGGACAAACGCGGCTAGCCTCCCAGCCCCAAACCTCCCAACTGAACCAACCCTCCTTGGGTGATGGTAAGAGTACGGGGGGTGTAATAAGTATCCCCGTGCTCAAGATAACAGTAATTTTTAAGAGTGCAAGGGACAGTCATGCCACTATGTCACAGAGGAGAGCAGCTCCCACGGTGCTCTCTTCTCTGTACAGTCTTACCATAAAGACATACAGCCCAGACAGGTTCTGGGGTCAGTCAGCTTAGTTTAGGTAGGTTTGGATCTAGGTATCCTAATATCCAAGTGTTTTAATATTACAGAGAGAGCTAGCAGAATCACGTTAGCAAGACTGCTTGATTTGCTCCATTTAAGACCCTACCTGTGGTTGCCTGTAAGCTTCTCAGATCAGATCGTTTGGACAAGAACTGAATCACAGAATCATCTAGGTTGAAAAAGACCTTGATGATCATCCAGTTCAACCATTAACCTAACACTGACAGTCCCCAGCTACACCATGTCCCTAAGTGCTATGTCGACCCGACTCTTAAACACCTCCAGGGATTCGTTTGGATGTGTTTCTTTTTCTTCTGCTTTTCACTGGTGTTTTAGGTAAAAAATTACTTTTCAGACTCTTAATTTATCAATTGCTGCTCTTTTCTCCTAAGAGGAATCAGACAGGGTCAAATGGGAAAGATCATATGTGGATAAAGACACTGGATGGACCTGACTCTGAGATGTCTGTGTTCCGGCAAAGCGTCCCATGACAGCTAACATACAAACGAGGCTTGATGTGTACAGCATGGACATAACAGAGCAGTGACTGTACACATTATAGGCATCTTTCCCCATGCAGAACACAGATCAGAAATGATCAAACGGCAAGGAAAAAATACTAATTTCTAAGCAAAGGAAGAATACTTTTGTATTAAAAAGTGACAGTTTGTAGAGAAATGAGAATGTTATTTCAACATAATCCTATTCCTGAAAAAAACCCACTCACACCTGATTTCTCTGAATCACTGCAGCCCAGCCCTGGGTGCACGGCACCCTGCAGCTGTTGTGGGCTGGGTGCGATGGAGGAGTCTCCGTGCTGTGCTCCTGGCAGCCTCACTGCCTGCGCCTGCAAAGACGAGTGTCATGTCGGCGTGGAGATGTGAGAGGTCAGAGAAGGAAAGGAGCCCAGGCCCGGGAGCGCAGCAGGAAAGACTAAGCAGCGAGGCTGGGAAAAGGTGGCTGGTAACAGGGGAACTAGAACTAGCAGGACAAAGAGGCAGGGCCACGTTAACGGTCCTAGGAAGATGTGAAAACTTGGATTTAAGAGGGCACATTGGGGCCAGTCATGAAACTATCTCGAGTAACTGAGCCCTTGAGGGGAATTCGGGAAGATCCAGGTCTTGCTGATGACATACATGTGCCATGTCATTGATGGCTGGGAAGGGACTGCCCGGCTGATTCTGTTCATGTTTTTAAAAAATTTGGATACACTCTGCTGCTGCAGTGATGCGCGTATGTTGCCCTCTGCTGGTGAACCTCGCATCTTCCCCAGAGTAACGGAGTAGAACTTGAAGGGACTGTGGGGCCTGTGGCCCTCAGCCCCAAATACACAGCTAGGCAAGGCTTTTATTTCCTGGTTACAAACACACCATGATTAATTTGAGTAACAGTGTTTGTCTCCCACAACCTTATCATTATTCCTATATTCTCTGGTCATTTACTTGACCAGAGGCAGACCACAGCACAAAATCACAATACTGATATTCCCACTGTTTTGTCAATGCCCAAATTCAATTATTCCTGCTGTGACAGTGTACCAGTTTGAGCTGCACTGGTTTCATTAATTTGGTCTAATACATTCAGTTGTGTGTTTCATGCTGTAATGAAAGTTGATTGTCCTTCAATTGTCTCTATGCAACATTTATTGATAATGCTAATGCTACACATTTATGTTGAAGAGGAAAGATACAAGCCTCTCAAAAAAGACTTCCTTTTCTTGCAGTTTTATCAAAGTTCCAACCAAGCTTCAAACTTTCAACTTTAAGATCTGGCTGAACATTAGATACTTACCTACAGAGCACAAAACCTTTATTTTCGTAAGTCAGATCAGCAAAAGCACACGTTTCCACAATTTTAAAAATAAATTGTCCCATGTTTTAGAGGCTTCTGAATTAGGCAGCAGTTTACAGTCAAAACCTGCTCTTGGAAGAAAGAAAAAACTCAAACCAACTCCCCACTACCTAATTCTGACCAGCTCTCAGCTCACACTTCCTTAGCAACTACCAGCACACGTCCAACGTTGCTGACCGTGAGCCCCACATTGTTAGGAACCAACACCATATACCAGCTGCGGAGCACAACCACAGTCTTTCCTCCCACCACTTGCAGTGTGGCCTGCACAGAGCCCCCTCCTCTGCCTTCTTCACTTCTCCCGGGCAGGACATCCAAAGGCAGAGCAATACAAGTGGTGTGCAGGCAATACTGCCCATTTCTTCTCAGCATCTCATCTTTGAAAGGAGTCATGATTTCTAAGCCACGCCAAAAGAAAAAGTAACTGAAGAAGAGCTGATGAGATTCACCGATGGGGGCAGGACAGTTGTACTGTCTCTGGCTGGGATGTTCATTTTCTTCATGGTAGCTGGTGTGGTGCTGTGCTTTGGATCTGTGACCAAAACCATGCTGAGTACAAACTAATGTTTTAGCTATTGCTGAGCTGTGCTTGCACTGCATCAAGGCCCCCTCTGCTTCTCACTCGTCCCCACCTCCCACATAGGCTGTGGGTGCACAAGAGGTTGGGAGGGGGCACAACCAGGCCGATGACCTAGACTAACCACAGGGACAGCCCAATGCTGTGACACTGTGCCCAGTAAGAAAAGGCTGGGGGAAAGGAGGACAGCAAAAATACTTGGGAGTTTTGTTATTTGTCTTCCCAAGTCACTGTTACACGTGATGGAGCCCTGCTGTCCTGGAGATGGCTGAGCACCTGCCTACCCATGGAAAGTGGCGAATGAGTTCCTTGGTTTGCTTTGCTTGCGTGCACAGCTTTTGCTTTACCTGTTAATATGTCTTTATCTCAACCCATGAGCTTTCTCACGTTTCCTCTTCCAATTCTCTCTCCAAACCCTTGTGGGTGAGTGAGCAACAGGCTATGTGGTGTGTAGCTGCCCAGTTGGGGTTAAACCACAACAGGGGACAGAAGTTGAAGGAAAAAAAACCTCCTAAAAGTGCACAACTGTTTTCTCCCTATTCTGTATACAACTTCACTAGGAGGTGGAAGTGGTAAATTAGCACAACTAAATTACTCCCTTTTAAGTTCTAGCTACATCTGTTTTCTTTGTTCAGTAACACAAAACGTAAGGGATGGCTCTGCAGGAGCCAATGTATTTGTGGGATTTCAGATTCACAATTACAATCATGAATCAATTCAGAATGTCAGACTTCAGCAGCAGTACAACCAATTAATGGTTGTAAGCTAATTTTGGGAAAAGGCAAAAGAGTAACAATTGAAACACTCACTACTCATTTTCTAACAGTGAAAATAAAGCTTTCTAGGATTCCTCAAATGGTCCTGGAACCTTCCCATGATAAAATTTGTTTCTACTCTTCCTGTATCAATACTTACTAAAGGATTTTTGTTCAAGTGACAGCTGGATGAGGCTTTGAGCAACCTGATCTAGTAGAAGGTGTCCCAGCCTGTGGCAGGGTGTTGGAACTACATGATCTTTAAGGTCCCTTCCAACCCAAATCATTCTGTGATTCTATAATCACAGCAAATAATGATTAGAACAAGACCTGCTAGTATCAGACATAAATGAAAAAAAAGCTTCCCCTGTAGTGCTATGTTTTGAAACTTTGAAACTATGCACATGAAATATAAAACAAGTAACAGTGAGTTGGTATTTTCACTACTTCCCTACCTTTTGAAATCTGAAAAAAAAAAAAAAAAAAAAACATTATTTCTGGTCTACCAGAAATTACTTGCTAGTAATTTCCCAAACAAAGCACCTTACTAGTAAACTTTACCATTCTAAGATCATACTTGGGGCTTACAAAGTAAGTGCACTCAATGGTTGTAGTTGAGAGAAAAGTTTTGGAAAAAAGCCCACTTGACTGAATGCGTATACCCCTGAAAAAAAAAGTCCTCCTTGCACATACATCAGGAATATACTTAAAGCGTACCACAAGTGAAGAAATAGAAGCAACTGGAAGCATGAAATATAGGCCCTTTAGATCTTCAGATTGAAACTTCATACTTGATATATTTAATATATGAGACTTACTGGAGGCTACAATAATTTTCTGCCTGCTCCAATGAAAGTGTCACAGACCTCTTAAAATGAGACTCTGTGGGCTTTGCTCACAAGCAGCCAGCCGAGTCTGCTGCAGGAGCAATGGAAAAGGACCCATGAAATTTTATTAGGCTGTTATCAGTATTTTTTTCCTACACATCCAAGAAATGTTTCCTATGGATATTCATATCTAAGAAAAGATACGACACTTCCAAAACAAGTCTTGAAACCATCAGTGCTAAATTGTGTTTTATTTCCAACAATTAGCCATTACAGTATCTGAAACAAAAAGTGTCCAAAATAAATAGCTGAAGATGAAGCATCAGAATACTACTCTCTTCGCTACTGCTGTGGCCCCCTTAATGTTTCTTGCTTTTCAACCTTCACTCTTCAGATTCCCCAGGCCTACGGATATCATCAATCTTCAGAATCATTCTAACAACCTGCGTTGCCAGAGAAATCTGCTGTTTCTTGCCAATCAAGGTTTCTATAACATGCTGTTGCTTCATATCTGCCAAAAAGAAGCCGAAAAATTAGATACCCACCTTAAATCTAGATTTAACATTTAAACCGATATAGTAATTTTTATGTAATTTATAGAATGTTTTAAAATTATTACTGTTGGCCACCACAGTTGACAATTTCTACAAACTAGAGTTTTATGTCTGGGTTCTTAGCAAAGATCTTGGAACTTTAAGTTGGGAAAAGAGTTAGGATCTAAGTCTTCCCCAATTGTAGCTTTTTGCTTTTCTGCATTACTTTTTGAAGAGTACAGTTTCCATATACAAATATTAGAAGGACCCTAAGGGCTGAGCAACCACTAAAGAAGTGAAAGTTCAAGTGCCATAAAGCAGAAACACCTAATCAAGGAGGGTTATGAATTTACATAAACACAATGTCTTACATTGTGTTCCAAAATATACCACCTTCTGAAAAAAAACCAAAACCCAGTAAGTGTGAAAAGTTTATGTCTGGATGAAAATAAGTTTTCATACATTGGTTTCTTGGTCTTCACATACTTCTTAAGAGGTCTATATGTATATGTACTGCTGTGAACAACACTACCTAGTCATTTCCAACCTTTTATTTACTCCTTCACAAGCCGTTTCTCAAAACAACTGTTTGTTAGGCTGCAGGGTAAACTGGATCACTAAAACTGCAGTATGTAAAACAGAGCCTGCTCTTGCCTCGTAGCAAGTAGCTTTCATTCATGTACCACAAAGTCAGTCAACATCTTCAACTAACCTTGCCACTAAATACAGGTTTTCAAACAATTAAGACACACATGTATCACTCCACCTGCATTCCTATGTATTATGGCAAGGGGCAAGAGTTCATAACTGAAGTGATACACAGGTTTAAAGAAAAGGAAAAGCTCTGAGAGATAAAATAGTAAGCATTTTGATCTTCTGAGAAAGAAAACCCTGTTATGTTCCTCCTTCTCCACACTGTGGTTCTTACCATTTGTTCCTTTCTGCAAACAATCAATGCCGAGGGCAGGATTATTTTCTTTCACTTGCCTAGCCCGCACTTCGGTCATAGTCTGTATTGGATTCATACCACTGTTCTCCGCAAGTGCCATGGGAATTACCTCCAGGGCATCTGCAAAAGCTCTCATAGCATACTGTTCCAAAGATGGGCACTAGAGGAAAAGAAAGTCAAATTCATATAGCTATTGACTCCAGTGTTAGCAAAAGCAGAAATTCACACTATCTATAAAATACATACACGACGTGCAGATTTTCTTGGGAATATAACAACTGACTGAATACATCTGGATGATAACTACTTGCAAATTAAAGCAATTTTAAACCGCTCTTATCATAAAAGGGAAAAGGTACCAGTAAGACTTCTTACAGAGAGGGGAAGGAAAACTGTTAACACTGGTTATCAGTGAATGTCAGGAAGTTTCACAATATCCACTTTCTGAAAGCTCTTTGAAGTTTTTCTGGAATCTCTTAAAACGGACTTAATCCTTACTTTCCCTTCATAAATCAAAGTAAGTTGTAACTGTTCCTCTTCTTACCTTATCTGCTGCTTCACTGACTGCTAAGGCACAGGAAATTTCGGCTGCACCACCACCATATACAATACGATTATCACGAACAAGATTCCGGATTACACACAATGCATCATGAAGAGATCGCTTTGCTTCTTCAATAATCTGGAATTATAAAATAGCATGTATTTTACAATATACACAACTGAAGGTTATGAGGATATATTTCCTAATACAGAAGTGGAAACTGCAAATAAACCGTAGGACCTTTTCAGGGCTCTAATGCAGCTTTACTGCTGTTGTATTGTACTACTTCAAAATATACAATATTAAGACATCTAGTGGCAGAGAAGGAACAAAATAATACCCTCTTCAATGTTATTTGTTAAATCTATAAATTGAAATGACAAAAACTTACATAAGGTTTTCAATCTTGCATATTTCCAAGATACAAAACACTTAAATGTAAATGCCAGTATTATTTTCAGACTGGAATTTGTGTCAACTCCCAACAGATGTAGAAGAATGTAACAAGTTATACTGACTTTTAAAGCAGTATTTTTTCTTTCGTAAAGAACTCTTCAGACTAAGGGTTATGTTCTTTTCTTCCCAAGGTTTTTCACTCAAAGTAGGACTTGACCTATACTAAATACAATTTAACACTAACAGTACAACCAAGAACCAGGATAAGTACAGAGACACTTAAAATTGCCTCACTCTCTGTGTGTGGGGTTGGTTTGGCTTCTTAATTTTTAAATATTTTTGACCGAACTAAATCAGAAGTGACATACTTAGGTCTATAAAACCAAATCTTTCAAAAACACCAATGTCTCATAAAAGTTACCCTCCCATGAGAAAAAACAAATTAGAGCATCCACAGGTAACGTTATTTCTCTACTTATGAACTATATGGTCTAATAGTGAGAAAAAAAGTTTTCATTCAAAAAGAAAGGATGTGAATCTAACAAGTGACTTCTAACAGAGTTACAAATGCCTACAACCTTCCCCCCTTTGTATGTCCACCCTTTCAAGGAAAACGTAAGACAAAAATAAGAACTGTTAACGTTTTTGAAAGAAACTTCACATTCTGTAACTTACATATCAAACATTTGTAACAAACTAAGCACCTCACCATTTTATTTCCTCCTCTAATGAAAATGGTCACAGCTCTGGAATTCTGACACTGTTCAATGACAAGCATTCTGTCCTTCGTTGTTCCAAAGGAGATCTCTCGGACAATACCCGCAAAACCCAGCTTCTCTGCTGTGAGTTCACAGAAGCGAGGAACGATGCGTCCTCCAGTTGCAATGGCAATCAACTGAAGTTAAACAACCATCAATTATTTTGAGAAGACTTTTCTATTACATTTTTCATAACATTAGACCAAGTGGAAGAGAATCTGTCAAATGGCTCCTCCAAGAGGTTAAATTCCCACCACTTCAAACTATTTCAGGCAATGCCTCGTTTCTGCAAATAGTGAGATGAAAGCAGAAACATTCCTAGCCTCATAAACCTGTTAACAAGTAATATGCATCCAGTCCAACTATAAACCACAAGACCATTTGCTGTAGGGTCTTCCCACAGATCCCCAGTAGTTTTTCTCCAATACATACCCATATATGTGACTATGAATTCTACCCAGAAAGCCTAAACTTTTAATCGGTACAGTGTATTACTTAAATGTTTGAGACTTGGTACAAAGCCCCATTTTAGAAGATTTTACTTACTTCTATTTCAGGTCCACCAACCCAACGAACAGCAGGCAGCTCATTCTGGAGCAGCAAGTGATTTGCCTCATCATCAAAACCCCACTGGCAAATAGCAAGGTTTGCACCGGTGTCTTTTATCTGAAAGCAACACAGAACATTAATCTTCTGATCAGAACACAAGAATGAAAAACAATCTCTTCATGATTTTAATTCTCCTAATTTTCTCAAAATCTAAGTCTGAAAAAGAACCATCTGGCATACATAAAGACCAAAATAACCATCAAACCAGGGTGATATCTTTCTTACATAAACTTGTCTTTATTCATAGCCTTACAATTGCCTGTACGTTGCCTCTTACCAGGATTATTAGCTCATTTCCAGAAATAAACCAATGCACTATGCTATCTTGTGTAAAGGCTATGAAAAACATAAAAACAAAAGAAATAATCTTGAAGACTACCTGTTTCACCATCTCTTCAAACTTCTCCTTTTCATATTTCTGCAGTGCCTTGTAATCTTCCACAGATGTGACATCAAGCTTATGCTTGGTTTTAGGTTTAGGTGGTTCAAACGGACAAGTAAGGATGGCAATTTTAGCATCTTTAAGTTCCTGCACAATTTTGAAAAAAAGAGAAAGTTGAGTTTTGACCTCAGTAACAGCTCACTCTTATATTTCCAAAACATGTAGACATATCTTTAAAAACACAGGGCTAAGAAGAAACTTGAAGATCATCTGACTTATTTGAAAATGAATGTAATTATACCCCTATAATTCCATCAGAAATCTCTATAACCAACTTCAAACAAATTCCACAGCTTGAAGACACTGTTTAAGCCCATAACAATCTTTAACTGTGATGTCTTTTTGTAGTTTAGTGTTTAAACATACAGAAAAAACAACTTCAATGAAACTATTATCTGCTCTATCCACCATTACCATTGAGAATACTACATTCTCATCTTCATAGACACCTTTTATCACGACTGATATTTCCCATCAGTCTTCCTTTTTATAGGATAAACAGTATCACCTACTAGAAAAATATTTTAGAATAGTAGAAATCCTACACTATCTTCATCTTTCTTGAAGTACACTGTACAAAGACTTGGAGACCTCATCTACACCAAATAAAAGGACAGCTTCTGCAGTGCTCTGAACAGGACATGGTAACTCATGAAGCTTAAAAAGCATTTCTTCATATTGATTTGCATCAAGCAACTTAGGTGTATTACACACTATGGATGATTATTTCTGCTTCAACATAGAACTCTGCACCTGTCCTCACTTAGTTGTACAGTAATCCCTACCCCCGCCATAATTTCTGAACTTCAAGATTGTTGTAAGTTCTAAGGTGGTCTCTTCCAACATGATGAATTCAATGCTCCTCCCCCTTTTTCTGTTGATACATGCGCAAAAAACAAGCCAAACCACAACACTGTTTAAATACTTAAGAAAATACTAGGACAGCATGTGAAGTGGGCTAGAGAATCTTATTTAAGCCATTACTGATGAGATACGCACACAGGGACATCACTTACTTTAGGCATCTGTGGATGACTGAAATCTTTATCCACAATCACTCCTTTAACCAACTGTGTATCTTCCAGTCTACCTCCCACTTTGCCTTGTACTTTGATCAGCTCAAAATCAACATCTTTACGTTCCATATCTGCTACTGTCAGTACAGCATTTACAGCAATTTCTGCCATTTGTCTGTGACAGCGGTTAACTCTAGGTTTTAAAAAGACAATAAAGTTGCATTACACTTCCACAATTTGAAAGAAAAAAGTAATTCTATCAAACAGGAAAAAAAGTATCACTATAGCTAACAACTTTTGTACACTACATCTTTAAAGGGGGTCCTGCCTGTCTGTTCACAGAAATAGAAGATGATAAATACGGTAGAAAACAGAACACACAATATGGTTTGCCTAAGTAGTCATTGTGGACGTAGTCTCAAGATACAGAAACAAGTGAGGAGGATTAACTACTAAGAAATATTCAAAGACACAGAAACCACTGTTAAAACAGCTCTGCAAAGGAAGCCCTTACAGTGTCTGAATTTATATATTACACATAGAACCTATGATGAAAAATACATTTATGGAACTATGCTACAAAAAATTTTTCTAGGAAAAAAACCCCAAACCTCAAAAAACCCCTTTGAAATATAACACAGTTCTTTTTAAAAGGTTTGCATTACTCTTGGAATTTGCCATGATGCAGAAATCTGAAACTAACAGATTAGACTGAAATTGATTTTGCAGCTGTTTAACTTCATGGAATTGTCCCTTTACAGAAAAAGGACTCAGTTTCTCATCCCCAGACATAGAGGCCATTGAGAAATTAGCCACAATGAAACATCTTGGAGTGGTTGCTGAAGGCAACAATTTAACAATCCATGAAAACACTTTCAACCTGAAGTGTTTTTAAAGGAAACTTAAATACTCTTCCGAAGTTATTGTGACTTACACTTTAGAGCCCAGTGTTGTCTTTGCTGTCTGGATCAGAGGTTCAATGTTCTGTGGATCAACTGGAAAGCTGTCACTGATTTTGTCTAGATGCTCGATAGCAATGCGGGCTGCCTGCTCATAACCGTCTGCTATTCTGATAGGGTGAATACCACGGTCCAGTAATTGCTCAGCTTGTTCCAGTAATGCTCCAGCCAAAACTATAAAACAAAATTTTAAAAGAAAGTTGACTTTTCCACAGATTGATGCATCATTTTAATACATTCTCAAAAGATTAAAAACTACACCTTCTGATTTTTTTTTCTGTAAATTTTAATAGTTCAAGGTTTCTTAAATGAGAAAATAAGCCCCTACTTGATATGCTTAGAAAGAAAACTACCTTATGTTAGACTAAAAAGAAGCATGCACATCAAGGCATGACAGATCGAAGATAATGGAAGAAAATTATGCAGAAAAATTTTGAAAGTACAAAGAGAAGTCTCAATAGTAACTTAAAATGTAACCATACTTAGAAAAGACACAAAAGTGTCTTTCCAATTAAAAAGCTTCTAATACAAGAACTGACAAGAACACCAAAGCAGTAAATACTCTAAAAATGTGCTTAAAACAAAACTACTGTTACTTCACACAAAATTTCTTAAAATAGCTCAAGAAACTTGATTTTAATGTTGGAAAAGCTAAGTTAAATTTAAAACCTTTTCTTACCAACTACTCCAGTAGTCCCATCCCCAATCTCATCATCTTGAGATTTAGACAGCTCCACCATAAGCTTGGCTATCTGGTGATCCACATCCATCATATTCAGGATGGTAGCACCATCATTTGTCACAGTCACCTCACCATCTTTGTCCACCATCATTTTATCCAAGCCTAAAAAACCATATTCAAGGCATGAAGGAAAAATCTAGAAAATCCCGAGAAACAATTACTGAGAAAGAACCATTAAAATTATTTCATTATTACCATTGGGCCCAAGGGATGTTCTCAGAGTACTTGCTACAGCCTTTGCTGCCATTATGTGAGACTATAAAACAAAGGACAAATAAGAAACCATTATCATACATCCCAAAATCATAATATTAAGATAGGAAAAATACAGGGGAAAATAAAGAATACAAATATTGTGATTTAACTGACAACAGGCAATTATGACTGTAAAAAATTAATATATACGTATTATTTTTATGCCAAAAACATTTACTGTGCCTTCGCTTGCACAACTCGCACAGCTAAAACGCGTAAAAGCAGAGCAGCTAAAACGACGGTCCCCAAGGAAGCAACAGAAAGCAAAGTGGGGTGGGGGCAACAGAAGCAAGCAGCGGCAAAAGGAGAAGCCAGGGTAATTTCGCCCCACTCTTCCATCAATCAGTACCTAAATCACATGCACCATCAGTATTTCAGCCACACGCATTCAGGCGAGGCTGCCAACCTGCTCAGCCACGGCCCTTCTTGGGAACAATGACCGAGCTGGGGGCGGCCGAGACGGATCTAAGGGAGGGGGCTGTGGGAAGCCTTCCCGAGAGACCCCCCCGGAGACGTAGTCGCACTGACAGGGGAGACGACCCCGAAGCCACTCGACTCAGGCGCGGACTCACGCCACGGAGACCCCACGCCGCGAGCGGTGAACTGCCAGCGCCGGGGCCGATGCCTTCTTTTTCCTGCCACCTCCCACACCTGTGGGCCCAGACCAGGCTGCAGGTGCCCTGCGCCTGACGGGGGGCAGAAGACAAGCGCAGGACCACCTCGCCCCAGCAGGCGCCATCCTCCCGCCGAGGCCCCACGGCTGTCTCTTATAC
>NW_020799095.1:76532464-76555738 GCF_003259725.1 Athene cunicularia
AGACACTTTTCGCGCGCGGGAGCTATTTGGCGCCTCCAGCGGAGCTTTCTGGAAGCATCCGGCGCGTTAGGAGGAGCGCGGCTTCCGCGGCCCCGTCCGCCAGCCGGGGGGGCAGGGGGAGAAGCAGGCTCGATTAGCCAGAATAGAGCCGCTAAGCGCGGCAGCAGCGGCCTGCACCGGGAGACGTGAACGTCAAGGAATAAAGACAGAGACACGGCGGGAGAGTGCGCGCTGCTTCTCGCCGAAGCGTCTTCAGAAAGGTTTCTGTTCCCCCCCTCCCCGCATAGCGCAGTGGTATTGCCCTTCCCTATAAATAATGGCGGGCGAGGGGGGAGAGCTGCTGGGTGCATGGAGGGGAGTTGGTGTTTTCGGGTGTAGTGAGTGGTTAGCTGAGAGGTGGCCTTGTTGGGAGCGTTGTGCTCGGGAGAAAAGTTCCTCCTGAGGGGAAGAACAATAACTGATCAGGGACTCGGTTTCCTTCAGCGCGGGGTCCCGGGCGGGCTGTGGCAGGGAGGTCTTTGCCTGTGCCGCCTTTGAGCTGTACTGGGTGGGAAGAACTGCGGGCTTAAATGAAAACTGCTTCTCAAAAGCTGTAATAGTAACATTTCCCTAGGGTCTAGGAATCAACTAAAGGTATATAAGCTTTTCTTCCCTGATGTCCTGTCTCCCTGATGTAGTAGACTACTTTGTCTTAAGTGAGTACATAATAAAGCTGTTAAAGAAAATACTCTCTCTGTCTTTAGGTGAGATGTCCAAGGCACTAGCAAACAAAAGCCATGAAGCAGGCCCACAAGAGGATTGTGAGGGCAGCTCCAGAAGGAGCAGGTGGGGGCTGTTTGTCACTGCTGGTGTTGGTGGGGCCTTGGTGACACTCTATGCAGTGGTCACCCCCTTCGTGACCCCAGCTCTGAGGAAAGTATGCCTGCCCTTCGTTCCTGCAACTTCCGCTCAGATCCAGAATGTGCTGAAAATGTTAGAAAACAGAAGTGGCTCCCTAGTTGACATTGGTAGCGGGGATGGCCGTATTGTAAGTTATGGACATTGCCGTCCTTTTGTATCATCTCTCAAAGTGCCAAATGCTGCAGTTGTGGCTGCTGTTGTTTTCTTCTATTTATGAATGCCTTGTCTTTGGCATCTAGTGTTTTTATTTCAGTCTTATGAAAAGGCTTAAAGCTGAGAAAATTTTACATTTGGTTTAGGTGAGTAATTAATTATTTTTGCTCCAGTCTTACCTGCAGCTTGAAAAGGTAGTGGTACGAAACGATAATCTCATCCTGTTGGCTGGAGGGAATGGTGCTGCATTCATGTGAAGAGATGTGATTAAAGTATTGGTATTGTGATTCCTGAAGAGCTGTGATTCCACGTAGGGTTACAGCTGCAGTGTGTGAGTCTGTGAGATTAAATAGCACTGTGCTTTTGGAGCTTCATCTCTATGCTTATTGTATAAAAGTGACAGAAGAACAAGAGAATGAGAAATGAGTGATGGATGACAAAAAACCTGGTATTGTTAAAACTTTGAGCAGTGCTGGCTGCCCCTCTTCAAAATCAATGTGGTGAAACTAGAATAATTACCAAGAGAAATGATGAGAATCGCCATAGTGATACTGTGCTTCCAGGATGTTGTCTGAACCCCAATTTGTAAAATGTGGTGGTCAGGGTATAGTGGAGAATGGTGTGGGGTTTTTTGTGTAGTTGTGATGTTTCGTGTATCGTTTCATAACCATCTGCTTTAAGTCAGTTTTAGCATCGGGATGGTGCGCTAAATGTTTTTTTTTAATGGAAACAAGTAACTTCTTGAATGCTACTCTTGTCCATATTTCATGTGAATGAGTCAACCATTTGTCCACAAAAATCTGATTTGTAAATCTAAATCTGTGAAGGTGTTTTAGATGGAATTGTACCCAAGTAAGAAACAGAAATGCACGTAGCTATCGGAGAACTAGTTTCTTATGCTCTCTCTGCTCAGCATTCTGGCTGTTGACCCTCATCTGAGGGATCTAATTTGACTAGGTACTGCATGTTTAATTCTGAATTTATTGTATGTGCCTAAATGGAGACTGAAGACTACTTGCAGAGCCTAAAACTGAATGCTTGATGTTGCCTTAATGCATCTGTCCTGAAAAAAGTTGTGTTCAGATGTTTTTAAATATTTAGCACTTAGGTGTAATTAGTGGAGAAATTTCACCATATTTTTATTTCCAAGCATGGTACAAATGCCGAATTCTTTTAGTATATTTGCAAATGCTGTGTGCATGATGGAAGATGCATTGTTTTAACAGTGTGAAATGTATTGTCCAGGTAATTCTGTTTGAGAAGTTGTATGAAGAAATGTGTACTACTTCCTGATTTCACCTTGCCTGTTCTGTAATTCATAGTTTGTCAGTCTTTTCCTTGTTAAAACTTGACAGTAACCTTTTAAATTATGATTTAAACCTTAATTCTAGAAACGGATGCCTTTTGTATTTTCCTTATTTTTTTTTTTCTTTTTCTAAAAAATCAGTTGTCTTTGATCTTGTTTGAAGACACTTGCAATACAATTTAACAATTCCAAATCTTAGCATCTAATTTAGAGGAATGTATTTGAAAATCTGTAATTGGAGTTACCTTTTATCTTTTAAAAGGATACATGAAGTTTAGGATTGGATGAAAGCTCTACTGTGACATTTATATGTAGGGTTTTAAAATTTTGTTTTAACCTACATTTCAATGTTTGTCCTACATTTTAAAAAAAATCATTACTACATTTAAAAATTGACTTTCATGCTCTTTCTATTGGTAGGTCATTTTGACTCTGATTCAGGGGTCTCTCAAGTGCCTACCCATCACTGCTTTTCAAATAAGTTAAGTGGTCTAAATTTGAACCCGTCTGCTTGTGTATTTCACTGTTCTATCCATGGTCAGTTTTGTTACTCTCTTAATTCCAAGGTAGCATCATGAATATGTTCAGTGAAACTTTATGTAAATCATAGACCTACTACAAGCTTACAACTTTGCCCTGTGCATGTTTAAGTGGTTCATTTTGTTCATCTGAATATACCTATTCATTTCAGTGGGTCTAGTCATAATAGTAAAATACAGTTTGAGTTTTTGTCCACTATACTACTAATCTGTTGGAGATTAAAACCTGAGTGATTTACAGAAGTGCATTCCTTTGATTTATATTGTAAATAAAACTATGTGCTCCTGTTTAGATGAAAGAGCTTTCTCTGTTTCTAAGTGAAGATTTATTTTCCTCCTTGTAGGTGATAGCAGCTGCAAAAAGAGGATTCAAAGCTGTTGGTTATGAGTTAAATCCCTGGCTAGTCTGGTACTCCAGATACCGTGCCTGGAGAGATGGGGTGCATAAGAACACCAGATTTTATATTTCAGATTTATGGAAGGTAGGTGGTGAAATATATAAGAATGAATCTGGGATGTCTGAGAGATTTTCATAATTTGGAATTCCTTGAGGAACCAGAATGCTGACTGGCCACAGATTCTGTGGGCTTTGAGAAGAATGCCTTGAGCCCACAGAAACTAGACTCAGCAATACACTGCTCTGCTGGTTTTGTGTTTTGGTGAAGTGCTGTCCTTTTGAAGTACGGGCTCCCCAAGCATATGATGTTATGCTTGTACCTGATGAATGATGTGGGGTGCTGTGATGTCAGGCTTCACTGAGAGCTGATTCTGTGGAGTCGGTAAGAAGACTCTTAGTAACATAATGTGCCAGATCACAATCTCATCCGACATTTCATTACACGTATTCTTTTCTAGCTGTGCAGTGTGTTACCTGGTTTTGAGTGCTGCTTTATGGAAACTTACATACACGTGACTGAGATTTTTTTTTTCAAAATTTTCAATCATTTGAGTCATAATTGCTTCTTTAACGAGGTGTGGTTTTTTTGGATCATATTTATGTGGGTCTCTCCCCTGCTATTCCTGTCAAAGTTGTGTGGTTTGTTTGTTTTTGGCTTTTTTGTTTGGTTTTTTTGGTTGCTGTTGGTAGTTTTGTTTGTTTGTTTTAAGAATGGATTTTAGTAAATGGGTAAAGTGGATACCAGGAATTATAGGAAAAAGTATGAATATACTGTTTTTATTCTTATGCAGAGAGGAGCATAGGAAAACTTAATGGCACTGACTGGAATGCCTGGCAAGTTTTTATAGCTAGCTAGTGTTTAACAAAAGTGAGGGCAAACTTAAAACATATGTTATTCTAACATATACAGGAGTTGTCAAAAAACTTAGCTATGAGTAAAATCATGTAGGTATTTTCTAAATTAGTACTTTCTGTGCTACTAGAATTGGTGCCATATCCTTGGCCAGGCAGTAGAAATTTCTTGCTGTTCAGCAATATAAAGTTGTCTTATGTGGAAATTTGTGTGATGAAAAGCTGATATGGGATCTCCTTTTTTATTTTTGGTCTAAATACCTCTTCAAAGGGGTGTAGCTAAAAGGATTAGGGAAAGTAATGATGAGAACTTCTCTAAATGTAAATGCCGTTTTCCTTAAGATGTGTTCTCAAATTTTATTTTAGGTTTCTTTTTCCCATTATACAAATGTTGTTGTTTTTGGGGTACCTCAAATGGTAAGTTTACTATTTTTGCATTGTTTAATTATTTTATGCTAAGGCATTCAGTGTTAGTACATGCATCTGTAAAGTGAACCAACCTACAGAATGTCAAAGGTAGCTAGTACTAATGTTTGATATTTTATTGCTGCTTATTAATGTCCATGAGAAAACCTGGTAAGACTTGTGACAGTATGCAGTCTGGAACTCTGAAAATATACATGTTTTTTTTTTGAGAAGTATTTTCTGTCTGTTAGTTCAGAACCAAAATGAAAACTGCTGTGCTCAAGCTGCTTGTGGGAAAGGTGATAGACTGGTTCTTGAAAATACCAGTTTTTCATACTGAAAAAATGAAGAGCTTGCAGGGAGAAGATGGAGTAGAAATTGGCTACAGGTGATTTTTGGGAACCTTGTTAGGGGAGACTATTGAACTTTGCTTATGTTCTTCTCCAAAAACGAGATTACCTCAAATAGGCCAGCAGCTGGTATAATGAAAGATTTAAATATATGGTATATTGCCCATGTTAGACTGTAAGGGTTTAGGAAGGGAGACAAATTGCTTCAGGTATAATTGCTAGAGTACAAGTCCACAGATTCTTTGCCTTTTAGGAAGGGTTTGTAGCCTGCGTTCATCGTGACCCTGGGGAAAACATGTTCTTCAAAACTGGTGTAGAAATTGAGTTGCATAGTGACTACTTTAGTGATATGTTTAATAGATTCAGTCAGACTTTGCATTCACTTTGGCTTTCAACTTGTTCTGTTTTTCTTTTTTACTATAAAGAGAAAATTGTTATTTGAAATATATATGAAAATTTGTTATTAGAATTTTCTATATAGATTGAACGCATATGGAGGAGTGAAACAGAAATATCTATAAATGCTTCTGTATTGCTTCTTCCTCTGCTAAGGGAGATTAGGGATGGAATGAGCGAAGAGCTTTATTTCATGCTATACCATACAACATACACTGATAATATTTCTGTAGTTGTAATAGGAAGATGCAACAAGAAGCATAATCAAGGTTCCCTGTTTTCTACTTTTTCTTTAATGGCACTGGAATTAAATACCTACTTCAGATTCAAGTTGTAAGTCATGTTTGAAAGTGAAGTGAAAATGCATGTTTTTTTTTCCCCCTACTTTTGTGGGTTGCGTATTAGTGAGAGTTGAGGTGTTGACTTGTGCTACAGATGTTGCCAGGTTTGGATGTTATGTGCTCTCTACCTTGAGTTCCGGGAGGGGGCAGTATAAATATTTGAATTTGCAGTCAGAAATTCTGCAGTTGCACTGAGGGGAAAAGTGCAGGTGAAAAAAGATATTTCAGTAAACTAGAAATAAACAAATGCCCTGGGAAAATGTGAGTAAACCTAGCAGAAATACTGGCTTAACTTTAATAGTATAAAGTGGGATAAATTAGTAACAGCTGTGATAGAAAGAGTAGCTGTAGGGCTTAGAATAACTTCAGTAAATACTAGGCTAAATTCTTCCAAGAAAAATACTGTCATAAATGTAACAGATCTGAACATGTGAATTACTGTGTTTCCCGACCATTCGTTTGCTCACGATACCCTTTAAATTTACTTCGGAAGTTGTGAGTGCTTAGCTTCCTGAATGACTAAATTGATTTTCTAGAAACTTTAATGCATTTTCTCTTTTTTATTTAGGGCAATAGATCTCTTCAGCTTTTTTTAATAATACTGGTCTGATCTGATGCTGTCACACAGTGTTTTTATTTCATATCCAAGATTAGTTACAGAACTTGGATTTATTGATCTTCAGGGTAGAGTAAGAGCTCAGTTCTTGCAAGCATCTGGGGGAAGGTGTGTTTATCATGAGTCATTATATAGAGGCTTTTACTTGTTCAAGGTGGGATGACAGAATTCTTCCCAGGTGTTCATTTTTTCAGCTTCTGTGTATTTTAACTGATAATATACTGCTAAAAAGTTTTATTAAACTGCGTATTTGTATAGACATACCAGAGAAACCAAGCCCTGTCTTGATATGAAATACAATGTAACACCTAATGTTACTGAGAGATTTCGCTTAAAAACTACTTTGACTGTTTGGTTCAAGGATACAGTTCTTTCTGGCTGAACCATTAATGAAGTTTTCTAATTTGAGCTCATATAGACATGAGATTTTCATAATTAGAAATACAGACATAGCCTAATTTTTAATGAGTCATTTCAGTAACAAGTTAGTCCTTCCTCTCTGGTGTCTCAGCTCAGTTTGAGATACCAAAGTGGGCTTATTTTTCTAGTTTATTTAAGGTGCAGTAGCAAAAATGTTTAAAGCATTTGTTGTATGGATTAAATCAGAGCATAGAATGCTTAAAAATATTCAGAGATAACTCTCTGATATTTTGGATCCATGACACTAATTTTCCTAAAATATTCCATTGTAAGCTTAAATGTAGCCTTAATAGGATGTTACATCAAAGGCACACCCTGAATGTATGTGATAGTGGAAGCTATCTGCAGCCTTTGGAAAGAAATTTTCTTCAGTCAGTCTTGTTTTTTTCATAATGTTCTGCTGTGTTTTTTTCCTTTTTTTTTGTGATGTTTTTTTAATACATCTTTTGTTCTTCCTGACTTAAATTGAGCTGTATTTGTAAATAATTGCTGTCCTTTTAACCTTTTAATATCTAAATGTTATGTCATGATGTCAATGTAAATGGATTTTGACATGTAATAGAGGTAACCTGTGGAGCTTGCTGTTATAATTACTTTCTGAGATAGGTACAGTATGAAAGAATAAAAGGAATTTCAAATGGATGTGTGCTGATCTGCTTAAGCATAGCATCAAGCTTTTTCAAAGGGCAAAAATGGCTAAGTCTGTCAAGTGTAATTTTTTTTTTTCAGAACATAACCACTATCTGGGATGGAAAAATTTTTTCTTTGAAGTCTAGATGTGTTAATTCATTCCTCACTTAATCCATAGCAGAATTTGCAAAGTACTTATTGGAGCTAGAGTATCAAACTGGGCAGGGTGTTGCTCTGTTCTGGAAGAGTATGGCTATATCTCTCAACTTCCATATCTGCTCAGTTTTTGCAAATGGAGGAAAACTAGGCTGCAGGTCTTCAACCAAGGAGAGTTGCATAGTGGTATTTGATGTGGTCCCTCACAACATACTTCTCTATAAATTGGAGAGATATGGATTTGATGGATGGACTGTTCAGTGGATAAGGAACTGTCTGGATGGTTGCATCCAGAGAGTGATGGTCAACAGCTCAGTGTCCAGATGGAGATCAGTAATGAATGGTGTCCCTCAGGGACCAATATTAGTACTGCTTAATGTCTTAATCAGTGACATAGACAGTGGGATTGAGTGCATCCTCAGCAGATTTGCAGAGGACACCAAGCTGTGTGATGTGGTTGACAAACCCCAGGTATGGGATGCCATCCAGAGGTATCTGGACAAGTTTAAGACATGGGCCCATGTGAATTTCATGAGGTTCAACCAGTCCAAGGGCAAGGTCCTGCACCTGGGTCAGGGTAACCCCCAGTATCAATACAGGCTGGGAGATGAAGGGAGTGAGAGCAGCCCTGATGAGAAGGACTAGGGGGTACTGGTCAATGAAAAGCTGGACATCAGGTGGCAATGTGCAGTTGCAGCCCAGAAGGCCAACTTGTACCATGGGCTCCATCAAGAGAAGTGTGGCCAGCAGGTCAAGGGAGGTGATTCTGCCCCTTAAATCTGCTCTGGTAAGACCCCACCTGGAGTACTGTGTCCAGCTCTGGAGCCCTCAGCGTAGGAAAGACATGGACCTGTTAGAGCAGGTCCAGAGGAGGGTCACAAAAATGATCAAGGGGATGGAACACCTCTCCTGTGAGAACAGGATGAGAGTGTTGAAATTCAGCTTAGAGAATAAAAGGCTCCAGGGAGACCTTATTCTGGCCTTCCAGTGCTTAAAGGGGACTTAAAAGAAAGATGGGGACAGAGCTTCTAGTAGGGCCTGTTGTGATAGGACAACGGGTGATGTTTTTAAACTAAGAGTGTAGATTCAGACTAGATATAAGGAAGAAATGGTTTACAATGAGGGTGATGAAACACTGGAACAGGTTGCCCAGAGAGGTGGTGGATGAGCCATCCCTGGAAACATTCAAGGCCAGGTTGAACAGGGCTCTGAGCAACCTGATCTAGTTGAAGATGTCCCTGCTCATGGCAAGGGGGATTGGACTAGATGACCTTTAAAGGTCCCTTCCAACCCAAACCATTCTATGATTCTATATGCTGTTTCATAGAGTACTGCTTCAGGGACTTATGTGCATATGTTAACAGGCTGGAGCCAACAAAGCTAATTGCAGTAGTATTTAACATACCAGTACTTTACCATACAGTGACAGCAGGATGTTTGCTTTGGGTTGTTGGTTGTGTGATGTTTTGAGTGTCCCAGGATCTGTCTTAGGGTTAGACTGGAAATCACAAGAGGCATTGGCCTTTGAGTATCACATAATAGTTCATGTAACTTGGTTGTCATAAATGGTGTAAATTGAGGGGGCTGAACTCTCATTCTCTACAGAGAATTATTCCACTGAAGAGGGTTGTGAATTGGAACATGTGAAGTATTTTCTTAACTTATGGGTTTTTTTATCTAAGGTATTATCTGCATTTTTGCATTGAATTTTTAGAACTTAGAGTTATGATTTTCTTCTCACCAATCAGGGCACAATAACCATTTGCTAGTTTTAGATATTCTTTGTTGATGCATCAAAGCCAAAATGTATATCATGAACACTTTCCTAATTTTTTTCTCCAAAAATTCCTCAAACCTTGGACTTCTCTTGAACACTTGAATTAGATTCTAAAGAGAATGCTTCTGGTTTTTAGTGCTTCTGAAAGCTTTTTATTATTGCTCAACAGATGCCACAGTTGGAGAAGAAGCTGGAAGAAGAAGTGGAATGTAATGCCAGAATCATTGCCTGTCGTTTTCCTTTCCCTTGTTGGATCCCAGATTGTACTGTTGGAGAGGGAATAGACACTGTGTGGGCCTATGATTTGAAACATTCTAGAGGATGTGAAACAAAAAGCTTGGAAATGACACCAGAGACAGAATCCTAAACATTTCATTTGTTTTTGTACTGAAATTTTTGGCTTTGACTTCACCTGTTAAAGAAAAATGTGACTAGAGCTGCAGGATATGGAGATACGTATTCACTAAAAAACCTGAAGTACACTGGTTATCTGAAAGCACACAAAGTTGAGTGAAATATGTAGTTAAATGGCTTAATGTAGTTAGTAAAAATTGTGAGAAGGTTTTATAGAAACAGAAAACTTTAATATGGAAAATGTGATAAAACGCAGTTCACTACTGTTAAAGGGAATATATATTTAAGTTAAAATGCTCAAATTGGCGAACTTAATATGTGCATTCTTTCTGAGTCTACCTAGAATTTGTTATTGGTGTTGGAAGTGGAGTGCAAGTGGCTTCTCAGATGAGCTGTGGTTCCCAAATGTCTTCGTTATGTATGCCAAGTAGGCATAATGCTGCATATGTCAAACTGATGCAGATTGAGTATGGTGATGATACCAGTGTTTTGCACCTCAGCTTTGAATGTGTACTTTTTAAAGTGGAATATGACACAACAAGCAAATGTAACAAGTTGCTTATTCATTAACACAAGTGCAGTCCTTGATTATATTAATGTATTTTTATGTAACTTGTTATTTGAAGACAAAACTGCAGAAATGTGCTCTTACTGAACATTTATTGGTATAAGCCTTTGTAAATTACCATGATTTTTCCGAACCTCTCTGATTTAGGAAGGGTTTCAGAAGTCACCTGCTTGGCAGTGAAGTGTCATCACTTCTGTGTGCTCAAACCTTGCATGAGGTATGGGTGAGAATTGCTTACTTGAATGTGTCATGAAGACTGTCTCAGATTCCAGAGCTAGTTGGTCTGGCTAGCTTGGTTACATCTGATAAGACCTCATTTAATTTACAGTGAGATGGGAAGGGAGGTTTTCAATCAGTCTTCTTTTCCCTTCTACTTTTCTTGTTACCTGATGAGAACTCAGAAACTCATGGCATTGCTGCATGGCTTTTTCTTGGAAGTGAAACAAGTTCTCCATGTCTTTTTGCTGATGCTGGTTTGCAGTGGGGTACTGTTACTTTCATGACATTTTCCTTGTCTCACATGGCTACATTTTCTATTTTGTAACAGTCTGTTTTCTTGATCTTTGTTTTGGTTCCCGGGTACACTTTTACTGTTTTCACCCATTAACAATTAGTCAAAGTTCATAGTTAGCTTCCTCTGGCCCCAGTTAAAATATAGACTGTTTGCTGAGCAGTAACTACTCAACTTTGTCAGACCTTTTCATATATGGTACCCATAGAACAAAGTTAAAATAGGCTAGGGT
Organism: Athene cunicularia; assembly: GCF_003259725.1. Lineage (NCBI taxonomy): Eukaryota > Metazoa > Chordata > Aves > Strigiformes > Strigidae > Athene > Athene cunicularia. The sequence goes on from NW_020799095.1 coordinate 76,543,368, forward strand.
CACCTGACTTCTAGTTAGACATTACCACAACTAAATTGGCTCAGGCCAGGAGAGGTGCTGAGACCCTGCAATTTCAGGTAAATACACAGCCTGTGACATTTTATTAGATGTTGGGAAAGTGCATTTTCTGGACTATGGTATCTGACTTGAAGAGAAGTTAAATGTTATTTGGGATGTGTAGTCTACATGTAGTTTACACCTGTACCCAGGCTTTTTATTTTTGGTGGGAGGGGAGGAGGAAGGAGAACTGAAAATACAAATCTACACTGAGGATCTGAAATGAAGCAGTAGAATGGTTTTGTCCTGATAATATGAGTACAAAGCAGAAGACAGGGGCAAATTAAAGGGGCACTTTGGAGAGATGATTTCAACCTCACGTGGCAAGGTGCAGCTTGTAAATGTAGAGACTCTGTATTGAAGAACATTGATTTCTGGTAAGCAGTCTTTTACAGCCTTTCACTGAGTGTAACATAGTGCATCCTGTAAAACTTCACTAAACTTTCTACCATTACTTAAATGTTATAATTATTACACAGTGACGGGACAGAGCTAAAATGGCTTATCTAAAGTGACTGAATTTAATATCCCGAGGCCATAGAACTGGAACCTCAGACAATGGAAATCTGAAATTATTTCTAGCAGAAAATGACCATACAAAGGGAAAACTAGCTGATTAAGCCAAGTCCTTCTCTGAATGGTTATAAAGGAGGAGAGGAGGTAAAAGATTTTGATCAAGTGAATTGGGACTTAGCTGCAGTACAGTGCTTTGACCCAAGTTTCTGCTGCCTACTTTCACTAGCTTGCAGGGAATGAAGTGGATATTTACTTTTTCTGCTGCATTTGACTATAGATTTGTCTATTGCATTATTGGTTGCCTGTTAAAAGGTAGAACTGAATTTCTCAGTTCTCTGCCTGTGGTAAAGGATTGGGGCATGTAATTCTTAGTTGCCACCTATTGCCTCAGAAATATTTATTGAGGAGGGTGAGATAAAATTAATGATGTGGCCTGAGCTTTAGGAGCACTAAATGCTGGCCTTAAGGCAAGGAGAGATTTACAAATGCTTTTAAAGTAAAGCAGAAGGCTGTTTCATGTTCTGGCCCTTTACTTTTGGGGGCCTATACTGAGATAGACAGTGATCTGAAGGTTTGGAATTTATTATTACATAAGGAAATGTGCTGTATTTCCTCTTTCTATGGCTGAAGTGTGAAATGGAAAGCAAATTGCTCCCATTTACTCAGGGGGACTTGGAAGGCATTTTCTTGTTATGTTGCCCTCAATTTTTTTAGCACTTGCCATTTTCATTTGATAGTTTACAAGATTAATTACTTAAATGCGACTTTAGTTATCACTGTATGGATTATTATGCTGATACACTTGGATTTGCTAGGGTAATGTATTATGATTTCATTGATATGCTACTTCAGAGTACAAATTTCTTACCTCTGAAAACCAGGAAGGCCTTAGAGAATTGGCTTATCAAATTATAGTGTAGGTCTGAAGCCAAAAGAAGAAAACCTTCAAGCTACACATGCTGTTCAATACCAAAGTAATTCAGATACACAGGAAAACCTATAGTTTATCTTTATGTCTTCTAGTAGAATCACTTGCCTTTTGGGAGTTACTTGTTTTATTCCTTCATTGCCCTGCCAGATCTTAGCAAAAAAGTTGCTACGTTGCTGAATGAGTAATGCTTTCCTGAGATATTGTAGAATTTGATCTGTTTGAAAATAATACAGGTCAGAGTTCTCCAGGAGTCAGACTTTCGAATGTTTTCTTCTTTCTTTTTTGTGTTGAGACATATTATGTCCCCACAGGCTTTATGATACAAGATCAGTTGTACCAATGCAGTATCTAAGTGCTACAATTCTAATTCTGTAGTTTTCTGTTTTGCATAAATTGACTTTCTAGGGAGAAGGAGAGGGGTATGGCTACAAGAGAGACATCTGATAAGCAGGTTGCTCAGTAAACTACACGGTCACTAAAGCTACACAGCAATGTCAACCAAACTTGTCCAGATTTGTTTGCGAAATGTGCACATATTTTGTGAGCTTTAGGCATTTCTGTATTACTGTGTGTATTGAAGTTCTTGTTTTATCCTCTGGTCTGATTATATGCTGCCACTTAATCTAATATTGCTCCAAGGAAGTTAATCCCTTGTCTCTGAGCTGCTGTTTATTTCTGACTCATGAGTTGTAGCCAGGTAAGAAGGTACAGAATCAAGTCTAAAATAAAGTACCACATTTCACAAGCCAGTTGAATGAGTATGGTCTGTGGGGAAAAAATGTTCCAAAGCCCAGGTTTTGGGAAAGACTTTCACCTTTAATAAAGGACACAGCTCAGGAGGCGATAGAGATCTGAATTCTGCATAAATTTTTTAAGTATGACTTGAGCTTTGCTTTTCTCATGTGTCCTTTAAAAAATTTTACCATCGTTCTAAGACCGTTCTAAGATCTGCAGGGGAAGTAAGCAGAAGTAGAGTTTTGTTTATCTTTTATGTTTTGAGCTATGGGAGGAAAGGGGGAAGGGAATCTTACAGCCCGAGTATGGCAGTTTGAACTATTTAAAAGCAGTTGTGACAGACTTGCACATAAGCTGTGCGTATTTCTCATTGGATAGGAACATCCATATGAAGAATGGGCTGTGATGGGCATTCACTCAGAAATGGGTTTGTGTCTGATACACTTGAATGAACACTAATTATTGATAGATCACTTCATGCTTCTGTAGTTCCACTTTTCACGATGGTTTGCAAATACTGAAGTATTTATTCAAGAAAGGACATGAATCCTTCAAATTCATGGTTGAAGAGGGCAGTCTAATGTCACATTTAATGCCAGTAAATTCTGCTTTGAGCAAGTTATTTTTCTTTTACATTTACCATGTCTTCTGTTCTCTACTTTTACAATGTAGCTCCAACTTGTTTTTCAGAAGTAACATATGTTTCTTTTAGAAGACTTACTGAGTTCTTGATAAGACAGTGTGGCATCTATTTTTAACTTAAAAATCACCCTTGAGTGAGATAGCTGCAGAATTAATGTTTTCAGTATTTGTATGACAATCTTTCTATTCATCCTTGTATGCTTTACAGAGGGAGACTTGTACATGGATAGTTACCATTTTTTTTCCTCAGTTTCTGAATTCTCCCTCTTACTTCAATGTTTGCTTTTATTTTTCATCTTGTCTTTTTACAATTTGACTGTTTGACTTCATAAATTTATCGTATTTTCTCATTTCCTTTAAGTTTTTTTTTTGTTTTTTTTTTTTTTTTTAATAAAATACTTGCCCTTTTTTCAGCAACTTTGCAGAAAGACTAAATATGTCAAGGAATGTTCTTTTTCTCTCTAACATTTTAACATGTATTTAACTAACCTCTGATTTATTTAGCAGTCTGTATGCTGACATAGCATGACTTTTGTTTCCAGTAAATGAAAGAAAAACACATCCACCCATATGGTATTTAGACTGAAAAATAGCCTTGGTCTACAACAATTCTGACTAGTAGTTTTAAGTACATAATTTCACACTTTTATTATATTTCATCACTTGGCAAATGAATACAGGCCTTTTATCCACTTAGTAGTTCTTTGGATTTGGGTTATTTGTTCAGGTGGGACTTTTGCTGATTTCTTCTTCTTAGTATAATGTTGGGGTTTCTATTAGAGGCTTTGGTTGAAATGTCAGATTGATGTTTTTCCTGCGAATTGCCATGTAGACCTTGAAGAATTGCTGTAATATAATCCACTGAACTGCTGGCATTGGTAAAAATTAAGTAAAACCTGCTTACCAGTAAATGTGCAGGGAACTTTTTCAGCTTACTGTATATATTGTGGTTTTTAAAATTAAGTAGGTTTTTGAAGACCCATATAAAGCTTGTGGCATAAAGTTTTGAGGTGAGCAGAGGTCTTTGCAAGGTCAGAAACAGTAAATTAATGGCTTTCAACCTGAGGTTTGTGGGTACCTTCTGAGGAATCCACAAAAAGTAATTTAAAAAGTAGGTTTATATTTGCTACCCATGGTTGTGTCCTTCGATTGGAAAATTTTAATGTGTCTGAGAATCCCTGAACTAAAAATATGGGTTTACGTAAGACATTAGCTAAATGGAAATGAGTTTATCCAAGTGAGGAGGTTATTTTCTTCATTCTGCTGTTACTTGCGGGGACTGTTGAGTCTTGAACCTCTGCAGTATACAAATGTATAAGCCTCTGTGTATCTTTTGGTAAGCATGTAATTTCATATTGCGCTATGTGAGAGCAGCCGCATGGTTTTGTACATTCCCATTGCATTCTAATAATTCTAGCTTTTTAGTTAATTTGTGATTGATCTGGTTTAAGGATCTAATTGCTTTCTTTTAGGAACTGCTTAAACATGAGATGTACATTTTCAAAACACCTGATCAGCTGCCACTGAAGCCTGTCTAAAAAGCCGACAGACCCTGTGAAACTCCTTAATGCTGTAATGTCTGCAGCTGTCCATGCCAGAACTGGTTCACATGAGCAGAAATGTATCTACCTTTTGCATAAGCTTTCCTGATTCTTGATTTCTTGATTGAATATGGAAGTGTGAGGAGAAGACACAAAATGAATGATAAAAACTTGAGGATCAATATAAGTTCTGGGAGAGAAAAATGTGAATATTGTGGGATATAGCCAAAATCTAAGGGGCCTTTTCTCTTACTATCACTGTTAACCCCTAAGGTTTGATGCTGTCCCTTTTTTTTTACCCTCTAGGACTGCATAGCTCTTCTTAAAAATACACTGCTTTTTTTCTTTCCCATTGTTTTTTCAAGCTTTTCAGAGTGTACACAAATCAAAATAATATATATTCACATGTACCATTCTCTACATTGTTTACAGGGACCCTCATCATCTGTGTTCATGTATATTTTATTGCTGCTTACTATTTTTTTAGCACACATAGAAGCCAAATTTATACTCTGACTACCTGTATGCTCAGTGCATTAATCAGATTTGTGGGTTTGATTAATACAGTTAAGTTTTTCAAACACAGACCTCACACTGAAGCAATTTTAAACAGATTCTGAGCAGGAATTGGCTAAGTATTGGTCATGATGTGAAAATACTAATGTTACTTAGTGACAGGGATGGTAGAGTTTCCTGCCATTGAGGTACTTTTAATTTCAGTTGTCAGTCTGATATGTCAAGCAAATCCAGGGAATGAAAGAGTAGTAGCAAAGCAGCACTGTTTTGTGGTATTAAAAAAAAATAAAATTATTGTCTAACAGTATTATCAGAGGCTGCCTTCTGGGTTCATTTAAGTACTGTTATTGTTCTGATAAAGAGTATGTTGGTGGAAGAATATGACTGGCTGAGCTAATACAACTAGTGAGCATCCTGAAGTGTTTATTCTATAGTACTTTCACATATTTTCTTTACCTTTTCTTCTTCACATATGCCCCCCCACTCCTCCCCCAATATAATCTTTAGAGTGACAACATTACAAATTTGAACTGGAAACCACATTTATCACCCTTGGAAATGAAAGATTAGAAAATGGCTTCTAATAGGAAAAAAGTTGCCAGCTTCAGCAACTGGGTCTTATTTACCAGAGCGATTAAGTATAATGTAGGTCAGATCCAGACTGATTTAATGAACAGTTTAAGTTTCTTAGAAGAAGATAGCACTTCTTGTGAGTCTCTTGGACATACAGTCTGAATTAAGTTGTTTGCTTATTCTAATAAAAACGTTGATCAAACAGCACTCGTAGGATTATTTGTCTACTGCACAAAAACTAGGTAAAAAATTAGTGTCTAAGCACTTTCCATGAAGATGGAAATGTGGATGCTGGATCTTTCATAAGGCTTTGTCTATAGCTGTTTTCTTCATGTTTGTCTGCACTTTGTGTGATTGTAAACATCAGCTGATTGCAATGGGGAGTTTTGCCTGCTTGGGTGATACTTACACATGTAAGGACAAAGGACCAATTGGAGGTTGAACCATACTTTAATTCCTTTCAGGAGAACTCATCAAAAGTGATCTTTTTCTCTGGTATTGTTTTGGTTTGAATCTGGTAAAATTTTCATTTCCACAGGTGAAACTAGATCTTGCTTATGATTCATTTATCTTTCTATTCTGTTGTATGCATGAAGAATCTATGTTGGCAATATAAATCTCTTTACAATGTGCAAAATACACATTGGATATCATACTGGCCTTGAGAGCCCTTGTTATTGTGGTGAGACAGTATTCCCTCCTGGTGTTGAATATGCAGTCATTCACTGTTTGAGCTTGCTGAGGGTTGTGAATGATGCAGCTTTCTTGTTAGGTCTAAGCAGTGCTGAACCCAAGCATACTGGAGCTCAAGCTCCACAGCAGATAACCCAATCAAAAGTATTGAGCTTCACTTTGCATTTGTTGTTGTTAGCAACCTCCTCCTCCTCAATCACTATCCCCCACACAAAATAAACAGTCCTGTGTCGTGTCCCACCCCCCGCACCCCTCATCCATCAGAATGTGTTCTTTGGTTTTCAGCTGCTGGTGCAAATGACCATATTGCTTTCCAGCTTTGTCTATGCCATGGGCCTAGTGAGGCCTTCAGAGCTTATGTTTCCGTGTAAGCAGGCTCAATTTTTAGTTTCAACTGTCTCAGTCAAGGTTCTGCCTCAGAAATCCTCATAGTCTCTGAAGGCAACGAAACAAGCAGGCTCTGGGTGCTGAAGACATTCTTAAGCTTTCTGTCTTAGCATGGTGAGACACAGTATCAACATTTTTGTCAAGTTTTTATAAAGACTACTTTAGTGCTGCTGAATTTGATCTCTGCCCCAATTTAGGAAGTCTGCAAAGCAGAGGATAAATTCACTCCATTTTTCCCTCTGACTAACAGTAGTATAACATTGTTCTTCATTTTTACACTGCTGTTTCTTTCTAGTACAGCCTAATCATAAACTTTCCTTCACTGGAAGGAAAGTCCTAACACCAGAGTCCTCAATCTCCATCAAAAACTTAAGAGAAAGGCTCTTTAATTGAGGGGCTTCCCCTTTGGAAAGTCTCAGCAGCACAAAGATCCTGTACCAGTAGAGATGGGAAGGCTTTCTCTCAAATTCCTGTTGCTGATACAGATACTATTTGTCGGGACCATTATTAGGAACAGCTTGCTTTTCCACCAAGACTTGGTATAATTACTTACAGCTTAAGGTTAGTTTAAGGGGCTTGGTACTGGGTCTGGTACAGAAGCTTGGAGTAGCAGGAATCCCAGTCTTGTTGCCTTTTTGGAGAATGTAAAAAAGTCAAGTAGTATAATTTTTTTATATGTCAGTAAATATACCATGATATATTGATACAATGAAAATACAAGGATAAAATTCTGATACTAATACTCTGGTGATAAACTAAGCTGAATGTTAGTGAATGGAGATTTCTAGGTTGCAGAAAGAGATGCAAGTTTGTTCTCTGTTCAGTAAGCATGTATTTTCCCTATTAACTCTGAGGGGAAAAGAAAAAAAAAAAAAAGTAGATGTAGAAGATGGCAGTTGGAATGCCTAGTTATTAGTTTTCATTCAGCCCTGCGTAAAATGCAGTGTTTATACAGCATTATTCATTTTCAAACTGCCACTGAATGGTAAACCTACTAACATTTTTGTAGGGTTGGCTGGTATTATCTTCACCCTTTACAGCTGCAAAAATTGTAGCAAAGAGCTAATTTGTTCAAGACCACGAAAGCAATCCTTGTCAATGCTGTGATTAAAATTATTAAACCTGCAACTGCATATCTGTGACTACAGCTGGAAGAATGTGTTTCTTAAATGGCTACTCCTGAAGGTGGCAGTACCTGTGCACTTTCATAATGGATGGAGCCAGAGATATAAAGGTCGGATGCTCTCATAAGCCATTAGTGCTGCCTTACTGCTTACAGCTGTAAGACATAGCACCTACAGTGGTTCTGTCTGTCCAGGTCATTTTGTTGTCTTCAGTCTTACCTTTTCATTAGCTGTTACTACATTTGATGTCTCATGGTTATGCTTGTAGATGCATTTGGATCCTTCTGTCACTGTTTATATGTCCTATTTCATAGCAGAACTTATTTCTATTGAAGTATATGACTTTGTGTCATGTACTACGTCTTGGTCTATTTTTGTGTGAGATTCAGTCTGGTTCTTTTCTGCTTTGATGGTTTCCATTTTTTATGACAGAAAAGTTCAGATCTTTAAACAACTTAAATCTCTTGTTAATGGGACTATTAAATACAAGTTGGCTGCAATCCATTGTAGGCATTTTGACTTTTGTATCATATTGTTTTACTTGCCTAACAATTCTCTTTTTTTAACCTTTGTACAAGGTCTGTGTCTTAATTCTTTGAGAACATGTCACTAAATGTAAATTAAACTTGATTTTTAGGAAGTTGTCAGATAACATAGGCCATGACAGATCAGTTAGTAAGCTTACATGTTATAATTTCTCACTTTTATTTCTATATTTATTCATGGGTACAAATTAGATGGACTGAGAAAAGATCTGTTTTCCTTAGGCCCTAATAACTTCATCTTTCATCAAAATGACGTGAAATTGAATAAAAAAGTTTTCCGTTGGTGTGACTTCTCAACAGCCCTTGCTATTACAACTTTCTGTGTCCTGACAAGCCCAAACTCATTTTACCCTGACATAACCATCAGTTTTAAGTACAGATACTGTCTTGATTTTCTGGTTCAGAAGCTGTTTGATAGTGATCAGCTTAACCATCTCAAAACCAGCACTGATGCATGTTATATTCATCTGCTTGGAAAACAGGCTGCTTGAAAGCACATGTGGAATCTTACTAGATTAGTTGCTTTGACTAATTTTTCTAAAATAAGAGGCAACAACTTGACATCATCTCTAAATATGAACAAACCCAAGACAAAATACTATCTCTACCATATGCAGGAAAATGCATATTGAACAATGTATGAACAAATACACTATGGCAATCAAATCACTGATCAGCTAAGTAAATATAGTCAAAGTTTGTTAGTCCAGTAATGATGCAGTAAACAGCATTGCTGGTTTCTGCCTCTTATCACTGAATCATGAAAAGCAATCACAAATTCAGCCCAGTCTTGCTAAATAAAAAAGCAGTTCAGAATGAGTATACAGAAGAGGCTGCTTGAGACAGTTTTCTACACAGCAGCATGAATTATTTTTTTTTTTGTTTTTTTTTTTTGTTTGTTTTTCCTGCTAGTTGAAAGGTTAGTGACAGCCCTTCCCCAGCACCCAGACTGAAAGACTCCTCTGCATCACCTGATGCAGACTGCTGCTTTGCTTCAAAATGCAAATACATGTAATTCATACCACTAGAATTACATAAAATGGAAAAGGTGCTAGGGAGAACAGTAGTTGCTACCAATTAGGTAATGTTAGCCAGCCATTGTGACACTTGGATGTTCGTCCTGCACTACCTCTGTCATGCCACAGTGATGATACGGCAAGAACTATAAGATAGGTAAAAATCAATACACTTTTTCAGCTAGGGCCAAGAAGGGAATGAACAGTGTGAAAAGGCCAACTGTATTGGAAAAGATTAAATCTGCTTCTGAGGAGCAAGAAATCCATATGCTACCTGATATTAAAATGTTTATTGACAGGTGATAGAGAGAAAATGTGTATCTCTTGATTTAAATTGTTTTCCTTATTACAGAGTTGTTACACAGTCTATTACATCTACGTGCATTAGGGAGCATCTGTTCCATAGACTGCTTTAATAATGGATTATGCTGATAAAAATGCCAGGAGGCCTGCATAGATGAACAAGGAGCTCCTAGACAAGCTCAAACACAAAAAGGAAGCCTATAGAGAATGGAAGCAGGGACAGGTAGCCTGGGACGAATATAAAGAAACTGTGTGAGCAGCCAGGGATCAGGTTAGGAAGGCCAAAGTTCTGACAGAATTAAATCTGGCCAGGGACGTCAACAGCAAGAGAGCTTCTACAGGTATGTTGGTGATAAAAGGAAGACTAGGGAAAATGTGGGCTCTCTCCAGAAGGAAGTGGGAGACCTGGTTACCTGGGATGTAGAGAAGGCTGAGGTACTAAATGACTTTTTTTTTTTCCTCAGTCTGCACTGGCAAGTGCTCCAGTCACACTGACCAAGACACAGAAGGCAAAGGCAGGGACTGAGAGGGAGAACCACCACCCACTGTAGGAGAAGATCATGTTTGAGACCATCTGAGGAACCTGAAGGTTCTTCCATGGGACCTGACAAGATGCATCCATGGGTCCCGAGGGAACTGGTGGATGAAATGGCTAAGCCAATACCCATCGTATTTGAGAAGTCATGGCAGTCCAGTGAAGTTCCCACTGACTGGAAAAGGGAAAACATAACTCCCAATGTTAAGAAGGAAAATAAAGAGGACCTGGGGAACTACAGGCCAGTCAGTCTCATCTCTGCCTGGAAAGATCATGTAGCGGATCCTCCTGGAAACTGTTATAGGACACATGGAAAATAAGGAGGTAATTGGTGATGGCCAACATGGCTTCACTAAGGGCAAAACATGCCTGACAAATTTGGTGGACTTCTGTAATGGGCTTACAGTGCTGGTGGATAAGGGAAAAGCAACTGATGTCATCTACCTGGAGTTGTGCGAAGTGTTTGACACTGTCGTGCACGACATCCTTGTCTCTAGATTGGAGAGACATGGATTTGATGGATGGACCACTCTATGGATAAGGAATTGGCTGAATGGCAGCACTCAAAGAGTTGTGTCAACGGCTCGATGTCCAAATGGAGAACAGTGACGAGTGGTGTTCCTCAGGGATCAGTGTTGGAACCAGTGCTGTTTGACATCTTTGTGGTGACATGGACAGTGGGATTGAGTGCACCCTCAGCAAGTTCACCAATGACACCAAGCTGTGTGGTGCCGTCAACACACTGGGGGGAAGGGATGTGCCATTCAGAGGGAACTTGATGGGTTGAACAGATGAGCCCATGAAGTTCAACAAGGCCAAGTGCAAGGTCCTGCACATGGATAGAAGACTGACTATGAGCCAGCAGTGTGTGCATGCATCCAGAAAACCAACTGTATCTTGGGCTGCATCAAGAGAAGTGTGGCCAGCAGGTCGAGGGAAGGGATTCGTGAGACCCCGCCTGCAGTACTGTGTCCAGCTCGGGGGCCCCCAACACAAAAAGAACATGGACCCGCTCAAGCAGGTCTAGAGGAGTGCCACAAAAATGATCAGATGGATGGAGCACCTCTTCTGTGAGTACAGGCTGAGAGAGTTGGGGTTGTTCAGCCTGGCGAAGGGAAGGCTCTGGGGAGACCTTATAGCGGCCTTCCAGTACTTAAAGGGGGGCTACAGGAAGAATGGGGAGGGACTCTTTATCAGGGAGTGTAGTGATAGCCTGAGGGGTAGCAGTTTTAAACTGCAGAGGGTAGATTTAGATTAGATCTAAGGAAGAGATTCTTCCTGTGAAGGTGGTGAGACACTGGAACAGGTTGCCCAGAGAAGCTGTGGCTGTCCCCTACCTGGAAGTGTTCAAGGTCAGGTTGGACGGGGCTTTGAGCAACCTGATCCAGTGGAAGGTGTCCCTGCCATGGCAGGGGGGTTGGAACTAGAGGATCTTTAAGGTCCCTTCCAACCCAAACCAATCTGTGATTCTATAAAAAACTATTTGAAAAAAAAATAATCTGTCATGCAGTTTGTATTAAAAAGAAAAACTAGGTCTGTTCATTAATGGTGAAAAGGATGTTGGAAATTGGTAAGAACTCTGCCTATCTGTAGTGTAATTCTGCCATAAAGAAAGCTTTTTTTTTTTTTTTTCCCCCTTGAACTTTTGTTCAATGGAAGTTTAATTTTCAAGGATCAAATATCTGTACTGCACATGCCAATTTTAAAAATGTTTAGATGGATAATCTGCTGGAATAGATTACAATCCTTCTCTTTTATTGTTTACCGCATAGAACACTGAATTTATACCATATGCTAGTCAGTCTCAATAAAAATGTATTTTTTCTATATTGTAGGCTAAGCATGTTATTGGTACATACCAATAGGCACCAAAGATTTCAGAATTAGATTTCAGCTTTTGTATTTCATAACACTGAAGGCACTAAGATTTCAGAAACTGTGGCATTAATGCACCTGTTCTTTAAGAATAACTTGATACCATCTCATTTTAAAATAAATGTTTCTAAATCTTGGCATGTTCCATGAATGATTTATGAGTGATTGATATGTTATAGGGGAGCTGTAAATTGCAGGACCGGCAAAGACTCTAAGCCTTGTTCTGCTTCTTTCAAATTATTCTTTCTGCTTTCACTTGCCTTCCAGTTTCCGAGTCAAATTCTGTTAGTTGGTCTCCAGATAGAGGTCAGAATTTTACCTGCATATCAGCAGTGCCCTCTTTGCCATTTACCTGCCCCCCACACCCACACCCCCCCCCCCC
>NW_020799095.1:76555788-76666666 GCF_003259725.1 Athene cunicularia
CCCCCCCCAGCTTTTAATTTTCCTTCCTGGTTGCTACATTTATGGAGTTCTCACTACATTGGTATGGGGTTTATTTCTACATTAGATACAGTTTCTTAGTTTAGAAGATACCAATAGGAGCATTTAAGTCAGTTCCTTCACCAGTGGGTTAATGTGTATCTTAAAGTAGCCATACTCCTGGATAGAAAAGTCCCTTATGGCAATTCTTTTTCAAGGTGCCAGACAGAAAAAGCAACAACATAGATGGTATTTTCTAGAGAACAATGTTTGTAAAGAGCTGTCTTAATACTTGACCAAAATGAATTTTTAAAATACACTCCAGGCTGCAGTTGCTGATTGCCTCAATTAAAGAAGGTGTGGGGGAAAAAGCAGAGACTGAAAACCAGATGATGGTTATCCTGAATATTGCGGGACCAGATGTCCATCAAAGCTACACGGAGAAGAAAGAAATGTTGAACATACAAGCTTTAGTGAATGGTCTTCATGATAATGCTGCTCTTTCTTAAACAGTTTGCTCTCCTGAACATGAGGATCAGAGCCCATCTGCAAAATAGACTAATGAGGTGCCATTTATCCCTTTGCCAGAGGTCTGAGTTGTACCTGTGTGTTGGCAGAGCCACAGCGAGAGCAGCTGAAAGCCCCAGTTCAGTGCGTGTCTGACAAGCAAGGAGAACATGGATACTCACGGGAACTTTCACAAAGGCTTTTGCCTCTTCTGGAGGGGTCAGGTTCTTTTAATTGCTGTCTCCTGGTATTTTCTGAAACAAATGGGGTGAGTGCATGCCAGCATATTAAATCCAAATATGAGACCTAGCTACAAGGATTGAAATACTACTAGACATGAAGAGAAGGTGCAGCCTTCTCTCAAGTGCGTAGTGCGGAGGTGGCTAGCAATGTCACATTACAGTGAGAAGCTTAGAGCTTTTTTCTTGCCATTGGCAAGACACTAATAGTTGGTAGTGTTCCTGTGACTTGCACAGTAGAATTAACTTTCTATCTCCTCAAATAAATCTAGATGAGTGGAGTAAAGATATTAATTAGCCTTTCCTAGCGATAAATTCCTCTGAAATGTAATTGGTCTGGTCCTACTACGCTTTTATATTTGCTGGATTTCAGCTGATTGAACAGTTCCTTGTCCTTTGGCCTATGGAAAATGAAGCTGATCTCAACACGAAGGTTGCAGACAACTTCTGCAGGTGGGGATTTATATGATCATATGCATTTATGCTGAATCCTGCTGAGTTACTCTGAATTCCTCAAAATACTCTTGACAGAATTTAATGAAACACTAACATAAACAAAACCTGAATTAGTTTTACTCTGGTCACTATTTTCTGTCTACTTTTTGCATGCATATAAATCATTTAGAAGCCTCATTTTGGTTATTCTGCTTATCTGGTTCCTGACATAACTTTTACATTCTCCTTTATTAGTATTCATTCAGTATGGATAATGTAAAAATACAGGAAATAAATGACTTCTTTCAGTGGGTTGCAGCTCTTGTTTTGTATATGAATCTTAGTGGAGGTCACTTAGAATCAATTTCATATGAACTTGTTGGAAAGAAAATTGGAACAATAATTGAGATGCATACTTTTAAATCAGTAATAAACTTTGTATCTAGAAGACTATCTTCTTATTGATATTCATGTAAATAGTAGCAAAGCAGTCCTTATAATTTTACTGGTTGGTATTGCATGTCACAATATTTGTAATGCAACATATGTTTTCCACTATAATCCTTATGGAGCATGTTCAGTTTGTTGCTTCTAAGCCTTTCTAGATGTAATTGAATCTCTCTTCCTTGTCAAATTGTTAATGATAAGGTAGTCAAATAATAATTTTCTTGTAGTGTGCAATTCTGTCTCCTTAAACAGGGGACTCAGATATTGAAAGTAATTGAATACAAGGCCGATGTAATACTTCTATCACAGAATTCTCTAGATAAATGCCCATACTTATTTTATCCACTATAACTTGTATTTCAGTAACAATTGGAAGACTGAACTGTAACAAAAGCCTTGTGTACTCTTCAGTCTTTACCTATAACTGTATGAAAAGAGGCTTTCTTGACATAATTAGGTTGGGTGCAACTGTTTGCCAGCTGAGGTAAGCACAGAAGCCCTCAGTGTCCACTTCAGCTATTTTCAGTAAAAAACTATGATTTGGTCAGTGAAATTCCCTGGGCATACAGAATATGCGTCATCTTTTATAAGGTAGTAGCCTTTAATCATATCTTCAAAAGGTTGAAGAAAACTTCAGACTTCAGCCAACAAGTGCTGGCAGGGGCAGGGACTTGGCAGTCACAGGAGTATCAGCTATTTCCCATCCTGACCTGCATCTGAAGGCCCAAGCATCACTAGATGGAAATGCAGCTGTGGGGCTGATGGGTAGTTTTATTTTATCCATTCTGTAGGTATGACGTTTCTGCTGCTTGATGCTCACTGTACTGGACTATGGATGCACTCTGTGGGGGCTCCCACGTTCTGGTTATCTGCTCCTCATGACCTGGCTCCTGGTGTTGTCTAATGTATGTTCTGGTTCTGAGTTGTGATACCTGTTTGTTATCAGCCTGCATTGGCCTTGTCTGCCTCCCTCTTGGCTCTGGACTTTCATCTGTCCTGTGAGCTCCTTGCCAGGCTGACCTCAGTCAGCACCAGTTGGTTGATGAGGACTCAGAAGTTTATTCTGTTTATTGAGACTTGGTGTTGCACCATTGTTTTTACAAGCCAGCATTTTCTCAGATAAAACAAAAGCTAATGATAAGGCATGGCCCTGTGTTTGCTTTGAGTAAGATTTTAAGCTTTTCATTACTTTGAGCCATTTAGAGTATTAATACTTTCTTTGGGAAAAAAAAAAAAAGCATGTAAGTTTTTATTATCTAAACCATGTTCTTCAAAAGATTTAAATTCCCAAACTCTGGTTGTTTAGCTGTTTCTGTGTGCGTTTGTCCATGTTTTCACACTTTTGGGTACATTTCTTACTGTTTTTGTCATGATAACCATCTGGTTGAGGCTTTTGTGCTTGAAACTCTGACCATAATTTGACTGTTTAATGGTGCAGAGTAAAAGTTGTCTGTTAATATATTTGACTCTGAAGCCATTACTCCAATGCAATTACAACAACAAACCCTTGTACTATTACTTGTTTTATATTTTAGATGTGATGCTGTGTTTTTTCTGCTTTAGCAATAAGCTGTTTTCTTTTTTTTTCCCGTTCAGGCTCGATGTTTTCTGCCATTGCTTTATATACTTAGAACTTTCTGGGTAGTAACAGGGGAGGCTTCATGTTGGTGTTTTATTAGCTTAATGAAGATTAAGCAATGGAGATACTAACTCTTAATGTAATGCTCTTCTTCCACAAAAACAATGACTGACTTCCTGGTATCTTCACAGGCTTTGCTTCTGCAGCATTTACTCCTTCTACCAGTTCCTGATAAATCTGATATTAGAGCTGGTGCTTGTCTTACATGGATTTCAACTATTTTTCTTGATTATTTATTTAATAATTAATTTGTTACATTAATTATGAAAATGGTAGCAAGTCTGTGAAAGGCAGAATTGTTTGTTATATATGTTGTTTAACTTTTGCCTCTTCCTGTATATTTTTGACTCTTTCTTTATGTTCCTCTTTTGTTCATAGTCACTGAGTGGAGGCTCACATGGATATTCTAGGACCTGATTCAGAAAAAATGATAGAATGTGTTTTGCTTCCTGCAAATGCTGTCAATGATGATTATTGTCACTAAAACAATATGTGTCTGAAATTACTCTTTATTTGTGAAGGATATTTTTAAAAGTTGAATTTAAGGCACGGGTATTTATGTTGCATCCCTTTAGCAAAAGGCAGCAGGGATAAATTATATTGGTGCAATGAGGTCTAAATCTTTGATCACCAAGTATTTAAAGGCCATGAAAATACAGATCAAAAATGGTTTTCTATAGCAAAATGAACAAAGAGTAGATATTCTGAGAACAGCACAGAATACTTAAGCTTGCCTGCAAACAAAATGTTCCTGGATTTTAACATTTTGAAGGAAAATGTTGAAGGAAAATGTTTGGACTTCTCGGTTGTTTGGTTTTTTTTTTGTTGTTGTGGGGTTTGTTTGTTTGTTTGTTTGTTTGTTTGTTTTTTTCTTCATTAAAGGTATTCACTGAATTGTGACCGAATTCACAAATAGCTCTGACCCTGGAACTGTATTTTCTGTAAGTAAATGAACTTTGATAAATATTGCACAGGTCTCTGTGCAGCATCCCTTACAAAGCTGTATATAGAAAATTCTGCTCTGGCTGGGTTCTTTTAATTTCTAAAATATGTGAATGCTGCTGCTAGTTTTACAGAAGCTGAGAAGGAGAACTCATGTATCATCTGGCTATTTTTGTCCAGGTAATATATTATTTGGGAGAGTACTATTTGGTGTAATGGGTATAATCGTGTCTCATTTATGTAAATGTCAGATCTTTTTTATTACATTGCATAATTTACCAAATTTTTGGCCTAAACGCTCTTTGGATTTATATTGGATATAATCAAATATAACTGAATTCAAATATTTTTCTGTGTTGAAATTAAATATAAAAAAGTGTTCTGTTTTTCAGTGGAAAATATTCCAGTTGCATGGACTGTAATCCTTTCTTTGCCTGAGGGAATTTGTAGTCTGTGCCCCTTAGTACTAGGGCACAGAACGCTTATCATTCTGTATGAATAATTAAGCAACCCCTGCTGCAAGACCTGCAAGCTGGGAGTCCATCTCAGGAGCCAGTACTAAAACACAGTCTTGGCATTAAGATCCTAACCAATGATGAGGCAACTTCTCTACCACCAGAGGAGAAGACCAAGCAGCAACTCCTTTAATCTTCTCTTGCCTCTTTTGTCACCTGTGTTCCCGATATATTCGGTAAATCAGTGCTGTTTGTGAGTTATTGTGGTGTGGAAGGGACATGGAAGCTTCTCTGTCATAAGGAGGCTTTGCCCTGGTGTTTGCCCATCAAGGAGCTGCTGTCTACTCTGCTGTCTCTTCCTTCACCCAAATGAAGAATGAGGGGTGCAGGAAGAGGTCTCTGCCAGTATTGGGCATGGTTCTTGCTTCCCCCAGCCGCCAAGTTTTGATGATGCCATTGGCGATGAGGAAAAACCTGTTTGTTTTCTGTCTCTAAACACTTCAGGCAACACTAAGGCTTCATTTTCTGTCATCATAGATATTTTTTTTGACTTAAGTGACAGATAAGAGGCAGATACCTGTGTTGCTATCCAGTAAAGTGTCACTTTGAATCATGCCCTAAATCCTTGGCTTGACTACCAATTATGTTGTATGTGTAAACTGGAAAGGCTGTCTTGATTTCCTGATCTTACGTTATGCGTAAACTAACTGATAATAAAAAGTTAAATAAAAATATGGAGTAAAATTAGCAGCTTCTTAGTGTGCAGTCCTTTGATTTGTTTTATATTCTCTTGCAGTGTATAATTTAGTATAGCATTCTGTTGTAGAACGGTGAAGACATGTACAGTACCATGTTAATATACTTATTGTAGTCCACTCTATTATGTGGAATTTTTTCTTTCCCTTTTGAAATACTTTATTTTTTTAATGTGCTTTAGGATGAAAGAGGCTAAAAATCTGATAGCTTTAACTACAACCGTGTTGTAACTGAAAATATTATAATTTGTGGTAATTAATGAAAAACCTCTTATCTTCAAAATTATTTGAAATCTTAACAAATTTTCAAGCAATCTTTTTTAAAACAAGAGGGTGATATATTTTACTGGAGAATGCTTGGTCAGTAGATGGAACTAGGATGCTATTTTGTTATTTACACAAGTTTACATCTTACATTCACACCAAGAAGGTGAATAAGGTATTTCATATTTAATGTAATTTACTTGAAAACTTTCAACAGTTAGTCATCAATTCTATTCCACAAATGGAATTAGAAATCTGTAATTGAATGACACTTAAAACTATGATGTTACTTTGTGAAGATGGCTGTTATTTGGAAATTAGTAAACCCAGATGCTAAATAGAAGGAATTTGAGTTAAAAATTGAAAGAGCAGCAGCCATGGAAAGGATGTTAAGATTTCAAGTTACAGTTCTGGTAGCAGTGAAATGACTTTGTGAAGCAAACAGTTTCAGAGTGCAGTAAATTTGCAATTGTCATCATCCTAAATGATAAGAAAACAAGAATGGAATAAACCAAGAATGTTATAACTTGAATGTAAATCTTGCAGCTCCATTCCTGCATGCTGTAGTGCTTGCTTTTTGTTGTGAAGGGTTCGTACATAAATCCATTTGTAGCATATCTATTTTTGTGTCATTTGCTGATCCTGACAAATACTTTCTTGTTGAAATGTTTGCACATCATGAAAAAGAAATGATGGCTTGTTTACAGACATAATTTTCCTGTAATTGTTGATAGAGGTCTGTAGTTGGAAGGTTTTCAAGCAGTTACTGTTCTTGGATTGTTTTTCTTTAAATGGGAAACTGGTAAGTGTGAAGGTGTTTCTAAAATCAGAAGTTTTCATGCAGTATATCACCTCATGTTTTAGTCTTACGGTAAATAGCTTTTTTGAAAAATGAGCTGTTTAGGAAACCTTTGCCTTAACAACAACAAATTGAGGTCATGCATGCATATATTTGCAAAAAGTCGATTTCAGGCATTCCCTAACTACTTGCCTGCTTAGCTACATTTTTAGTAGTTGATTTTCCATGAAAGAGTGTCAAAATGTTGACATAAAAAAAAAATCATGGTTTACCTGCTGTATACAAATCTGTTGCATAACAAAATGTCTCTGTTTTGATGTTGGTACAGGGAAACAAAGGATTTTTATTACTGAAGAACAATTTCAGCAAGATGACTAGAGTTGTCATGTAAGCACAACAAATGGAAGAGTGTTGTTGATTTCCTTATGGCAGAAAAATCAATGGATGCATCTTAAAAGGAGGTGAAGTTTAAATATCAACTTCCACATTAGATGTCTTTGATTTTTTGTCAAGTTAAATTTTGAACTTTTTCAAAATGTCCAGTCCTTAAAAAAATGAATGGTCAGTAATTGTACAAAACATGACTGACATTATTATGAGAGAAAAATAAGAAGCTTTCATCATGTCAGGGAAAAAAAGCCTTAAAGTTAGCACAATATCTTCTAAATAATGCAAATTATACTGTTTTCTTAATATGTTTGAAGATAAACATTGATATAACCAGAAATTAAAATTTGTAATAGTATTTTTGAGATATGAGGCAATCCAGTGAGGTATGTCATCTATTTAGAAAACTGGATGTCAGAAGACAATTGTATCTTCATTAATGCTCTGTATTTTCATGCAGACATCAGAAAATTTGAAGCATGTTTAATCTTTGAATGGAAAAATGCTTATAGGTAAATAGATAACTGCATGAAGTTATTGGAAAAGTGAATCGAGGTCATTATCTGAACTCAGCAATCTGCCGATAATGTGTATGAATATTGAGTTTGTGTTCAATTTATTTTAAAAGTTAAAGATAAAAGATTACTTTGTTACATCAGGCAGGTGAATGCACTTCAAAAAAGCAGTTAAAAGTATTTGGATGGTTGCTGAGATAGTGCTATGTCTGGCAATTTATAGTCTGTGAGAAGAGTAATGAGTTATCAATTTAAAAAAAATCTTGAATTTAATTATGTAAGTATGGATAAAAGTATACTGAAGTTCTTAAGTTGATTGTTCTTTAAAGCCTGAAATTTCAACTATGGAAAGGGTAAATACTACTTGATTTTAATTTTTTTTTTTTCCCCAAAAATTTGTCTTGGAAATAGTTCTATAAAAATCCCTGGTATTTCTTATGCATTTACAAATTTTTTACTTGGACTTCTGTCAGAACAGTTAGCAGTTCTTTGGACATTGTAAACTGTAGAAATAGTTGTGGAAAACTGTGGAGAACACAAGGTGTTTTGAAAGGTTAAGCATCCTCTTCAGTAGTCGTAAGCATCAAAGGAGATTTTACAGTAGCTGTAAACCTTTCACAGTTCCTTCTGACCGCTATAAAAAATCTGGATAGCATATCCAACATGAATTACATTTATTAGCAGGTATTTCTTTGGCAGTAGTCAGTTTGCAATGTGTTTGTGGTGTGAGTCCTGTCAGTCTCCTCTGTGGAAACTTCTTTGGTAATTTTTAAATCTCAAAAGATTCTGCTGCCCACTCTTTAACATCATTGTGTTGCCAACAGGTTGAATATGCAGGGAGTGTTCAACCTGTGACACTTGCTCTGCCTACTTGAATATGATGCTGCTTTGAGCTATCTTTCTGTTGTATGTCTCTGTAGTGGATTGAACTTAATGCATAGTGGGTCAAGCCAAAAAATGGATTTGTGAAAGGCATACAACTAATTATGTTTACCACAACAGTCTTGATGTAGAACACAGCCTTTATGTCACACAGCATGTTGTGCCAGCAGATGGATCAGAATAATAATATCAAACCATCATGCAGTTAATCAGAATATAAACCAGTAGATGTGATGAATGTGTTTTCTGGCATCTGCTGATTATTTTAGCTTGTAGTAGTATATTTGATTAGCTTGTAGTTATGCAGCAGACAACTTCATAAAAAGAAAGTTCTTCTATAAGACAGTCTGAAAGTTCTGAAGGCTGAAGAAATGTAATTTCTGAAAAAAAACCCCAAACATTTTCCAAATCACAGTTAAGCCCCATGGGAAGATATTGAACTTTTGATACTGTCCCTGTGGGGAGAATGTGATGAATGTGATTATAACCTACACTGTTTCACCTTAGACTCCTTAGAAACCTTGGCTGCTCAGCCATTGAAATCTACCAGCAGCCCCGAGATGGTGAAAGTGCTTTCTGTAATAAATACAGTAAAATAAGCAAAGCTTTAACATCTGTATTTCAGTAGCATTTTTATAACCTAAAGCTTGTGTCAAAACTTTATTTATTAAACATGAGTAATGTGTCTAGTTCCAATATCCGTGGTAGTTATATAGCTTTACATTATGGGCTTTTTGCTTATTTGTCTAAAAAGTTCAGGTTTCAACTTCTTATGGATATTTGTTTACAGCCCATAACTGCGTTGTAGGAGTGAGTGTGAGGAAAAGCTGTAGGCTTCTGTAATTGTTTAGGGAACAGTAGATGTGCTCACTGGGATCAGTTTGGGATCTTGCATTCCAAAGGTCAGTTAGGGCTTTTGGCATGTGCAATGTCCTTTTTCCTTGGGAGTGAATATAGAGGTGGTTTATGACATTAGGGGACTCTGAACTCAGTTTCCCATTCTGTAAAGTTTTTAGTGCACCTGTTTGCCTGTTCTGCTGTTGGCTAACATAACAAATGGATGTGTGTGTTGTTTGTGCTGAATTATCAGCCATAAATTTAATAGCACTGAATAGAACTGTTGGTGCCATAAAATTAGCAGTGGAATTCAAAGCTAATGTTAGTCTGTGCTGAGAAGATCATGGCTGTTCAAATCTTGCACTACCCTCACTCCCAAATGTATTTGCAGGCTGAAGAAGTTATCGTTTTATGTTCTGTGTTGCACTTGCAAGGTTATGCGTTCAATCATTACGCTGAAACCTTTAGCTCAGCGTCCCTAATGGAGAGCCACTTATAGTGGGACAAACATATGACCAGACTACTGCTAGTTGGCATTGATGGTGATTCTGCATGTCTGCTGATTTACTTCGAAAGCTGTCATCTTACTTCATAGAGACCAGTATATTATTGTTGATCACTACTCAATTGTGTTGATCTAAAAAAAATCTGGTATGCAGATAAATATTCTTACAGCTCAGATAGTATTCCACTCTAATTGTTGTCTTCAGTACACGTATTAGAAATAAATCATACTTTATGCAGTAAGGGAACAGAAAACATGATATGTTAGACGTGAACCTTAATTTGACACGATGATACCTGTAAAGTGAAGATCTTGGACATTGTTAGTTTACTCAGTAAAATGCTTCCTTTGCTTTTGAGTTCTCACAAGAGACTTTTGACCTATCTGATGAGACCATTAATGAGTAATCCAGGGCACTTATTAACATGCTGATATGAAAGGTGGGGAATATGGTGGAAAAGGAAGATGAGGGTCTATGAAAAAACCCATAAGCTTTACTTTATGAGCTGCTTCTTTTTTTTTTTTTTTCCTAGTTGAGACAAACAAAGAAATCCAGCTTGATCTGGACATCTTTTATTGCAGTATTACCCTTACATTCTAGCTATGGGGAGATAACTACAACTCTGTGCTGGAGGTTGAAAACTAACCCATGTTTTAAGGCAGATATGACCAATTTTCCTGAGCCTGGAGACTAAAACAAAACCTGCATGTATCTGAGAAAAACTGTGGTATAGTATAATGCTTATATTGATCTAGGTCTGTATTAAGAACCCCGTCACATGTCCTTAAACAAATTTCAGTGCCTGGCATTTGATTTCAGTGGGAGCTAGACATTTAAGGCACTAAGACACAAGTCCTGTTGAGCATCTGACTTCTACTGATTTTTCTCGTGTTGATTTGTCATTAACAGTGCCTTTCATTTATCTGGATTTGTTTGTAAAATCATAGAGATATAAGAATAGATATCTGAAAAAAGATAAAATGGAAATTGTAATAATGAGGGAAGCTATTTTGAGATTTTAGCCACTCATTCTGGAAAATATCTTTATTTTACTTTTTGTCAGAAGTGTGATCTTTTTTTTGGATAAGATGTCAAAGGAATTTGGGTTTACTATTCTTTTGGAAAGAGAACAACAAGTATACTTATGATATTTAAACCTTTTCCTTAAAGGACTGGGAAAATGTATTTATTTACAAGATGGTGGCGCATTTTTACCTTTCCTGGAGCATTAATTGTCCAGGAGAAAGCATTAGGTTTATTTTGCTGGAAATAATTTCTTCAAAATATGTAGGACATTATAATAGCAATGATTTAAAGTGTATTATTTGTATATACTCACTTTCTTTATGTTTATATTTACCTACAAGGACATGTTTTTGAATATCCAGAGATACTGTCGGCAGTGAATAAGTTAGAAGGGGTTTGTTCATCCTTCTGTAGTTGAGGAACTTCTAGAAATAACAAGAGGGTTTTTTTGTGCTATTCCAGGAGAGAAAACAGTCCACATGGTCTTTATTGACTGACTCAAAGGACTGATGATTCATTTTTTTATAGAGAGTTTGGAAATGGCATGGATTTATTGATCCATGGCTGAAACCTCCACTCCTCAAATAGGAAAGCCATGGGGTTTTGGTTACTCTAGGATTAAGGCCTCATTATTTTCTGAGTTCAAAAACCTTAATCAAACCACACCCACATGAATGTGATTCATTTATTTGTTGCATGCTACCAGTTATAAACTGTTATCAGAAAGTCCTTTTAGTTGGCTGGGAAACATAGAAATACCATATAGTTTCATGAAGGAAAACAAATTAGGAAGAACCTCTTTCTCTCCAAAGTCAATATCAAAATCTTGAAGAAACTTCGAATGGGGAAAGGATTTAAAGTATTATGTTTAATTTTTTGTTGGTTTTTGTTTTTGTTTTTCTGAATTGGGTATTTAGAGAAGGAACAGTTCACTCCATAGGAATTGTCTTTGGACATATCAGTTCTGCCTTGGGATCTGAATTCCAGCTGCAATTTCTAACTGCAGTTTTACTTTTCCTATGAATCCCTATTTCTCCTTTGCTCAAACCTGTTACAGTTTGGTTAATTTGTGAGTTGTTGCCAAGGTGGAAGTTTGGTTTGAGATGTATTAATCAAACTACATGGGAGAAAAATTTTTCCCTCCTCCTTTCTCCCTGCTGATTTTGCATAAAGTGTTTAAAAGCTGACTAAGCTCCTCTGAGGCTGCAGGAATTCCCAGAGACTTCCTTTGCAAAAAGGAGATCTAAGTCAAGCCTACATCTTTTCTATCAGGCTGCTTAGTTCAACTTTTAAGAGGTGGTTGAGCATCTGAATAAAGTATAAGAACCTGCAGGATAAAGATAAGAGGGAACTGGTATAGAAAGAGGTATTTAGACCTAATCTATACTGGCTTTACCAACAAGATCTGCTGGCTGTAGATGCAATTCATTCTTGCCAAAAGATACTTTTTTCCACATTGCTCAAATAACTAAGTTACTTGTCTAAATACACCATTAAAAAGTGTTTGTTAGGACTGAAAAGCAGGGGGACTTTGGGGTGCTCCTCTTCCTTTCCACCTCCTTTGGATTTCCTTCGCTTATAACTTGGAGGAGAAAGGAAGGAAGGGCCAGATAATTGTACTTGGGCCTTAGATTGATGTGGAATTAAGAACATGGTGATTGCATCCACAGCATAGTCTGTACATCCACAATTTAGTCTGTATTTTCCCCCAGGACATTATTGGCATATAAATATTTGAGTACTTGTACACTGGTGTTATGCCAAAACTTTCACCACTATAGTAAACATAGTTTTAAGTGCTGAGTGTGAAGGCAGATCACTAATGCTTTATGGGTAGATGAAAAAAGAGTGAGGCTGGGAAAGTGTAATTGAACCAATGACTAAATAATCTAACATTGCCATTTGTTATTTAACAAAGAAACAGAAAATCCTTTCACCAGAAATAAATCCCTGAAAAACATGATAAATGAGGATTATTTTTTTTCACAGTTTGTTACTGAGCCAGGGCCATACAGTGGTGTCCTTATAGTAATAGAAGGTGGTAACAAAGAGCAACTATCAAATTACACATTTTCCTAAGCAATTGCAGGATCTAAAATAGTTTTTTTGAGGAAGAAAAAAAACAAACAACCAACCAAACCTGCAGAAACGTTTCCATATAAACATACCTTTCTTATTGTAGTGTCAGTACTGCATCATTTAAACAGTCTATGATTGTCAGCTGATCACCAAAATGTCATGAGCTTCATTTAAAAATTTTTGACTGGATGGCTTTCAGCTGTCTTCCATAGCTATTACCACCACATAACTTTCCTAGTGTGCTATTTCCACATGCTCACTTACGCAGGCAGAAACTTCAGTGAACCCACGAGCAGCTTTGCTAAGTTAGGAAACTGAGGGTGTGCATCAGAAAATGTTTATTTAAATAATAAAATAAAAACGTGTGAAATGTGCACTTTCTTGGGTGAGTTTATTTTAGTCTCTCCTGGTACCTCTACAGACTGGAAAAAGGAACAAAGCATTGTTATTTCAGGACATTAATTTATGAACACCTTAAGAGAGGTTTCCCTGAGCAGGTTGCGTGAATGCTCCAAACCTTCTAGGGCTTCATTTTATCCTGGAGACTTTCTTGGACAGTTAGATGTAACTCTTGGATTTCTCCTCTTTGCTTAAGTGTTCCAGTCATTGTAGTTTGAATTTTTGCTAAAGTGGATGAAAGGTTTCTATTCTTTAAGATGTGCTGTGCAGCTGCTTAAGGTGTGACTGACTTAACCAAAAAACCCTCCAAAAAACCCCAGCAAGAAACCTACAGTGGAATAAGTACGAGCTAGATTTCAAATACTTTAGTCTTTCAAAGAAGGAAGATTTGTTCACAGCTGAGCACTGAATTCTCTGTAGCAAGCAAGCAGATTCAGTCTACTTTGTATTAGTATTATCACAGGAGTGCCTACCCTTGCAGAACTCTGTTCTGTTTCTCTTTACGTGTTAATTCAATGCTCCCTTCATGTCTTTCCATGATGAGTTTTCATGCTTAATCTGAACATGAAGACATCTTTTCTTTAGAGAACCATAAAACCCCTGAATATTCTTTTTGGATCTCAGCTACTAGAATATTTAACATTTTTCAGTTTAAACAGGTACTTTTCTGTTTGTCTTAAATCACAGGATTTGTGTTTAGCAGACCAGTCTTTTTATAGCCTCAGTTTTGTCAGAGCAAGTGCATCTGTCTTGATGGAAAATACTTTCATTTTAAAACTTTTCTATATTTCAGCACATTATCTTCATGGCACTGGATCTAATCCTTCCTCCTTTTAAGTGCTTTTATCATAGTTGTCACTGGCAACAGAAACCGTGGTCTTTAATCAATCCTTCCAACAGTGCTGTGTGGTAAGTAGCTGAAATGGGCCTGTGATTTAGAAATGAGTAACTGAAGCAAACATGGTAAATTAACTTCTGACCTCTAAATCTTTATGGGCAAATGTACAAATTTATAATTGAGAGGGGATGAGCAGGAGCACATAAAATGTGAATTAGTGTGAGAGTTCAATCTGAACTTGAAACTGAACTGAGTAGTTTTTAGTATTCCAAAAATATTTCTCATTTCTGTGCCCTTTTATATATTTTTTTTTTCCTGTGGTATAAAGCTTACTAAGCTTTTGGATAGCAGAGAGACAGTGTAAGTATCCAGAAACTAGAAGATACAGAAATGAAAATTAGTTTGTCATTAGGATAGTGTTGAACTACAGACCTTAAAGGCTTCAGCAAAGAGGAGTGCAGTTTCTGCACTGTTATATTTGAATGGCCAGAATTATTTTTTTTAAAAAACCCACAAAACTGCTCTATATCTTACCTGATGCCTTATTTAATGAATGATTTAAATTTTCTCTTGAAAAAACAATTTCTAAAACTAAGTTTCTTACTGTAATATGAGTTTCACAGCTATCGCAGAGATGCTATGAAAAGAATATGCAAAGAGAAAAAATAATTTCTCTTAATTTTACAGAGAGGAAAATGAAGTGCAGGGAGATTTAAAGCTAAAATTGCCACATGTTCTCTAATTTTGTATGCTCTTTTAAATGCCCAGAATACTTGGAATGATTTAATTTTCTTATTATGAAAATAGACTTCCCAGTGTCTTCAGATGTACCTTTTTGCATGATCAGCATTTCTGTAAGTCTGGATCTTAGCAGATGGATGCACAGAATATTCAGTGATCAGATGTGAGAAGTTTAGTTTGCTTAAGACTGAGACCTCCAGGATCGAGGAGGTAAAAATCAAAACAGTCACGTCTCCCAGGAAGGCACTGAGCTGCCATATCCTTCTGTATCCTGTAGTCCTGGGACTCATTTGGTACAGACTTTTCCCAGTCCTGTAACCAAGGTGCAGGCATCCCACAGACAGAAAACTCCTTCAGTGTGTGACTCTCAGCAGAGGAATCTTTCTGTCTTTTGCATGAAAGAAGTCAGGCTTCATTTGGAATGAGAGGGAGGTGCAGAAAAACTGAATGATACCTCATTAGAGTTGCATGCAAGAGTGGGGAGAGAAGTTGGAAGAGGTTGAAGCAGAAAAGCAGTATGGAAATAGACTGTTTAAAGTTTGTCAATATTTTATATTGAAGTGAAAAGGGGTGTTTCATCTAGCAAAGTGTAGCAGACTTCTTGCTGTTTATGCTGTCATCTTCTAATATTAGCTGTCAGAAGAAGCCAAGCATTTCTGTTTTGATTCTACATCAGTGTGAAGTGCATTGTCAGAGGTCGTGAGGTGAACCCAGGTATCCTGATTTTTAGTCCAGATTTCTGTTCAATTGGTCACAGTTGGGAACCACATACAGAAGATCAGTTGCCTGTCTACTGAACAGTATTTGGGCTGGTTTCTAAACTCTCTGGTAAAGCTTAGTTGTAAAAGCCTTACTGCAGCTGAGTAATGCTGTGGTGTTATTCCAGACTTAATTATCTGTATGATACAATGCTATTATAGTAAATGGCTGTAAACTTTAAAAAGTTAGAGGTTTTGCTGTATAATACACTCTGCTTTGTCCGTAAGCTATTTAAGAGCAAATTAGAAAACAGACACTTACTTGGTGTACATGGACAGTTCCAGATCACAATTAATATACTGTCTCACACATGCTTTCTGAGTAACTATTAAATTGAGAGCCTGAAATCATTAAGGAGGCATATTCTGTTCAAAACTCAGATGAAGAGATAGATTAGCACTATCACTTTCTTGATTAGTACTCTCATTTGTTTGACTTTCAACACTGAAGTGCAATAAATGGGCTGACACAAAGAGAATAGTGCACTGGAGTTGCTGTATTTGCATTGTCTAACTTTATGCAGTCATACACCAATGCTCTGATAGCCAAGGAATTCTGCAGTGTAATTCAAACATTATAAATTGATATGAGTTCATGTTTCTTCTTATTGCCAGGTCTTTCAGAATTAATGCTAAAATGTTTTGGCAAGAGTCTCCACAGTAATTGTTGTATTGTGTTTCTGTTAAAGTGCTGTTTAGTAAAGTATTCCTCTAAAGAAAACACCTTCAGTCTGTCCAGATGTGTACATGTATTTATTCAAGCACATATTAGGAAAAAAGTCCTATCAGCCAGCTCTATCTGAGTGTCATGGTATGCTTTAAGTTTGCAATATATTTGTCTGGAAAAAAAATCCTTCTTCATTTTGCATTTTCACTATACTTAGTTCCACTTGTAGCACCTATATAAACAGCCTTTAAAATAATGCCGGAACTCTTCTTTAAAAAGTCAGTGAGCATAATCTTGACCTCCCTGGCAGCTTGTTACAGTTAGTTCATCCTCTGAAACTGCCTCATCTGTCAGGCTTTGTGGCCAGTTCCAGCCAACGGAGATTCCCATCTATCCTATGAGGAAAAATGAAAGAATGTGGCTGCTTGCAGTTTGTTTTTACACCAGATCCATTGTATTTAATTGTTGTCAACACTGATGCAACCAAGAATTTTATTCCTACCCAGGCATCAGGTTTGAACCAAGGGATTGCAGTGTCTGATGTGCCTTGCTGCAGGGGCATGATCTGTAGGTGCTGCCAGAAGCCTTCCTGCTGTACTTTATTCTCAGAGAATAGCCTCAAATATTTCACATTAGCAGTGCTTGTTGGAGCCTTCAGCCCTGATCTGTCCCAGAGGAGAGGCTAATGGGACCAAGTTTCTCCTCTAGATGCCTTAGGCAAGCAGCACCTGGCAGCCTGGGTAACTGGGGTGGCAGTGGAGAAGTCCACTGCAGGTGTGTTCTGACCTGTGCTCTGCTGGATGGCAGCCGGGCTTCTCTGCCCTTCCTGAAGCAGCTGCTGCTTCCCCTGAGCTGCCACCTCTTCCACTCCTCTTGCCACTGCTCCCTCATGAGGTGTGGAAAGCTTGATGTTTCATCCCTTTCCAGGCTCTGCTATTTTCCTTTTTCATACAAGGAGATTCTTATGCTATACGTAAGCAAGTATTTACCCCCATAAAAAAGGATAGTTAAAACCAGTTCAATTTTTTTTTTTATTATTTTTTTTTTTTTTTTTCTGTTCATTGATAAATAATTCAAAGCAACAGAAATATTGGTGTCAGTTTTCTATTCAAGTTTAGGTCTTCCTAATATGCAGGAACACACTCCAGAAATTTCTCGAGCTTGCTGGCTGGAAACACTAGATCTAGTCTTGGTGCCACAGTGAAAATTTCTTCATTCCTGAGTAAGACTCAAATGCATGATGCAATTTTATTTCAGCAGAAAAGTGTTACTAGAAGTGTAAGGGTCTACCATCTTTACAATTATCTTTAGCACTTTCATTGGCAAGATCTTTTGGTTTTGTTTTGGCAGGGAGGGGGGGACAAGCCAGGACATTCTGCACTATTCTGCAGCCCTTAACATTGCTAAGTCTGCAAAGCTAATAGAAGATTTATCCCGTACCAGGACATGGTTACCTTTAACTCCAGTCCCAGTTGTTCTAGTGTTGTCTCAACAGGAATGTTACTTGCGTACTGGCTTATTGTAACAATGTAATAGATTGTTTCCTTCTGCTTTTTTTTTTTTTTTTTTTTCCCCCTACTCTTGTTTAGCTGCATACTTTTACCTCTCTTCTCACTTTTTAATAGCAAGAAGGGCTATTTTTAAAGGGGAATCTGTAACATGCAGAAACAATTGCCTGCATTTTGTAATCTGAGGAGAATTTGATCCATTCCTCTGTGTCATCTATGAATGGGTCTAACTTGCATCATAGAACCATCATCCATGTGTAATTGAAATGTAACTTGATCAGAAGAGCACTATTAAGTTTTCCATTCCACTTAGGTTTTGGAAAGAGATCACAGCAGCAGTAAAATTGCAGTTTCAAAAACTGAATGTAATAGTTATTAATCCATTATGTATATTTCAATGTAGAGACAAAGTAAACAACCATGGTTATAGTTCTGCTTTAATTTTCATTAGCTGTCACATGAGATCTCTTCTGTGTTAACCAAATGTAATTCTCTTCTGTCCTACTTGAAATAGCTCCTTGCAAGTCTTCTGTATTTGGGGAAGAGATTATTTTTTACTACTCTAATTTACAGCTTTATAAAAGGATTGATCTGCAATAGATGCTGCATTGTTGGTTCTTCAGGTAGCATGATAAATTGAATTTTGTGACTGAAATAGTCATGTATCTATTTTTAAGATTCATGCTATTTCACAGACATTTTAAAATTTCAGTTTATTCTGAATGGTCTTTTAATCAAGCCTAAACACTCATCCCTCTGCCCCATTTGCACACTTGTCTGCTAGCAGGACAGAATAAAAAATTGAAATGTTCATAGCATAATGAGAAATCCTTTTGCTATTTTCATTTTTGTCATTAATACACTGTGGTTTCATTCCTTCCTGAACAAAGTCTTACTTTTCCAGAAGTACTTATACTACGTGTATAATGACAAGAGAGCCATTCAGTTAGAAAGTACGATCTTTCTGATTGTGGTTTCAGTAAAGGAATGAATTTTACTGGCCACACAAATGTCAGACTTCTGTTGTAGGTTGTCTGTATTTTATTTGTCGAGGACTACAGGAATGGTAAAGCATTTAGCTCTGGGGATTTTGGTTTCAGAACAATTTGTGTGTGTGCACACAATGACTAAGTCTTCAAGAGAGCAATGACAGAACATGTTGAACACCATAATCACTTAAGCTTCAATAGTAGTTGTATTTTAGGGGGGGGAAAAAGGCTGTTGTACTTTATTCAGAGTGATGTTGAGAACTAATTTTTACAACAGCTGATTAAAAATTCCATCGTAGATTAACACACTGCTCTCATAATTCAAATTTCAGATCCTTAATATGCTGCTGCCCATGCGTTAGACCTAAAATATTGTATTGAGTTTGTATGGCAAGGTTGTGATAGCGAGGGAGCTACAGAGATGGCTTCTATGAGAAGCTGCCAGAAGCTTCCTCTATGTTTGAGAGGGCCAGTGCCAGCCAGCTCCAGGATGGACACTGGCCAATGCTGAGCCCAACAGTGACAGTGGTAGTGCCTCTGTGACAGTGTATTTAGAAAGGAGGAAAAAAACCCCACTTGTGCAACAGCAATTGCATCCAGAAGAGAGGAGTAAGAGTATGTGAGAGGAACAGCCTGCAGACACCCCGGTCAGTGAAGAAGGAGGGGTATGAGGTGCGCCAGAGCAGAGATTCCCCTGCAGGCCGTGGTGCAGCCCATGGTGAGGCAGCTGTGCCCTGCAGCCCATGGAGGGTAACGGTGGAGCAGAGATCCACCTGCAGCCCGGGGAGGACCCCACGCTGGAGCAGGTGGATGCCTGAAGGAGCTGTGACCCCACGAGAACCCACGCTGGAGCAGTCTCCTGGCAGGACCTGTGGACCCATGGAGAGAGGAGCCCACGCTGGAGCAGGATTGCTGACAGGACTTGTGACCCTGTGGGGGACCCACGCTGGAGCAGTTTGTGAAGGACTGCAGCCTGTGGGAAGGACACATGTTGGAGAAGTTCGTGAGTTTGTGGAAGACTGTCTGCTATGGGAGGGACCCTACGCTGGAGCAGAGGAAGAGCATGAGGAGTCCTCTCACTGAGGAGGAAGGAGCAACTTCAACCCCCATCCCCTGCCCCCCGTGCTGCTGCAGGGGAAGAGGTAGAGAAAATCAGGAGTGAAGTTGAGTCCAGGAAGAAGGGAGGGGTGGGGGGCAGGTGTTTTAAGATTTAGTTTTTACTTCTCATTATCCTACTCTGACTTGATTGGTAATAAATTTAATTTCCCTAAGTCGAGTCTGTTTTGCCTGTGACAGTAACTGCTGAGTGATCTCCCTGTCATTATCTTGACCCACGTGTCTTTCATTATATTTTCTCTCCCCTGTTCAGCTGAGGAGGGGAGTGATAGAGCAGTTTTGGTGGGCACCAGCCAGCCAGCCAGGATCAACCCACCACAAATATGGAGGCGCTTACCATTCTTAGAAGCTACTGATTGTATTCCTGTACATGTTTCTACCAAGGAATTATCCTGAATTTATTCTGAGCATTCCTGTGTAATTCCGTGTTCTTTATTTCTGAATTACAAGAGTAAACACCAGTAAATTTAAAAGTGAAATGAAGCACATACTTTTGAAAATGAGCAGAGTACTAGTATGTTTTAGGAAAAAACAGTACAGAAGTGCAGCGTTGTGACTAAAATGTAAATCTACCAATTCCAGTTTATCTCGAATGTTAACTTCATATTTCAGATGCCCAATTTTCTGATTGACTGACTGAAATGAATGATGTATACAGCATATTGGTATGTACTGTGTTTTAGAAAAGTGAGATTAGTAGTTTAATTAAATATCAGCCATATAACAGAACTAGAAACTAGTATTTTAGAAATTGCAAAATAAGTTCTTAAAGATCTCCACAAACACAAAGCTACATGATATAGATACTGAATCAAAGATGGCTTAGAAAAGTTTCAGTGGCATATTTTATACATAACACAGTATTAAATGGTGAACATTTTGCAGGGACAGTTGAGTAATTTCCTGTGTGTTTTGTTCCTTAGTTTAAAATCTGTAAACTGTACCAGTTACCCTGTTCATTGATTTATTTGGCTTCATTGTTGCTATCATTAACAAAAGATTTTGTTGTCTATACAGGCATTAGAAAACTCAGTTTTTGCACAAATATATAACCCTTTTGTTCTTTGTCCTTTTTAGATTCTTCGTTCCTCAGCCATTCCTTTCCCACAGCTTTTAGATGCCATATTGAAATTTAACGTACATATCATCTTCACAAACTCAATGTGATAAAAATATTTGATATGATGAACTCCACCCTCCTTCCCGTTTCCCTTTTTTTTTTTTTCTTTTTTTAATGCCACATCTGACCTAGCAGTACCTTATTAATGAAAAATCCTATTTGCTTGTTGTTGAAGATGCTGGATGGCTGCTTTTCAGCACAGTGGAAGAAGGTGTCTTAATCAGTTTTCAGGATACTACTTCTACAACATTCCTCACCAACTATCTTAGCTTTGCACTGTTAAATGGATTTATTTTTCTGTCTTCTTGGATATCGGTGGTGTTTCTTTTCTCATCCTTTTCTGCCAGAGGCAGTGGGGCTACTGAACAGCACTGATCTCTGGATGAAAGCAGATCTGTGTGGAAAGTCCTTCATGAAGTATTGCTTCTGGCTATGTTTTTGCATCCTGCCAGAAGCTTGATTGCTGCTCCTGAGAAGTCCTAAATTTGACCCTTGTTTCCTGAATATCTGACTAAGATGTGAGTTTTGAATTTTCATAAGTATTTGAGATGTTGATAGGAGCTTCAGCTTGTCTCTCCATTTTTGGAGCTTGTCTAGTTTAATTTTTTTTTTTTAAGTGCCTTCTGCTACCTTACTTGCTCACTTTCTGAGGCAGAAGCATCCAATTAAGTCTGCCAGAGAGATATGCTGAACTCATCCCTCCTCCCTCCTCCCCCATGCTGTGCTCTCATCTGGAGCATAAGAGAAAAGAGCAAAAAGAACTGAACAGTCTGAGGAGTCCACATAGCTGGCAAGTAGCAAACACGATTTCTTTGCTCTTCTTTTATATTTAGTGTAGGCAGGGAATTGGGGGTTCTGCTAAGGCCTGTCATGACCTGGGAGAGCAGAGTGAAGAGTACTTGGAGAAGAAATGAGGCTGAGGTTCAGTCAGAAAGGATGGGTTGAAGTCTGGGTCAAAAATCTCAGAGAATTTTGGGGAAGGCACCAGGCAGGTGTCCAAATTGGAGTTTAGAAAAGATTTACAGCATGGTTATATCAGAAAGCATTTGTATTATTTATATATGGAAAAGGCCTGGTTTGTAGTCTGGTCAGTAAAATAAAGGGATTAGCAGGGAGTTGTTAGTCTTTTGAGATTATCTGCAGTACTGAAATGGTATCAGGCAGATATTGTTTTGTCTGCTTGACCTCTATAGTACCTCACTGTTTAGGCTTTTGACTGAATCTCAGCCCTTGGAATTACTTTTCTTTAGAGGTACCATTGCCATGGGGCAAGTAGCAACAAGAGGATGCCTCAGTGTTTTACAAATCCTGCTTGTGTTCCCCACTTCAGTACACGGAAACTTTCATAGACATCAGGGGAGTTGTTATCCAAGAGTAGTTTGATGCTACCTCTGTTTTTTCTCTGTCTCCTTAAAAAAGTTTGGAATTACTGACCTTACACTTCAGCACTCTTCTCTGGTCCCAGCTCAGCATTCAAAAGGATTTTTCTTAGAGATAAATGAAGGCAAAACCACCCAGAAAAAAGGGTTCCTCAGTATTTTCTCAGCATGATTTTCACCATCCACTTCACCTGGAAGTTCTGGGTGACGTAAATTAAGTATTACTGGTACAGGAAGAAGACTGAATGGTTTGAAGGGCCTGTCAATGGGATTTGGAGATTTCTTTCTTTCTAGTTTCATTTAGTCTGTCCTAATATTTTTACATCAGTGAGATGTTCCAGGAACCAAGATGATAGTTTATATTTCTTTGTGAGGCTGAGAGAAAGAATGCAGAGGTCTAGGGAAAACAAAGTAATTCTCTGTTTTGAGCTATATTGGCACACACAAGGTGAGAAGAGGACATGGGAGCCACCAATACCACTCTCCCTAAAACTGCAGGAAGCCTGACAGCAAAACTTTTCCTCTACTAGTTCTCATAGATCATCTGCCTCAGGACTCTTCCACTCCATACCCAGACGCTTCCCCAGTCTGCACGAGAATGCCTGTAACACAAGAAATGATACCTAGAGTATACCATAAAGGAGGGAGCAGGAGAGAGGAACAATGCTGCTCACATGTATCCTAGGCCACTGTAATAACAAGGGATTTGACAAATGAAAATGGAGCTAAAGGAACTTCTTCCTGAGTCTTGCATCAGACTGGCTTTTTCTTCTGGCCTTCCACCTGGATGGCTCACAAACTCACCCCAGACATATCTACCTCCAGAGAGCCATTCTGACCTCCAGGTGAGGCATGTCTTCCCTCACCTCCACTATGTTATCCATCCTTCCTAATAATTTTCCACAGTGCTTAGTATTTGATGACAGTTTGGGGTGTTTCATACAGGCAGTCCCATCCACTCGCCATGAGTGTCTGCGTACTTTTTGCCCAGTTCTTGCATCCTAGTGTACTCCTAACACCACAGAAACGACTACCACGATCTTCCCTGGACTTGGAAGCAACAAATGACTTATTCAGACTCCTACAGAGGTCAGGTTTTTGTGGATCGGAATGATAAACTTTCCCTGAAACTGCTGGACTTGACAAAGTGCACAGCTGTTACACCATCAAAAGCAAGAGATAGGAGAAGAAAGAGAATGTTCCCCAGAGAAAGGGGAAGAAAGGCTGGACAACTGAACTCCATTCCCCACAGTTTTTTTGATCAACCTTCAGAGATTTCAGTCAAATGCAGGATTGTAATGAAAATATTATAGTGGATATTTTACAGATGTAAACTGTATGCACTAGGTACCCAGTATCCATATGCATATTTTAGATAATTTTGTATTAAACCCTATGCTCTCCTGGAAGTAAGTAAACCAGAATATATTCAAATGCTTTGTTTAGCTCTCTTCTTTATGTAAGGTTCATATTTTCTTCTAACATGGTGGTAGGGGAACTGTGAAATACAAATAGTTTATCTTTTTACTTTTCACCATTATGGACAATATTGACTGCTCCCACCCACTAAGACTGGCTATATTTTGTAAACAGCAAATGCACTTTGGCAATTGCAGACTTTTTTCAAGGCTTTCTTAATTCTGCTAACATAAAACTTTGCCTTGATCTGTTAAAATAGCTCTTTTGTCTAAGTATCTTCTAAAGGGCTATATCAATTTTCATGACAATGACCCTGGACTTCAACCTGTACTTTTTTTGCCACTGCTACAAAATTGTCTCTTTCCCCTAGGCCTACTACACCACGTTTTTGACCAAGTTACAGTTTCACTTCAGAATGAAGTTTTTGACTTGTGATGACCTAGACATTCTGGAAAACATTGCCTAAAACTTTGTTCTGCTCTTTT
Source organism: Athene cunicularia (assembly GCF_003259725.1). NCBI lineage: Eukaryota > Metazoa > Chordata > Aves > Strigiformes > Strigidae > Athene > Athene cunicularia. The sequence goes on from NW_020799095.1 coordinate 76,579,919, forward strand.
CTTGTTTTCCAGGCTGTACACTCTAACTTGGCACTTCTTGTCCAGAGAGATAAGGGCTGTATAATTTGTGAACCTTCCTAACGGGTTGATTTTGTTTTGCGGAGAAATCACTCTATAACTTTTGGGGTTATAAAGTGGGTATGTTTATTCAGCGCTGGGCGCATGGGGGATCGCTCCACCACAAGCATGCGCATCGTTTGCAGCTCCCGTCCAGCTTATATGTTACAAAATAGTGCATATTCATAAAACGCCTATACATATACATAGTCTACCCCCGCCTCCCCTCGCTTCTCATGGTAATCAGGTCTCCTCCTCTTGCGCCTGCGCGATGAGCTCTCCAAGCTCTGGGATGGGGTCGCAATCTCCTGAGGAGGGGTCGTAAAGATGAAGTATCTCTTCTTCCTCGCTCATGAACTTTTTACCCTGTCGCTCTGCGCAGCCTCAGTTGTTCTCTGTCTTTCTTCCAGGCCAATGTTTTGGGGTTGTCTGTTTTTCAAAGACTAGGGGGGACTTCTCTTTGGGCTAGGAGTTAATCGCCTAGCAATGTTATCAGTACTTGGTATGTCTTTTTTGAACAGTCCCATACGCCTCCCCTTGTTTTTGCGCAGGCCTTGCACCAACAATCTAAGATTGTTTAGACTCCCTGTCTCAGATTTCTCATTTGCCTCTGCTAAAATGCTCATCTAATCACTAGAATGTCAGATATCATTTGAAAGTATAGTCCTGTACAGCATAAACATTATCTAGAAGTATTTTTATAAAAACTCTGTATGAAATGCCTGTGCTCTTCCAGGTGTCTTTCAGGTCCTCAGTATACACTTGATTTCTGTCTAAGTGGTTTGGGTATCTTGATACAGGACCTTGTTACTTCTATTTAGTCACAGTTATGATCTTCACTATGGAAGCACAGGAGCATTAGGCTTCTCAGGCAAGAATGGAATGCTTTTTTTTTGGCACTAGAATGGTTTACAGCTGACATTTTTATGTCAATATTTCATCTTTTGCCCTGGCTTGGGAGTTTAGTGCTGCTTTTCCAGTAGCACATTTTAATTGCTCTTGAGCAATACACACAAAACCTCCACTCTCCCATTCATTCAGCAGTTTAATAAAGCGCTTCCATTTTGTATTGCATGTGTAATCTATGCCAGAAACAATAGTTATAGACCTTATGGTTGTTACCTAGCTGGTATAAATACCATTGCTCTGTCTTAAATCCCAAATTTTGGTAATGTATCTCTAGTGTCAATGATTACACTATTTAAAATGTGAAAGAGTCAGTGCTGAAACAGAATTTTCTAATTTAAAATGGCTTTTGGCACATTTTCTTGGACTATGGATGCTTTGGAGAAATTAGTCCTTGAAACCTAGACTTTCCAACTGGACTGTTCCTTGAATGTCAGCAAAGAGCAAGCTATCTCACAGTTGCTCCCTTTAGCATTGGTTTCAGAAGTGGATGACTCATGAGTATTTCTTCAATGTGGAGCACATAGTGGTTGGAAATGGAGCTGATTCCATGTGAGCATTGCCTTCTTGTCCTGTCTGTGGTGGAGTTAAACAGGTTGACTCTAACTTATGCCTTCTGCTGGTCAGTGGCACCTTTGTTGCTTTAGAGCAGATGTCAGGACAGGTATTCTCTGTATTAGAGATGATGCTTCTGCATTGCATTACCACAGTGAAAAGGTGTAAAGCTGATGTTGATCCTGTCACATCTTTGCCTAATAGTTTTCCTTCCTTTTTTCTTTCTGATTTTTCAGAAAAGGTTTTCTTCCTGCTCTTTTCTTCCATATATTTATACCACTTGAAAAAGCTGAGAACCAAATAAATTCCCCTCTTTTTATCCAACACTTTCCCTGTGTTTTGTACAACCTTCTTCTATGACTAACAGAGCTTTCTTCCTACATACTTGCAGCTGCTCTTTACATTTACATGACAGTACATGAATGAGCAGTCACAACTTCTGGCCCTCCAAGACAGGAGGAAAGATTACCCTGGGATGCTGCCATATGACTGGTAAAGGAGGAGCAGGATGTCCAACCTTGCACCAATGAACACAAGACTAGACGAGTCCTGTTTCTAATGAGTGTGGGTGAAGCCAACGAATTCTCATCCCTCTTGTTTTCAAAAAAGCTCTGGAAAATGGTGAAAAGCAACCAGTTTATGTCCATTTGGTGTAGTGAGGGTGGAAAATGCATTACCACCAATGAAGACCTCTTCAAACAGGAAGTGTTGAGCAGGGCAGGACCGCTGCATGCCTTTGCAACAGAGAGCAAGAGGAGTACCATTTGACAGCTCAACCTCTACAGATTCAGCTAAATGCAATAGGATTTCCAAAGTTCAGTCTCACTACCTGAATTTCTGGCAGAAGCATCAGATTCTGCTCACAGCAAGGTACAGCAATTGCTCTGAATATCACATAAGGTAATACAGGAGATGATGGTAGTGAGTGGTCTGGTTTTAACTTCTCATCTTATTTTCAGGAAGTTATGAGTTAGTCTTTCTGACTAGTAGAAATGTGGATAAGATGCATTGTGGTTATATCTGCTTAGACTGAACCTATTCAATGGCAAGACCTCAGCATAACCTGATATCTTTGAATGTATTTGTTACATGTCTTGCTGTACCAAATCTGAAATCTTCCTGTGGCATCTGCTGAATGCCAAGAAGGTACATCTAAGGATCATAGTATTACCTGTGTGCTTGTTCCACATTCCAGTGGCTGAAAAGTAGTGGTATTTGACTTTCAAAAGCAGTTTTTGTGCTTTGGAAAATCCTACACTGCTCTGCTCCTGGACCCAGGAGTGTGGATGACTTAACAGAACCATCTTGTAACATGTTAGCTTAAGCTTTGGTTTTCTAACGCACCTTAGAATTCTTTTGAATATCCATGTTTATCTTTTGCAATTCAGAGTCTTCGTTCTCATAGCTTGGGCTTTTCCAGTCTCTACGTTGTTGCAACTAACTCTTCTTTGCTTTTTTTATTTGCTTTTTACTATAACCCCAACTTTAACAGAGAGTATCCCCACCTGATCGAGAAGTGCAAGAGAAGAGTTGACCTCCAGTGGAGAGCCCTGCAGCGGAGGGCTGCACTGGGGCAAGGTGTGGAGATTGGTGAAAGGCAGCCCTTCTGAAGCCCAGATCGTCAACCTACAGGGGACAAGTAGGTGTTTCCATCCATGGCAACTGCACCCACCAAGTGACGGGCTAAAGCACCTCCTGGCTTTGGCAGTGCCCACACATCTCCACAGGCAGCTCCCACACTTCCAGAGCCTTCTGGAGCAGAAGGCAGTGAGGTTCATACCTCTGGACCTCTTCTTTCTACCAGTGCACAGCAGTTGGATCCTGGGTGGCCTCCAGCATGCTGCTTATGCCTCTCCACCACATTTAACAACTTTTCCACATGGGCTGGGACATCCCACCTTTGGACCCATACAGACAGAAGCCCCTGGGCCTGCCCTGCCTCCATGCTGTCAGCCATGGTTTCAGATGCCCATGCTGGCAGTGACCTCAGCTCTGCCATTGCCAACCCCAGCATCAAAGCCCAATAGTCCCCCACTACCCAAACTATACCTGCAGCCCAACACTGCAGATGCAGTTGATGGCACTGTTGGACCTCAGCATGCCACATGCTAGAGAGAGTCCAGATGGTCAGCTGCAAGTCAGTAGAGTCTAATAGCGTTGCTTATATGTAGAGCTTAATAGACTTGGTTAGAAATAGAGCCTAATTAGACTTTCTAATAAACTGTTTGAATAACAAGACTTTTTCAGTTGTTCTGCCCTGTTTGTACAGTATAAACCCAGAGTGAGATTTTATTTCTTCCATCCAGGTAGACGCAACTGGTCCACAAGTGCTTTATTCATCTCATGTGGGTTGCTGCTGCTAGGGTGGAGAAGTAGGTATTTGAACCAATTCCACTGGGGGACGCACAAGCATCTGCTCACAGAAAGTCCATCTTTGCCAAGCTAAATCAGCTAATGGCTAAAGCATGTCCCTGCATCTGCAGTCCCCTACATCTCCCCAGACAGCTGCTCCCCCACTTCGCAACCCTGCTGGAGCTTCTATCTGCTGGCCTGATTTACAATACTGGTGTGATTACAAATAGAAGAAGGAATTATGAAGAGGAAAGTCAGGCTCGGTATTTTTGCACCATTTTTATGGTATTTACATTAGGTGGTCATGTGATTAAGAGACTGATCCACAGCCCACTGAAGTGAACAAATGCCCTCTGTTTCAAGTAAAGCTCCTAGGAGAGGTGAAGAGATTAAAAAAAAAAAAAAAGAAGGTTTGGAAACTCCATTACTTATTAGACATTTCTGTGTCTTGAGTAGAAATGTTCTCTAAGACTGTCAGAAAGTGGTGCCCAAATAAATTGTCTTGATTGCCTCTCAGGCATTTAGTGTTCTTTACCCTGTAAGAGGTTAATAGACTGAAAGATTTTTTTCTGAGCTTCCTCAGAGCTAAGAAATGCTTTGGGCTTGTACATGTTGGAAGATTCATATCATAATTATTTTTAGATGCATCTGGGGCTTTAGTTTATTGCAAACATGTTTTTCTTTGTGACTTTACTCTTTTGTAGGGGGGAAGGGGAGACACATTAATAGAGAAAAGAATATTTTTTTCCCCCTAATAATGATACCGATTTGATAACATTTCTGTTCACATGGAATATTGTTCATGTGCATGTTGCTCCGAGGGACAGAAATGTACATTCTCATTGATGAAGAATTTTAACTTTTGAAATGTGTTTCACTTATTAATCGTACATAGATTTCTTCCTTTAACAATTCTGAATCATATTCATTTTTAATCACTTGGGTGCTACAGATAGACTTGAATTTAAAATAGAAACTTTTATTTAAGGTCTACCATAATATTTTTCATGGTTAAATTTGTAGAGCAAATCTTCATATGAATTATGCTTGTGAAACTATGTAATTCACTATTTTGCTAGATGTAATTCTGGTGAAACACCATAAAATATAGTAATTTTTATGATTTAGATTTTAATCTTGTTTCTTTCCATTTATATTCAAGCCTCACCTTAAGATACTTCATAATAATTGAATTGCAGCTATAAAAAGTGCGTTTTCCTAGATATAATTCCTGTGCTTTTGTCATAACACATTACCTTTTTTTATAGTTAGGATTTTCTTAAATTGCATTTTCTCTGTATTTCTTTTAAGAACAAATCTTACTCTCCTCAGTAGTACAGAGTAATCTGAGTAATCTTCCTGTGCTTTTCTGTGGTGTGAATTCTTAAATCAGTCTCTTCTTTGAGAAGGATATCAAAAGCTTAGGCCTCATTCAAAGTGTATTTCTAAGGAGAAAAAGTCTGCTTCTGGTGTTGGTCATGTTGGTCTGAATGAGGAGCTCTTTCAGCCCATTCAGCCATGAAATTAAAGGAAAGATATGCTAAACTAAATGAAAATCCTTCCTGTCCAGTAGGTATTTTTACCAGGAAAATCTGAAGCACTTGTCATGGGACAGTATAATTATTTTACGTATGGATAGCTTGGATTTTGCATGAAAGATATAATAAAGAAAAACTATAATTAATGAGGTGAAATTAAAAATATAAATTCAGTTTGATTGTCTAAGGCAGTCATAATTCTTTGCTAAAATTTAAGTAGTGTTCTTTTAGAGATTACTGTTGTCTTGTGCTGATTTTGGACAGTTAAGATACAGGATATAATTTTGTGGGTTCTGGGCAAAGCTTTTCAAGTGACAGGATTCCTTTGCAGGGTTGTGGTGAAATCTGAGGATTTCAAGTGGTATCATGCAGCCACAGTGCATCATCAGTCCCTGTGGTACTTGTTATTGATGCTTACATGAAAGTAGTTGATTAAACGTATTTGGTAATTGTAAACGAATATTACTGTAGATATTAAATGTATTGAACATTGCTGTCAGTACTGATGCCCAATTTAGACATATCCACTAAAGAAAGCAGTAACCTTTGAAAGATTTTCAGGATTCTGCAGCACCTGGTAATGAACAATGTTATGTATTAACTTGTTTCTTTCTATTATAAAAAAGCCAATACTTGAAGTTATGCAGTGAAACAAGAATTGATTGTTAATAAATTTATAGGTCAAGATGGTCTCAAAGTAAGTTACCAGAGAGATAGTGGCCTCATAGAAGGTGCTTATACATTTCTTAATAGCAGCCTCCCATCTATGATGCAGCTGTAGTAACAGTAAGTGGTGCTTATGAAGATCTGCACAACAGGATGTCAGTAGGACAGAGATTTGCTGAATTAAGCAAGGGAGATCATTGAATGCACAACAACACTGAGATCACTCCCTAAACAACCTGCAGATTTAGAGGTGAATCTTGGAAGATGCTGAAGATCCTCTCAGAGGAGCTACTGAGGTATTTTCTATTACTACTCCTTAGTTTGACCTTTGTCTATGCTTTAAGCATAGCCGAAGCAAGTCTTAAACTTGGTGTAAGCATTGCTTCCTGCAATGGAAAATATTTGGTTGACATGGTTACTGTAGTAACTCTATCACCCTTTCCTCTAGATACCATCCAGATTAAAGGTATCCAGTGGGAACATTGATGTATGAACCTTGTGCTGGCCATTTAGATGATGATGAATTCCGTTGCATGAAAGTAATTTCCTCATAGTCACAAATTCTATTTTAAGATTTAATTAGAAATGGTGGCTCCATAGAATTTCTTGTATGCACATTTCTATGCGTGTCCTTTGAGGTCAGAACATGTCTTCCAGGGCATAAATGCAGAGCAGGAAACCCTATCTTTATGCTTCTATCCATATATGTTGTTTTTCTTTTCATCAGAGGTGATCTCAATGATTGCTTTCATGGCTGTCATAGAGTAAATCTGAGTATTTTCTGGCTAGTTATGGTCAGCTCAGAGCCTGTCACTCTGTATGTCAAATCTCTTCTCATTTTTCATATGCATAACTTTAACATTTATCAACAGTGAATTTCATCTGCCGTGTAACTCTCCAATCTTGTCAGACATCTGTGAAGACAAAGACAATGCTGTCAGTGCTTTACAGGGCTTGTTTGTGGGGCCTTTTTTTCTTATGTAATTTCACAAAAGTTATTTTTTAGAATCTTCCTTCTCCCTCAAGGCTCAAATGCTATTTTAAGAGACCTTCTGCCCCATCCCTCTTGAGGTTCAATCTCCAATTTCCTAACCTCAGTGTTAAATAATTAGTTTTGGAAGGCTGAGCAGAAAATAAAACTAAATTAATAGATGCATTTGAATGGTAGCTTTGTGCAGTTCTTCTTCTACAATTAGAAAATTGTCTCAAGTGCTGGACTTCCAAAGGTAATTATGAGCAAAAGGTTGAGTTCTTTTTTTTAATGAGTTCTACTGATGCCAAGAAGAAAACCTAGTCTGGTGCAGAGTATATTGAATAGTGCTAATTAAACTGTTCCTCCCATTTACTGTAAGTCAAATTAGTTTGATCCAATTGAGAAACTAATGTTTTACTAGAGCAGCTGTTTAAGCCTTAACAAGATACTTTCATGTCAGCTTAAATAAGAGGGTTTTTTTTTATGAAGCAAGTGCCAATCTCCACCAAGTGAAATGTAGATTTTTTTAATATTTTTTTTTTAATGTTGTGACAGTCTTCAGTAGCCTCTGTTACTCAGGTATGGTGATACCAATTATAATGATAGGTGTGTGCCGTTTTTTCCCATTTTTGCATGGAATCACTATTTTTTAATTTCATTAGAAGGAAAATGAAAAAAATCAGGCATTATTGCTATTCTCTCATAAGTCAGAGGCATAACTTGTTTTTATATACTTACATGAAAGTAATAAAAACTTTATTATCAGAACTGCACAAGATAGCTTACTGAATCAAGCATCACCCTAAAAGCTCTTTAGAGTGTTTAGGGCCAGAAGTTAAAATGCTTAGCAAGGTTACATTTTTTTGAGGCAGATAAACTGAGTAGTGTACCACTTACTGAATTTCACTGGTTCGATGGGACTATACAACATGAAGTGTTTTTCTGTTATGGTTATGGAAATATTATCAGTAAGTAAGTGGAGCATTCATATCAATATCGCAGGCTAAATTTGCCTTTACTCTATTACTACTCAGACCTGCCCAGGCATATTGGATTTAGGTTGGGGTACTGCAACAATTTGTGAGGTGTTTAACATCCTATTCTGGATGTTCTGATTAGGAAAGACATTCACTGCCTTTCCTGCTGAAGTTGTATGACTGCATATGCACATGCTAAATACTAGTTTACCTCTGCCCAGCATCACTGGAGAAAAATCCTCGGGTGTGTTAGAGCGGGCAATCTTGCCCCTGCCTGTCCACTTGTGGGTCTGACCACATGGGTGTGCTTGGTGTTTGGGTACAGTTTTGGGTCTGACAGGGTGCCACTGGGGATCTCTGTCATTCCTGTTGGGGCTTCCACATCAGCCCAGCTTCTGTTTGGCAAGAGCAGAATGTGGGGTGTTCTGAGCATGTCCATCTGTGAGCTCCAACCAACATGGACTCCAGGGTTGGTCAGCAGCTGAAAGAAACTTTGAAAATCCCTATGGCTTCTGAGTGCTGGACTTTGTGGTATGTCTGTGTTACAGCAGCCGCAGTTGGGGTGGACAAGTTGAGCTGACTAGAAGTTGTTTAGCTCAGGTACTTGTCAAAAATAGCTGCAGCAGCAAAGCCACAATGGAAACTGGTTAAAAACTCTCCCTACCAGGCTGAGCTTGGCTCTTTCTTGCTGTGGCTTCATTCTCAGCAGTGTCCAGGCTCTGCATTTTTAATTTGTCAAGAATGTTATTGTGAGCTGTGGTTACAGTAGTGAATGCCAAACATACACGTTGCTCCTTGAAGGAGTGATAAAGTGTCATAGTGAATATATGCTAAAGATTAAAAAGCATTGGAGAGGTGGTTCTGAAGTAAGGACGAACTAGTTACATTGGTGATACCTGATACTATCTGTGGTTTTGACATCCATTCTGATTTTGGGGCACAGGAGAGTGCAGGCTGATGCTGGTCCTTAGCAGCTTTCTTGTAGACCTGAGAGTTGTGGCCATGGTAGAAAATAAAATGGACCATAGTGTATTTATGCATTCATAACACACAGTCTTTGACCCATCTTATCCTGCAGACTGTAGTTAATCTCCCACTGTCTGGGAGAGTACTAATGCCAACTACTGATGGAGTATACATGTTTGCAGTTAAATGTTATGGATGAGTGTAGGCTGGTACCTGAGCCCTCGCCCTGACTTTCTTTAATTTATTAATACAGACATATGTAGTCAATTCAGTATCTTTTTACCAGTTCTGAGTATTATCTGTGACTTCCCAGGATTTGTCCCTGAGCCATTTTTGTATTTTATAATTCCAGTACAAATTGGCCTTTTTATCCCCATATGCTCTCAATAGATAGCTAGATATACCATTGAACTCACTAAGACCAAATGGCTGCAGCAGCAGGACTAAATAGCCCATTGGCTTTGTTAAAGATGAGCGGTTCAGTTTTAGTGCAGTGATTTAAAAAGAAAACTGTTTTGCTGAAGGAGATAATGTGGATCTCAACAATTAATGCAATTTACAAATAAATTTCTATTTTTCTGCTATTTGAGATCACTAACCAATAGTAGGCAAAACCACTTATAATACTATAATATGTAGATATTAAATAATGTACATGGTAGGAGGCAGGTTTTTTAACAGACAGCTTGCCAAGGCAGGCATCACATCCAGGGGTTTCCTTTGTAGCCAGGAAGGTGAAGCCAAATTCAGGGGTACATGTTTATTATTTGGCAGTGGGAAAGCACACTGTGCCATACTTGTTTTGAAAAACATGAGCAAAATTTTGTATCTCATTACTTCCTTACAGATTTAAATGAACTTTTAAAATTTGTAGTTTATTATTTTTTGGGGGGGGGTTGGTTGTTTGGTGTTTTTTTTTTAGGGATAATATTAATGATTCTTCTCTCTGAGCAAATACTAGACACTTCTGGCTCTTGTGTTGAAGGTGTCACGTTTATAAAAAGAGAAAATGTTTAATGCATCTAAATGTATAGAAAGGGAATGGTATTTCATGCTGTTTTATGATGAAAGTCTAGGCCATATTCTACCTATGAAAAATTACCTTTCAGTGTTGATTTTTAATTCAGCAAATGCATGCAATTTCTAAATAGGTGAAGTATTGTCCTAAACCATTAACATTGTTTCTTCATGTAGGTATTGTAAAGAGAGATCTTGCCATTTCAGATTAGTCCTTTCTCTAATGTGGTTGCATTTATTCAGGGCACTTCATGAACAAAGGGCATATTTCATAACCCTTCTAAGCATTACTGTAAAAAGCAAGTTACACTGGCCAGTGTGATGTTTCACAGATTTTCACAGAATCATGGAATCAGGAATTGACCCCTGGAGGCCATCTAGTCCATCCTTCTGCTTGAAGCAGGACTGTTAGCAACTCTAGATCATCAGCTGTGGTTTTGTCTAGACAATCTTGAAAACCTCTGAGGTGAAAATTCCACCTATATGAATAATATATTCCAGTGCAAACTATTTTTCTAGTGAAGAAATTTTTTATAATGTCCATCAATCTTCCTAAGTGCAACTACTCCCTGTTGCCCCTAGTTTTGCCATCAGCCATATCTGATAAGAGGTTGTCTCCACTGTCATTGTAGCTACCTTTCAAGTAATAGCTGCAGGCTATTACTAGATCACCCTCTTTGCCAGACTAAACAAGCCCAGCTCTCTCAATCTCTTCTAACGGGTCAAGTGCTGACCATTTTCATAGCCTTCTACTGGACCCTTGTCAACTTCTCAGTGTCCTTCATGAACTGCCAGAGCCCCAGACTGGACACAGCTTTCCAGATACAGCCTCTTCAATGCAGTAGCCCAGTATTGGCTTGCCACCTTCACAGGGAGACTGCACTGTGGCTCATATTCACAACGGCATCCACCATGGCCCCTGGTCCTTTCAGCAGGGCTGTGACTCAGGCAGCCAGTTTCCAGCTGTACTTGTGCTTGAGGTTGTTTTTCACCACATGCAGAGCTTTGTAATTCTCCTTATTGAGATTCAGGAAACTTCTCTTGGCCTAGTTCACAAGTTTCTCAAGGCTGCTGTGAATTAAAACTCCACCACTCAACATATAAAGTTTCTTTCCCTTTAGTACTGTCCTCACACTCTGCTAAGTGCAGTCTTCCTCATGACCCATGTTGCTGGTGAAGATAAGGAATGATGTCAGACCCAGAAGCAACTCTGTGATTCTCTTTGTGTTATTGACTGGCAGCTGGACTTTGAATCATTGATTACTGTGAGCCCAGTGTCCAGACAATATTCAACATACCAGAGTCCAGTCAGTCAATAGTTTCTCAGCCTCCAAATCAGTGTTGTGGAAAGTTGTGTCAAAAGCCTTACGAAAGCCAAGGTGTATCATATCCACTGCCCTCCCCTGGTCCATACATCTAGGCATATCATCATAGAAGCAATCAGGTTGGTCAAGCGTGATTTGTGCCTGGTAAATTCTTGCTGACTATTCCTGATTAACTTTTTGTCCTTCGTGTTCTTGAAAATCAATTCCCCTTTTTCTTAACATGAGTTGGTGGAGAAAAGATATATTCTCTTTGAGCCAAAGGCATATAAATGCAGTGTTCTACTGACAACAGCAGAGGTATTTTATCTCCAGTGGAGAGAAGCAGGGATGCTTTATTGGTATAGATAACTTCTATTTTAATGAGGAAGAGAGATAACTCCATAAATGCTAGAGATTAGTCTTTATTTGGCTAAGGTAAGATTTTTCCAGGAGTATAGTGACACCTTAGGAAACTTATCTACCTTGGAAGACAGTCTTAGAAGTCTATATTTATAATTCACTTAGGAAACATTATATTACATGGTAGATCCAGAAGAATTCATTGACATCTAAATTATAATTATAGTCCCTGAGTTATGAAAGCGAACAAGTAAATCTCCAGATCTTTAATAAAAACAATGATAACTTTCTCTATTTTGGATGAAATATTGACTAGAAATTGTGAAATTAAAAGTTAATCAGTTCCTAATTAAATCACTGGGCACTTGAGGTGAGAACATATAACCCCTTTTGAGGGAGAAATATACTCTCTGAATATCTAGCAAGTAATAGTTTTATTCTTTAGTGTATTTAAAATTCACCTTTCTAAATAACTTAAGGGAAACTCCTGCCTTCATATAGTTTAATTAATTGCTTTCTTACTTTCTCCTATGCCTATATTAAGGTGAGCAGAAGCTATCATTCAGAATATATGAAGACAACTGCACAAATGTGTATCAAGTCCTAGGTAACATTTCCATTTTAACAAAGTCCTGATCTACTTTGCTGCTACAGCATTTGACAATCCCAACTTAGGGGTCCATAGCACTATTTCTGGTTGCTCTAGGAAGGATTTGGTTCTCAACTACAGCTACATGTGTTGCCGTTAGGTTTAAATGAAGTAAAAGAAAGTAAGCCCCCAAAACTTTGTTTGGACGCTTTAAATTAGAACTTGGAAAGACCAGGTCCGTTTTGTTTTCATAGAAAATAACTGTCTTTGCTTCAGTCCTCTTCTGTCAGACTTTCACAGTCCCAGGACTTCACCAAGTTTGCACTAGGAGTGCTTAGCATATTTTTGCTACTTTTCAGAGAAGAAGAGAAGATGGATTGGTTTCTGTGTTGGTATTTGCAGGTGAGGAAGTCAGTGGATGCCATGGGTTTCTTTCTTAAACAAGGTGTTTCCATAGAGGAGAGAACTTTAATAGCAGAGTGAGTGAAAAATTTCTTTGGGTATGTTGCTTTTCCTGGGCAACCTATTCTAGGTGACCCAACCTGAGGAGAATGACTGGACTAGGCATCTTGAGAGGTCCCTTTCAACCTCTACACTTCTGTGATTTAGCTGTGATTTTCAATTTTGTCTGGTCAAGGGGATATATGGTGTAGCATATTCTGGAAAAGAACTGTAGGACTGTCTCATGACAATACTTCAAGAAGCCCAAAGCCTTAATGTAGAGAGATTTCAAGACCTTCTGTGGTAGACAGACAATATAATTATAGCATCATAGGACAGTTCAGTTTGGAAGCGACCTAATGTCTTTAGTTCAACCTCATGTTCAAAGTCGGGTCGTCTATGAGGTCAGACTGTGTTACTTAGGGCTTTATCTACTTCTGTCTTGAAAATCTTCAAGGATGGAGACTGCACAACCCTTCTGAGTAACCTGTTTCAATGCTTGTCTGCCCTCATGGTGAAAAAAAAATTCCCTTTAGCCACTCTCAGTCTCTCATTTCAACTCATGCTTGCTGTTTCTTTTCTTCCCATCATTCATCATTATGAAGAACCTGTTTCCATTATCTTTGTGACCTCTGTGTAGATGGAAGAAGGCTGCAACTAGGCTCCTCTGAAGCCTTCTTGTCTCCAGGCTGAACAAGCCCAATTAATTCAGCCTCTATTAATAGGGCAAATGCTCCAGACCCCTGACTGTCTTGGTAGTTCTCCCCTGAACTCTGCTGAACTTACTCTAGTTAATGTCTGTCTTGTGTTGAGGGGGAAAACTAGACAGTATTTGAGATGTGGTATATAACGTGACTTTTTTTTTGCTGCCAGAGCATACTGCTGGCTGTCTACCTGAGGTCTTTTTCAGTACAGCTGTTCCTCCTCTGTCTGCATTGTTGCAAGGTTTATTCCTTCCCAGGTGCAGGACTTCAGGAATTTCAACAAGGACAAATTCAAAGTTCCTGCTGGCCCATTCCTCCAGGTCCCTTTTAACAGAAGTCCTACCTTAAGCATATCAGCTGTTTCTCCTAATTTGATGTCATCTGCAAACCTGATGAAAGTGCATGCAATCACTTTCCTCCAAGTCATTGGTAAATATATTTAGAAAGGACAGGTCCCAGGATAGACCTCTGTGGTACCCCACTTGTATGATGGGATATCTGCTGTCTTCTGAGACTGATCATCCATTTTTTTTCCCATCTATGTCTACCAATCCAGATCATAACATTGTAACGTCCATACAAGAATATGGTGAGACAGAATCAAGCATATTTCTGAAGTTAAAAGTAAATGACATCCACTGCTCTTCTTTCATCCACAAATCCAGTAATTTTATCCTAGACAACAATCTACATTTAGTAAATATGTGCTTACTGTTCTCAGTCACGTTGTCATGTGCCCAGAAACATGCTCGAAAAAGTCTTGCTCTGTGATTTTTTCCAGTGATTAAAGTGAGACTTAGAGTTTCCTGGATTGACCTTTTGGCTTTTTCTGAAGATGGATACATTTGCCCTTTTCCAGTCATGTGGGACCACTTGATCTCCATGAGCTTTCAAAGATAATATAGAGCAGTCTTGCAAGGGTGTTGGCCAGCTGTCTCTGCACTCTTGGATACAGCCTGTTGGATCCCATGGGTTTGTGGTGGGTTGAATTCTCTCAAGTAACCCCTAACTGATGACTCATGCACTGCTGGTAGATCTCCATGACCCCTTTCACTAATGACAGAGGTATGAATGACCTTGGTGAAGTCTGAGGCAAAGACAACATTAAATAATTTGGCCTTATTTATGTCTGCTGTTGCTAAATCACCTGTTTTGTTCAGCAGCCTATATATTCCTGGTACAGTCTTACAGCTGTTTTTCTACTTCTAGTTTCCAACGAGACATTGCCTTTCAGCGAAGCCATTGTAAATTGATGCATTTCTTATACTGGAAAACAAATAAATGTGAAGACCTTAACTAGATGTTACAGGGTTTACAAGTAGTGGGTAAAATTTTATTAAGTGACTCTGAAACTTGGAAGATTTAAGCCAGAAACTGTCATGTGCTCCTGTTTACAGCTCTTGCTGATGGTATAGAGTAAGTTGTGAGGGATGCCACCAGCCTTGACCGTCCCTGGCCAGCCCTACCCCAGCGATGCCACAGCGGCACTGGTCTCCAGCTTGCTAGAGCCCTGCCCTGCCCAGCCATGGGCCCTGCCGAGCTGTGCCCACATCCCAGCTTGTCCTCAGCCCATCCCCATCCCCAGGGAGGTGCCCAGGGCTGGGGGGTCCCCAGTGCCCTGCAGCTGCCCTGCTCCTGGCTGGGATGGTAGGACGGGCCCTGACTAATGGGGCCTGCTGGCTCCCCACCCCATGGGGAGATACTGGGTTTTGCTGATGCCTGACACAAGTCATCTTTCCAGTAGGGTCTTTTGGCCATCTACTCTTTCCTCTAAAGGCAACCAATACCAACTTTTCTGAAAAAGCTGTCTTCACTCATGAAGTGAGGGCAAATTTAAGTATTCAGTATTAAACAGTAATTGGCCAGGTCTTTCACATAGGATCTTAATACATTACTCCAGAATACTCTTGTGTGTACTTCTAAATGCATTTTTTCTGCATATTAATCATATCTATAAATTCTGATGCAGGAAAATAGGGGACATTACTAGAGTTAATCAGGGACAAAGGACCAGCGTGACAAGGACACTATGACAGAAAGTGGTAATGAGCCACTAGGTTTAGTATCTGGGTTTTTAATTTAAGAAATGATGCAATACTCATTTCTATACTGACTTTTTTTTTTTTTTTTTTCCCTAAAATGCTCTGGATAAATAGCAAGAATACATGGATGAGAGGAAATTGGTTGTCTTAAGAAACAAAAAAGAGATTGTCAATAATGTTCAAGCTCTAATGTGATAAACTTAAAAGCAGCAAAAACTTCAAATGCACTGTCCTCTACATATAGCCTAATACATTGCAATGTGTGAGATTACTGTTACCTACATAAGGACATACTGATTTAAAATAAATGGGAGAAAGAACCCTTCTCAGAATTACTAATCTGAATCTTTTTTGTATGACCTGGATATTTTTCTTGTCCTTCAAATGGTGCTTATTATCTGGATTTATGTTGTAGATTTCCTGGACAACTCTTAGAATAAGTTTTTGCAGTACATAAAGAAAGTGTATTTATTTCCTATCTTCCATTGTGCACAATACACATAAGGCAGATTGAATATCATGACATTTCAGTTAGTCTTAATTTCCTCATTAGATATTTTCTGCAGATGATGGTCTCAATTCTCTATCCCATTGCTGCCTTTCTCTTCAGAAGTTTTAGAGCTTATTGCCAGGTTCTGCATCTTCTGTCTCAACAGAGTATCTTGAGGATGCAACTGAAGGTTACCATTTGGTTTTACTTGACAGCCACTTTCCAGTGCCAAAGACATATACTAACTGTGTTGTCTATGGGGTCTACTGCATTTTGTTTTCCTGCTTCAGTGTGCCAGGAAAGTGGTGGAATGCAAACCCAGGAGAACTTGCTGAAAAAGGTCAGGGTAATGCCTTCAGATCTTAGATCTCCCTCTTAATTCCTTCACCTTGTTTTATGATGTTTTGCAGTGTTAACTACAGTTCTTGTATTCTAAAACAAAGATCTTTCCTTAACCAAGTGAGTTATCATATTGCCTTTTTTTTCACTCATCTAGCTAATCCCGAGATGTGTCAGCGTCTGGTAGTAATGTTGAAGGCAGATAGGCTGCACAGCCTGGCCTTTTGGCTGTGAAAGTGCTTGTGATCCCTGTGCTGTGAACACTACACACTGCTCATGCCCTTCTGATGGCAGTGCTTAACAGGAGATGGAATGAAAAGTTTTAAAATACTCTTGAGAGGGTATCTTCATTGAATTGTCCCTGAATGCACAATGCTCCACACTCATCTAGGTTGATGCACACAAACAGATAACAGAAGGATTTTTCTGCGAACCTCAGCTGGGCCTGTTAATTTGCAGGGTTCAGTGATGTGTTACAAT
The DNA here is from genome assembly GCF_003259725.1 of Athene cunicularia. NCBI lineage: Eukaryota > Metazoa > Chordata > Aves > Strigiformes > Strigidae > Athene > Athene cunicularia. The sequence goes on from NW_020799095.1 coordinate 76,596,675, forward strand.
TCTGGTTGTGGGTCTGTTGCCCATGTGCATAAATGGGCTCATGGATGCATCTGAGCTCTACTAATCTTCTTGAGACAGAAATTTTCTTCTTTCCTTCTCACCTGCCCTGGGACTTGGCCTGTCTGGTACAATGTGCCTGATTTTGTCCTCTGGAAATAAAACAGAAAACGCCCCACCAGTAGCAAAATCTTCTTATACAGCTTCAGAATAAGCCTTTTTGTCGATAAGTAGGCTCCTGAAAAAGTATGAGCTGTTTCTCAAAGTCACAATGTGTCTGCAGTTCCTATTGATTTCAGCAGTATTTGTGGGTGCTCAGCAGTTCTATTCTGCTTGCTGACTGTGTACATGCACGGGCTTGATCACCCTCAGCTGCATAATAAGACAAGGTATAGGGAAAAGAAATATCCAAACCCTACGTTTACCTTCATTTTCTCTTTCAAATGCAGGTGACGAAGGGCCTGAATTAATTAGTGGAGAAGCTGCAGAGCACCCAAGAGCATGTCTTGGTTCATTTGTTTCAGAACAATTAGATGTAGCAGAACTCATGGAGAATGACACTGAATTCTTAGATAGCTAATATTAATTTTTCACTAGACACTCAAAATTATGCACATTTGTATTATCTTTCTTCACTGTATGCAGTGCAGTGGATCAGAGCCTGACTTCAATACGAGGATTGCAAAATTATCTTCAGTGCTTTTTCCATTTTTATTCATTAGAATCTGCTACTCCTAGCAAACAGTACAGAATTTTTCGAGACTCTTCCTTCTTCCTGTGCATGACATGCCTTCTGGGCTCCGTCCCTATCTCTTATTGATTTAGGTATTGAAATGGTGAAATTCAGAAGCCTGATAAATTTCTTATTACTGGGGCAGAAGAAGTCATTATAAATGTTTCTCTCTGCATGACACGATGAGGTGGGGTCTCTGCTCTCACTATGCTATGCCTTTTGTATATTAGGTTTGAATGAAGATGTACTTGAACATATATGATGGACATGCATCAGCTATGCCTGAGAACCACAGCCTATGAAATGCAAGTTTCTAGGTGCTTAGCTTTCCATGGTTTTGTTTGTTGTTTTTTGGGGGTTTTTTTTGTTTATTTTTGGTGGGTTTTTTTTTGTTTGTTTTTTGATTTAATAACAATAAAATATACTGAGAGTAAGAAGTTTCTGAGGTGCTAGTCTGATTTCTGCTGGAAGATTCTGAACCCAGAGTGTTAAATGTCCTTGCACTAGAGAGCAAAACTTTGGCAGCAGAAGCAGTAAATATACTATGGGTGGCTAGCGTATTAATTGATTAGTTGCTCATGAAACAAAGTTTCCTTCCTAAGGCCCTCCGACAGTGGCCATAGCTTTTCTCTAGGAAATGTTTCTGCCAGCCCAAAAGTGAAGGGATTTTAATCAATTCTCTAATTGAGAATTGTTTACATTTTGTTCTTACACTATTTCCTCTGAGTTTTCTCCTTTTCCTTACCAGTATGTTAGTGTTCAGGGAAACCTATCTCCCTGCTTTGGATATTTTCACCATTCTCTGCAATTAGGTCTAGTTTTCTGTCTGTTACTAATTAGTTTTCTTAATGGTTAGAGTTGCCTGGGATCAATACTGTCTCCTTAAACCCTTATCAGACTTGATGAATTTGATGAATGACACTGAGAGTCTCTTTTTCGCTTCCTGCTTGGCTGTACAGGTTCTACTGAGAGTCTTCACTTCCTGCTTGGCTGTACAGGTTCTCTGCTATTTTTCCCTCTCAGATAACTTGATCACTCTAGGCAACTCTTCCCAATCTAAAAGCTGGGATCTAGAACTACATATGTCTGTCTGGACTCTGTATATGAAATGAAGTCCATTTACTGTGTTTATTTTCTCTTCTGCAGTGGGTTGACCCCATCTAGAAGCTAATCCCTCACCCAGTCGCTCACACACTAACTTTAACGGGTTGGGGGAGAATCAAAAGGACAAAAGTGAGATGACTGAGATAAAGACAGTTTAATCAGTAAGGCAAAGCTGCAAGCACAAGCAAAGCAAACTAAGGAGTTCACTTGCTACTTCCCATCAGCAGGTGGACATTTAGCCACTTCCCAGAAAGCAGAGCTCTATCACACATAACAGTTCCTGGGAAGAGATATCCTATAGCCCCAAATGTCCCCCCTTCTGCCTCCTTTCCCTGAGCTTTTATTGCTGAGCATATTGTTATATGGTATGGAGTATCCCTCTGATAAGTTCAGGTCAGCGGTCCTGTCTGTGCCCCTTCCCAACTTCTTTCTCATCCCCAGTCTACTTGCCTGGGAAAAAGGAAAGTCACCCCCCACCCCTACGCCCTAAACAAAACCTTGATGATTTATAAGCAGTGCTTAGTGACACCCAAAATATTGGTGTGTTATCAATGCTGTTTTAGTTTTTAGTCACAAATTCATAAATCCAAAACATAGCATAGTTCGGGCTGCTATGAAGAAAATTAACTCCATCCCAGCCAGACTCAGTGTATCTTATTAAATGCTTGAGTCAAACAGTATGTGCAGACTGATTTAATTAAGATTTTTTTTTGTTCTATCCGTAATCATTAGTAATTTAAATTAAAATTCAGCTATTTTTTTATAACGTGTATTTTATTTTGCAGTAAATGGTTGATAAATGGTATTTTTGTTGGATTTATGTTTCAGAACTACTGGGAAAAAAACATGTGTAAATATTAGTGTTCCCTTCGTCACTGACTGAGTTGTGTTTAGCTCTGACCAAGGCCTCCTTTTCCTGAACTGGAGCACTCTATCACTGTGGGCTTGTTTCTCCTGTATATGTGGCCACGCACTGGGAGTAAATCCACTGAAACTGATGGCACTTCACTAGATCAGATGTGGTGTAAAATAGATGTGGATCAAGCTTCTTCTGCAGTCATCACAGGTCATGCCAGCTATAGTTTTTTGGGCCTTAAAGAAGCAGAAATGGCTTTCAGTGGTAAATTCTTTGTAAAGAAATCTCTCTGCCAAACGTAAAATAATGCAGCCTAGTTCTGGAAAGATGCTCATTTAGTACTTCTTTAATTCAAAGGTCCTCGGCAGGTGAAATAGAGGAAGAGGAAATGGGATTTATCAGGGAAAAGAGGAAAAACCTGAGTTTTAGGAGAAAGTAAAATATAATAGTTTTAAATAAAATATTAATTTCAGTGTCATTTGTCCTGCATGTTATTCATGCATAGTTCTGACTCTTTTATGTTCCCTTAGTCTAGGGATACATGATATACTTCCATGGCTGTGTTTTTAGGGTTTGGGATTAGAATCATCCATCCCCTGAAGCAGGGGGGTATTAGCTCTAAGGGAGTGCCTAACAGTGCTCTCTCTGAGTGGATGGCTTTCACATGTTTTGTTTTCTAGATGATGAGGTGGCTCAGAAATTAGAGAATCAAAAATGAAAGAACAGAGCATCTTTCTGACTATTTATCGAAGTGTCACCAATATTGTGAGAGAAAAAAATCTACCTCAGACCTGAGAGAAATATAAAATACTGCTAAAATGAAAAGGCATACAGTAAAATTTCAGCTTTATCCTTTAGATAATATTCAGTATTGATAAAGTGATTGCGAGCTTAGCAAGACTCCGGATGACCTGGCAGGCTTGGATGAAGTTTTGGAGTAAGAAAGGAAATGAAATTAAGGCAGTTGTTACTTTGGACTCCAAGAGGACTTGCCAGATGACTTCTTAGTCTGTCACTGTTGTGAAGCAGGGGATTCTTCTCATGCTTGAGAGAAAAATGAGAAGGGCACGTGTTTGGTTCCCTGTTCTTCATGTGAGTGTTATTGTCTGAAACTTTAAATTCATTATGGATTTTTACTGGTGAACAGGGAAGAGAGCAATTCAGGGTCTTGCAAGATAGTTGGAGGCCTTTGAAGGGAAGGAACTGTGCAGGCCTCTGCAGGCCTCTGGTATGGACAGCTAACAAAAAGGCCATGGCTCAGAACCAACAGGCCAAGGCTCAGTTGCAGATCTCTGGAGCATTTTGTAAAATAACAATTCCATTTTGCATTTGTAGGTCATAAATGCTGCCATTCTTGTTGAATAGCAAGTAAGCAAGTGAGCAGCATAAACGTTCTTATAGAGAGCCATTTACTCTGGCCAAATGTCAGTCTGGAACGAGTGGGCAAGGGAAGCAGGACAAGGTTTATGAAGAGAAAGGGAAAAAATGTGTGCCTGCAGATTTTTTGTTTGTTTGGTTTAGAGTATGTCTACCTCTGCTTCCGTTCTGAAGGATAAGAACAGTGTAGCGGCGGTGAGCCAGCTTGCATCACAGCCACAGTGAGCAGCACTGCAGCAGTCCAGTCCACTGGCCTCCGCACTTGCACTGTCAGTGTGATTATTTCAGCTAAAAGACACCCTAGAGCCCTCCTAGGATCATGTCTCTGAAGTGTGGGGAGATAGACCTGCCCGTTTTCAGACATCTCCAGAAAACTGTAAGTGGTGTCAGGAAGGGAAAGTGCTATTGAATGCTGTTTTGCTTGATTTCATCAAATATCTGCGTATTGTGGATACGCAGATACTGCATCAGCAACTGAGACAAAAAAAAACAGGTGTTGTGGTGAGAAGTAAAATAGGTAAACTTCCATTAATTGTGAAGGTATCTAAGCGATCTTAACACACTTCACATTATATGAGAGCCTAGTCCACTGCAGGTTTAGCTTTTGCATCTCAGCAAAACATTTAGTGACTGCTTAAAAAGTTAGAAGCCATCCATAGTACCAGCCTGGAAGGACCATAAACAGGGTAGCCTAGTCACTGGAGGGGATATTTGTAAGTATTATGAACTTAATCACTGGAGTTTTATAGGTGATAGTTCCTTTTTCTTTCCTTTCTGTAAGACAATGAGTGTTTTGCAAATCTGTGTTTCGTTATGGGGAATACCCCAGTGATATGATTTTAGCTTCTTAGATACATGTATGGGGTAGCATTTGGTTTGATGATTTTTGGGTTTTGTTGTCTTTTTTTTGAGCATTTTGTAACTAGTTGAATCTGTGCCTTTTTGCTGCAAATGGTGTATAGTAATTCTTCCTTTAAAAATATAGTTGCTTTTTTTGCATGAACTGATACTACTTTGCATCCCCTTTTTATACTGAAGTATCTGACTCTTGATGGTTAAATGGAAATTGGTATGTCCAGACTTTTACCTGTGAGGTGCTTTTATTGATGGAATTTAGAATACACATTCTGAACATTTTTTTTTAAACTTTAGAAGAGTTTCTGAAACTATATTTATAAATTTGGACAGAAATGTCATTGATAATTCACTCAGAGTTTCCAGTTACCTGTCAATGAGAACTTGTTAAATTTCCTAAAGTTTATCTTATCCAGTAAAACCATCCCAAAATATCCAGCTCTCCCTATTCAGCGATCCCAGCAGTGGAATCTATGGCATAAGCTACAGTATGTTGTAAAACTGTAACATAAAGCAAATGAGAAAATTTAAATCCTTCTAAGGCAACAGTTAAACAATATAGATATAAAAAGTCAGACAAATTAAGAAATATAAAGGTTCCCATAGTAACAATTACTTTGCTATGCTGGGTGATTTATATTATGTAACGTTGTTAGTAGTAATACATGCATACAATTATATGTAAGTGTGTTCACTGTGAAAAGATTAATATTGCTCTGGGAACCTTAACTTTTTATTTTCTTGACCTCTGCATATTTCAATGTTTCCCCTCAATGTTGCATTAAGTCTGTTTTAATTTTCTTGGCTTTTCAAAGAAAAAGAAGTGCTGAGGAGGTGGGGCAGGGGTGGGGAGCAAAGAAACACAGTTAAGCTGGAGACACAATTATATACTGTAACAGAAATGAAGTAAATTAGGCTTTAATGCTGTAGGATTGCGTATTTTGTGTTGGTGTTACAACTTCTCACTCTGGTTCTCTGATAGATGGAATCATGTTGCACACAAAATACACAAGCAACTGGTCAAGAAGAAATTGTGAAATTATTTTCTATATGGCAATAGGTGTAGCAAATCTCTTGGAATCCTATTATTTTAAACTGTATTGTACAGATGTCCATCAGTTTTCATTGAAACTTAGCCTAAATTACTGAACTGGATATGGGTTCTCTAGATGTGGAGGGGAACAAAGTGTGAACAGATTTGCTTTCAGCTTTCTATCTGTAGTTCATGTGAATTTTGATATGGTCTACACTTGTATAACCTAACCAAAATTGTGTTTGTCCCATTGTATTTCTTTCTTTGCAATTAACAGGAAGTAATGATTCTATATAGAGTGAAAAAAAAATAATGTAGATGTTTTCTTAAGTGTTACAGTTTTCCCAATGGTTAATTCCATGAAGCTTAGATATATTGCTTTTATGCACTGAATATAGTACCTTACCATTCACTCAAATGGGGCTGTTTATGGAGTAAAGTACTTTTCAGCCTGAAAAATAGTACAGAACATTACCCTGAACTGATCTATTAACATTTTCTTTACAGCATTACGTTTGTTGGTACAAGTAAAATATCATGTTCCTTTGTATCTTCAAGTATAGGAGGAAAATACAACCAAATACCTGATTTTTTTTTTTTTTTTTGATAGTTAAATCTCAGAGTTCAGGGATTTGTAAGTCTCTGTGTTTCCCTATCTTTCTCTTTTTTTGATGTACTCATAATACTTAACCTTGACCTTGACTTTTTTTGCACAACTAGACAAAAAACATCATGACACAGGTATCAACTGTCATGTTGATGATTGTTAAAACAGAGTTCAGTACCTCAGTACTTTTATATATATATAATATTGATTACATGAAAGCCAGCCCTGCACTTTGAGCATTACACATAAAACCACTTGTCACAGTAATTTAGACCCTTAGAGATGTGCAGAGTGAGTGGACATGTAAGGTAGAAAAGGAATTAGAATAGGGACTCAAATTTTCAAACAAGTCAGGTGCAGACCAGCAATCCTTTCCCACATGTTGCCCCAGATCCAGAGGTTTGAGCAAAATCAGCGTTTGGGGACTCTGGTTCATCTTTGCTTTCTGTAACAGAGATGTTCTTCCTCTTTTGCAGACAGGGAATGGACCCTGATATGCCATAGGTAACCTTAAAGCCTGAATTCTCTACAAGGACAAGAGGATGTGTCATTGAGCTTACAAGCTTACAAATTGCAAGCTTACAAGCTTACAAATTTGGAAAACATCCACAGAATCAAAGCAGAGAGAAGGAAACAGCTCATGACTGCATAGAAATTAGATGTCTTAGACCAGGGGTTCTCAAGCTTTCCTTCACCACGCATCCCCTTTTAAATAATTTTTGTGGCTGCAGACCACCAAGACTTAATTCAAGATTTAAAGCACTAGACCTCATCAAATATTTATTTCAATTATCTCATAAAGGGTCTTCAAATTTGGAGAGAAGGGGAAATAAGTTATTCTGTTAATACACTCACTCCTATTATAATATCTTTATTGCAATGATTCCATATGAATTTAAAATAAGAGCATCAACACTCTTCTTGCTCAAATGGCCCATTTTATGGTATTTTAATGGGCTAATTCTGAATTTGATGCCAATTTTTACATTAAAATTTGATTAAAAGTTTTTAGAATTCTTCTCACCTTGCCCCCTTTTATGTCTGTGTTCAGACACCGTATATTTTTGTTTACAGATCCAGGGCCACCACTGGGAGGAACAGACTTCAGCCCTGTTGTGGCCCTGAAGAGGACCATTGGGTTAAGAAAATGTCTTTAAGAGAAAAAACGCCTGGTGAAAGTGGGTTCCACCAACCACACTAGTGCATCAGGGTGGGGGTGGAGTGTGGGTTTGAGCATGAGAGGATCGTTGAGGGGAGTGGGCTGTGGAAAAAGGAGATGCAGTGCTTACCATGGGCCAGACCAAATGTCTGGACATTCCCCACCCCTGCTTTAAGCCTTCACAGCCCCCCAGGGGTCCACAGACCACAGGTTGAGAACCACTGTTTTAGACATTTATGTATGAAGAAAGATTCTAGTTACTTCACCTTCCATTGAAAGCCAATGACCATAGGTGGGTAACTAGCAGAGAAGCCAGTCTTGGGGCAGGAGATGAAAGGAAGATGTGTTACCTCTCATTTGTTCTGCTGATGGTGTTTCACAACTGGTCACAAGGTTTTCCTTTGTGTTATGTCTTGGCTTTACACTTAAACTATTTCTTTGCCATCAATAGCCTTTGCTCCACAAAGATAAAATATCTGGCCTGGCTTTTGAAGTTGCTTTATGCATAAGGGTACCTGGCACTGTTACGTGTATAGGATAGAGCTGAGGTTCTAGCTTAATTCAGGACACAATGTGCCTACTTATTTTTTTAGGACAGGCAGAATATTTCACATGCTGAATGTCCACCAACACCTATTGCATAATATCAAAAAAAAATTATAGTCAGGTTTCTTGTAAGTGATAAGGAAGTCATCCACAAATGATCTCTTTGGAGAAACAAGTAAGTAGAGTGAGGTTACAGTAACACATATGAAGCTTTGCTGTGGAATGCTCTTACTTGGGATGGGCTCAACAGATGGTGGCTGCCCAGTTTTCAACTCTTCAGTAGAGTTATAAACTATTTTCTGGGACAGAGACTCATCTTTCAGGAAGAGAGAAATGAAGCTGAGGAGCAGAGCTGTGAGAAATGGACTGCAATCTCTTCCATTGTTGGCTATAGCTAGAATTGTGCATATCAGTCTTTTATTTTGCCCAAGTCAGCTGCTGAAGCAGGGCTTAGGACCTAGTGCAGTGAATTAAAATGGAAAATCAGGCAAATAAATAAAAAAAAGCTGAATGAAAAATCAAGAAAATGCTTTGCTGATTGAAATGATTTTTTTCAACCTTAAATGGGCTATTTATTTTGTGTATTTGTAATAAAAAAGCAAGAATATAGGACTTCATGCCAGAAATGGGAGGTCAAGAAGAGGCCAGTAGCCTGCAGATAGGGACTTTAACCTACCTCTGGAACGTGGAGTTTCAGTCTGGCCCTCTGCCCAGGTAGATTGGTATCCACAGCTAGGATGTCCTGGATGTGATGCTCTCTGCATCATAGTACCCCAGGTAGTGCTGGAGGTCCCTTTTTCATTGACCCCTTAAATAACTATCAAATATGGTCCGTGGGAACCTCTTAAATAGCCATCAGATATGGTGAGTGGGAAAGACTAAACCCATTGCTTAGAGTCTTCTGAAGAAAGAAGACATGTAAGCATGCTTCTCTTCAGGGAGGGGAGAGAAAATCCACATATCTCCCAGCCTTGCTGAATGCATGAAAAATAGATTTACTGAGCAAAATGTGAGGGCTTGCCCTCCTTAACTACAATTGTGAAGCTTGCTGTGGACCTTTTTTATGTGAATTCTGTTGGAAGTGTCCCAAATGAAATATTTTGAAAATTTCAGACATTTGAAATATTTGAAAAAAAAAAAAAACCCAAACCCGAGCCCTAAAAATGGGTAGAAAAAACCCTTGAGATTACCTAATTTTACCTCTGCATCTAGAAAGGGTTTGGGGTTTTTTGTTATTTTTAGATGGGAGGATTTTTATATTGCACATTTTTTTTTTTTTATATAGGAATGTGATTCACTAAAAAATTGTCCAAACATTATATGTAGAATATTTTCAGTGAGATAAAATTCTGATGTGATATGCTGTTCTCTCAAACCCTGAGTATCTATATTGGTTTTGGCAAAATTGTGTTACTTTTTCTATTAAGGTTTTTGGCTTGCTTCTAGTTTCTGATCAAAAATCCAGACAGTTGAAATACTGCTTTGTGAAGTGTTTCAACATGAAAGAAATTTTTAGTGTTTAAATGTTGATAAGAAATGGAGTGGCCCCAGTGGAATAGGTGTTGCTATTTAGTTTGTGGACCAAATGATGATTGACATTGTTAGTATGTTTTTGAAGCAAAGCCTGTCGTATCTCTTTTCTGGTAGCATGTCCTAATAAAGAATTTGCCCTTATTCATACATACTCCAGCATAGTTGGTCTCTATTCTGGCTGAGGAATGCCTATAAAAGAACAAATAAGAAATAACAAAATACCTTGAGGGAAACACCCTCATAATGTTTGTTAACTTAGATAAATTAATTCACCATCACAAAATATGCTTGAAGAAATGTAATATCATTTGACTGCTGAATGCTAAAAAATCTGCCATTTATAGCTGGGAGTTTTGAAGTATTCAATCAGGAATTAACCTATTGTAGTTATAATTGTGCACAGCAGAGTGAATTATGGTAAAGTGAGTGCTCACCTAAGGCTGAAATTGCCAGTGATGCATTACTTGGGGCAGTTCTACTAGAAGAACAGTTTTTATGGGCACATTAATGATACCAGGTACAGGAGTAGCCACAAAGCACCAACACTGGGAATGGTATGCTCTCATAAAATATATGAAGGAGAAAAGGGAGGGGGATAGAGGCAGAAAAGGACCATTAGTTGTGCTGTACTGTTGGCAGAAAAACTATACTGATAGATGCATATGGCTCTCCTTTGCTCCAATGTGCGGAGCAATCAGCAGAATGCACTTTCTGGAAGTGTGCTTCTGTGGTGATAAGTCTGTTAACTTCAAGAAAAAACACCCAGAAGAGAGCCATGATTCAAAATGCTCTGCTGGTGATGTCCCTTCTCTCCCAGAAGCACCATCTTCAACATCACTGCCTCTTTGTTCATGAGGCTATTAAACAGAGGAAAAATCAATACATAATTTATCTTTTCACATGTCACAGAGTTCAAGAAAGTGAAGGAAACTGATAATAGCTGAAAAAAAAGGTAGTGCTTTTGGTAATGCGCTGGGTAGGAAAATAAGTTTTTATAGGAGAAGGTTTAGATGCTTTTATGCCTGTTGCAGACATGAAGCCTTATGCGGTAGCTGGATTTGTGCAGGGGTTTCAGGAAAAAATTAAGGAAGTGATGTGCACTGCTAGCAATGGGAGGTGATAACAATAATATTCCTCTAATCAAGAGTGCAAGTCTCAGAATATTGATCCAGAATACGAAAAGCACAGACTCAGGCCTTCCTCTGTCTGAAGAGGCTTTAAAACTCATATTTTGCCTTCCAAGAAAAAAATGAGTTAAATGTTCTCCAGAGAGGCAAGACTGTAAGATGTTTTCAAATTGACATTACTTTAGTACATATAAATATTTCCTGGGAGTTCAACCAGAAGCTAAATTCTCTTTTTTAAGGGAGCATTTTGGCCACTAGTTTAGAAAGTAATTCCTATTCACTGTCTCCTTTTGATACCATTTAAATACTTATGTAAAGCAGAACAATTTCACCAGGAAAAACTGATGGGCAGCCATCTCAAAATATACAACAGGTTGGTAAGTAAGGCACTCTTCAGGAGGCCATAGCATAAACAGTACACAGTGTTGTGGTCTGTGCAACTTTGAATGACATTTGTAGTGCTGATCTGCAAGTGTTTATGGTTCTTTCTCAGACACCACACTTGGTTTTGGTTTGGTTGTTTGCTATGCAGTGGGATGTGGCAGGCCCTTTTGGCACCACTCACTTTTGCAGGTGCTTTGCAGACTCTTTTCTTTTGTGCTTTGGCCTGTTTGCAAACGTTTAGACTGATTCTCCTTACCCTGAGGTCCACTGATGTATTAAAGTTGCTATGCAGGAGAGCAGATTATACACAAAGGGCTTGTAGCCTGGACTTCTGAGCTAAGACTCTAAACTTCAGCCTCTAAAGTTCAGGAAGAACTGTTGACAGATAAATGCTGAAGGGATAAGAAGCTTTTCAAAGATGGAATACTTTTTTTTCCCTTGTTGTTTCGGAAGCTCGAAACATAAACTGTTCTTTGTTAATGTAAAGCTGTGTGTGTATAACAGTGTGTACAGGTTTGTTTTTGCACAATATATTTGTCATGAGTTATGCTGTTATCCTTAAAAGAAGATATGAAGAAATCATGGTGAATGGCATCTATCTAATGTGTACAGTAATGGGTTTAGATACAAAGTAGGGAGCAGAATCTATTTGTCAATACCATACACTGATTTACAGTCATGCCCTGGTATCGTTATGACTCTTGGCACTTAGAACCATGGAGTCAGTTTAGGTCTGGAAGAGAAACCTGGAGGTCATCTAATCCAGCTCCCTGCTCAAAGCTGGGTAATTAATAGATCGATTGGGATTTTATACAGTTGAGTTCTGAAAGCTTCCAGTGATGGAAATTTTACAACTTCTCTCTGGGTAACTTGTTAAAGCTCTTAACCACTCTCATAGTAAATTTTCTTTTCCCTTATATTTAGTCAGTATTTTCCTTATTATAACTTGTGACCATAACATTTTGTCCTTTTGCTGTGCACTTTTTAAAAGATTTTGACTCTGTCTTCTCTATATCCTTCCCTGTTCATCCCTGACTAGATCAGCCTGAAGCCTTCTCTTCTCCAGTCTGAATAAACTGAGCTCCCTCAGCCTTTTGCCTTATATCATCTGTTCTACTCCCCAACTGTTGTAGTGGTCTCTGCTTGTCTCCTGGTTTGTTAATGTTTCTTCTACATTGGAGTGCCCCCAAAACTTGTGCGCTATCCAGATGTTTCCAATGTCTTTTACTCTTTGATAGACTCCAATTGCTGGTAAGAACTATATGGTGTTTCAGAGTGGCTATAGGCAGAATAACACATTTTAGTTGTTTAATGAAGAAATACACATTTTTGTATGGTCGGAAAATCTTGTGCATTGCATGATTGTGTTGATTTTGATGAAAATTCTAATAATAAAGGCTGATATTTGTGCTTGCTTGCTCTTCTGAGACACCCTTATTTATTCCTTTATAAAGTTTACTTCTTTTCCAAATTATGGGAGAGCAACTTATTTCCAAAATTTTTTTTTTTTTTTTCTTTGTAAGCTCCACCCCCCAAATTCAGAGTTGGACTATCAGTTTTGAGTGACCTGGCAGAGCTATAAGAAGCAATACAGAACTTCTGTGTACCACACCGGGACATGTGAAGAGACAAAGAATGAGAATGAGTAGGGGCTTGACATTGTCAGACCCCAAACCGAAGGGGCAGACTTTAAAGTTAGTTGTGAAACATTACTGCTGGGCCTCTACTGAGAAGCACCTTGGAAGGCTAAAAGTAGTTATGATTTTGTCTGTATGTGTGTGCAACCTAGTTAAAAGTATTTGGCCTTAGTAAGTTCATTATCTTTAACAAAACACCATTTGCTATTTGCATACCTGCTGTACATCTAGTGTGCTGTAGTGTCTCTTGCAAAAAGACAAGTTGTCTTCTCCCATGTTTCTGAAAAAAAGGAAACAGTCCATGGGGCTCCTCCTGATATGAACAGATGCTATTCCATTGACCTGGATTGAACTGTATCATTTTATTTCAACGGGGAATTTTGATATGGTAATATACAGCTTCTCCAGCTGTCTTTATTTCTGCTGATTGCCATATTGGATCTGCCTTTCAGTTTACTTTCTTTTGCTTTGCCTTGTACCTTTATTGTGCAGGATTCACCTGCATGAGTTTGGTGTTATAGCTGAAGCAGGAATTCTGCATGGAGGAGTGGTTCTCTGGGAAAGGAGATAGATTGCAGGATCGCCAGGTGGCTTCCTCAGAGGCTTCCAGACAGTTTCATGTTGTGTGGAGTTTATGGATAACTTATGGAAACAGGCGGGTTTTCAGCTCCCCTGTCTTTTAGTTCCCTGTTGCGCTTGTTAAAGGAAGGGCTGCCTCATAACTGTCTGACAAGGACTCTGTCTGATGAGTGAGTAGTCCTGTAATTGTGGCTATTGCAAATAATCATTTCACTGCCAGCTGTAAAGCATTAGGAATGTCTGGTTTGTGTACAGCATGTGCTGTGAAACTAGTTGGCTAGAGTAAAAATTGAAATAATTTCTATTTTATGCACATACTTGTACTTTATGCAACAGAAATATTTAACTTCTGTTAAACTATAGTGAAAAAATGCTACCGTATTTTTTCATCTTCACACAACTGATTATGCAAGGCTGTGGGAGCCTCGTACCTATTGTATCCTGGGCTTTCTGTTAAGTCTTGGGCAGCTGGTGTCAGGAAAGACAGATCAGTTTTTCTGGCAGTCAGGCTCTATGACAGTAACTGTACCTTCAGGATTTCCTCATTTAGGTACATTCTTTATTGCTATGTGTGATCTAGAGAGCTCACTGTAATTGTTCCTCTCAAACACAAATACTTTGACTATGAATCCTCATCATTTTCTTGCAAACGCAATGGAACAGTGAAGTGTAATAGTTCTTCATTTAATATTAACTAAATCCCTTCACTGGTGTTTTGAATCCAGATAAGCAAACTCATTAGACTGGCAAGCTGATGTTCTCGGATAGGTCAGGAGCATGGGATTTCTGCTATAGCTTCGCTCCACGGCCTGGTTATGACCATGTCTAAGTTTTGCAGTTGGTTTTTGCTGGTAATGGGCTTTGCAGGCAAGTATGTGAAGATATTTTGAGGACAAGATATCCACATCTGGAAATTGTTAGATAATGAATGTATCGGTGCCTATACTTCACCATACAGCCTTAAACTCTTCCTTTCCTGCATTTCTCTTATTTCCATTTAAGGATTATTCAGATTAAAATTTTGAGTGACTTAGTGCCAACATCTAACTCATATTTATAGTTCTGCTTTAACAATAACATCATCTCAGTTCAATGAGTGTGGAGTTTTTTATTTGGCATGTGTGAGTGATTTTCAGTCTCACTAAAGTAATTTAAACCTTCCAAATAGGCTCTAAATGTTTCCAGAGATGAGAGCTGTATTTACATAATTTAGGGTTGTTGTTATTGAGTCCACTTAAATAATACATGATGGAGAGATCTTCCTGTATCCAGTCATGATTAGAAGACTGTAGAGCTTCCTTTTGCAATTAGGGAACTTATTGCCATTAAATTATCAAATTGGAGTTAATTGTTTAGGGAGTACATCATCATGTACCCCTCCAAACATTTATATTAGTTTGCCTTTGTGTTTAGGTGTCAGCATTTTAAGTAAAGAGTAGCTGAATATTGATCTTGATCTCTGAGCCTGTGTGTACATTAGCTGTTTTCAAGCAGTAATGTGTTTCTGAAGCAACCCCCGTGACTGTCTCTGTTTACAGCACAGTTTTCAGGGCTCACTTTTCAGGGTGGTCATAGTGCATGTGAACTAGATATCTTTCAGAAGAAATTAATCCAGAATAGCTCCTCAGACACTGGAGGACCTTCGGAGCAGCCATAGGGGTCTGAACGAACAAATCTCACCTCATTCTGAAGTACCTAACATGCAGCAGAAGGGTCCCACTGCAGATCCCTGCAAAATGTTGAAGAGGTTCTTGTACTGTATCAAGGACTAAATGTCATAAGTGTGTGTCCTTTGCTGGCTCTCAGTGTTTTGTTTTGTCTACTGCTTTTTCCTCATACATCTACACTTTTCCTGGTGTGTCATCCTCTCTCATTTTTCCCCTATTCTAGCTTCTGTTACCATGGTCCTTTGCTGTACCTCTTTTTTCCTTCTGCTTCATTTTTTAAATTATTTTTTCTCCCCACCTCTTCTGCCGTGTCAAAGCCTACCTACTGAAGTTCTGGTAAGGTGCCGCCTGGGGTCTTGAGGAAATGTTGCTGCTTACTAATCTGTTTTATTAGGGTTGGAAACTTCTCATGTGGCAGAGCGGTCCAATGGTGCTATCAGGCAATCATTAATCTATGGCTACTGCAAGATGCAAAAGACATGAGCAACACTGGATAAAATTACAGAAAAATAAGGTGGTACTTTGGGAAGACCAAGGACAGCAATGAGCTTTGAGGTAGCACAGATGTACTGGAGAGCTTAAAGATATTTTTGGGTAGGGTCAAATCATCAAGCCTGGTGCTATTTTATGTCTCTGTACCCTGGCTTCTGAGACCCTCTTTAGGAGAGAGTCTGGAACAGCTGCTTTAGGATTTATGACCTGAGATCCTTCACAAGATCCCTGTCTGTGATAACTCATCTAGGGACACTTTTCTGATATGCCTTAACAATGATGTCTTGGTGCCAGCACTTCTGACTTCACCCTGGTTGAGTTACTGTTTTTTTCTGCACATCTTATAGAAGCACAAAATGTTTCTGGTAGGCACAAGGCATTGAGGTAGGAGTTCTGGGTAGGTGACATACATCACCTGTGTGACTGGGAGGGATCCTGTTCCCTTTAAAAGCAGCTCCCTGAAGCAAGTGAACCAAAATACCTATGTCAGAAACTGATCTCCTGGCTGCTGTCCTGTATGATTGCCTAGGTCAGCACTGGTAATCAAGTGGTGCACATAACTGCCATGGTGGAACCATCCTGCTGTCCTTCCATACCGAGATCCTGCCACACAACACCTCAAGCACAATAGTTACAGGCTGGTGCTGTTTTAATGGCAGTATGCATCATAAAATCTTCTCCATGCACCACAGACAATGAGAGGAGGTGGAGAGTCCTGTTTTTCTGGCATGCAAAAGGATTACCTGCTGAAGCAGCCGTCACTTGACATGACTTTTCCCTGCATCCGCACATGTATCCTCTGACAAAGAGTTTTTCATGATCGTTTCTCTTCAATCAGCCTCTGAGATAGCTGATTCTGAGGGTTTTCTTTGTAATGCATGTTGCTCAATGCAGATGGCCCTGAATCCTCTACACATGATGATGAGCAGCTGTTACAATCCCAGAAACTTGGGAACCCATGGGGAAGGCTCAAACTGTGGAACTGCAGGTCTGTATGAGATACTTTCTCACTCAGGCTGGTTAAAAAACCCAGAAAACGAACAACTGTTTAGCTATGTGTCTCACTGATGGGACAATTAGCAGTTGAGAGTGAAGGGTTTTTTTCACCATAGAAAGTCTTTCAGTTGAGACTTACTGTTCCAAAAGATTGAATGTGGCACAGCCAGACCCTATGGCCTGTGTAATACAGGAGCTGAAGACAGACTGCGATAGCCTCTTCCACCAGTACGTCCTAACCTGATCTGAATGGATATTTTCATCTGGTGTCTAGTACGTGTTCTTTTTTCAGTAGGAAAGGAATGATACTATCACTGATATCTGTTGACTGCTTACTCTGCATGGACACATGCTGTTAAATGGATGTGCTGGAATCAGGTATGTATCCATTCTACATATATGCAAGAGAGTAGAGGGGCTAGGGGCCCTTCTGTCTTTTGCTTTATCCTAAAAAGCCATGGGTAACTTTTTCATTTGATTGAATCATCAGTGAAACTCTTGTGTTTGGCTAAATCATGGTCTTAGAGAAGATGCAGCAGCTATGTGCTCCACTGTAATGAAAATCCAAACCAGAAAATACTGGCAATAGATCTCTGTCTGCATAGATCACTTTCTTCTGTTCTCTGAATCTTTAGGCTTATTAATGAAACCCAAGTAAGAAATTAATGGTGCTATAATGTCAGTAGCTTCTGTGTCTGACATGGTTAGGGTAAAAACCGTAACGACTATTTCCCATGCAGATGGAAAAACATTGGATTGTAAGGGCTTTCCCTTTCAACAAAATAGCACAACCTACTTTAGAAACAAATAAGTTGCATGCTTTGAGATATTTTGTATGCCAACATTGTAGCCCTTTGATTTTATACAATAGCATGAATCGTTCACAGAGGATAACAGAAAATGAGAATGACTGGGAAGAACCAGTGCAGAGGCTAAGTTTAATCAGCTCTGCCAAGCCTGTCAAATTAAGTGTTGTCTGTAGGCATGCACTGGTTTAGTACATGTAAATGAGTTTTGAAACTTCTGGTGTCTCAGCCATGTCAATTTAAGGCATGTGTTTCATGATGATGCTCCTGTTCCAAGCTGTCTTAATATATTGTAGAGAAGGATAAAAGTGGTCAGTAGAAGAATTTCACAGCCTTTAGATAGAGTAAGTTGAAGGATTTTATTTCCATAAGGAAGCTATAGTCCTCAGAAAATGTTAAGTTGCTTGCCATGCTTCTGAGATGCATCATACAGTAGCTTAAGCTGAAGTGGGCAAAACAGGAGGACTAATGGAGATTGCTTGTGAATTATGCTGAGAATGTAGTGTGGCTCTGTGGCAGTGGGGTCATGAGCAAGAACAATTCCACTACCAATAAATTCTGCTGTGCCAAGCTTTGACACTAACACATAGGAAAGACAATAAAGTTTTCATTTTACTCCTATAAGGCAATATGGCAACAGTTAATTGTATGATTGTTGTGAGAAAAACAAATTTTAAAAAAAGCAGTAAAAGCCTTAAGTCCTCAGAGATTGCAAACTATTATAGAAAGTTGTGGTTCTGAAGGCTCTTATAGGTTATTGGGCCCTATTTTTTGTCCATAAAACTCAAAATTCTTCTAGCACACTGCTGAATTTTCTATTTACTCATTGGTGTTAAGGCATGTTGTGGGACAAACTAATAGAAATTGGTGCAGATGTTCTTTCAAGCACGCAGATGCAAGTTGTGCAGATTGTGGTTATTATGTATAAGAAAATTTCAGAGTGTGACTGCTTTGCCATGCTTAAATGGAGGCACCAGCCTATATATGATAGGTGTACTCCATCTTTGACTGATATTGAATGTACTGTGCTGCAGAGAAATTAAAAGGAACTGGATTGTCTGCTTAGTGCTTGGAGCAAGTTAGAAGCTTCTCATGTTGCTTCATTCTCAACAATCTTCTCCCCCCAACATATAGCTGGAGGGAATTGGAGATTTTGAACTTCTGCACATCTGCTGCTCTGATAGCTCTCTTTTTTTTTTTTTGTTTTGTTTGTTTTGGTTTTTTTTCACGGTGCTTGCCAGTGTTAACAATTGTTAGAAGTTGTGTTATGCAAAGTATTATTAATATTCTAAGCAACAACTATGGGAAAATGTTGTGATGCTAATGTCTGAATAGAGCATGCTGCCTCATTTATAGTGTTAGATTTTTGTCCTGTATTGTACTTTTAGTAGTATTAGGGTCCTTTATATAAAGATATTAATAAGAAAAATGGACAAAATGTTTTTTATACATCAGCATTGAATGATCTTATAGGATATCAATTAATAAGCTACACAGTTCAAGAATAGGTCTTTATTTTGAAAAACAATACTGAAATGCATTAATTCATTTCTAAATGGAAGTAATTAACCTTTAAACATGCAAAACTCATTTATGCACTTAATCAGAAACGCACTACCACAGGGCATGGGATTATGTTTTACAAATCCCTCCATAATTATATGGATCCAGAATATAAAACAAAATGCCTAAACCAGTATAGATGATAAACGCTCATGTAGCTGCCTTTTATATTTTGACTGTTTTTAAGATACACTGATATTTGGAACTAAAAAGTTCAGTAGTTTGTTCCTGTGTTATTTATATTCTCTTTCCTAACAGGTGAAGAAGGGGTTGATGATTGATGGGGAAGCTGTATTATTCCATTCTGAATCCTATATTGGTGGCAAAACATGAACTTTAGAAGTATTTAACCAAGTAAAAAACTCCAAATCTATATAAAAATAATGTATCACCTGCTCTTTTTTAGGCAGGCTAACCTCTAATTTTTATCTTAATTTTGAACTTCTACATGATTGATGGTTATTTTTATTTTCATATTTTTATTTCCTTTTTCATTCATTTCTCTAGTTCTTCTACATTTGCAGGTCAAATGTTGACCTACTCTGTCTCTTTTGTTATTCATGGGTTTTTTTGAACTCGTTGGCTAAATCTATGTATACCAGTTCTTAGTGTGTTTTAGACATTATTAATTAGGGATGCGTTCTACTGCTGGAGCCCATAAAACTAATTTCAAAATTAGCAAATTGCAAATATTCTGTGACAGATTTTTGCTTCCAGTTGGTTATCAGTAATTTAATCAAAAAGTGTAACATAACTATGCCATTAGTTATTTAACCTTATATAGTCTCTATGTTTTTGTATACTCCATAGAGTGTCATCAGTGTGCTTAAATTAAACCTGAAGAATTAATGTGTATGCAAATCTGGTTGTTTATGCATAACCAACATGGACAGTTTTAATAAGCAATTAATTAGATTTTGTTCTAACTCTGCAGCAGGTCACAGCCAATCTTGCTCATCACTTCTCCAAGTACTATTTGAACAAGTGTCATTACTGTTGCAGTGCATTTCATTATACAAACTGTGACTGGGCAGAGGCATAACATCGACTTGAGCTGGGTGTAGTAGTACTTATCCTTATGGATACTTATCTTTATCTTGAATACAACTTGGAGTCAAGGACTTGAATAAATTTAAAGCTTTCTTATTCTGGTGTATAAGACTGGAGATAAAAGACTGTTGCAGCCACCTTAAAGATGTTTTTGATTCATTGTTTAATCATATATTTCCCTCAAATATCTTCTAAAGACTTTAATTAATAAATGGAATATTGTGGCTCTTCAGCTAAAGAGATTAAGAGTTTGAAATCTCTCCCTATAACAAAAACCAAGCTATGTTAAATATGAGAAAATCCACTTCCCACTTTCCTAGAGTAGTTAGAAAAGCAGTAAGCTTAAATGACCATTGAGAACTATGTTTTACTAGTTCTCAGAAAAACAACCAGAGGAGAAAGGAATTTGCAGTTAGGTAGTCAAAACAAGCCAGCTTTGGAAAAATGGATAACCACTGAAATCAGGGGTCAAATGGTCTGAGAAGAGATTTTTACAGTCAAGACATGACATAAGAAAACTGAAGAAAAATGAGGCAGTGAGGACACACTCTTCAAAGAATTCCCCCATTAAAATTCAATATCTTGTCCAGTGGAAAAAAAAAGTGAATTGTTTTCAAATCAAGCTTAATATAAATGTTAGGTCTAAGGACTCTCTATGTTAATCAGCATAATTTTCCCTTATCTATGCTGGGGAAAGAACAGATAGACTAGACATTACTCTTGTCTTCATGGTCCCTGAAGTTAGTTCCCATGGTTAGGTGTGTCACTTTGCTCTAGGAGGAGAGGTACCCTAAGTCTGGAGTTCAACAAACCTTCACCATCAGAGCGTAGAGAAGCACGGGGAAAATTGACAGGATCTGCTTTAAACTAAGATGTATGTCTCCCAGCTAAGGCAGTTCCAATGTATAAAATAACTTTCTTAGTTGTGTCCAGAACTTCCACGTCAGCATTTCTTTGACTAGGTGTTGGAAATTATCCCCAAATATTTCTTGATCTCTGGAAGGCTTCGATAGACAATAGTTGTAGACCCAGTGTGTTTAGGGCAGTCAGATCTCAAACTAATAGAAAGAGATGTGTTTCTGCAAAAATGATTCATGCTTTTTTGCTTTATAATGTAAATAAACATTGCCTTTTTAATATACTTGTTAATCTTAGAATACTTTATCCTTTGTGCCTAGTTGAAGACACCATGTACCCAGAAACCTGATGGTGATTTCAGGGGCAAATACTGATTTCTCATGGAGGGATGTGAAAAACTAATTATAATGAATGTGACTAAATTAGATTTGTCAATACTTATATCAGAGATTTTTTCCTGGGGTACATTTCAAGATGGAGACACTTTGCTCATAAGAATGGACAGTTACTTGGTAAATCATGCATGGTGGCATCAGGGAAGATTCAGTGGCTTAACAAATAGATCTGATTAGGATGGGTTTTTTAATTACTTGAGCTGTGGAGAGTAGGGACTTGTATTTCCTGTTATTCAAAAGTCCAAGAAGACATAGGCAGCTTGGTCACTATCAGTAGACACATGAATTATTTAAGTCTAGCTTATCACCCAGTTAGATTTTTCCAGTTCCTGCTACAAGTTTTGTGTATATTTGACAAATTTTCTCAAGAAGAGGTCTGAAGGGAGCTAAACCAATTCGTAGAACCTCATCTCTGAAGTTTACCACTGTGGGAAAACATACATGACTGAGCTAGGAATTAGTCACAAAGTATTCCTAAGATTTCTTGTAGCAAGGCTTTCCTTCTGCATTGTCTGTTTCCTCCATCATCAATAAAAAGATAGGGCTAGAACAGATGTCAGGAGGCCAAATATTTCATCCCCCACCCCCAACAGATTTTATTCCCCTTCAAGTAGATTTCAGCTGTATGTTTTATGCTAACAGATGACTGCCTGATGTATTATTGGATGTCTTCAGTACTGACGATCCTGCAGCAGATTCTAGTATCTGAATATCCTTACTGTTTTTCTAATACCTTGCCTAACACTTCCTTGCTGTAGTTTAGTTATTTTACTATGGACATAGAGAACAGTTTAGTCTGAGTAATAGAAGAATGAAGGTATCTTCCCTGCATTTTTTTTTTTCCCCGAACATGTAGGAAAAAATGAACACGCATGCACGTGCACACACACACACACACATATAAATATATATGTATAAGTAAACACATATAATTTAGTCTCTTGTCTGATCATTCTTGCTTTTGTCCAGGAAGTCTCTGTCTAGTGCAAAAAAAAAGTGATTTATACTAGACATACTACTCTCTCCTTGTCAGTTCTGGGGAGAATGGAAAGTTTCTGTTCTTCATAGCTATGCCCACACTGGGGATGTTTCTATATGCAAGCATTGCTGAAGAGCTTTTCCCTGGGAATACCTGTGGGAGGGATCCCTAGACCATCTCTCTGCATGTGCTGTCCATGAATCATCTCTGAGAGGGACAAAGTAGATAGAATAGATACTCTTCTCTCTGAGTTTGCCTCAGTTACTTCACTGAGAACAAAATTTTCCTCCTCTTGGAAATCAGTCCTAACTTCAGGTAGTACAGGATATTTTTTCCCTCCAGTTCTTGAGCTTTTAGTAGGAAGCTTTCTTTTTATGAGCTTTGTTTCTCTTCTTCAGATTAAAGAACCTTTCAGCCTTTGTACAGTGAATGGCTGTTGTTTGCCCCGTTAGCTCCAAATATTGTTTTTCTTGTGGAATATTGATGTAGCTGCAGTTCCTCTTGCTGTGATGTGAAGCACATTGTGACTGCTTGACCACTTCAGACATGAACTGAACTGAGTATTGGTGACATCTGAGGCATGTCTTATTCAAACTCACAAAGTCTTCTGATGGTCTAGGACAGTTTAAACTAGTCCTACACTAACAGGTCATCACTGAAAAAAGGAAAGACGGTGTCTTAGAATCAGAAATGTTAATTGTCCAGCCCTCACTCCTTGGAAATCAGTTTCTCTCTCTTTGTACTATATCAGCAAATAGTAATTTAGAATAATTTTTCAGGAGTCGCTGAATGTCACTAATATTACTGTTACTACTAGCGTGGTGCTCAGAAGTTTCGTGAGACCTCAGGTTTCTCAGAGCAGCTCCAGATTTCTGAAGAGACTCTATAAATGGTAGAGAAAAAGGACTTGCTCGGTATTTGTAGGGCTGAGATGCTGCACTTCATGCACACATACACATGCTAAGTAACATCTTTTGAGGTTTTGCAAAATCCTCCAGACAACCTCTGAAAGGAAATTGACCTTTTGGCTTCTACTCTTTGGCTTCCAAGTTTCGGTATTATTCTATGACACCATATTCCTTTTTACGTAAAACATATAAAAAAACATATACAATTCAGGATCCTGAGAGACAGCCTATATATATTTTCTGTAAGGTCACAATGCTAACACAGCTATCTTGATTCTAACACCTGACTTAGTTATTGCAGAACTAGCTTGTGGTACTCACACAAAGCACGGCTTTGTGCTTTGTAAATGCTAGTGTATTGCTAGAAAACAAGGATAAGACTGTAGCTGTCTTTTGTGTGACATCTGCTGGGATTGCCGTGGTAGATGATACCTGTGAGTCCAAATCTTTAGATGCATTTCCAAGGTATCTCATATGCATTAACATTTTTGTGAAGTTCCAGTGGTAGTGGTGAAGGCTGGCAGAGGAGAGTATGGTGCTGTATTCCTGCTTAAAGGTTAGCCAGGACGTATGGTAGGGTGCTCACACAGGGTACCCAGGGTACAGATTGCAGTTATCCTGTATCTAGACTGGCTAATGCATCTTTCATTTAACAGTACCTAGATTTAAAAAATAGAAAGAGACACTGAAAAGGGAACAAAACCCTGCTCTCCCACACTCTTGAATATGCAGCTTAATCACAAGGCTAAAGCATGTTTTTCACCTCTTCCCTCCCTCTCTCAGCTCAGTGAATCATTTATTTCTGTATGCAAAATAGGCAAGAGTGACAGTGATCTTTTCCCCTATGACTCCATAGCCAAGTCTTTCTTCTGGAATGTATTGATTAGTTTCTATTCCCTTCCTTTCAGCATAAGCAAAACTGAACTCAGGTTTCTAATATTGGAGTGAGATTTGCAGAAGAGGAGGTGCCTTGCCCTCACTGTGATTTAATTTTTTTTTTTTTTTTTTTTTTTTTTTAGAGTACATCCAGAAGAAAATTTTTGGACATGAGAGTAGAAGCATATATTTTCTTGGGTGTCTAGCCCAGGCTCTTTGGGGTGCTAACACTTCTCTGAATTTCATTATGAGGACATTTGCTCTCCCTGTGAAATTTATTAGCAATGTGTGTCTATTGCATTGCTTCAGTCTCTGGGCCCCAGCACGTCTCTCGTTAGTCCTTTCATAGACCCTTAAACTTGATGTAGATACCCTCTTTCTCACAATGTAGGTGTTTACAAGGATGACTGCAACTAACTTATGGTTGAAGGCCTAATATTGTAAATTAACAAAAAACTCAATATAACAGATTCACCTGGATTTTATAGATCTTCTTTTAGCAGATGCACACTGCACCTGAAGAAAGGATAGCAATAACAGCAATACTCTAGAGTGTGTGTGTGTAAATTATGATAAAACAGCATAAAAAAAGGGTCTGGCTGACATTTTTTGCAACTTGTATTTCATCAGCATCTAGTCCTCTACTGCTTGTAAGCTGTAACAGCGCTACCTGTCAAAGGATAGACTAGTAGTCATAACTTTATGCCCTTAACCCTATTCTGAATAGGTAGATATGAAAATGTATGATGTGTACATATATATGCAAACACAGATATGTATATGTACATTCAGTCTTCAAATTCTACCAGATAAGTTCTGTGCTGCCTATTAGTTTGACTGTAAGTTTTTAGGGGACAAGATGTGACTATTTTTAGAAGAATATTCCTCATTATGATAAGTAATGAGGCTTCTTCCTTTGTCTTATGAGAAATACATTAATTAAAACTTAAAATAGGAAAGATGATCCTCTCCTCCCAATCCCTTCTATTAGAATCTTTATTTTGAGGGTCTGAAAGGCTTTTTGGAATTTTCTGTTTGTTTTTAATAGTAGAAATTAGACTGTTTTTTTTGGTCTTGTTGCCACTTGTTCATCACTTGTTCTGTGTGTTATAATTTTGGTGGAGAAAAGCCTGTTTAAATACATGGATTCTCATCTGTTTAATTTAAATGCAGTGAATATTCTGAAGTCCTCCAGAAATTCCTTTAAAAATGGATAATCATCAGCTTTGACATTACTGATACTGTATTTGTCAAAAAAGCATTGCTTTCCTAACACATGCACATGACCCTTCTTCATTTCATATCTGAAAGCATAAGATAAATAAGTTCAAATCTTTTTTTTTTTTTTTTTTTTTTTTTCATGACCTCTTTTAAATTAGAGGGGAAAAAAAATCAATAGACTCTCCACTTCCTGAGATCTTCATTCTGCAATTCCACCTCTACCCATCAGGGACCAGTGTTTGTTGCAATCTAAGGATAAATATGTGTGCATGACTGGTGCAATGAACTCCTTATTAGAATATTGACAACAAATCACTGGCCTGCTTAACTGTTAACAAAGGCAGTCTCAGTTTTAAGGGATAGTGTCAGAAAGAATAGCAGAGAAGTCCAAATGTGAAGGTAAGAGGGTAGTCTTTTCATGAAGGACAGATGGAGGAAGTGTTTTGGCAGCCTATACAAAAATCAGATCTTTCTGCCTAAACAAAAGACCTTCCTATCTAAATGCATGGTAAAAAACCAGCATTTGATCAGGACAGGTCTTCATAGCTCCCTCTCCTCTCATTCTTTTTTGAACACTTCTTGTGTCTAATCACATTTTTGCATTTACAGACTGTCATTTTAGCCCCTTTAAAGAAATTATACTGAATTTAGACTGCAGAGTAAACAGTATGGAATTGTAATCTGATTTAATCATCTGTCTCACTGTATTTGTATAGTTGCTTGAAATACCTCTGTACAGAAATTTTGGTCAAATCCCTGATTGAAGCTTACTGTTTTACCTAAGAATTTTCCTGAATCAAATCTATAAATATGCAAGATATAATCAGTTTTTCCTTTTAAGTGTAATTTTTGACAGAGTCTGCAAATTGCTCTTCATATTTTCAGGTACACCTTAGCAAAACCATAAGACTTCATTTTTATTTAACTGCCTCATCAAAAACCCTATTCCCTTTGATGACATGGAAATCTACAATTTTGGGGCTGCCCTTGCTGTTTAACTTCAGAGCTCACCAAAACTACAAACACACCTGTTTCAGTGTTTCCTGACTTGTTTATGTTTGTTTCCTGTCATAAATCCTTCATCATCTGAGACAAGGGTTTCTTTTTGTTCCATTTGTATCATGTCTGTCAGAGTGGAGTCATGTCATGATTAATTATTATTAATGGTGAACAGCAATCATCGAATAATTTATGGTATTATCAACTTCCAACAGCAGTGGCTCTTTATGATTGGCACTCTGGAGTGTAAAGTCATTACATTTCAGATCTGTATGATCATTGCTGGTTTCTCATGTGAACTTCCAGCTGGGGACAATGAGGTGCTCTCTTCCTCAGCATATCTGCTTCAGTTGCGTCACATGTATCACCTTCGTGCTTTGTACTTGTAGAGCTGAGTAGGACTGTGTAGGATGGCATGACAGGTCTTTCTTGGTTCTGACGTTACCTTTTCTTAAAAAGTCAAGTCACCTCTTGAAGCCTCCACCTATTAAAGTGGTTTATTCTGTTCAAATTTCTATTTATCATCATCATGGTTTGAGCCCAGAGGGCAACTGAGCACCACACAGCTGTTCACTCACCCCTTCCCCTCCAGTGCTGGGAAAGAGAAAAATTAATCAAAAGGCTCAGGAATCCGTGTAAAGACAAAGAGGGGTGGCTCACCCATTAACGGTCACAAATTAAAGACAGGCTCATTAGGGAAAGAAAAAAACCCCCATCACTTTAATTCAAAACACTAATGACAATGACAACAGACAGAATAGGACAGTGAGAAGCGTTACCATATCTTAAAAGCACATCCCCCACCCCTCCCTCCTTCCTGGGCTCAGTTTTGTTCCTGATATCTCTACTTTCTCCCTCAACAGCAGAGGGACAGGGGATGGAGAGTGCAGTCAGTCCACCACTTCTCCCTCCAGGGTGGGGGGAAGCATCTTCTGCATTCTTCCCCCTGCTTCACGTGGCGCCCCTCTCATGGCAGACAGTCCTCCACCAACTCTCTCCACTGCGAGTCCTCCCCATGGATGGATTCTTCTCGAGATGCTCTGCCGTGGGTCACCTCCACGTGTTGCAGTCCTCCCAGCACCAAACTACAACAGTGGGGGCTGCTTCTTCCCACAGAGTCCCAGGAATCCTTTACAGGCCACAGGTGAATCTCTGCTCCTCCGGTGACCTCCATGGGTGGCAGGGGGGCAGCCCTATCATCTCACCACAGGATACGGGGGGGGTCTCTGCTCCAGCACACCTCCCCCCTTTCCTCCATCTTCCTTCCACTGACCTTGGTGTTTGCATAAGTGTCCTTCTGGTAATTCCTCCTTACAAAATCCCTACCCCTTCTCAGGTTCCCCTTCTTAAATCCGTTATCACAGAGGCATGGTCACCATCACTTATTGGCCTGGCCTTGGCCAGAGGCAGGTCTGACTTGGAGCCAGGGGACTACCACTGTAGTCCCCTCCCCTGCTACCAAAAAACCTGCCACACCAACTCAGCACAATCATTTCCTGAAAATCTTGGATGGCTCCTCTATATGAGTCTTTTCCCAGGTAGAAATCATCAAAATGATGTCTAAAAGAAACTACAAACAGAAACTGTACTGGAAACCTCCAGTGAATGGGTGATACCAGCTAATTCTTTGGCACAAACCAGGTAGTCCTGCAGTACCATGTCAGATGATACATTGTACATCTCTGATAACAGCATTTGTTCTTGAAAGTAGTTCTGAATGCATTAATGTGAAGAGTGTGTTTTATATCCTTCTGTAAGTATTGTAGAAACGGAAGATACGTGAAGGGAAAAGAAGGATGTTTTGTGTGTATATTGACTTACGTTCACAGAATGGATGCTAAGATTTGCAGCAGGTCAGAAATGTTCTGGGACTTTCTTACTGCTTTGAAGGAAAAGGGCAGGAAAAGGTCAGATAACAGCTCTAGGTGATGTGGATATGTGAATATCCATTTCAGAGCAGCAAACTCCCAATCTGCTGAATTATGGCACAAACCACAGTGACACTCCACCACATCTCACTGCAGAATGGTGGTATAAAGTGTTTCTGTGTTGTGCACTTTTGCACTACAAAGAGTAAAAATTGTGATCAAACAGCTAGGTTTGGAGAAAGAATAATTGAAATTTATGATGTCTAGTCAGTATCATAGCCATGAAAATATTCAAAGAAAAAATTCACATTGAAGTGACAGGTGTGACAGGTTGCAGTGCAGGGAAAAGATCAGCTCAGATACTTCATATTTGACCTGACTGACATGTTCAGATAACTTTATATAAGGACTACATTTGTCAGAGTTGTCTGTAAAGCCGGGGTCATTTCCCAGGATTAGAGTGGTGTTTCCAGACCTGCAATGGATTCTCTTCCTTTCACCTCTTCCATATTTTTTCCTGTGTTGACTAAAGCAGTACAATATCTGCTTGGCTAAAGAAGGTCATATTGCCTCTTCATTCTCAGAATCTTTCTCCATTCCTCTTGCTGGGTCCCTGATTATTCTGAATCAGTGTTTCTTTTGAGGTTGTTGCCACAGTCTCTTTGCAAAAGAGGCCAGAAATTCCAGTTCTTAGGTAGTTTATTTTTTTAGATGGGCTTTTTAGCTTAATTAATCTCCAAGGTTAATTATTCCTGATGCATCTGGATTTGTAGTTTTATTGAAAGTAATCAGAGCTGTGATGAATTCATATAAACGGGTACCTTTATTGTGCCACTGTTTGCATTTCTGGTTTTGCATTTGAAATACAGCATTTAGCATTACATTTTAAGTCTGATGAAGACTGATGAAGTTCATGAGTAACTATAAGTGTAAATGGCCTTTTAGAAGCATGCACTGAAATGCAATGACTATCAGAACAGTGTTTTCATCAATTAATGTTCATAGATTGTTGAGCAGCCTGAATAAATTCTTTCCTGCTCTCATAGTTGTTTTTTTTTTTTCTCTGATGTTTAACTTACCTCTTTCATAGTATTTAAAGAATGATAATTCTAAGTTGTAATAGAAGGCGTCTTAATCTTAGAAGCCTTACAAATTTATCATTGGCCTAGCTTTGGTGTGTGAAGGTCTGATGTTTGTAAAGGAAAAAAAGGTCTTTAAACTTTTACAGGAAATCTGTACATGTCATATATACTGTGTGAATATCTAATTTGAATTTTTTTTCTGAGATCTCAAAGTTCCATTTCTGGTTTCAGAAAACCAAGTATGTAGGAAAAAGGGATATGAAATAATTTGATATATTATTTTTATTTTTCAAGACTGTTTTTATTTTAAAGACCTTTTATTTTCTAATATTCAGGTTTTGCTATTTACTTGTTTTTAATTGTTCATCTATCTTAAGAGAAAAGCAAACCTTATTTATAAGTCTTTCACAATAGCATTGAATTCTAATTATATGTTGTTTATTGTTAATATAATAGATGGACATTCTGGAGGAAGTCATTTTGATAGCAAGGCTTCCAGCAGACATGTATGTACTCCTGTCTCACCTTCAGTGTCCTGAAAGCAAATCAATATGTTTCTGCCCTACTGGCAGTTTATAATGGCTATCAGTTTACAGTGCATAAGCTGCAAAACTTATCTTCTAAAACAAGAAAAAAAAGTGATCTGAGACACCAAATTCTGTAAAAAAATATTATGTGCAGTATGTGCAGTTAGGTTACTGATTTAATACTGCTATTCTAGTGTGCTGTGTTAGACGAACAATCGAGTTACAGGACTCAAATTTGTCAATAGGCAGCTTTTACTATCTACATATTTTTTTTTTTTTTATAGATATATACTTTTAAAAAGGACCAAAATGTCTAGAAAAATTTTCATTATCCAAAAGTTCTCTTTCTTAAGATGTACTCAGTTGTCTTAAGTGTATATTCAGCTTTTCTGAGAGGTTCAGAGGGAACATAATATAATGCAGAGTTCTAGGCAATGTAAGAAATAGCAGTCTGAGTCAAACTCTTAAGACAATTTATCACAAGGGCACTGATTGACAGCAGTGACAGCAGGAGTTCCTGAACCAAGTCTCTTTTGGACTTGCAAGTTGATTCTTTCTGGACCATCTGGAAACAAACCTGAGAAATATGTCACCTTGATGAGCCCAGATATTGCCTGGGCCCTGAGATGTCTGGGTTTGCCACATGACTGTTGCCAGACAACTGTTAAACAGGCACAGAGACAAAACTTCCTTCTTACCCCATGGCTGTCATCACTCTTTTTTTTTTAACTTTTGTTTTTGAATGATTCTTGCTAAGAACTGCCAACCTCATGCTAGTGCTCCCAAGACTGCTGGAGATTCATTTGCTCTCCCTCTTAAAACACTGAGACTGTGAAGTTGTAGGTTAGGTGCTGAATAATGGTGCTTCTTCTGGCTAATCATAATTGGCACAGATGTCTGAAATGGTCCATTTTTATTCATCTCTTTTTTTTCTCAGGTCACAGGAAATGTCAGATATCAGGGTTATCAAAGGTACAAAAATTTACTTTGGAAAATAAGATTCTCTTTTGGTATCTTTTCCTGAACTGAGTTCCTCTTGTCCAGATTTTCATCAGAGCTATGGCGCGAATCTGTAGTGAACTTGACAGTTTCACCACATTGGAAGAGATAGTGCTGATAAACAGACTATTCATTTGGTTTGAATTTGTCCCTCATCTGCCTCCATCCCTTGTGGCTCTTTGGAGAGAAAAGGTGATGTCTGTTTTTCTGTGGGGTTGTTTTTTTTTTTGTGTTTGGTGTTTTTTTTTGTTGTTGGTTTTTTTTTTTTTATTTTTTTTTAAGCAAACTGTGATTACTAGGGTTTTACTCACAGAGATACAGCTGATACACATGTCTTGCCAAATGCAATACACTTAGGAAACACCCAGCTTCAGAGTATTCAGGGTCTGAACACTTCCAATCTACCCCTCACACTGGGTTTCAATACAGTGTGCGCTCCTTTGCCAGCTGAGTAGTTGTTTATGAGCATTGTTATGCTGTGCATACAGCCTGCTGTCTTGAAGTTGTTCTGAGAATTGTGCTGATGACCTACATTGTAAGGCAACATTTAATTCTGGATTTTTAAATGAGGCATGCAATTTATAAAATTTCTGAATAAAATTACATTCTGGATCAATGTGAGCAAGGAGATCAGTAAAGCTCCCATTTCTCTTTTCTAACACATGCAAAAAAAAAAAAAAAAAAAGAGTGAGAATTAAAGGTTCAAAAGCCCGAGATTTATTATTTTCTGTGCCAAGTGAAGGCTGTCTTCATGTTCAGTGTACAAAAGGCCATTTGGTTGTTACTGAAATTGCTGACTAAAATACCCAGAGCTGACACATTTGTCAGAAGACTGACAAGCATCTGATTCAATAAAGGTTTCCAGCCTTTTGTTTGACATTTTGGTGGTTGGTTATCATTGTAAAGGGGATTGTTAGTGAATTATTTTCATCCTGTAGCTCATGCAGATAAAACTTATTTTATAGCTCTGCCATCCCTAAAACCTAAAGCAATATTTTCTTCCTTTCCACATGCACTTAGGTGAACTTTGTTTTCAGCAATACCACTGCTTTGAGAGAATATATATTTTAAAATCTAACCTCTCAACAGTGCAGACCATTATCACTGCAGGCAGATGAGAGTTAAATCTGTGGGTCATTTCCCAACATTTCATTTTTGAAATACCTTCATGTGACAGGACATGAAGGTATTTTGTAGTTTCATCTTTTTGCAAAACCCCTAGTTTCCAGTGCCAGTCTCACCTCAGGTTTCTTGTTGAGGAAAGCAGATATAAGACATTTCCTTACTCAAGGCCTTTTCTGGCTGTGTATCCTCACCTGAGCTCTTGTTACATTGCCAACATCCCTGAGAGCCTATCGGCCTGTCACCCATCTCTTCCTTTACCACCTCCTAGTTTACATGTTACTTTCCCCTTTATTTTGTGACAGGCTCGCTCATGTAGGAAGTGTTGCTCTCCATCCTCTCTGAAGAGAAAACAGAGATGATAATCCATCCTTGGCTAAAGGAGATAAAACTATTGTATCTGTGAATTTAAGAAGGTCACTGGCTTGTTTTTCTGATAAGCATTCAAGAAGGGACTGATCTTAGACTTGCTGAACTGAACATATATTTCTCTATCTCCAGGAGAACATATGAAGAAGTTATGAACTCCAGTGAATCGGGAACATTCCATTCAATCTTCAGGATCTATTTAACTCCGAGTTTTTTAACACATTATCTGTCCTAGCTGCACTTCATTTCATCTGAGGTTAGCTGTTGTTTCTGCACCTAGATTTTTGTTCAAAGAATAGGCTCAGTTCTTGGATATCCAAAACTTCAAAGCTGTGTCTCCAAAATTTAGACACAGCATCTAATGTATTTTACATTTGGCTGAGATAACACTAGATATTGTGGCAAAAAAACCCCTTTCTGCCTTAAACTAGCTTCCTTAAACTAGCACTACAAGCTGGTTTATGATTTAGTCACTGCTCTATCCCCACTTTTTTTTTTTTTCAAGATGTCTCAAGGTTACTACACCTTCAGATTCTAGGCTGAGTTGGGCTAAGGACCATCCATTCTTCAGGCAGGCATCATCTCTATCAAATACAGTTCTCACAGTAATACACTTTTAGGATTTTTGGATAGTTCATGCCAGCATCTCTAAGTAGATGCCCTTTTCAGCATCTCCCACAGTTCTGCTTTGATGTGACAGACCTCCCCACAGACTTCCTGTTTGTGTGAACTATTTCAGCAGTCAGAATTATGACACTGGTTCTGAGAATAAAAACGCCACAGGAACATGTGATTGGATCTGCTTCTGAAGTTGTCATGTTTAATGGTGACAATGCTGTTATATTCTATGCTAAGAAATTGATATAGGTTTCCTTCTTTTCTTTGGGCACAGGAAGACATCTTTTGGTAAAATGGGAGTTTCAAATGAGTAACTTGGGATAGGGAACCCCTCTGTGATAAATACCAAGAAAAATGGTTAGGTTTTCAGATCCTTAAATCAGATGGTGTCACAAGTACATCTCAGATGCATTTCTGGCATCAAGCCTTTGTCTTTCCTTCTCCTCTGCTTGTCCAGAAGTAATTTTAGAGCCAGCTCCCCCAATCTGGATCTATTCCTTCTATAAGGTGAGGCATCCTTCTGTAATCACCTTTACCTCATGGCAAGAATGTTGACTCTCATCACTAGCACACCCCTATTGTTCCAAAACAAGTGGAGCTTACTGGCAAAATATGAAGTCTAATATTCTCTCTTTTTTTTTTTCCTCTCAGTTCAAACATGAGTATCTTCCAGAGGAAAATCCTTTCTATCACTGAAGAAATCATCTTTCTGCTCCGCCAGAGTTTCTCTGGCTGTCCTTTTAGATCATCACCCTCCAGGGCGTGCATAACCTTTGTATTCTCACACCATCTCCTGTGAACTTTGGGCAATACGTTTCCATTCTGGAAGGACCTCAGGGGAAACTGAGGACTCTCACTGATGACAGTTTTGAATCTTAGTAGTTCATTCACTGCTACATTGTATATCTGAAAGGGTAACTTCTGATTGCTATTATTTTGGCTTGCAAAGGGAGAGAAAGAACCCATATACTTCTGCCACCCCTAAATATTTTATTTCAGTTAATGTATTCCTGTGTACCCCTGCAAATTTCTTACCAAAGTAGTTTCCAAGTGTCACCTCAAGACAATTTTCTTTGCTAAATTCAATTCCTGTAGGACTGAAGCTGCACCTCATACCTTTGGCTTTAAGTGAACTCTTTCTTCTTACGTTTACATCGCTCCCTCCTTCAGATATTGCAAGGTCTGTTTGAATTAATAGCTACAGGTCCAAAGGAAAATCCATTTTCAGTCACAGCATTTTCTACCCTGACAGTACACTCCATTAGAGCTGAAACTATGTCTGGAGCATCACTGAAAAATGTTTTCTATCCTAGCATTTGCTTAGTACAGCTTTGGAGCTGAATCTCAGTGTTTTAAATTTTGCATTACTGCAACTCCCTGTAGACATGCCTTGGTAGGATGACCCTTCAATTACTTCCTGGATGAAGGACACCAATATCCTGATGACTGAGCCTGGAGTTCTTCTGAAGTAACATTTCGGTAGAAATAGATGTGGGAAGTCACTGGAAGAAAGATGTAAGTAACAACTTAGTAACTGCTGTTTGTACATAAGTGAAACGTGTATGTGTAAATGTTTTGAAGAACTCTAGTTACTGATAAGTAACTTATTTTATCAAATATGGACAGTGTCAATGAATTTGAACAACATAATGTGTGTATGCCTTGACAGGGTTGGAAAAAATCCTAGGGCTACAGCTTCTGGATGCTACTCAGAAGAGATGTTTTTTATTTTTGTGTTTTGCTTGAATACATTCGGTCACAACCACAGGAGTGGGGAGAAGGCAGATATATACCTCTGACACTTTCTAATGGAACACTGGTTATAGTTTCTTGAGTCACAGAGTTCTTTTGCATTTTTAAAGGAGTGAAAGAAGGACTTGTCCTTCTTGCAGACTCCATTCCTGACTGGAAGTTTCTCTACTAGTATTCTCTCCCTGAATGGGTGTCTGAACTGCTCTCTGCATTTCTTCAATCACCCCAGAATAGGGCCAGGACTGATGAAGCAGTGTGAATTAGAAGTTCCATTAGTAGCAACTGGAAAGTTTAAAAAAAGTTTGAAAGAAAGGCTGAAAATTTCAAAGTTGTTTCAAGGTTAGTTAATAATATAATTTGTACATCATATAACTGTATTATAAAAGTTAAATGAATGTAAGTCTTATTTTGTTGTAATTTGCAAAGGTCTCTGGTTTCCAGGGCTCTATGACATGTTTTTATTCCTAGTCAGTGTCATGCAGTATCAAAATATCTTACAATTTTATAGACATTTAGAAAAATGTCTAGTGGCTATAATTTGTGGTAGAGTTAAAACTGTTATATTGTACTGCAACTTTACTTTAGTCATCCTGACCAGACTACAGAATTAAAGTTGCAACAAGGATTAATTTTGAAGTAAATCTTTATGGTGAGTTTTGAGTCCACTTGAGTCAGAGATCGATTAAACTTTCAGTGTATGTTTTGAACTATGAGTGTGTGTGGGGAAAATGTGTCTTTGGGAAGTTGTCAGAAAGGACCCTGATAACCAGGTCCCCAACAAGCAGGAAATGGTAGGAGAATGTGAAGATTTGAATAAAACCAGTGTGTTCAATATGAACCTTTCCTGCTTCAGGAAATGTTGGCAGACACAGGCTTGTCTGATTTTGAGCATACCAGACTGTCAAGAGCTTCCTTAAGACAGCACTGCTAGGGTTATGTATAGTTAACCTAGAGCTTGTTGAGATTGTAAACATGAGAAAGGATCTGTAAGAAGTGCTATTTATGTGATACTCCAACTGAACTTGAAAAAGTCCTCTTGCTTCATGATGGAGTTCATTTTATACACTCAGTCCTTAAGGGGTCACTTAGCTTTGTCTACTACCCTCTATTTGCTGTTGTTATAGATTCCACTCACTTCTGCTTATAGCATGCCTCGATGAAAATCTATTAAAAAATGCTTGAAGCACACACTTGTATTCATGCCCATCTGTTCAGCTGACCTGATGCCCTTTAAGAAGTGTGACTTCACTGTGTGTTTCAGACAGACATATTTCCTAGCCAAGACTCACTTCAGAGAATTCTGCAAAACACAAGCAACAGAAGCTTCCAGAAGAACCTTCTGTGTGAAAACAGCACCAGTCTGGGACCACTACACAATGAACTGAGCCTGTCAATGAGCGTTCCAGACACTGTCTTTTTGATGTCTCCTTTCTACGGTCTTCTCTCTGAGCTTGGGATGGAGTTCATAATGAGCCCAAGATCTATAGAATGATGCTGGCCTCCTTTGTAGACATTGGAAACTTTGCTAATAACCATTCCTGTTCATGGAGTTCAGAATGGAGTTTTGCTGTATGTTTTGTCCTACTGGAAAGAAAACAGCTTCTCTTTCTTCTTGCTTGTCCTTGGTAGGAAGAACATTGCTTTTGTCTTGGAAATGGTAGCATCTACCTCAAGCATCTAAGACTCAAACCCATTTTCTCTTCCATCACCTCTGAGATGGGGCTTTTGTGTCTGTTGAAGATGATAGAGATATCTTCAGCTCAAATATGTTCTTTTTGTTTGTTTGTTTGTTTCTTTTTATTTCTGACATAACATCTTTTCAGGATGTATCTTAGAGTTTGGTCTATGTCAAAGAATTTGGGCTTTTGTGACATCAGACTCTTTGCAGCAGATACAGTGGCAAGTGGCCTTTCTTATCTTGAATTAATCTGGATTCTAACTCCCTATAAATTCTGTACTCAGAACTTGGTTGTGTCTGCCACTGATTTAGTCTCTTGTCTCTTTGTTAACCATTAAGAAAAAAAGGCCTTCCAAACCTGTTGGCTTGAATCCTATTCTCATATTTCAAGGAATAATATCCAAAATTTCAGAAGGTTTGGCTTTTCCAGAATCCTGGAAGCAGCTAGAAGGTTTTGCCGATTTGTATCTAATATATAAATTTACTGGTACTGAACTGTCTATTAGAAAAGTCTAACCCTGAAGTTGTATCTTCTCCTGAATGAAGAAATGCACCAGAAATAGAAACACTGTGATAATATTGTAGAATGCTTAGTCTTGTCTTCTCACTGCAATTTGAGTCCGCTGACCCAAATGCTAAGCAACCAATTAAATTATGTCAATCACAATGCTGCCATCCTGCAATAAGACAAAATGGATTTCTTTAATTTGCTCTGTTATATGCTGAATGGTTGGCTTCGATTATTTTTCTTTCTTTCTCCATCATTTTCTGGCTTTTTGTGGTGTTACAAAAGGCAAATTTGCATACCTAGTGAACAACAACGGATTTGTCAATCTGCCCATGCTTCACATTATTAGCAAGAAAGTTAGTTTTTTATTCTAGAATGTCTTGCACAAAAACCAGTGCTTTGATGGAATTATATGTGAGTGAATAATAGCTGAGACATATGCTTACATTGACTGTTAGCCCTATTTCCTGTTATACTTCAGGTAGTAACACTACTTCTTCTGCTATTGTGTTCTGCTAGCTGAACAATTCTCATAGAGCTGTGTCATGCCATGATTTCACTTTTAGTGAGTTTTAGCTGAGAATAAATATTGTTGTGCCTTTTGAGTGCAAAACAAGAATGACAGGATTCTAATAAAAAATGTATTTTAACTAAAATTGGTGTGGGGGACTACGGTGTGAGGATAGTGACATAATTTCTCTTACTTAGGTATACTTTTAAAAACTTCTGTTTATGTAAATATTGAAGGAATGCTTTCACTGTAATAATCACCCTTGAAAGATATGATACACATTATTTTTATTGATGTAGTAATTTAAAAAATAGCTTCAGTACCATTTAAAAAAATTTTGTAATCTATTTTATGCCAGTCAAGAATGTTAGTGCACCCAATCTGGAGAGTGTGAGCTTCTTACCAACTGATTTTTGTAGTATAAACCTGTACTAATTCACTGAGTGAATGCATTTTAACCTCTCTCAAGGTTTTATTGGTAGGTCCTTTGCACTTCACTTCTTTTGCTTTCTTTGTAAAACTAGTGGATCGCAGATATTTACTATGGAAAATATGCAATTTTATATTGTGGTTTCACATGCTTTTCTACAGATGTATATCTGTATTGCATATCCTTGTGAAATATAGCATTTGTAGTTTGAGGTTATGACTTGTACTGGACTGTCCTGAAATCATGTGATAAACAATCACCCAAGAATATAAAATTGTTGATATCGACATTATGAGTTTCATTTGGAAAATAGTCATATTCTCAGTTTTTATAACTACAACTTTGTGGGCAAGATGATTTTAGGTGAGATTTTTTGTAATGGCATAGTGTGAGTACAAGATTCCTCATTTAGACATCTCACATCTTGTCTAGATAGGCATATTATGAAGTTGAAGCAATAATACTGTGTGTGCCTCCATGTAGTTGTAGGCACCTGTAGCATATGAGTGCCAAAGCAAAGACAGTTTTTAAAAAATCTGTATTTCTTTTTATCTTTCATTTAAAAGGCTGGAAATCAATGTACTCTCTCTTTTTGCAAAATACATACTGTGCAAGTGAATTTGTATTCTAAGCAAGAAATACCTCTCACCACATCAACTTCCAGGCTAATGGTCTCAGCAAAATGGATATAGAATTTTTTTTCCCGTAATAGTAATAACATTTGCAGAGATGAAATTATCAAGATAGCCATTAATACTCCAAATTAAGTCTTACTTATAATCTTCAATATACCTAAGATATTTCTTGATATATCCCTTGGGAAATCCATACAAAATACTTTGCCTTGTTTATGTCTGCCAAATTGTAGCAAAGGTGCACACTTCTTTCTCTTCTCTCACTTTAGCTGGTCTTTGGCAGTTGGAAATTTTTGATAGCACTATGATAAAAATTGTCATGCACATCTTAAGGTAATGCAATGACATCCTGAATTTGTTTTTCATTCACATGTGTTAATTAGAAAGGCCTAATTCAGTTCATTAATTTGGGAGTTGATGACAAAGAGACGTGGCAGCAACTGTCAAGTTTAGTGTTGGAAAAAGAGAAATGGATGCTCTGGGCTTACGGTTAGATACATGTCGGACAGGAAAACCTGAATTCTGTTTTTTTCTCCAATTGGTATATGGGTTTTAAAGACTAGCAAAGTGAAGCCATCTGTAAGCATAATCAGAAACACTCATTACTGACTGCTAACTGACCTGAATTTTAACTGATAGAGGCAAATGCATGTAGATGTTTAGATGCATGTAAAGCTCACCAGTGACAAAAGGATCTAAGATATTTTCAGTATTTAGGAGAGCATTGAGACACCTAGTTCCCTTCCACATATCTAGGTTGAAAGTTCCTGTGGAAATTTTACCCACTGTTTTTGGTGAGACTTTTCATGCACTGAAGGGACTGTGCTAATGAAATAGGGAGAAATAAAACCTCTGTAGCAGTATGTTGCTCGACTGCCTTCTGTTTGATGTAAACAATTAAGCAGCTTTGTTTTCAATTACTATTACTGTCTGCTTGTGTCTCATTCTCATGTATTAGAGATGGTCTGGATGGTTCTGATAACATAAGATCTAGTTTAAATCTTTACTTGAACCTCAAGTCAAATGTTAATTGGTGTTTGAATACTGTTGATTTAATTATTTGGTCTGCTACATTTCTTTCAGAAAAGATGCTGCACTAAGGAATGTAGGTCTTTTTTGTTGCTTAACTGGGCACAAGAGATACTTGAAGTTTTAAAGGAAAACTTCCCTCTGCTGGAAATCTATCTGCCTTTGAAAGTTTAAATTTTATATGCTTCTGAAAGAGCATGAAAACCAGGTGAAAGTTTATGAGTATGTTTTGTTGTTTTTTGTTTGTTTGTTTGTTTGTTTTTGTTTTTGTTTTAAAACGTAATACAGAAGGGTGAATGTATAAACCTTGGAAGGGAGCAATGTACATATAATGCAATACAAATGGTGTCAACACAGCACTAGTTTGTATTTTCAGTACTGAATCTCCTGAGTTCTAGAAATGTGTATGTATGTGTGTGGCATTCCTATGCAGGAAAACTTGCAGAAATAGATTCTTCAACATTACAAGAATCTCAAGACATGAGCCAGATAAAATTGTACGTTTCCAGACAGTTAATGAAAATGTTAAATAATTCACGCAAATCATTGCATAGGAAATACTTAGAATAGGTTTTGTGAAATTTATTTTCAGTTTTATAATATACTCAATCCCCTTTTTGAAAATTGTAATTTGAAATGTTTCATTCAGTAATGCTTATAGGCATTATTACCCTGAATTAATACTTTGGCAGTTTAGAATGTTCTGTGTAAAACTTTAATGCCTTTGTTTTTATTAAAGTAATTTCAGAAAAAAAAAAAATGTCCTGCTCTTTGAGAGATCTTCATATCTGTTATTCTTTATCTAAGTCAAAGAAGTAAATGAATATGATGCAAAAACTTGTGATATTTTACCTTTGCCTGTGAAAACGTAAATGATTATTTAAGTCATTGTATGGCAATGCCCTACCAGTTTGAAAAGTATCACTAGGTTGAAAAGTCTTAGTACTTTCAACTCAGGGCTTATTGCATGGATCTGGGGTGGTGGGAGATGACTACCAGTATGTACTGCATTTATTTCTGTTAATTTAATTTCTATTTGACAGCTTTTAGAACT
The DNA here is from genome assembly GCF_003259725.1 of Athene cunicularia. Taxonomy (NCBI): domain Eukaryota; kingdom Metazoa; phylum Chordata; class Aves; order Strigiformes; family Strigidae; genus Athene; species Athene cunicularia. Next base: position 76,637,194 of record NW_020799095.1, read on the forward strand.
TAACTCTCATTTGCCCTAATATATGTAAAGAGTCACTCCACTGACTGTGGCATGAAAATGTCTTCATTTTAATTGCTGAAATGCTCTTAAGATTATTTGTGTCCACAGAGTAGAAGTAAAGCCATGCTAGTTAAATTAGAACAACTCTTGATTATAAACAAAGACCCAGGTGTCAGTATGTGCAGAAATTGAACCAGTTCCTGCTGGTTGTATTTAAACCACTCACAACACCTGTGCAGTCTTATTTCAGTTTTGACTGGTTTATTTTACATTTCAGTGAACTATAGATTTGAAATAGAATTAATTAAAAGAAAAATACCAACCAATTAGAGCATCAAAGGCCAACCATTTCCTGGGTTGTATTAGCACAAATTAGCCAGCAGCACCAGGGAAGTGATCTTTTATTGCTGTGGCACTTGTGAGACTTCATCTGGAGCATGTTGTCCAGTTTTGGTTAGGTTCCCAATATAAGACATTGACATATGAGAATGAGTCCATTGAAGGGCCATCATGGAGCACATGACATATAAGGAGAGGACTGGGTTTGTTCAGCTTAAAGAAGAGAAGGTTCAGAAGAGATCCTACTGGTGTCTGCAACTGTCTGACTGGAGGATGCAGAGAAGATGAAGCCAGATTCCTCCTGGTCATGCACAGTGGTAGGGTGATATGCAAAGAACAAATGTTGGAACATAGGAAACTCTAATTAGATAAGCATATAACTTTTTTACCATGAGGGTGATCAAATACAGTAACAGATTGCCTGGAAGATTGTGGAATCTCCACCATGGAGGTGTTTGAGACTTGACAGGGCACAGCCTAAGCAAGCAATTTTTTCGACTAGATATCTCAAGCCTATATTGTTCTGTGATTCTATGAAAATATACTGCCTGGAAACAAAATGAGCATCCATCCTGTACTCTGCTTTGCTTTCACAGGAGGATATTGCTGATCACAGACCAGAAAGAAGGTCTTTCATTCAGTTTTCTGACGTAAACTTGTGTAAGAATTTTCTCATTTGAACTGTTAACCGTACACAGATGTACATTAGATGTTACTTCACTGGTCACTTCTGTGGAGGTAAATGTACTGACTTATTAACAATAAATATGCACACATATATGCATGAAAATGGTTTGAAAATACTGGAGTTTCACAATAATAGTTCAATATATTTTAATAATCAGCTGTATTTTGACCATATTTTATGCTGGCTTTTTCCTGATATCTTTCTGAGATCCTGGGCCAACTTTGTTTGAGGTAAGATGACATTTAATTAAAAATGAACAGTGAGACTTTTCATTCTTCCAGACTTTTCTGGGAGTCAATTTTCTCTTTGTTTTCACATCAAGGCAGAGGTAAGCATTTCTGCTCTAATAAGGAGGATGATATTATAACCAAGACAAACAAAAACAAATGGGTGATAATAGAATATGTTTGAGTCAGTTTGTGGTGTAAATTAAACTTTTGTAATATTGCTGACCTTTATCTCACTGTAGCAAAGGCAGAAAGCAGCAGGCACTATACATGACTCATTTAACCTCCTGGAGCATGCCTGTGTTTTTCACCATGCTTGCTTTCAGAAGAGGAGAGGGAACATTAACGCTTTACAGCACATTCTGCCTGATCCTGAAGTGTTGTACAGGGCAGGCAGCCCCTGCCTTGCAACTGGTGTCACTTCACACAGGTCATGTTAATTGCCTGGCTCAGGTGACTAATTTAAAAGTAAGTTCTGATAGGAGCAGGAAAAATTGCTGCTGGCAATGATGAGCTTGAAAGGTCACAGGGAATCTTTGCTATGAGTTTCTTCCTGCACCCAAGGTTTGAACAGCGGAAAAGAGATGCTTAGACATATGTCAGAGCATGCTGTGTTTTAAAATCAGTCTCTTTTTATTCCTTTCATTTTCTTAGTTGCAGAAATCTGATGTAATGAAGCAATAGGTAGGCTTAATCTTTCTTAAATCAGCAGATTTATTCCTGTACTCCTGAAATAGGCTTTTAAGTTTTCTTCATGCTTAGATTTGTATTATTTTACCAGCAGTGCATAAAGGCATCACTAGTAGGAGATGTGAAGGTAGAAACAAAAGGCAGTGAAAGCTTAAAGGAAGGAAAGGAAATGTCAGTAATGTTGTTAGTGTCCTGGAAATTTCTACTTTCCTTTTCCTGTGAAAAATGTATTCAAAGAAATGCTTCACAGAATGTGTTCAGCTGGTATTGGAAAAGATTTGCTTTTCTTACCTGACCAGAACTGCACTCACTATATCCTGTGCTTTTGTTAGCAATGGTGCAACTGACTGATCTATATAGTAAAAGGTCGAAACTTTATTTTGTCAGTGTTTTCCTAATCATCTTTTGTTTCTTTCTTTGTTTCTTAAGGGTCTTTTTCCTAAAGAATATTTTTTTTTTTTTTTTTTTTTTTTTTTTTTTTTTTTTTTCCAAAAGATGAAGATGACCAGTGAATTAGGAATAAAAATTGTGCTTTATTTTGACTACTGAGTCAAAGGCTCCCTCTTGCAGACTTTGGACTAAAGTCCAACTATTGTCTAATCACAGCCCAGTTCCTGACACTGTCAGGTTTAAGCTGATCTATCCAGAGCTGTGGTTGCATCCAGATCTGTATACCTGTGTTATGTCAAGATGAAGTTTATTTCTCTAGTACTTATGTAACAGGTGCTTGAAGATCTCTCTAATGCCTTGCTGATAATGTTTGGATAAACTAATGAGATACTCTCACTTTTTTTCTGAGAAAAAGGCTGAAATACTTTCTCAAAAGTTTCTAAGCATTTCAAATTTAAACTAATTTTAGATTAGACATCTGCCAGGTGGTTTGAAGCTGTGATCACACTTAAGTTTTATCACCTACTTATTGTTGAACTCATTGTTTTTCTTTCTTGAAGAACTGCCCCGAGGCACTTTTAGTAAAAGACTTAATTAATAGGTTTGCTTTGTATTATATTGTCTAACTAAGCAGCGATAAGTAGAAAAAGTTTGCCAGTATGGGAATTCCATTAAGTAATACAGCTTTTAAAGGTCCATCTGGACCTTTAAAGTAATGGAAAAATGCTTCTCTCTCTCTCCCATCATGACATTACTTTACTGTGGAGGTACAAATGACTGTATTACAAAGGGAAATTGGAACACTATCCAAGACATGGAATCTCTGTGTGACAATACCTTTGATTTTTGCCCTTCTAGTGTCCTCAAAACTCTTCACTTCATGATGGAGGAACTTACTGAACATGTAAACTGGGAGGGATGCTGTAAGGGACCTCAGCACTAAGGGAAATAATATTCTTTTAACATACTTCTAAATTACTAATTGTTCAATCCTGCAGACATTAGAGCAGATAGATAACATTACTTGTATGGAGTTCTGCTACCTCTCTGTGATGTACTTTAAAGAGAAAAATTACTTATGCATGGGTATGCGTAAAGATGGATCCAAATTAATGGTGAATCCTTATAATAGAAAATGTACGTATTGATTAGTATGGTATAATCCTTCCAATATTTTAGATAAATTTACTTTTTTCTACTTTTGTTTGGTTTACCTACACAGTCTTAAAGCCGAGCACATTTAGGAAACTAACTTCCATAGTACATAGCAAAATGTCTGGTTAGTCCAGGGTGCTACTTTGTATTAGAACATGTATGGGATGTTTAATGAGAAAGATAAAAATTGGGCAAACATGGAGTAACATATTCTTCATATTGGCCATTAAGTACAGAAATATATTCTTCAACATCCATTTTGTGCTTTGAAAGCGGACACAGATGATGCTAAACAATCTTTTGACTGCATATATTGACAAAGTTTTTCTTCTCTCCTCTGTCTAATTTGTGTCTGGACAACTAGTAAGTGTCTTCCACTTCCCTGGGAAGCTTATTATCTTTCTTAGGGATTCCTTGGAAGACAATTTTGTGCATGGAGCAATGTCAGAATTACTTAAAGTTATTCTAGTCTTGTATTTGCAAACTAGCTGTGATAATTAACTGTAGGGTTAGAAAGCAATAGGATAATTGGTAAGAGTTTAAAAATGAAGTGATTCTTCATGCAGATATATATGTTGTGCTTGAGAGGGTTTTTTGTACAATATTATCAGCATGGCTCTGAAGACCAAATATCTAACCCACCGCAGAGCTCTTTATTTCTGCCATTGTGCTAAGAATGTGAGTGATAAAACCTTGGCAAATTAGCAGTCCAATACCTATGCTTTCCAGGGATCATATAATGGAAGCTTGTCTCTTTGTATTTACCATTGGAAAAGAGGGGAAGGAACCATTGCTTCATCCTCTGGGACCATTTTATCCTCAGCCACTCAGAATGATCCTTTTCCTCATGTATTCTACTAACATAGAGAGCACATTAGCAGCATCTGGTGAGATAACCAGACTTTTCTCTCCCTGAGTGCCAAAAGTGTTGACCTTGGGTTTTTATCTGCTTTTCAGAAATTTGTGCCTCTGAGAATGGGCCACTGTGAGTTATGGTTGGAAAAAAAAAAAAAAATCTAAGACTGAAATGTTCGTGAATAGGATATTTTCTTAGAAAAATGAGGGAAATATTAAATCAAACAGAAGAAGTCTAGAATTGAAGCCTCCCAGGAAAGTCAAAACCTCTGCTGCCAGAGAAGAAATACACAGTGGTCAGAGCTGCAGCTATGGCTCCAGTATTGCACAGCTCCAAATTCTCATTCTCAGAAACCCACTCCCAGCTGTCTCAAGTGCCACTCTAGTATGTTCTCGGATTATTTCAGTGAGATTTGAAGTGAATATGTATTTCACCATGTTCTATACTGAATTTTGGACAAGAGAATATTTGTTAACAGTCTATCATAAAAACAACTACTTTGTGGCAGGTGTGAACAGTATTCAGTGAAATAATCTGACATCACAAGAGCAGTAAGGGCTTCTTTATTTCCTCAGTTGAAATTTAAGACAGCTTCTGCCTACTTGCTGTCATATAACATAGTCTGTTGTTGTATGCATGGTCTGTGATGAAGTTCATGATCTCGTCCAAAATTGCTCAGTTTTCCTTTAAAATCAGGAAAGAGGTTTTGAAGCTTCATTCGTAACACTACATTTCATTCTGGTGTCAATGATCCTTGATATCAAAGAGTAATGTTTTGTGTGTTACACAGCCACAGTTGACATCAGTTCTTCAGCACATGAAAGAAAAAAAAGAGAAAGGATGGTGTAGTATGTTTAATTTTCTCTCTAAAATCACATTGTGGAATTTTGAAGTCTGGAAGTCAATGAGAATTGGAAGTAGCTGTTGTATGAAATGGGAGAGATATGTACACAGTTACCCCTGAAATCTAGAGTGTTCTCTCATCTCACCTATCAGTCAGGAGTATTTTTGTGATGGTATGCTCTTTTATTGGTAAATAATAACAACTGATATTCCCCAAGCCTCTCACTTGGAAGAACTATCTCAGGTTACCTCTGGGTATATAATTTTAAGGAATATTTGAAAGCTACATTTGAAAGTGGTTGCTGAATATTATCAGTAGCAAATGGGCTTAACACAAGAAGATACCTTTTTGAAGAACAGGTGTCAGCTATTTTATTCTGATCACCCTAAGGTGCTGTTGAATGATTTTATTGCCCATTTTAAGGATAAAATATAAATTCTTACAAGTTTATGGCAATAATCATCCAGCAGTAGGTCTCTACTGAAGATGTGTGTTACAGAGGAACAATGCAAGAAGACTCCCTCTTTTGAGCTCTCTGTACAGTGCTGCAGATCAGACCCTATGTTCACCAGTTCTCAAAACCTGTGTGAGTAAAATTTTAATGCTACTGAAATCAAAGGCAAAGCTCCTGGAAAGGTTGTTGGGCCAGAGTTTGAGCAGTCCTAACCATGTTACAAAGAGCCACAGGGATGTTCCCTCTTCTGAGCCATCTGACAGAGATAGTGAGCTGTGGTGGAAAGGGAACAAATGGGGAATTCTATCCAAAAGGAGCACAGAAGTCAGTGTCTTTGTAATTGGAGGAACCACAGAAAGCTTAGAAGGCAGGCCATCAGCTGCTTACTTCGGAAAAATATGAGCTCAGAGTTAATAAGGCCTGTTTATGACTCTGCATAACTTTCTTGTATCAAATTCAGCCTAACTGGTAATAGAAATCCAGACTGAAGTGGTCAACCTGAGGTTATAATTTGTTTTGTGGTAGTCTAGTTAGAAGAAACAGAACTGTGGCACCACTCTGATGCTCCTCAACCAACACGTGTGCTTCAGAATATCTGCCTAAATACTGAGGACAAGATTATGCTTCTCTAACTTAAGATGCCTGAGTGAGCTAGTTGTGCCATCTCCCTTATGGTCCATGGAGAGAAGAATGCAGCAGCAGGCTGTGACTCGTGGTCAGGTGTGTATCCTAGGATGAGATATAAAGTGTACTTTGATGTGCCTGCTCCTGCTTATTGACTACAAAGGTGTTCTGGGCAACTAGCTCAGTTGAAGTTTTCTGCTCAGTAGACTTCTAAGGTGAATGAAAACCAGCTGTATCCTTAAGGCTGACTTAGATCCATTTATAAATGCTTTCTGTGACCTTGTATTTCTGTTTGACCCTCGTTGTTGCTGATTAGACCAGTGTATTACAACAAAGCGTGAGTTCTTTACACATTAACTTTGAAAAGAGGCTGAAACACAACACAAATCTTGTGTATTTTTGTATTATAGTAGTTTTCTCTTTCCACTGTGGTTTGGATAAAAGAGAACCTAACATGACTTTTAATATTTCAGTTTCCACTTACACTGTTGTAATACTCCAAGATTAGCATAGTAAGGATACTTATACTGAGGATTACCATTTCAGGAATTGCACTGCATGACTGGTTATAATCACTACTACAGAGCAATACCTTAAGAACCTTCTGAGTTCATTCATTCCTACAACCCAGCTTGCTGACATCTTTGAATTTAGTAACAATAGATGTTCTGTTGCACTATTCAGATGATTAATGAAAATCTCCAACAATACTAGTGTGGAGCCCCATTAACTACATAGAAGTACTGTGACTATTATTTTTTCACCTTTTGACCTTGGTTGCTTCACATCCCTACAAACACAACATGAGATCATGCCAAAATCTTGATAATTTATGAATTCTACTGCCTTTCCATTATTCACAGGACATATGATTCTGCCGAAGATGCACATTACTTTGCTTTGATGTGACTTATTAATAAAGAACCTGTCTTAGCTTTATTTTTTTTTTTCTTTTTGTGCTATTTTTTGCACTTAAACATCCTTTATTCTAGTGTTTCTCTAGAAACTGATCTTAATTGAAAGTTCCCCGGATTTTTACTTCCACCCTTTTTAAAGATATGGCCTTTTTTTTTTTTTTTTCCTAGTCATTTGCTATTTTGTTTTCCCCTAAAGTCCTACAGTCATTTAACTATTGTATTTCAGCCAGGTTTTAAAGTATTTTTACATGAAATTCATCCAAACTGGGCAGATTGAGAATATTTAATTTAGCCTAATTTATTCTTCTCTTTTTTTATGCTGAACTCCTATGCTATAAATATAATCTCAACTAAACTTGGGCAATTACTATAGTTAATGTGTTTTTTTTTCCCTAAATTTTCCTTATTTCCAGTGCCATATGTCAGTAGTTTTCTGTCTTGAGTAATGGATCCGTGTTATAACTCTTTTTCCCTTACTAATAATAAAGATTTTTCTTTGTTAGCTGCATCATATTTTGTGCCTTGGTCTTCCTTTCATGTTTGATGTCACTAAGTCAGTAAGTCACAGAAGTCTGTCTTCTTTATATTGGATGTTTTGGTTTTGCCCTTATTCCTTTTTCCCCCTCCTAAACACTGTGAATTGTTTCATGCTTGCTCTTACCCAGATTTCTTTCCCACTGTTTTTTCCTCTTGACTAGAAGCAAAACTCTAAGAGTTTTCCAGATGTTTTCTTCCCATTCCCATATTTAACAAATGCACATCTTCTTGGGCACAGCGTTATGCACTTATGTTTGGGAAACCTCCACCTCTGGAAAAAGCTCAAGGAAGAAATGAAAATAAAAACTTAGAAAAACATAGTCTGCCATGAAACTGAATAAACAAGGATGTTTACTGAAAAGAAAACTGAAGATGTTATAGCCTTCGAGTATAAGAAGATGCTGCAAAGAAGAGGGAATAAACTGTTTACAGTGTCAGAGGAGGGTAGAAATGGGCCTAAATTTCAGTAAGGAAAATTCACATTAGATGTTAATTTTTCCTCAATGATTAAGACACTGAGGCTGTAGGAGAGATCATCTAGTGAGGCTGTGGAGCTATCTGTCACTGTGTATCTATAAACAGGCAGGCCAAATTCTCCTCTTTTTTATGGCAGAGGAATGGACTAAGTGATCTACTGAAGTTCTTTTTGGCTCTAATTTTCTGTTGTTCTAGGGAATCTAATCTAATTTTTTCTGCTACAGAATCAGGCTGTACATATTGTGAATAGAAACAGTTGTAGGTTTTATTTGCTGCTTTGTACTCTTCAGGCAACGCTGTACAATAATCAGTCAGTTGTACCTGTCTGCATCTCATGGGACAGTCCTCTGGCTGGCAGTGTCAAGTTACCTGATACAGACTTCTGCTGGGGTGACCCAGGTATCTGAATACAGCTGGTCTAAAGCCACAGAGGTGTTAAGATGAGATGGGAGAAAGGACAGGAGAGGGGCATCTGACAGGACAAGTGCAGAAGACACATGAAATGTTTATACCTGTGAACTTGACCGATTTGCTTTGGTTCTCACAGACCTCTTACATGAGACCTTCTTTTCAGGTCTCCTGAACAGAAGACAATGGAAAGGTCACATTAGTCCCCTTTCAGCCTTTCTTGTGCTATAGGTGGATTATAAAAATATATGTTCTAGACATTTTAATGAAAATTTGCATGTTCTCTGAATATTTTTAAACTTGGCAAAATCTTCCACAGTTATTGCTGCATGAAGTATTTGCTTGTGGTAACACCTTCATTCTACAGCTTGACTATGTATGGAGCTGTAAACCAACTCACTAGTTCTACCATGTTTGTGTTGACATTGCTATATAGAACAGCTTTTTTTTTTTTTTTTTTTTTTTTAAAAAAAAAAACAACCAAACCAACAACCAAAACATATTTTTATCATGGTATGATAAAAGCTGAAACAGAGCTCTTCCTTGTGGATACATACAGGGAAAGGAGAGTGTAGGGAGATTTTCCTTCATTTAACTATCTTTTCAGAGCTTAGACTTAATTATAGCATTTGCATTTTCAGAGGCTGTAGTTGGCACAAAGGGGAAGGAGCAGAGAGGTCAGGGCCGTGGCTTTGCTCCTCTGACCTGACTGGCAGAGGCAGAGGTGGCACAGCATGCGCCTCTCTTGAAAACATGGTAACAGTGTTCTGCCCCATTCCATGTTGGCCAAGGATCTTTCCCTGGAGCTTGGTATCTTAATTTCAGGTTCAGCATAAATCTGTGTCTCAACATGTCTGCATCAACTTTCTTAAAACTCAGGTTATCACATTAATCAAGTTCCATCAAACCTAAATGATTTGGGATTCACTCTGCAATATCTTCTATGCTTTTAGCAACTGACATTGTTGAGATAGCAACTATTCCAACACATCTTGAATTATCAATTAAAAATCTGGTATGCTTTTGTCTGTTTCAAATAGCAGAACTCGACAAGGAAGATTAAAAGTGAGAAAGAAAGAACTGGCATATGGGAACCCTACCTCTGTTGTAAAACACTGAATTGCTATGACAATACAATTATTTTTGTGTTAGTTTGTATAAATTCTGCTCATCTCTTGGAATACTTTTTCACAAACTTTAATGGTCTATAAATCAACAGAATTACTCTCGTAATTGTTTGTCAATCATATCAGTATCAGATAAGTTTTTACAATAAACCTCTTTTAAAAGAAGGGGAATATTTGGGTGGATGAGAGCCTTAGGACTGATAATATTTAGATATGATCTTAAGACATTTAAAAAATTTAAGTAGAGTTTGGATGGGGCATATACTATAAAACATTTAAGTAAAGCATGAATGGAGTAGAAAACCAGCTAAGTAAACATGTATCAGTTTGAAATATGTTCTTGCAATACAAATTTCACTTATTTCAGAGGTATCCACAATTATCATAATAATTGCTCACCATTCTGTACTACATATGATGTGATTGTTTACTGCTTAGGCCTTCAGAAACCAGACATTAATATCTTTATAACTTTTTGGGACAGAGGGAAGAAGAGCACCAGAAACTGTAAATAAAAGTATTACTTGTATGCAAGTCATCTGTAAATTCTGGCCTGTAAATAAAATCTAGCACTCTTGAGTTTTTTGAACAGTTATTTTATCAGTGGCGTAATGGTAGCAAGATATGCTAACCCTTCTGAAAATTTTTCAATGTGGTTAGTGGCTATTTTGATTGACAACTTTATTTTTGATCTCTGACCATCACTGTGATGCTACTTTGTATCTTTGTTCTGTAGATACACTATACCTTTTTCCATAGCAAAAATATGCATATCAGTTAACAGAATATCTTAGCACTATATAGTTTGCAGTCTAAACATGTCTCTGAAGAAATCTAGGTCTCATATTCTGTTCATCAGTTTTGTTGTATTTTCTCAGTTCTCCATGAGCTCAGTCCAAACTGTACCTCTGTGCCATATGGAATGCTGGAACAGAAGTTGTGCAGGAATCTAAATAGCAGAATCTATAAATCAGAAGAGTCTTTAGAAGCTGATGGAAGAGGGTCTCCAAGTATTGTGGTCATTATCTTACAACCAAGCAAAACAAAAAAAAAAAACCTGAACCATAATTCTTAAGCATTAATGCTGTGTGGAATGTAGAGTTTCATGTTACATTTGTATGCTTCACTATACACATGTGATATGTATCAGGGTCCTGAGGGCACTAATAGTCCTTAATGGCCCTAACCAGCCTCACCTGGGTCTTTACCTGCACCCTGTGCTCATGGGCCCAAAAGCCCCATTTCAGCTCAGTTTGGGGCTCATTGTCTGTGCCTCAGCTGTGTTGTAGGTATATCTGTGGAGAATGCTGTCTTTTGCTATTCCCAGGTTGTTGCTTGGATTTCCCACCTTGACATCAGATGTGATTTGCTGCCCTGCCCTTGTCTGGCAAGTGCTGCTCTGCTGATGAAGCATGGTGCTCTCACCAACCCATCTCTGCTTGCCTGCGCTGTAGTGAGTGGGGACCCTGTCTATTACGTGGTTGCTCTTGGCTCCTGGCTGCTTCTCCCTGATGGATGAGCTGCACAGCCCTCTCACCGTTCCTGTGTGACCTTCAAGGAGCTATGGATGGAGTGCAGAGGTAGCTTGAAGCCTTTCAGCTCTGTCTCTTAGCTATCTGAAAGGAGGTTGCAGAGAATTAGTCTCTCTAACCAAGTAATAAGTGATAGGACAAAGAGGGAATGGCCTCAGATTGTGCTAGGGAAGGTTTAGACTGGATATTAGGAAGCATTTCTTTACAGAAGGGGTTGTTAGGCTTTGGAATGGGCTACCCAGGGAGGTGGTGGAGTCCCCATCCCTGGAGGTTTTTAAGAGTCGGGTTGACATAGCACTGAGGGATATGGTGCAGTTGGGAACTGTTAGTGTTAGGTTAATGGTTGGACTGGATGATCTTCAAAGTCTTTTCCAACCTAGACAATTCTGTGATTCTGTAATATCCTCTGCTCCTTCAGCTGAGATTGGGTGAGAGTATGGGGATTTATCAGTTGCTTGCAGCTGACCTTTGTTGCCTTCCCAATGCCCAACCTAATGAATATTAGTTGCTCAACAGAAATAACTTCCTAGATCTTAGTGATGACCCTGGACTGAGCCATCCTCTGTATGTGGCTGCTTGGTGTAGCCATGCTCTAGGAGTCTGATGTCTTATTCAGCTTTTTAGAGTAGCTTTTTGGGGACTGTATTCGTGCAACTGTGTCAAAGGTTGTCTTCCTGGAGTTCTATTAAGGGAGTCAGTTGGCTTCTGCTGACACAAGTCAATTCATGGAGCTGGCTGTGGAACCTGAATCTCTGAAATTGTTGGGAACTGCTGATTTCCAGCAAATACACCTGTGTTTTACTTTGGTGCAGGCATATTTTCTCAGCTTGGTAATATCATTGCATATATCAAGGTAACTTGTTTCCCAAAATTAGCCTGTTGCTTTCTCAATGGTGAGACATTTGATTTTAAGCTTCAGCTGCAAAACAGGATAATTATCTTTAAATCTCTTCACTCATGGTTGATTTTATTAATAAACCTTTGTGACTTCTGTTCTTAAGTTAATGTGCTCATTCTTGGCATAAAATAAAGCTCTTTGTTTTTGAAATTGCATACTATAGATAAAGCTGTATAGACATTAAGTTTGCTCAGATATAGCTAGCTTTAAACACAGCAAACAAACATACTCGAGCTGTTATAATCAGATAGGGATATCTTTATTTTTAGGATTATTCATTAATTTGCAAAAGCGTTTGTTAAATGTCTTTCCATCATCAAAAATAAAAATTCTTTGCCGTTCATTTCTTTATCTATGGATTATTTTATCAATTGCTTTCTGTGTTTCCTTGGACTTTCTAAAACCAGATTTGCTTAAATGAGGAAAAGTAACTTCCTTCTAGTACCTTACAGAATTTGGAAAGAAGTGGACAAACTTTAATTTATCCACTTTGGGAGCACATGGTAGTGCTTTACAAGCTATTTTGATGTCCTAGGCAGTCTTTTTCAGGATTTCCAAGAAATTAATAATTTAATGCTTTAGGCTATGATCAGCTTCTATTGTCTTGTCACATGATGTTTTGCATTTATTTTAGCTCAGCATGATGATATGAACATCTATTACTTATCCAGCTTAGTTTGTGAGGACCACTGAATGTAACTTTATATTGTTCATAAAGCTGATCAGTGATTATGGTTCACAATGAGGTGTGTCAAATCTAAAAAGATACTGGGTCATCACTTTTTGTACTGCAGTTCTGTGTAGTTATAAAGTATATTAATACTCAGAAAAGATAGATTTAGAGTGTGGCTTTATTCCTGTGAAAATCAAGGTTAGCGTCTTCCACAAGTTCATCCTGCCACAGTAAATGTGTGTGTTGGAGGATTTTTCATCATGTGCTTTTCCTCTTTCACTAGGATTTATTAAGGACAGTGCATACTGTTGCAAAGGTAGCAATGTTCTCTGTAAAGAAGGGTGGTGAATTTGTTGTTTATTAGCAAAGGATGGAACAGGAGCTTCACATCTGACTCACAAAATATGTTGCCATTCTGTGCCATGAACCTTCTGTAAGGGACTGTTGCTTTCTGTAGAACACTGATTGCCTGTAGAGTGTGCTTTTACCTTTCTCCATGTTAGCAGGTGTTGGAAGTGTGGGAAAAACAAAGCTGTGAAAAATCTGCAAAACATATGTTTCCTTAACACATGGTGCCCAGAACAAACACAGGACGGGATGGGGATCCAGTGATATGTGTTGCTGTGGTATCAAGGAGGAATGCAAAGTGAGGTAGAGGCTGCCTGGTCCTGTTCTACTTTTCTCAAGGAACATTTGACACGACTGTGCAGACTTATCTCCTGCTCTTCCCCTTTTCTCAAGGACTGTTTTGCAGTACTCTGCAGACCTTATCTCTTAGTCTTCCACTTTTCCCACAAAAACAGTGCATACCTCGCACCAGGGAATGTGCTGTGTCTTTACTCAAGAAACAATGGTTTGACCACAGTCCCACCCACTCACACACATATACTTAGATAAATACTACTCTGAGTTTGTATCTAACTCAGAGGGACGATAAACTGATACAAAATCGGAGGGATAGATTGATGGGTTTGTGCTCCTGACCAACTCCCTCCACACCCCCCCAGAAGGGATGACTTTTGGTAAGATTTGGGCAGTGAGCTATGTCAAGCAATTACTCAGGAACTAAGTGTGTGTGATTGTAATCTGTTTTTTGTGTGTAGTGCTACATAGCCAACCTGCAGTTTGTGCATTTTTCATAGGCAATCTCAAAGAATCTGTAGACGTTGCATAAGAATAAACCATACTTATTCGACAACCTGACTGCTTCTCTTGAACGCAACCGGACCTACGGTACTTGGGCTGTTTGTGCATCTGGTGTCAGGCCTATAGTTATGCCATAACTGGCATGCCTATTCAGAGATAAATCCAGCTGCCCCTAGCCCCTCTAATCTCTGAGGACCAGCTAGAATGCAAGGGGATTTATCTCTTACCAAATTAATTAATTACCTTAAATGCAAAACCAGGTATGGGTGAAGCTTGGTATTTTCCCTCATAGAGCCTCCTTGTCTGGGAAGCTCCAGAACTGGTAATTATCTGTGGACTAAATTGTGTACTAGTATCAGAGCATGCTGAAGCTCTCTAGGTGAGTACTGTGCCTTCCTGCTAGTTCATCTCAGACTGCTCCTTGGCATCTCTTAACTTCTTGTAGTCTTACACTAAATTCTGTGTCAGTTCCTGTCTCTGTTTCCTTTCCTCCCAGCACCTTGTCAAACTGTTCTATAAAAGGACAGGGACTTTTGCTAATGGTCTGACAGTTCTTTCTGAGGTGTCTTTTCAGTCAGTAATTTTTAATGCCAGTTTGTGGTTGCAGTGGGCTCTGGCTTTTCATCATTCAAGCAATTATCTCTCTTATTTTTTCTTTTTTGTTTTTTAATTTCTCTCTTGCAACGTCTTTCTACAGCTGGTTCATGACAGATCACTCATGTCTACCAATCTGGATGACTTTTTCAGTCCTATTCCACCTAGACAATATGTTTTTCTTGCAATACATCCAGCACATGTTGTTGCTATGCACCAATCACAGCTATGAGGCTGGCTCATTCTGGAGTTTCTGGCAACACTTGTTATTAAAAGGTCCCTAACCAGTACAGAAGAACTGGGGGGAAGATAAATATTTATATTGTATTTTACAAAGACATAAAAATAGACAAAAGCCTTATCTATCTCTCGGTTCTATCATCTTAATTCAAAATATCTTGTATAGCTCCTCCAAAAAGGCAACGTTTCCCTGTACAGACATGGGATGAATTAAACCTCTGTGTCATCATCTTCCTTAGCTTAGAAGTAACCTTGGGACTACTCGATGGTTTTTGTGGGAATTCTATGTAGAAGAATGTGAAACAGCTGCTTGTGGAATTGTTTTTGCTGAATGCTACTGTCCATACTTCCTGTTAATCCTTCTTCAGAACAAAATTTGGGCATGCCTCTTCTGGGATTTCATTTTGCAGATCAAAGTGAGAGCTGATTCAGGTACAGATACCACTTTTCTAACCACGTAACTTCTAGATTTGTTCATATTGGACAAGTACAGTGCATTTCTCAAACGCTCTATCAGTGAATTCAAGAACAGAATGCTGAGGACTTTGGTTTTGCCTTCATTCCTGAAATGACTTTAGCTTTTATCAGTGTGTTACATATTGCAACCTGGCATGTGATTTTTCTTCACCATTTATTAATATATAATACATTTCAATAAGTTTCAAAACAGCAATAGATTTGCAAAGGGGAAGCATACACAATCATTAATTTTAGGTGGAAGAAAACGATGATCTGATGAATGAGTTGCCTCTCTGTCATGAACTGACCTTCCTCCTCTTGGGAACAAGATGCATTATTCTTTTACTTAAATCTTTATGTAAATATTGTGAGAATGAGCTGAAAATCTGAAAAGTTAATGTTGTTATATGAGTGCAATTCATATACAGAGAAGAGAATGATAAAAATACCAGAAAAGACTTTTAGCTGGGTTCTGCAAGGCAGTTATACTAGGCCCAGTTCCACTAAGTGCTTAGGTACATTAATGGGAATAGAGTACTAAATATTTTTATGTATCACCTATAGCCAGCCCACAAGAAATAGTGAGTAGAGGTGTGTATGTCGGGGACTTGACCTGCCCTCTGAGGATGTGTCTGGGATTTGCAGTCCTGGTGCCCTGTGAGGTGTTTGTCCTCTAGCTAATAAACAGCTGGGGAAAACCAGATTTCTTTTGGGGGGAAATGTGAAAGGAGGTGATGTATTTTTGTCTTAACAAATCAGTGGGAATACTTTTTCAGGATGGGGAAAACTTTGGTGCTTGCTGCTTTTCTCAGCTGAAAGGGATCATACCTCTCTTTCTCAGAGATGTGTACTCGTTGCCATGCAAGGCTTTGATAGGGAACTTCTGCCCTCCAGTTGTATCTCTACCAGTGTACAAGAAGAGAGTTAGCCTTCTCTGGGCCTGAGTGAATGAATGCAGGGGCAATTAAACTATAATAGGACTTTAGGTTAGGTACCAGCAAATAGGTGTTAATTTTAGGCTGGTATTGAAACCATCATAGTCAATGATGCAGTCAGCTAGTCAGCAGTGATTCATTTGACCAACATGTGTGCTGGAGGATGAGTTACTTGCCGTCTGGGCCCCTCTGGCTGTGTTGGCCAGCCCCCTCTTGTTTACAGAGGGAACCTAGATATCTGAAATAGGAGATGAATTCTGTGCTTGGTGTTCAGCTGGAAATGTAAGGTTATCCTGTCCTTGCTTCCAGGTCAACTTCTGTATTTTATCCAAGGTTTGCTTAACACAAAATTCAGTATAAGAAATCCTGAAGCTAGGCAGTGTGCTACAGTTATATTTGCAGAGTTGTGATCTTGTTGGCATACTCGGAGATGGAAACCACTCTAGTGCTTCAGCAAACTGAAGAAGGGGAACTCTGTTTCTGAACCCTGTTCAAGCTATGGCATGAATGATGTACCAGCAAGGCTGCTGTTCAGACCTGAGACACTTCTGGGCATGCAGTTACAGTTCCAGGGCTTCATATCAGAAACTGAAGTGCATGTAGTTTTTGGATGCCTTCAAGATTAGGTGGCAACTGAGTGGAAAGACAAGGCAGAAGTGGGTTGTAGACTGAGATCTAGCTGTTTTCAGTATTGTCTTAGTCTCATTTTATGCACTTTTTTTTTTTTTTTTTTTAAATTGACCTTCAGAAATGCAGTTCTGCAGTAAGTAGATCTGGTTTTAAGCACTTCAGTTCCAACAGCTTTCTGAAATATAGTCTTTTGTTGTTTTTTTTTATCTGGGAATAGCTTTATAATTTTATCCTTTTTTTTTTTTTTTTTCCCCCCCCGAAGGTTATGTTATACAGTTACTTAAGGAAATATTCCTTCTGCCTGTGTTAATTTAAGACAATAGTAAACTACAGGTGATCTTTAAATGGGCTTTTTTCATCTCAATTTCATAGAGCCTAGTGAACTTTTTCTTTCAATTCTCCTGTTTTCTCAGTTGTTATTTTATGGTTTTTGCCTTCCTTCTGATGCTGTCACACTCCACATTGTCTACTCATATTTGTTTTATTTATATGCATTTTTTTTTTATTATTTGGCTATTATTTGCTTTTGAAGCTTTTAATTAAAGTTCCATTTTTATGCCGTTTTTATAACTTTTTGCCTGGAAGGAACTATAGCTCATTTACTGTCAGTTTCTTACGGATTTCTTTTTTCCTCCCATTTCAGAAGGTGATTTCACTGAAAAATCGAAAGCACATGTTTGCATATATTGATCAATCTGATGGGCATTACTATTGTCAACTATTGATTAAATCCTTTTTGTAAGTAGTTCTGGATCTAATATTTGGTGCGATGAAGTACTGTCTAATTGCAATGCAGAGTTTGATCCTTAATACTGCTTGCTATGTTCAGAAGACTTTGGTCGCCTTTTTTTAAGTGATTAATTAAAATAAATAATTTACAGTTGTGTGCCATCAGCACATTTTTCTGCCTTGCTGTCTGGCCTCATTTTTGCTGCATATTATAGCTGTAATCACCAAAACAGCTAGTGAGATGATAGATGGGTCCAAGACCCTAAACAAACTTCACCCTAGCAGATAATGTTGGTTTTTTTTTTTTTTTTTCTTTCTGTTTTCCTCGTTGTGTTCTGTTTAGATTTGTATTTGTGTGTTTTGTTTTCTTCCTAGGGGGTATACCTGGTTATGCAACGTGGACGCTATCTTGCCCTAGGCTGATTTTACGTTTGGTTTGGGAATGGGATTATCATGTGTTCCCTGGGCAGAAGGGCTTCTGCTTGACAGGAGCTGACAGCCTAGTAGTGTAAATTCCAGCTCCCTTGTAAGGACAAGTCTTTTGGTGAAAAAGAGGCTGAAGACATGATAGTTTTGTGTGTATGACGGGTCTGATAAACACACATTTAGTTTAGCTTTACAAAAATACATTTGGATATGTAAATGGTCTGTCTGGAGCCAACTCTAAGCTGCTTTCTGGATGTTATGCAAGGTTTACTGCGGTGATTACTGAACATTTCCACAGAAGGGTAGCAATTACCACTGCAACCCTTACATTAGATGACACATACACAAGTAAAGAAATTCTGGAAGAGAAAAATAAACCTAGTTTGAAGAATACCCACAGACTAAAACTTCTACGAGCAATGCATAATGAGGAAATCAATGAAAATTAGGTGCTAGATCTTTAAAGGATTTCCAGTATCCACTTGATCAGTAGAGGACAGCTGTGGAAGGGGACAGATGTCTGGAAGTTTGGGATGAAAAAGTAAAGCAGGCCGTTCCTGCTGGGTATTGGCTCCTTTGTGCAGTCTGCATTGCCTTCCCTTTCCTCTGGCTATACTTCTCTTTCAGGAGCAGTGTGTTTCTGATCAGATTTACAGCTAGAAAATGATGGGATGGATAGGAAATGGAGCTGCAGGGCACATCCTGTCACCTGCACCCATGTGCTTTTCTACAACTCATAATCTTAATTGAAAGCTGAGAAGGAAGGTAATGGGGGACACAAGCGTGGTATTTTTCAGAGCTAGGTTAGCTAGATCTTGAGGCTGTTCTTGAGGAATATGGAGATAGTGGTCTGTGTATGCTAGCAGCCTTCCAAGGAACCTTGGAAGCTTGGTCTGAGTAGGCTACATATACTGGGTACAAAAGCAGTTTTCTTCCTGCACAAGTACCTAAGATGAGTTTATTGCTCTAAGTACTAGCTGTGCCTTTTTTCATTGTGTTGAACAATGTTTTACTTCTCTTAGTGGTTATTATTTGACTTCTTCCCCGATGTATTTGTCACTGCTGTGCTTTTTCAGAATCATATATATTTCAGGGAATTGGTTATTTTCTTGTGAGGCTAGGGGCAGGAAGGCAGAGGAAAATTTGGGTATTTCCAGTTATTTCCCTTTTTTTAAGTGTCTTTTTGTTTAAAGTTTTAATTTAAAGACAAATAGGGTTTGGCCTTGGAGCAGATGTGAACTTCACAGATTTTGGCAGCGCTGAGTGCATGATCATGCTCATAAGAGAAGGAGAAAGAAGGGAAAAAGGAAGCAAAGAGGAGTTGGATGGAAAGATACTCTGCAGCTGAAAGATATTAGTACAACCAAACAAACAGTAAACATGTCACCACTTCCAATGCTGTCTACTCTAAGTAAGGCTCATGCCCTGACAAGTACAGGGAAACATGGGAATTACAAGATGTGTGAGTTCTACTCTGATACTAATTCCACATGCAAATTGTACTTTACTTCAAATGTATGGTCTAGCCATTTCATTACTTTTTTCAATTTTCTTTATATCTCCAATTTCAATGCAGAGTAGTTCACCTTCTCAAATCTGTAGTTTCTCATATCTACTGTCTCTTAGGAAAATGGGATAAAATTTGTATGTAGTTTTGCCTGATAACTTCAATGAGTTCTATGTAGCATCTGTGTGATCTGTGTGCTATTAGCATTATCTAATATAAGATTTTGTGCATTATAAGTGAACTGTTAGTATCTTGAATGCACTAGTAGCGGTCATTTAGCTTACTACTTACAGGTTTTAACACTTCAGCATCATGGAGGAACTAATAGAAACTAAGAAGTTTAATAGTTAGCTAGGACAGAGCATGAGTTACAACAATGATATTGATTATTTGAACACAAACAAATTCTAGGTCACATTTTCTTAAATCTTGGGTTTTTTTTCAGCTCTGAGAAAAACAGTTAAAACCCTTATTATGTACATAAGACAAGTTATGTCAAGATAGAATGAAATGCCACAGAGCTTGCTAACATATTTTCATCTCAATTTGAATTTTCCGACTGTTGGTTTTTTTTTGTTTGTTTGTTGTTTTGTTTTTTTTTAGGTTCATGGATGTTTTAGGATAAAAATAAATTTTGATTTCTGCTGATGTTAACCTATCTCATTAACTCAGTTTTTAAACAGAATTTCATGCATGAACATAGATATGAAAAATGCAAATCAAACAACAAATATATTTTCTATATTTCCTCTCAGATTTTTTCCTAAAACCAGAATTCCATATTTGACAACCGAATTTGAAAGCAGAGGGAACTCAGATCTGTTAGCTACTGATTTTCTTTACATTTTTTTGGGTGATGTTTATAGAAAGTTGGGGAGAAATTAGTAGCAAGGGATTGAATTAGACTGGAACAGTGTTCCTTCAGATGTAACATGCATTAGAAACAATGTAAAATTGAGGGGCTCTAATGCTGTGACAGTAGAAGACTAGATACAGAGCTTTAAGCAGTAAGTCTTTTTTTTCTAATTTCCTTCTGAGAAAGATTGAATTCTGAACTATTTACAATGACTAATTCATTTTTCTCAATATTAATTACATAGTTTTCTTTTAAACACTCTTATATCAGACAGTGAAGGCCTTGGGACATTTGATTTGTGCTTAACCTTTTGCAGAGAATACAATCTAGTCAGATGAGCTAATTGAAACAGAGGTGAACAGAAGATATGGCCAGTTAAGCAGCTGGACAATGGAAGTGTTGCCAACTTGTCTGAGGAGTATACCCATCTGGCTGAGGGGACTTGCTCTCACTCACTGAGTGACTAAAGATGCTGCTGCATCTTGTTTGCCATCCCAGAACTCACCACCCCCTTGGCAGATGTAGTAAAATGTGTGTGCATAACGTCAACAGGTTCACTTCATGATCTGATGTTTTCACACAAACCACACCTCTATCAGTGGTTTAGGTTGCTATATGGCGTTGTGAACCAGAGCAACCAAATCACATGCATTTCCATCTGTTGTGTCATGATAACCTCTAGAGAAGGGTGATGTGGAGAGTTAGGGGTGGTGATAGATTAAACCATTCTTGCTCCATTTGTCAAAGGTCTTCTGCCAGAACTCCAGTTCATGAGTCTAAAGACTATGTTCTTCATATTCTCTGATATACAAGTTGGACATGAAAAGAATTGTTCATACTAAAAAGTGTTTTAAATGGAGTTTGATATTACAAATGATTTTATATGAGGTGGTATCAGGAAAAAGCAGAGTACTAGACTTGATGACCTGAAAATGCTTCTGAGGATAGTTTGAAGAGTCGGTATCAATTGTATAATCATTTTCCAGTTTCATTTATATAGTTCAGTTGCTTTCATACTTGTATATCTTTGGGTCATATGAACATTTTTTTTCTCTTCCAAGTGTAAGCTTGTTAAGAATTAACACCATACACGGTCTTTCACTTCTGTTTTTTAAGAAAGCTTTTCCACATGCTTTTTAATATTCCTTGAGCTGTCTTGTTTCAGTACGCTGTCCCAAACCTTTCCATTTGCTCAGGTGTAGCCCAGCTTTCCTTTCACATCTCTAAACTTTCGTCAGCAGCTTATATTAAAAAACATAGTCAGAAACATTTGATGGTTCTTTTTTTTTTTTTTTTTCTTTCCTTCCTCCAGCAGAAATGTAAACCCCATAGCTGCTGTAGCTCTAGAAAGAGTGCATCAAGAAATTTGTATTCACACTACTGCTTCAGAGAGAGAGAGAGAAATTTGATGTGTGCTATTTCGGTGGCTTCCTATCATCCTCAACCTGGATGCAGCTGGATCAGCTACTTGTTTTATGTTACTAAAGGAAGTAGCCCTCCCCCCACTCTTTTAGTGCTAAGCAGCAGCTTGGACCTTTCATGAGAAATGTAAGCGAAATTCTCAGTTGAACTGAAAGAGCATCTGGGAGCATCTGTGGTGACAGAATAGACCTCCCACCCTTTTCCCCTCTGGCCCCGGTGGAGCCTGAGTAGCAATATGCTTTCATGTTCTGCTGAAATACTCAAGCTGGAGCTGCCCAGTGCTACTGGAAAGCTCTTCCATGGAAAATGGGATGATCAGCAGAGTGGGAATCTGTGTGGCAGGCAGGGAGAGACGATGTGAAGCAAAGACAAGAAGGAGGCCAGAGCAACAAAATTTGTGTTTCAAATAGTTCTTTTGGGAAGCTGGTGATTTTCATAGTTTCTCTGTTCTGAAAGCATTTACAGCAACAAAGTACTTTGTGGTTCATTTCAAGATATGAACTTGAACCAAATGATCAGCTTATTCACTATGACTTCCTTTAACCACGTCCAACCAAGATTTTACAGAGATTGTTTTTGTATTCTCTCTGTAGTAAGATTCTACATTGATTTAAGCATTTTCAGCGATGCTTCCTTATCATGATAAAGATGTCTGCTCCACCTGTTTCCTAATTAGCCATTATTTTCTCTCACTTGTGCCTGTGAATTTAATATTTTAAAACAGTCTAAGTCTCCTCACAGTGAGAAAAATAGCCATCAAGGGATAGTTAAAAATTACTGTAAATCTCGTGTCCTTGCTAAGTAGTTCTATTTTCCTTCAAAAGCTTCTGCCAACAAAAGCTACACCCCAATGTCTACACTGACTTTCCCATTTCTTAAAGGTAGGGACCATAACTGGCACTTTGTAGAAACAGTGATTAATTCATAAGAGGTAGCAGATTATTTGAAGCACAGGTATCATGTGTTAAAAAGACTAAAAACCATTCTTTATTGCAGCATGCTCTGAAAGGGTCTGCGTGAATTAAATTCATTGTAGATATGAAAATGTCTTGGCTGAAAAAAAAAAAAAACTTTACAGCTATGTTTAGAGAGAGTTAAAATAATGCTGTCCATCTGTGTTGTACTTTAATGTAATTTGACCAGCTAATAAAACTGGAAATGCATTATTGAAAACATAACAGTACTACTGTAAAACTTTTCCAGAAATACCCAGGAAGATTTTTGTTTGATAAGATACTGCATTAACTTTTCTTCATGAAACTAAAACCCAATCCCTTTCATTCCCTTAGTCTCCTATTTAGAAGAAGATATGGCTGTATCTTTTGGTTGGATGTGGATACTTTTTTTTTTTTTCTTTCCTTCTACTTCTCAGTAAATTAGGATACATATGAAGATATTTAGCTCCCCTCAAATGCCTCGTGACATTCCCTGTACTGAAGAGTGCAGAATTGTTTTAAACAAGTTCCTTATATAGTACATTTCCTGTGGGGTCCTACTGTAGCTCCGTGAGCTGTGCATCAATATCCAGCAGGCTTGGAAAGCTAGTCTGTCCTCCTCAGCTACTCTGTTCTGAGAGAGCAAAGCTATCAAGCTCTTGTTAATCTTTGTGAAAATGGTTGAATCACTAGTTGAGTCTTATGAAAGATAAGTTTAAGTCTGAAAAATGTGTGGATAATAAGTATGTATCCATGCAATATTTGTGTGTGTGTGGTTTTTTTTTTTTTTTTTTTTTTTTTGGTTGTTGTTTTTTCTTTTTTTTTTTTGTGGTGTTTTTTGTTTTTCTCTCTATTTGCCACCATCAGTTTGGCCTTGTGGTTAGTTCATTCATCTGCAGAATTAGAAAGTGAGTCATATTTTTTTGGAAATACAGTTTTATGTCATGGCACGTAAGTTCTAATGAAATTGAAAATTACAACTTAAGATCCATTAAAGAAACATTTATATATGTTTTCCTTGTGGCAGCCTTGCAGATTAAGAAGAGCTTGCAGCATTTTTGTTTGTTATTGAAATGAAGGAATTATTTAGGCAGCTTAGCTGTAAGGATGGCAAAAAGATAGACTTTGAGAGCTGAAGCAAAATACTCCTGTGTACGAGAAAGGTGGTGGGGAGAAGGTTATTTGTTTCCCAAGGCACTGCAGAAAAGTGCTTATACAAATGTAAGATCTTGACTGTGCTCTTAACATGGAAGATTTTCCAAGTTGTGTTGCTGTGGCTGTAACCAATGCTCAGCTATAGGTAAATAAGTATGTAGCAAGCTTTTTAAACAACAGTTAGGGACTCTGTATGTTAATAACAATGCATATAACTGGAAGGCAAAGAAAATAGTGCTTCTGACTTCATTGACTAAGGCAGAATAGTAAATTCTGGTAAATTTAATAGTAAATTAAAGGTTGGCATCGATCAGCTTTTCTGATTATATGAAATTAATTTTGATTTTGTGACCTTCATTTAAAAATTGTAAAAGATCTACTCTATTAGTG
This sequence comes from Athene cunicularia, assembly GCF_003259725.1. NCBI lineage: Eukaryota > Metazoa > Chordata > Aves > Strigiformes > Strigidae > Athene > Athene cunicularia. The sequence goes on from NW_020799095.1 coordinate 76,661,454, forward strand.
TTACTAAAAATCAAGCATCAAGACTAAGAAGTAGAAATACACTGCCACATAGGCCATCAGAAGGAAGACGGAGCTTGAGGCTTACTAACTGAAAGGCTACATTTTTTTCTTCTAGAATTGCTTAGGATTTCACAAAAGCAGTAAGAGCATGCAGTGAAATTCAAAAGTTTAAATGCAGTTCTGTCTTCTGTGGCTGAAAAATCACAACTAGTCATGCTCTTATTTTAATTTAAATGCAGTTGCTCTTCTTACAACTGTTGTAACTTACTTCAATGCTGGTTTATGTAACCAGATAAAAAGTTATCACTTTATGATCCTTATCAAGTTGTCCTTTTTGTCTTAGGATTTTTTTCTTTCTGCAAAAGCTTTCTGCCTTTTTTTTTTTTTCTCAACTTGTCACTTCCAGATTATTTCTTTTCAAAGAGGTACTCTAACATAATAAAGCCTGTTTCTTCTGATCTATTAGGAAATCACAAGATAAATGTAAAATGGGCTGAAAAGCAGAGAGCTTTGAGAGATGATATTATAAAAAAACACAGAAGTCACAAGCCTTAGAAACATTTTGTGTTTGTTTTGTTTTGTTTTTTTTTTTCCCTCTCCAAAGAGTAACAATTCTGTTTCTCTCCCCTGTAGGAATCTTCTCTATAATAGAGTAAGAGAAATATTACATTTATATTACTTTTTCTTTGTCTAAGCTGAAAAGAACTATTCTACTCTCAGTTTGACATTAGAGAGCAAAGATATTAATCTATGTTTAGCTCCACAATTTGGATTCATGTTAACATATAGGTTCATAGCTCAAGAGCTTGCTACCTTGAGATCCAGTTGTGGGATCTTGCAGCTATCAGGACAACAATACCAAATTATTTTCTGGCCTCCTCCATTTCTTATGGCTTGTACTTCAAAATAATCTATGTACCATTATTATATCCTGTGTAAGGTTGTAACGAGCATGTTCTAGAGTTGGGAGACTGCAATACTCTGCCTATGCTATTGCTTGTGTGTTTCTTATGCTCAGGTGTTTCCAGGGGAGATTTAAGTTGAGATGACTGCAGGGAATGTTTTTGCAGTACCAGGGATATTTCTAAGTATAATGGTAGGGTTTTTTTTATCTTTTTACAGTGAAGCATACCCTCTCTGTCCCTGAGCTGCTCTTCTGCATTTGGTGTATTCACCCAAGCAATCTGATACATTTTAATGGGGTTATTGTTTTTAATGAACATTCAGCAACATGAGTAAGGATTGCATTTTTAGGACTTTAAATCTATGCTGTTTATATCAGTAAAGATAACTTTAGCCTGCTTTCCCCTAACACAATATTAGTAATTTGAAAAAGCAAATGATGTAACAATCTGGAGATTATTAGCAGGAAAGATGTCCTGAGCAGAAGTAAAAAAAAATATATATATGCATTACCCCTAGCACTAATTACTAGTAAAATATTGTTGCTGATAAAGCCTAATTTGAAATTCTGGATACAATAGAATTGTCTTGTTGTTTTAGGGAAAAAGAGACAAAGTGTGTCTATAAAATTCAACTGCAAATGTTTTCCTGTGCTGCCTCATTGATTCACAGTGTCTTGCTGTGCATCCTTTATGATTAGGGGTTTACGAACCATGCAGGTCACAGCATTATTCTCAGCTTTGGTTAATTCCTCTCTGCTGAGGGCCCTGGATGTGCTGTATAGCAAAATCCTTGGCCTCTTCAACACAGAGAGATTTCTGTGGCAGCTTTGTGTGTTTGTGTTATAAACTTAAGCAGAAACATAATCAGCGTATCTTTTTAGTGTGCTTCCATCATGTCTTGAAACTTTTGACTACACCATAAAAAAAAATGCTAGGGAAAGGGGAGCTGAAGACATTGGCAACTGCTTATATTTCTTTGGATCTTTCCACCCAGAGAGGTGTTAGGAGTTAGCTTCTGACCATACTGTGAGCTCTGGTAGAACGATGTTGTTAAAATCATCAGCAGTAAAGAGGCCAAATTCACAAAAACTGTATTGTTAACAGGCCGTTAAATGTTGACAGGAGCCATATTTATTTCTCTTTGCTCTACTGTCTCAGTCTGTCTGCAAAAGTCAAGTGAATGACATCCTGAGATGATTTAGGCTGTTGTACAGAGCTAATTTAACCTTCAGCCTGTCACTTTCCAGGTCTTTTTCTCTTCCTGCCCTTGCTTCCCCCAGCATACAGACCACTGCTACCACCATGGGATGCTGTTCCCTGTTAGTTTTGCTTTATTCTTTTGGTGATTGCTCTCTGAACTCTTCCATGGAATTAGATTATTTTTAAAATTACCAATCAAGCAGCCAAACTTCACTCTCCATTTTTTTTTTTTTTTTTTTGGAACACACTGTGTATTTTGCACTGCTTTTTACTGAAGCCATAATAACCATTCCTTCCTTTTCTATGTTTTTGAAAGGAAGTGATTGCTGCTAAGGAGTGATGTGGATCTGGATAATAGCATGCTGTTTGTTCTGTTATGTGCAACAATTCTCTTTGTCACAGGACACACGTGCACTGAAGGTTCATGCTGTTTTTCATCAGTGATTTATGTAATACTGAAAATTAAAATTATGAATGCTAGCTCAATTTTCCTAAAGGCTGAAGTTAAATGCCTGTGCATCATGTCGCCTGAAATATCAGATCATGTTGTTGTTGTGAGAGACAAGAAACCAGGCCTGTGAGAAACTAAGACAAACAGCCTGGGAAAGTAAAAGTTGAGGCTGATTGAAGAAATGCCTCAAACCCTCGCAAGACAAAACTCTGAGTCACAGGGTGCTTGCTGTGGAGGCCGAAGCTGATAAGGCTGCCTGATGTATCTGGGGGAGAGAGCCCTGTGGAGACAGGACGGCTCTGCTCTGGGGCACCTGGGCAAATTTCAAGGGCCGTGTGTCCGGTGAATGAACATTGCTTCATTATCCACGAAATGCATATTAAAGTTAACACCCCTCAATATACTAATGAGGGCTGTAATGATCATGCTAATTACATCATCCCATGAAACACCTTACCTGTCCCCGTACATGGGATACGTAGGTCTGTGGGTCGACCTAGGGGACGGACCCAAGGAAAGTGGGTATAAATTGAGGGGGGGAAGAAAGGGCTCTCTCTCTCTCTCTTTCTGCCCCCCTCTCCCTGTGCTAACCCCCCCACCCCCCGGCCGTCTGGAGAGAGCAGTGAAGCAAAGAAGATGGATGCCAGCAAAAAAGACAGCCGTCTCCTGGAACCCTCGCCGGGGGGATCAGCACAGGAACCCAGACCGGTGATCTGTATTCCCCCATTCCCTCTATCTCCCTCTTTTCCTTTTTCTATTAAGAAATGCAGGGCATATTACACTGCTCGCCACAACTTGCTATATACTTGCCAATTATCATGTGTTCAGTTAGTACATTATAGGTAGTTAATAAATGCTTGAACTTGGAGACTTGTTGTCCGCTCCATTGGGGATTTGAGAATCTGAGTCGCTTGTCCCCCTCGTCGGAGCGGGACGTGACATTAAATTGGCGTAGTTGGCAGGATCCCCTTTGGTGTCGGAAAGTCTGGTGAAATAGTGGTTCTCTATCCGACAAACTCGGACAGGGAGAACTGGGAATTGGCCCCTCAGCTCTAAGCTGGGAGAGGGTCGGAGGGATACTGATTCTCTATCCGATAAGGACAGGGGGAATCGGGAAGTGACCTCTCGGCTCTAAGCCGGGAGAGGTTTGAGCAGTTGCAAGCCATGACTGGCCAGGAAATGTTGGTGCTTGACTGCTCCCCTATTTTTGAGAGGCTGAAGGAGTATAAGGCTTGTCCTCATCCTTTAGCAGAGGTTTGGGCCCACGATAATTGGCAAAATCCAGAAGCAGTGGCGAGTTATATCAGTGTGCTTGCAGGGGTGAAAGGGTCGCGACTAGGCAAAGGAAAAGCTGTAGTGTGTGCTGTATTAGGGGCAGCACTGACTGCAGCCCAAAAAGATAAACATGTTAAGAAACAAACAGAAAGGGAAATGATCGAATCCCTACAAGATCTGGTAAAAGCTCTCCAGGATCAATTGGTCGAGGAACGTAAAGTTACGGAACAAAAAGCTAAACTTTGGCAAAAGGAAAATGAAGTTTTGAAAAGCCAATTAGCTGATGAGCGTAACACCACTCAGCGACTTTGCACGGCTCTGTTAGATGCCTTGGACTGAGGAAAAATCTCATGGTCCGAAAATGAGATGAATGAACAAGAAACCTGCAACCGGACAGATCTTGGCTCTGTTCCGGATAGTGAACAGGGAGTTACAAGTCTGGCAAAACCAGCAGCCAGACCCTTGCATCCAACAAAGGATTTAGAGATAAGCCGAGAGATTTATTACCCTGAAAATGAGGGGGAAAATTTAAGACCATTAATTAAAGCAAAGACCACCGAGGGTCAGGGTGGAAGAGCTCCGCAGGTCACCACTCGAATTGCACCGTACCCAGCAACGGAGCTTGCAAAAATTCAGGAGAAATACACCCAGACGAGCTCAGGAAACTGAGACTGAATATGTGTGGAGGGTATCTTTGATTGGTGGCGACCGAATTTTGTTATCAGAAGATGAGGCCCAGGGGTACTGGGGGCCAGGGGTTTTCTTAGTTACTGATGACCAGAGAGAACCGTGGTCGTTAACTCAACGAGCTGCTTATTGGGCTGGGAGTCTGGACCCCTTGGAAAGGGGGAATCCGGTATGTATTGAGACCCAAACCATAAATCGTTTGACTGAAAGTCTGCAGAAGGCTGCTTGTCTCCAGTTAATACATGACAGGCGTTTGGTTCCGCAGCAGCCTTCCCTGATGCTATTAATTACTAACCCCGATCAAATGACTCCCCTGATTCGGGGCTTGCCGGACTCTTTGAAATCACATGCAGTACAATTACAAGATCGTTTGCGGACTGCGTTAACCCCACGGAGGGGGAGACAGGGAGTGGGGGAGCCCATGACTTGGGGAGAGAGAGCTCAGGATTTAATAAATTATGGCCGGAGAATGGGCCTTACCAGGGGAATGGGTAAACCCAAGCCCTTGGTACTCAGAGTGGAACAGCAGGAAAATCCGTCTCTTTCCCCTCCACAAGTTTTAAGAGCAAAGAGAAACCTCTTGTGGACTGAGGGAACAAGACAGGGAATTCCCCGAGAGTTAATGAACGGTTTGCCTACTACAGTTTTAGAAAAGCTCATTCAGGCCTGGAAAGACAAAAGAAAGCTGCCCCCCC
>NW_020799095.1:76666716-76670721 GCF_003259725.1 Athene cunicularia
GAGACGGGGAGTGGGAGAGCCCATGACTTGGGGAGAGATAGCTCAGGACTTAATAAATTATGGCTGGAGAATGGGCCTTACCTGGGGAACGGGTAAACCTAAGCCCTCCTTATGCAGAATGGAAAAACAGGAAAATCTGTTTCCTTCCCCTCTGCAAGTTTTAAGAGCAAAGAGAAACCTCTTGTGGATTGAGGGAATGAAACAGGGGTTCCCTGAGAGTTAATGGATGGTCTGACTACTGCAGTTTTAGAAAAGCTCATTCAAGCCTGGAAAGGCAGAAGGAAGCTGCCCTCCCCCCAACCGAGCAGACCTTTCGGACGAAGGGAGGGACAGAACTGAAAACTAACGAGATAGTGGTAATTGCTTCTCAAACGCCAACTGCCCCTGAAGAGAACTTGATTGATTTAGGATTGGGAAACTGGACGCGCCATCCCCAGTAAGAGAGCCAGGGGATGGCGGGTGAGTCCACTTAAGGAGGCTCACAGAGAATACTAAAGGAGAGTTGTGGATTACTTTTCTGCTCGTCCCCCTTAAAACTCCAGTTACATTTCTAGTAGATATGGGTGCTTAGGTCTCAGCACTCCAAACTGATGTTGCCAAGTGGAATGGCATAATTGCTGGCAAAAAGCAGATTTGGGTTACAGATGTTTTCATGGACTCTAAGCCACAGCCTACAGCTCGGGTGAAATACTGGTTACCTAAGAATGAAACTGCAACAAACTATTATGATTCTGGGAAATTTTCCCACAAATATCCTGGGACTTGACCTATTGAAAGGACAAGCCTAGGTAGATTCAAAAGGAAGAAAATGGAAATTTGGATCCCCAACTGCCTCTATAAGACTTTTACAGCAAGCGCCTGCGCTTCCTCCTTCTAAAACTGTTAATGTAAAAAAGAGACTAAAGACTTTGCAAACCCACTCCATTATCCTGGACAACCTGTTCTAGTAGACTTGCCCACTGTGGGGTAAGTACCCCTAACCCTAAAAACTCCCATCAATACCTGTTCATGGGTAGCTACTGATGCCCATGGGAAAGAATACCATATCAATACCAGGGGGATTGTCCCTTCTTTCTAACCATCATTGTTTTGTTATGCATATATTTGTTTTACACGATATTGATACTGGACAACCAAAGACCTATGTTACTTTTAGTGCTTTCAATAGTTATAAGTATTATCAGCTAGTTATTATTTGTAATCTGCTTACATTGTTACATAATTTGTGGAATCATACCTGCTGAGTGTGGAGAGTCCACTTATTGGAAGGCTAACTTGGAGTTGTGCCTTAAGGTACCTTATTGGGAATCACCTCCAAAATTAAGGAAGCCTGTGAGTCACGTGTGACTGCACACTGGTGCTTACAAATATCATATAACCAATAGCAAGATGAAATAATCAAAGACTAGCTGGAGGGGTCTGGTCCCACAAATTAAGCATTAACAAATTGTACATCCTTATTGACCTTCTAATGTGATTGTGTAACCTCAAATAGTGTTAGAAAATTTAACTTAGCACATATATATATATATATATATATCTATATATCTATATATACTAACAAGGTATACCTTTAAGGAATTAAAGGTACAGATCCACCAAGCATCTAGGATGGTGTTGCAGAATCCAGCTAGCACTGCTGAAGGAACATGGACTGTGCAGTATGCTGAGTCTTACTGAGGGAGAATGCTGCATCCCTATCCACAATGTACCTCTACACCACCTCTACAGAGGAGACCCATGTCACAATGAAGAAGATTGCCAACAGGAACAGAGAACTTTTTTGACCAATGAACTGGTTTGATGGATAGAACCCTGGGTCATGGGTAACATCACCGTAATCCTCAGAACTCACGGGGTGGGAAAGACGGCTTGTAAATATTAGTATTGTAATATTGTGCAAAGTTTTGCTTTTCATAGTATGACTTGCAGCAGTTAGATATATGCTCTCTTACCTTTTGTCTTTTTTTTTCCTATACCCTCTGAGATCACAATGGTCAAAGAAAAACTTGGAGTATTTGAGTCACTGGGTGGGATGTGAGAGACGAGAAACCAGGCCTGTGAGAAACTAAGACAAACAGCCTGGGAAAGTAAAAGTTGAGGCTGATTGAAGAAATGCCTCAAACCCTCGCAAGACAAAACTCTGAGTCACAGGGTGTATTCTGTGGAGGCTGAAGCTGATAAGGCTGCCTGATGTATCTGGGGGAGAGAGCCCTGTGGAGACAGGACAGCTCTCCTCTGGGGCACCTGGGCAAATTTCAAGGGCCATGTGTCCAGTGAATGAACTTTGCTTCATTATCCACGAAATGCATATTATAGTTGACACCCCGCAATATGCTAATGAGGGCTGTAATGATCATGCTAATTACATCATCCCATGAAACACCTTATCCCTCCCCGTACGTGGGATACGTAGGTCCGTCGACCTAGGGGATGGACCCAAGGAAAGTGGGTATAAATTGAGGGGGGGAAGAAAGGGCTCGCTCTCTCTCTCTTTCTGCCCCCCTCTCCCTGTGCTAACCCCCCCACCCCCCGGCCGTCTGGAGAGAGCAGTGAAGCAAAGAAGATGGATGCCAGCAAAAAAGACAGCCGTCTCCTGGAACCCTCGCCGGGGGGATCAGCACAGGAACCCAGACCGGTGATCTGTATTCCCCCATTCCCTCTATCTCCCTCTTTTCCTTTTTCTATTAAGAAATGTCCCAGCGGTTCAGGCCAATGGTTCATCGAGCCCAGTGACAGCACTTCGCAACAGAGCAGCAAGAGATGCTTTTCAGGAATACTACAGGCCCACTTTCTACAGTTTATTCCCTCCTCCAGCATCTAGACCTCATGAATTAGGAATGATGGACAGTACTAATCGCCCCTGTGCTTTTAGTATCTATCTATGGATCTGTTCATAAGTTCATGCAAGTCTCTTGAACGTGCTGATGCTGTCTCCACAATTTTCTGTAGTATTAAATGCCAGAAGTTCACAACTTGCAGTGTAAAATACTTTGAGTGCTTGAAATTTATCTACTACCATTTTCATGTATTGCCCCTCAATTCTTGAATTTTGGAATCAGTGAATGACAGTTCCAACAAACCTTATGCATTCATGATTCATGATTTTGCAATCCTCAGTCATCTCACTCCTCAACATTTTCTGCAAACTGAAGAAACACTGATCTTTTAAGTCCCCTCTCAGTCTGCTTTATCCACTTTATCATTTTAGTTGCCCTTCCCTCTATTCCTTCTGAAATGGTACTACATCCTCTTCCAGGTCAGAAGGCCAAAACTGCACAGAGTACTCAAGATGTGAGTGCATGAAAATCTTGCACAACAGCAAAATAACGCACTCCGTTTTGTCTTTGAAATCCTTCCTGATGATGGCCAAGATTTATTCCAAGTTTTCACTTTTTTTTGGCTTCTGCTTCAAACTGAGCAAATGGATTTCAGAGAACTGTCAAGACAGTCATGACAAGTCCAAGAGATCTTTCCTGAGTTGTAACTGCCAGTTATGAGTACATTAAAAACCATGTTCAGAGTGTCCCAATGTAGTCAGTAAAAGCTTTAGGAATAAGCCCCTGCCTTTCCAAATCTGCTCTACAAACAAAATCTTGGGCTGTGCAGAGTTAAAGCATACATGTTTATTTGAGCTTAGCTTCTATTTACAAACAGAGTAGATAACAGCCTTGTTCTCCATCCCTCTAGTCCCCACAGTCTAGGCAATCTTTCTGCAGGAAACGTCTCCCACCTCTTTTTAACCAGGCTTCCTGAAGAAGCAAGTCTCATGCAATTATACTTTGTCTGCATTGTTTGTGACAATTTGCCATTCCATTCCCCAGGTATCTTTGAACCTACTAGCCAATTTCAAACACATTAAACAGAAAGATAAAAATCTCCAGGGCCATTATATCCTTAAGTTTCATGGAAATAGGAAACTGGAAAGAAAGAGACCCCAATCAGTGCCTCCACTAAAGGAAAATCTATAACATGCAGTCATCCTTAACAGAAAACGTGCACAGA
>NW_020799095.1:76670771-76705655 GCF_003259725.1 Athene cunicularia
CCCCCCCCCCTCCCCGCTGGCCGTCTGGAAAGAGCAGTGAAGCAAAGAAGACGGATGCCAGCAAAAAAGATGGCCGTCTCCTGGAACCCTTGCCGGTGGGATCAGTGCAGCAACCCAGACTGGTGATCTGTATTCCCCCATTCCCTCTATCTCCCTCTTTTCCTTTTTCCATTAAGAAATGCAGGGCATATTATTTTGCTTGCCACAACTTGCTCTGTACTTAGCCAATTATCGTGTGCTCAGTTAGTACATTGTAGGTAGTCAATAAATGTTTGAACTTGGAGACTTGTTGTCCGCTCCAACTGGGGATTTGCGAATCTGAGTCACTTGTCCCCCTCGTCTGAGCGGGACGTGACAGTTGTGTCAGTGCAGTGGCACACATCTTCCCAGTTACTGGTTTGCCAAAATTAAGAGGAAAGCTGTTCTAGCTTGATAACTTCCCTGTTTTCCCACTTGCATTGCATCATCTGGTGCAGGTCACTTATCACATGAGGCTGCTGCCTACATACATAAAGCTCTAATTTAATAACCTTATTGAAATTATCAAGGGAATAATCTGAATTTGAAAATATAAACCTAAATGAACTAAATGCTTTGATGGTAAGTGTACAGGAAAATGAGCTCTTCATGGAGAGGAATAGCTGATTTTGATTGAGAATGTAGGTTACTAAAATTTATAGAGTGTCAGGTTGTTAGAACCAGAATTTGTTTTGATGAGACTAAAAGAAAGAAAAAAAGACCACACAAAATATTTATGCTTGCAATTGATAGAAAAGAATGGCTCTTCCTAAGGAATAATTGTAGTGTATTTTGTGTCAGCATATCAAAACAATGAGTATGAGCAGGCTTACTTTTTAGAACTGTATTTGACTTCAGCAATGAAGATAACTTGTTCTGCTTGGGTTTTTTTCTGTACAAAAGCCAGATTCCTATGATAAGATGGTAACTGTCTCACTAGCCCCTCCCCCCACCAAATTTATCAAACATTGAACTTAAATTTGTTAGAAATACAACTGGATAAATAATACCTAGCAGGAGCTATGCAAGGCGTGGGGGAGGGGGGAATTCCTGTGTGGGTTTTTTTGTCCTTTGTTCATTTTTTCAGTTTTTAAAAAATGAATTTTTGGGTTCTGGTTATATTATGAGAAAATATTTTGAATGGGATGTGAATTCCAGAATGAAAGAAATAGTAATCCTTGCTCAGAAATAACTTATCACATTGGTTTATCACTGTTACATCACCAGTTACAGTCCATTATTGAGGCAACATCTCTGTTGCCTGAGTTTGCACTGGTGTTTCTTACAGGCTTTTGCTCCTCAGCTGGCAGAATGTGGCTTTCCAAGGGTTTACTTCAACTTACGATCTCTTCATAGTTGCTGAAAGGGAAGGGGGAATGGATACTTAGCTATATACAGCAGAGCAAATTAGAACTATTGATGAATGCTTGTAGAAATTGTAATTAACACTGAAGGAGGGAAACCTATTGAGAAGCTGATGGCAGTTTTGAATGGAAATTTAAAGAAGGGAGGTTACCTCTTCTTTCTTGAGAAACATGGGTTTTGGAATTCCTAGGCCAACATCAACATATACTCTTGATGAGCTAGGTAACTTGCCATCAGAGCAACATCACTGGATTTCTGTTTAAGCCTGTAGTAAACGCAGGTGTAAGCACAGCATGTAATGTGTTGGCAGACAATGCTCAGAGTGGGACGCTGCTCTGAGAAAGGTGGCCTTGAGGAGGGCCAGCAGGAAACAAGCTTGGTAACTGCTGCCTGCACAGGCAATGTGGCAGAGCTCCTGCCTGACAGCTGAGCGCACTGGTGGGGCAGCTGGAGCCGAGGCTGCCCCAGCACTGACTGGACCACCAAAAGTGACTGCCAGCCTCTGTTCTATAAATTGTTGCAATTGTGTTTGACAAGTATGGATTTTGGTGCAGTAAAAAGAAGTTGGTTTATGCTTTCCTTTGTTTTCTTCTGCTGTACTGGTCTGTGGGGCACTAGTCACACTACTAATTAGAAAATTTTATCCAAGAGTATCTTCAAGCCAGAACAGAGGGGCTGTTGGCAACTCCAGCTGAGGCTGCATCTGGCCCAGGCTCCTTTCCTGCCATGAAACAATTTAAGTGGTTTCCTGTGAGTCATTACCCGAGGTGAATCAATATGTGCTTCTTTGAGTGTTAGAATTAATGAAGATTGGTCTCTGATGGATTTGTATCTTATGATTACATTCTCTGATGTCTACTGAAGTACAAACTCCAAATGAAACTTCTTGTGCAATTGCAGCCCTGAAAATCTCTTTCTGTGCACGTTTTCTGTTAAGGATGACTGCATGTTATAGATTTTCCTTTAGTGGAGGCACTGATTGGGGTCTCTTTCTTTCCAGTTTCCTATTTCCATGAAACTTAAGGATATAATGGCCCTGGAGATTTTTATCTTTCTGTTTAATGTGTTTGAAATTGGCTAGTAGGTTCAAAGATACCTGGGGAATGGAATGGCAAATTGTCACAAACAATGCAGACAAAGTATAATTGCATGAGACTTGCTTCTTCAGGAAGCCTGGTTAAAAAGAGGTGGGAGACGTTTCCTGCAGAAAGATTGCCTAGACTGTGGGGACTAGAGGGATGGAGAACAAGGCTGTTATCTACTCTGTTTGTAAATAGAAGCTAAGCTCAAATAAACATGTATGCTTTAACTCTGCACAGCCCAAGATTTTGTTTGTAGAGCAGATTTGGAAAGGCAGGGGCTTATTCCTAAAGCTTTTACTGACTACATTGGGACACTCTGAACATGGTTTTTAATGTACTCATAACTGGCAGTTACAACTCAGGAAAGATCTCTTGGACTTGTCATGACTGTCTTGACAGTTCTCTGAAATCCATTTGCTCAGTTTGAAGCAGAAGCCAAAAAAAAGTGAAAACTTGGAATAAATCTTGGCCATCATCAGGAAGGATTTCAAAGACAAAACGGAGTGCGTTATTTTGCTGTTGTGCAAGATTTTCATGCACTCACATCTTGAGTACTCTGTGCAGTTTTGGCCTTCTGACCTGGAAGAGGATGTAGTACCATTTCAGAAGGAATAGAGGGAAGGGCAACTAAAATGATAAAGTGGATAAAGCAGACTGAGAGGGGACTTAAAAGATCAGTGTTTCTTCAGTTTGCAGAAAATGTTGAGGAGTGAGATGACTGAGGATTGCAAAATCATGAATCATGAATGCATAAGGTTTGTTGGAACTGTCATTCACTGATTCCAAAATTCAAGAATTGAGGGGCAATACATGAAAATGGTAGTAGATAAATTTCAAGCACTCAAAGTATTTTACACTGCAAGTTGTGAACTTCTGGCATTTAATACTACAGAAAATTGTGGAGACAGCATCAGCACGTTCAAGAGACTTGCATGAACTTATGAACAGATCCATAGATAGATACTAAAAGCACAGGGGCGATTAGTACTGTCCATCATTCCTAATTCATGAGGTCTAGATGCTGGAGGAGGGAATAAACTGTAGAAAGTGGGCCTGTAGTATTCCTGAAAAGCATCTCTTGCTGCTCTGTTGCGAAGTGCTGTCACTGGGCTCGATGAACCATTGGCCTGAACCGCTGGGACATTTCTTAACTTCTTGTAGTGTCCTAAGACCACCATGTAAGGCAAAAACTAGCATGTAGATTGGAAGTGATGGTGTACAAAACAACAGAATTCCCTAGTTTCATCTGGTCTGTGTTAAAGGCAATGATCAGTTGCTTCCAAATGTTGGTGTGGCACAACTGTAAATTCCAGAGGCAATGGCTGAAACCATGTTAGGATTATTGCTTGAAGAATTGGTTATAGATTTTATTCAGCTTGCCTTTTCATGTTATTCTGAGCTGCATGTTTAACCATGGCTTATGGTGGAACTAAATGCAGAAGACAAATGTCGGTGACAATTTTGTTTCACAGCGAAACCTGTGAATTTACTTAAACATATACTGTTAACTAGATTCCCTACTTTGACAACGGAACGCCTCCTGTTTCATCACTGTGCTATGAGACTTAGTTAAATAATGAAGTATGTAGAATAATGTGACTGATTTGAGAGAGAAAAAAGCATTGTATTTATATGCTGGTAACCGAAATTAGCACAATGCATTTTTTGTGTGTGATCATAACACCCTTACCTCAAAGTGAAAATGCCTGATAGTCTGGGGGTGGTAAACTCTTTCTGAAGCAATTCTTGAAGTATTTTCTAAATGGTATTGCAAGAAGTAGCTACAAATTTAGAGTTCATTTCTAAGCCAGGTGCTAACATAAAAAAGAAAACAAGAAAGAAAATCTATGTTCTAATATGATGTCTCTCAAGGTGGCATTTTCTCAAAGATAGCAAGAATAATATCAGGAAAAAAAACCTTCTTTGTGTATGTTATACATTACAGGGTGTTGCTTTTACTGTCTTGCATCATGCTAAATCATTTTTTTAATCAAAATGAGTTTTTCATCAGCTTCAATGGCTACAGTAAGCTGCATTTAAAATAACATGAAAGCCTAAAATACTTTGAAAAGTTCAGTGGCTACAAGTCTGTAAGTGTTTATTGGTTAGTACTTTCAAAGTGCTTTGGGCACTAGAAAATCCCTTTTTTTTTTTTTTTTTTTTTTTTACAGAAGCAGATACCTTACATGTGTGGAGCCTTTTTTGTCCTAATCAGTGAAACTTTTCATGGAGTAAATTAAGTCTTGGAGAAACATGTTCTTTCAGAAATAGCTGTTGTTTCTGCAAATGTTAGTCCTCCAACTGTTCTTTACTATCTATCAGTCCATTTTAGGGCTAAAGTAAGCTGGCTTTACACTTCTTAATGCCATTAATTGTTCATTATAATGAGATTGTTTCTATTGTAAATAAGGATACAGATCAGAAAGGAAGCATATGGTGGTTGCTCTATTTTCTTTTTTTTTTTTTTGATGTGTGTCTCCTGGAAGAAGTAAGGTAAAGAATATGAACAAAGAGAGATTAAGACATGGAAATAAGAGGAAACCCTGTATAAGGGATGTTTAGGAAAATAATTGGGAGGGTAGGGAGAGAAATAATCAAATGTTGAGAAGGGATTTTTTTTTTTTTTTTAAGATTTCTGGTGAAAGAACCTGCAAATCTAGTGGTATCATGAAGAATAAAGTGAGTGGTTAATCTTGCCTCTGAAGTGACATAAAACAACATAGGACATAAAGAGATCAGTAATGGGCAGAGGGCCAAGAAGATTAAGGACTGGGCTCTGGCTGAGAGGACTTCAGCTACATCAGGGATAGTGCCAAGCAATAGTTCCTACTGCTAGCCCAGCCCCAAAGTCTGCAAAGATCAGGTAGCTCCTTACTTTCCTTGAGATGCCAGGGCTATGCCAGATCCTGGCATGCCTGTTACTTTCTTGATTTCCTTTTGATCCAGATGCTTTTCATCAGATATAGCCTATAGATCTGGTCCCAGGTGAGTAGAGATGATCAGCGTGGCCAGAGGCGGCAGAAGCTGGCCAGTCTGTCCCTGGGCCAGCATATCAGTGGTGATGAGAGGTGGAAGTTGAGGTGCCTCTCCAGGGTGGCAAGTCAGGACAAAAGGGTTTGTTAAATACCTCATTATTTCTGCCAAGAGAAATATGTTTACTGTCAAGGCCAAACCTCTTTTGCTCTTGATATTCACATTGGCATTAAGAATAAATCTTCTCTATTGAGTCTTGTGTGACAATGGCTGTCTTTCTGTCCCTCTTCTGTTACTGGTATAGCAGTGTGGGTGGGCATGTACAGCAGAGGCCTTGAATGATCCATCTCAAATGTGACATAAGGTTTTGAGAAGTCTGTTCTTGCACTGAGGGGTGAATGTTATGAAGTCTCTCAAACAACAACCAAGAATTAAAAATTTATTATTGACACAATTAACTAGCCCTCTGCAACCATTCAATTACAGATTTGAATATACATGAGAGGAGAACAAAACAACTTCCTAGGGTTTAATGACAATCCGAAATGCTCTATCACTTCTGGTGTTTAATGGCAACCCAAAATGGTCTATCTCTCACCTAAGAGGTGAGGGCTCTCAACCTCGAGGAACTTCTTAGAGCAATGTCCCGACCCAAGTAACCTCAAAGAGTTTCCTTGGGCAGTGTCCCGACCCAAGGGGAGAGTCCTGGACTGCAGCTGCTGCTCCAGGGTGGACAAGCTCAAAGTGGCTCCCCAGGGGACTCCATTGATACCCAGGCTGAATCTGACCTATGGTCAATAGTGGCTCCCATTGGCGAAAGGCCCCTGCTACCATGAAGCCCAGAGAACAGGCAGTCAGGAGCTGCTACATTTCAGGAATTAAGAAGCCCTATTTTCACTGGATGGGTGCACATCCCACAGTGGGGGAAGCTGCAGCCAGGCCCAGCAGTGTTGATGTTGCCTGTTTGAAAGAGAAGTGTGGGTGCTGCAAGCTGGTTTGACAGGCATATGTGGGGTTATTTTGCTGTCTGTGAGGGCTGGGGACAATAGGTTGTGTGGACCACGAAGTCACAAGGGTTTCCTTCCCTTGATGGGTTATTTGTGAACATGCTCTGCTTTTTCCACGCTGTGAAGCTGTGTTACACAGAGGACAGGATAGGACTGGATGAGTAGAGATGGCAGTAGGGAAAGGAAATCATGTTCTCCACCTGTAGCTGACTCTTTCTAAGAGTTCATGATGTTAGTGAAACTGCTGCTGATAGGCATCAAGGAGAACTTTAGTTTGGGTCCCCTAGGATGTGACAAGTCAGGGAGGGAAAAGCAACCACAGAAATGGCAGGCAGCAGTGTAAATGAAGAGCCATATTGGGACACTGCTCTAGAAGTTTATGGGGAATGGTAGGAAAATACGTACAGACAGTAGCCACGTATGTGAATATGTGAAATAGATGAGGTCTGAACAGAGAGATAAGGAGGCTTAGAAACACTAAGAACAATTTTAGGTGAATGGCTTGACTATATACCATTTTAGACTGCTCAAGTGCTAACTAATAAGAAGCAGAGAAACAGATTTTGAATTTTAAAAGCTCTGCCTAACGGTGAAAGGAAGCAGAGACACCAATAGATGGATAGAAGTAGGGTTAATAGAAAGTGGGTTAAGAACAGTAAAGCATGCTTCCAAACTGAGTAAGGAAAAAGAATTGAAAGAAGATGAGATATTAACAGTGAGAGTAAGAACACAAGAACAATAATTTAGTTGCTTGATGTTAATAAACAGATTGAACAGATGAACTGGATTGGAATTAGCAATGTTATAATTGATGAAGCCTGATTCAGTAAATTAAGTTTCTAATTCAAACTTCTGCCAGTGTTAACATGTTCTTTTCCTATCCCTGGTATTTTTAGTAAGTATTTCCTTTGCATTTACTGCACCGTTAATGTATGGCAGAAAAAGCAAGACACTATCTGTCTGGAAGTTAAAACTCTATTTCATTTTTGTTCTTCTCCTTTAAGCATCCTGGCTCTGATATGGTCAATATCGATCATTGTGTCCCATGCAGCATGACCATGTTGGCGATATTTATCAAAGACTTATCTGAAACAATCATAACTTCTGCTTTCGCTTTTGGATGAAATCCAAACACAGAACATTAAAAATGATGAAATGATAGCTGTTATTCAGACTACAAGTTTGAAATATGTCTACTTCATTAGAGATTTGAGAGAAATTATATCTGAGTTGTTCTCTTTGCTCACATGAGCAGTGAAGGATTGGGGAAAAGGAGAAGAAATGGAAGACTATGGAACAGCTACGAAAGTAAAACATGATTTATATGTTATGGTTAATACTAACTGTTGAAATGCTCTTTTGTCAATATTTTTGGGATTGAACTTTAAGTTTCAAAGTATAATTAGCATTTATTTTAGTCTTAAAATTTGCAGATAGCACAGGATATGAAGTACGGAAAGAAGGCCATGAGTTGTATGTATTTTTCTGTTGAAGAAACCACTAATGAGAAAAAACAAATGGAGAATGCACCCAACAGACAAGTGGTAACCCTGATCTAGTGCATGGAATGTACCTTCTAAGTTCACCTCACTGTCAAGTAATAGGGAAAAGAAAGACTACATAAATTCTGCTGTCATCACTGTTCAGCTGTAGCCATTGTGGAATGTGTTAAGATCAGGATTCTGGCCTGTGTGGCCACATCATGACTCTAAATGTGGCTTCATCTCCTCTTTCTCCAGTCTTTGCTTAACCAAAAGGACAATTTTCAGGTCTCTCTGAATTGAGTCCCCAGCACCAAGCAGGTCACTTAGTGTGTTGCAAAATGGAGCTTCAGGAAGGGAGCTGTTTGTCATAGCTGTCAGTAGATGTGGTCAAAATGAAAGCTAAGAGATAAATTCCAGGAAGGGTGATGGTAGCATATTTCTAGAGTTACCTATATAGTTAGTAGTACATTTATCTAACTATGAGATGCATTCAATGAATCCTGTTTTAGAGTCTGATTAATGAAGCATGTGAAGCTAGAAAGAGTATTATGGATCTCTTGTCGTTGTAGTGCTGTGACGTGTTGCACTGTCTTTCTGTAAGTGGACATAAAAATAGGAGAAAATACCCTCTGTAAAGGAAAGAAGTGCTTTGCACTAATCCTCACTGCTTTTGAAATAGTAGTTGGTAAGCCTAAGACAGTTATCTGTGCAAATAGGTTCAGGTAGAAGTGTACCAAGTAAACTCTCAGAAGAACTGAGCTTGTGTGGTTGGATGCCATGTCTTAAGAAGAGTCTCTAAGTTATATAGGAGTTTATAATTTATATTTCTTAATGTTGCTTTACTGATGGCATTTTCAGCACTTCTTTATTTGAAAAAACAACAGATACTATACTTTAAAAAATGTTTTTGCTAGGATGTCTTGGCTCATCTGACCAACAAGAAGAAAACGTTATAATATAATTATGTTACTGTTTTTTAAATTCTTCTTGTCTGAATTCTCTAGGTCAGAAACAGGGTATTTATGTGGCTCTGGAACAGTAGTTATATTAAAAATTATTTCCTATAAATACAGCTTTGTTCAACCAAAGCTACTTCAAATTCTATCTGAATTTAAAAAAAAATTATATGTAAATAAAAATAAAATAATCTAAATTTTAAAACTTTTCTGGGAGCCTTCTACATAATGAAGCCTGAAAAGGAAGAGTGTATTCTTCTATGGCCCTTTTATTCAGGGGTCATTCACTTGGGGTATGGAAAGACTGCCTGATGTGATCTGCAGTTATGTTAGGGTGCTCCAGTTACTGGTTTCAGCAGTTTACTTTTGTTAAATAAGCTAAAATTGGTGCTTTAAGTGGGTCTGTCAAGGAAGTAGGAGTATATTTTGGGGCTCAACAGAAGTATGGAGCCCAAGGTATAGATTATAATGTACATCAAGGCACACTGAAATTGGTGTTTAGTGGAGACTAGGAACCATCAATCTCATCCCTCAGCTGAGGTCTGCTGGTCAGAGACAATGGCACCAAACTGGTGTCTTCAGAGACCTTAGAGTTGAGCAGATTTCATTCACAGATTGTTGAGGTAAAACAGTTTTGATGAGCTATCTGAGTGTGGGTGAAATGAAACAGTTCTTTACTGTTGTCCGGGTTCGTCAAGGAAATCATCCACATTTTCAGTTTGAATCTAACTGAACTGAGGTTTGTAAAACTTTGCAGGCTACTGCTTGTTGATGTACATGTTGCATCAGTTTAATCAGATCAACTTTAGCTTCTCATCTAATTTTCTAGGTGAGTATTTGTACCACAGTCTCCAAGCTGGTACTTGATACTTGCTGGTGAGTCACTTGTTGCAGCCCTCTATTGCCAGGTTTAATATCTAGCTATCTGTCCTTGACAGTCTGTTTTCCCACACCCTCTGGAATCGAGCTGGTTCATGTAGGGTTGACTTGAATGTGACCATACTCACTTTTGAGGTGAATTCTTGTAATGCAGAAGTGTCTTTAAGATTTTGTTTTTCTGTAAAAAGGGTTTTGCATTCTTTTGTATGTCTAGGTCCTAAGCTAGATACTACTTGAAACAATTTATAAACAAAGAACTTTTTAGTACTGGTCACTTTTTTTGGTAATTGATACTTTACAAGACAGGGATAATTAGAATGATAAAATAATATTATTTTCTCATGTTTTTGTAGCCACATTCATATTGTCTTAGAGTATTACAGAAAATATAAACAAAGCCCTACCTTACACTTGTAACTCTTCTGTTTGGATGTGAGAGAAATCCTGGGAAATATTAAAATGCCATAAATGCTTTAATTTAGAGGCATAAAACCTGCAAGATATGAAAATAGATACATTTTTGCTTTGTGATAAAGTTTGGGCCCAAATGTGTGAATTTTTCCATTAAAACTCCATAAATAACTAACCCAAGTTATAAATAATAAAATCAAGTAAGTACAATTCTGAATTTTGACATCGACTTTTAGTGACTTTTTGACATTAAGCAGATGTGTGAATTAAATCCCAAGTGCTTGCACTCTAGTTTTCTCCACTTTCTTGCCAAATTTTTGTGTGCTTTTTAAGTAAAACCTACAAACTAGTAATTTACTTGTGAAATAGATGATAATCATATGTGTTTTAAGAAGGGATTTAAAAAAAATCCAAAATGTCTCTGTTTTGGAGTGACAGTACATAGCATGACTAAAAGCCCATGGAAGTTAAAGGAAAGACTTTCACAGACTTCTGCAGGTTTTTTGTGACACCCTTGTGTTGATGGTTACTTTGTGCAGGAATGCACAGGGCAAAGTGATTCTTTCCTCAATATGCATAAACTGAGGACTGAATATTAAAATGCGTGGTGTTATCTCAGTAACTGTGCTCAGGTGTCATGTACACTTCCTTGTCAATAAGCAGATGTGACACCTGATGCAACATTTAAATAGTTCTACACAACCTTAAACAGTACTCAGGACTGAATTTCCTGTTCCTCATTATATTTTAATTAAATATTGATGGACAGTTTGTTTACACCAGGCTTTTATTCTGTTAAAAGTAATGCTAGTTTAATACTATTGTTAGTGAAATAGATGGACCAGCAAGTTTGTGATTAGTGTCAGTTTCTCTTGTGACATGAGAAACTTAATATAAATAAATTAATTTCTAATTGTCAGTTCAGCTGGTTTTGCTGGGCTGGAATAGAATTCATTTTTCTTTAGCTAAATCTAGATGAATAACCCCCAAACATTTTACTGTATGTACCTTATGCATTTATGAGCCTTATGTGTACTGTAACTAGGTGTGAACTGTATGTCTAGATGGTGTATAATTAAAAAAAAAATATCTGCAAACATTATGAAATACGTATTTTTAGGTACAAGTCTGGGCCCAGGAACATTGCGTTTGATGTTGTTTTAATTGCTCTCCTTTCTCCTTGTTACACTGCGTATTTTTTTTTTCTTCTCTGACCTTCTAATGCATTCCTAACTTTCATGAGCTTTGTATCTCAGTTCTTAAATTGCTGAAAGAATGGAATGGAAAGAAAAAAACCCACCTAAAATATATTACAGAAAATACAGTTGTACTAACAACTGGAACTGCCCGTCCTATATTTTTTCTTATACCTACTTTTACTCATGATTTTGCAGGAAATGAATTCTGATCTCAATATAATGATTTAAGTGGTAGTATGGAATTACTTGAAATGCATGAAAAACAGAGAAACCTAAAAGCAAACCAGAAGAAACTCTAAAAACATAAAATTGTGAATAGAAAAAGTGTTCATACTGGGCAGATGAAAGCAGTGATATAATTGAGAGTAGTTTATAATACAGACTATCTTTCAGCTTCCTCTAAGATGACATTCCAGACATTGTTGTATGTGGAAGTATATGCACTGATCATGTGCTAGGCTAATTAAACATCTTGTTCCATGTTACAAAATGCACAGTAAATAATGGTGAAAGGAAGATGAATTTTGAAACAGAAATCCCACTTCCATCTTTGTTGAAGAATTATTTTCTCAGCAAGAGAAACACAATGCATCAGCCATAAACCTTACAGTCATCAATGAAGTTAAATAGGAAATAATTGTCTGTCCTTATTAGAATAGCTTCTAAGCTATAGAAGAAGCTATAGAAGAATAGCTTCTAACAGCTGAGTCACCTTTACAGTTTAATCTTCTCTCTGAAGGAACGACCTAATTCCTAGGGAGCTGGTTTCCAGATACTAACAGATTCCTTAGATGTCAGAGAAGTGCTGTTAGCTGTCATGCCAGGGAGGAGAACATTTCTAACTAAGCAGATTGAGAAGAACTTTTCTGTTATAAGAGGGTGTTTTGAGGCTTCTTATAATAAGCAAAAGAAAAATGAGAACATGGGAGGGGTTTATTATGTTTGTTTGGTGGATTTGTTTAGGTTTTTTAAGCAAAGAAAGTAAATGGAAGAAGATTAAAGCATTTCTTTGAAAGAAAAGTATTTTTGAGAAATGGAAATGAAGTTATTAATAAATTGGTATCATTATATAGAATAACATACTGATGTTGATTGGAAGGAACCTGTGAAGATCACCTGGTCCAACCCTCACTCGAAGGTAAAACTGAAGTGAGGCTGCTTGTAACAGCCTTGTCTAGTTGGGGGATGGAAATTCCACAGCCTCTCTGGGCAACTGTGCCAGTGTGTGACTAACTCATGGTGAAGAAATTTCTTAATACCTGAACTGTTCTCTCAGGGTCTCCTTGGATGCCGTGTGCTCCATCTCCTCACTCATCCTGGTGACCATCTATTGGACTTGTTTCAGTATTTCCATGTCTTTCTTGCTGTGGGGATGCCTAAACTGGACATGGTACTCCAGGTGCGGTCTCACAAATGCTGAATAGAAGAGAGTAATGCCTTCCGCTGACCTGGTGGCTGCACTGTTGCTAAGGCAGCCTGGTCTGTGCTTGGCCCTCTTCACCCCAAGGGCAAACTGCTACCTCACATTCAACTTGGGAACTTTGCTTTTCTGCAGGGAATCTCCCTAGCAGGTGGGTGCCCAGCCTGGGGTTATTCTCTCCTGGCTGCAGGATTTTTGCTTTGCTATTAGTTTATTGCTGCTGAGCTTCCTGAGGGTCCTGTCAGGCCTTTTCTCTAGCCTTGAGGTCTGCCCGAAGAGCAGCCCTGCCCACTGATCACTCTCCTGAGCTTAATATCATTTGATGAATAAATTCATTGACAGATATGATGATGCCTTGTGCTCACCTGGATGCTCAGTTACTTCTGTCTCAGACTTGTGTGTTAGAAATGTTTTATTCTTGTAATCTAGATGATGAACTAAAAATCAAAACAAAACCCAACCCCTCCCTCCTGCCCCCAAGACCCCACCACTTTGTTGTTCTGAATTAAGCTTTCTCTGTGAAAATCTACTATGCTCTTCTATGGGTGTCTCTTTTCTTGCCTGTAGCTGCCCATCAAAGTGAAGCTGTTAGACTTAGAAGAAATGGTGGTTTTTATTTAGATAACTGGGCTGTTGTTTAAGGGAATACAAATCAAGCATGATAAAGCTGTGCTGGATTATGGTTTAAGAACAGGAAAAATGTTCTGGAACTTTTAACTTTGGATTTCGCTATATTCTTTTCTATGGCATCCCAGTTCAGATTTCAGAATGGGGAAACAAGCTGGTGGATACACTCTGAGCCCTGCCTGCAGCATGAGGTTTGTGCACATGAATCATCACTTGCAATAAATTGTGCAAGATAAGTTCAGTAGGTTAGTCATGGTGTGTTTGGTTTTTTGTTTTTTTTTTTTTTTTAAGCAGTGAGCTCTCAAGTGCTATTTGCACCCTTTCTAATTGGATTCTTCATCATAAATCGTGTTTGCTATGGTGGGCTTATATACCATGCTTTTCTTTGGGAACTGGCACTGGGACTTGGTGGCTGTGCTGGCCTCTGCCAGGGTTTTTGGATCATTTAGGAGACAAGGAACCTAGTCATTTGTCTGTAGGAAAACAAAGATTTTTATCATCTGATACTGCTTTTCTTTCCCTGTCCTGATAACCATTTGCTTCAAGCAAACTAAACTAGGTTACCTCCCACCTCTTATTCAAACTGCTCATGCTAATCTGCCTGACTGCCTGCAGCTGGTTAGAGGTTACGCACAGGAACCTCACTGCTGACAGTGGCGTGGTACGACTGACACAAAGCTTGATGTCATGAACAAAATGTGTCCCTGCTGTCCAACCACCTGCAAGGCTCACTTCTTTTTAGACCATCACTGTAGTGCTGTTGCACTGCTTACACTGTCAGTAACTGTGCCTCTTTTTCTGAAGCTCTTAGTATGTGAATTAGTGAAATTAAATCAGATGTGGCAGCATAGGCTGCAGTCTCAATTCTTATTGCAGTGCAGTTGCTTCTTCCAGGTAGAATACAATATCCACACAGGGAGATTGTATGTAACAGCTGAGGGGTATTATTCACATCCTAGTTTATTTTCAACAGCTTTCTAGTTTAGGTAAACCCTAAGATGCTGCAAATGTAGGTATATTTAGTGATATCAGTTACAAACAAGTTGTACTGAGGCTAGCACAGCAACCAAAACAGCACAAGACTTTGGTCTTGTTTGCATAGGGTTAGTGCAGATCATGTGTGTGTGACTTTATATTGGATTGGGTACTTCTGGCTAATTCATGTTGTTGCACACACCTTTACCACGTTAAGAGTGACTTATTTCAAATTAGTTTAATACATTTTTGAGGAAAGTTAAGCCACTTCTGAAAAGGCACTCTTAATCTGCAGTAGATCTGTCCTACTGGGCACTGGTCAAATACGCATCCATTCCAAAATAAAGCTGTGTGAAAGGGTCTTCTCTTTATTTCAGTTAGTGCATTCAAGAGAATGGGTGAGATGTCTGTGCCACCTTCTGAATTAAAGCCCAAACCAGCCTGATTTGTAGATGTTCGTTTTCTTCTGACTTAATAGGAAGAGGCAACTTTTCAACCAGCCTTCTCACTGTCCCTTTTGAACCATACTGTAACTGCCCCCAGCAGGGCACTTGGAGATTTGTGTTGCACTGAATATTGTTTAGGTGGTGCACAGGAGGTGATGCAGTAATCAGTGTGCATGAGGAGGAAGCTATTGCTGAAGCATTTGTATTCAAGTAAACCTGCACCAGCAAATCTGATTTGTATTAACCTGGATGCCACTGAGCTTCAATTGTGAAAGTTTTTCCCAAACCACTGTGTGGCACAGCTAAGAAAGGACTTAACTGTTCTAAAGCACATGAGCTGATGATGGATGCGAGTAAACCACATAACTGCATAGCCAAGAACGTATCACACTATCTCTCAGGTCTGCTTGCTCATTTATGCTTTTGTTTGTGTTGACTTGGCTTGCTGTGCAACTAATGATGCTTATATGGTATCATACTGTTGTCTTTGTAATTGTTACGGTCAGGACTGAAACTATACACATAAAATATGTCTATTGCATCCCCACCTACTAAATGCAATAATGTCTGAGTCAAGAGGGAGTTGAATAGATGGCGGCATTCTGTCCCAGTAAGACAGATGTGTTATCAGTTAGTAAGGTACAGCTATTCACGATTTAATGTGTCTGAGCACTGTCGTCTTAGCAAGCTCATCTGAGATATTGATACCTTGCTCATTTTTTTTTTTTTTTCTTAAAGGATTCAGAAAGCAAAAGCATAATTTCTCACATTTGAATCTAGTCTTAACTGAAAATCTAATCCCCTCTGTTACAGGTGAGTTGTGCCTGGGGATTCCTAATGATCACAAGCAGGCAGTCTCTGCAGTATGTCTATTTTAAGACTTATGGTCTCAGTCCTGAAATTTAATTTTATTGCATCCAGTAGTGTTCTAATCATCACTAATTTACCAAATACAACATTAACTGGAAAAAATACTTTAAGGTTTTTTACTTTACATAATTTACACTAAAACAGAGCTAGCACATTTCCACCCCTGAAAAAAACCCTTTGTACATTCAGTTCTACTTGGTGATGTTTTATTTACATTATAACTTATTTTGCCTGATTTGAGGATTGAGTATTTTACTGTGCATGGCTTCATAGAGCACAGTGCTGCTTGTATGAAGCCAATTGGCTAATGTCACACAATGGATGTGATTCATAAACATTTTAAAAGCCAGTTTCAACCAAGCAGTACTTGATAAGATACTAGAAATTATATCGCATAGACCTTCAGAATCAAAGAATATCCATGCCCTTTGTAGCTTGCTGGAGTTCTATTTTTAGACAATCTAAGTCCAGTATAATTACAGTCATACTTCAGAAAACATTACTGTAAGTGCAGTGTAACCGAGCTGGCCAAGGCTTTGAAGTGCATCTGCCTAGATATTCGCTTATTAAGTGACTCCCAAAAGACAATGACCAGAAATGTTTTTAAACCCAAAAGAGCTGATTTTTATTAGAATATTACTTAGGAAGAACTTAGGTGTTAAATAGAGACAGGAAAAGTGAATAGGAAGAACAGTTTGGAAATAAGGAGAACTGATAAATAATGCTTGTGTGCTGTGCGGAGGAATCCTTGCTTTCAGTGTTTGCTTCTGTAAGCTTGATGATGATGTGGGTTACAGTATAGTTTACAGAGTTTCTGTAGTGTTTAGAAAAGATATTTTTTTTATTTTTGTTTTACATTCAAAGACCTCTGATGCTTCACAGCTCTTCTTTTACAGATCCCAGCCTCTTACTGTAATACTGTATCTGTTTTTCGTTTTCTGTCAGCTGTCTGTTGGAGCCTGGAGACCACTGTCCCTGAATAGAGTACATTGTATCCTAAAAAAAATTAGCTACTCCCTCCTTTTTCTGCTGGCTTTCCCTGAGGCCAGTAAGTTACAGATCCAACATATTAAAAGACAGTATCAGTAGGATTTAAGCTGTTTTATTTTTGACTGACACAAATAAATGACTGTAATATTTGTCATCTCTGATAAATACTCTGCACTAGACTTTTAAATCTGGAGTATTTTTTGGTCAGTTTAGGTGAGTTGAGATTTTTTTTTTTTTTAAACTCTGGGGTGTTTTTTAAGCACTTTTATGTTTCTGTTCAGAGTTGCACTAACAGACCCCAGTAGCCAGCCAGACAAGTTCATTCACGTTTCTTCTCATACTGATTTTAAAGGAAATAAATTTACCTGTGTTCACTATCCAAATATATTATCCTCAAACTTCCAGATGGGTATGAATTGTTATATTTTCTAGATGCATGTGATTCCCTATTGCACTGAAATCAGTATGTTTTGTTTTGGATAGTGCTTCTTAGGCCATGCAAGTCTAGTGATTTAGCACTGCCTTTGCCATGGAAGAGGTTACACTTTCACTGAAACCAATGCCTGTCATGAAAATCAAGCAGCCTTTCCACCACAGTCTTCTCCTTTTTCTTATGTCTATTGCTTCTAGATTATTTTGGTATCACCTTTACTGCTTTTGTTACTGTTTTAACATTTTCAAAGTGTTTCAATTCATTGATGTTTATCTGGGTTGCTCGTGTTACCAGGATTGGTACTTACCATGCAATGTTACCTGTACACATCTTACACAAGCTTCTACATTTGTAGGCAGTGTTATTCCAGGTTCAGTTATTTCCACTTTAGGTTTTTATGTACTTCTTTTCTGAACAGCACATTTGTAACAAAAATCTGGAGAGACAAAGAGCATGATAGTAAGAATTCTAAATGAAGTTTCTTCTAAGAAAATGTGGTTAAAAATCTAGGATAAATTAATGCTAGTTAACAATTAAGTTAGGCATTTAGAATAATATGAAGTTTAATCATACAACTTAAGATAAGTCCTCAGATATCATCCTCAAGAATATTTGGTGAGGATGATCAAACATTATATGTAAATTGCCTAATATCTCTTGGAATAAAAATAAGAGAGAATTGTGACCGACTGGTGTTAATTTAGACTTTTTCTTTTTAACAGCCTTAAAATAATAAGTTAACAGTCTAAAAATAAACCCTCAAGACTGCTGTAGGTCTTTATAATCTCTTTCTTAAAATATGTTTATGCTTCTTTTGATACGACCCGGAGAGAATACTCTGTACCTAGACACGTGTATATAACCGAAAAAGAAATGGAAAAACAAATTAGAGACAGTGTTTGCTTTTCATTGTCCTTATATTCGGGTCAGCTTAATAAAGTCATACCAAGCTGAGTCACAGCACTGTGTGTCTTTAGCATTATTTAAGAAAGCTCTATGCTGAAAACTGAAGTGTACATAGCAAGCAATATTTTTCTTTAAACTACTGCTGAATTTTCAATATCAATAAAATCTTAAGGTCAATAAGTTTGATTTGAAGGTGTAGCTTGGATTCAGGCAACTGAATCTATGTACAGAGGATGTGAATGTTAGGGGCTGGTGGTTGTTTTTTTGCTTTAGAGTTAGCTCCCTTCCTTTCACTTTTTTCCATCTCCTTATTGCTATTCAAAATACCACTGCCAGTTTCAAATGAGCCGTTGTGTGGGGCTGAACTCCCACCAGAATATGTCATACGATTATAACCACAGTGAAACTTGAATTCGGTCTTTGGTGTTGAACCTATGATTCGTTGTAAGGTAAATTTAGTTTCATTTTGTGGGCAATCTGGAATGTTTATTCTACATATACAGCTGCTGAGAAATTCTTTCCTGTGAGGGTGGTGAAACACAGGATCAGGTTGCCCAGAGAAGCTGTGGCTGCCCCCTCCCTGGCAGTGTTCAAGGCCAGGCTGGACGGGGCTTTGAGCAACCTGATCCGGTGGAAGGTGTCCCTGCCCATGGCAGGGGGGTTGGAACTAGATGGTCTTTAAGGTCCCTTCCAACCCAAACCATTCTATGATTTCATGAGATGTGTCATCAATTTGAATTTACTGTTCAAATTGGCTCTGTGTATTTTCATTTATCAGTGAAAGCATGCCACATCCAGGCATATAAATTCACTAGCGTTGTTGACTGCACACAGGTATTGTCCTGACACAGCATATTAACAGTTTATATTTTCTATTTGTGAGACAAATGAAATGTGATAAGCTTATGAAATATAAACACACTTGTTTTAATCATATTTGAATGATGACAGGTTGACTATTTCATACTGGTATATTTTTGTATCTAAAAAGTGGTCTTCTTGATTGATCTGTATATCAATACTTTGAATGATGAATTTTTTTTCTACCATTATATCTAAGGATATATAAAACAATATTGGGTATACTGCAAACTACAGATCTCTTACTGTTTTTATATTTTTATGAAGGTGTAAGCAATGTGCCTTGAGGTGATATGTGACCCTAATCTGACTGGGTTTTGTAATGTTTGTTTTGGTGTAACATGATTCTCCCTGTGTCCTGGGGGCTAAAAGTGCACATATCACATGGGATCTGTGGGTAAATACGTATTCCAGAATCAAATATTTTCAAATGGAAACACCCTGCAACAGGTTCCAACACAGTAAGGTTGCATAACCTAGCTGATCATGTTTGTCAGAGTACAGAGGAAAGAATGACTTATCTCTTAGAAAAAGCCAAGTCATACAATAAAAGGATATGTAAAGGCAATGTTAACTCCCTGATTTCTGTATACAATGAATATACAGCTAGCAAAATCTAGAGGGACCTGCTGTAATGTTGTCATGGCTTAACCCCGGCTGGGGTTACTCAGCACCACACAGCCACTTGCTCACTGTCCCCTGGTGGGATGGGGAGGAGAATTGGAAGAGCACAAGTGAGAAAACTCATGGGTCAAGATAAAGACAGTTTTATAAGTAAAGCAGAAACTACACAAACAAGCAAAGCAAAACAAGGAATTCATTCACCAGTTCCAATGGACAGGCCAGGTGCTCAGCCATCTCCAGGACAGCAGGGCTTGGGAAGATGGATGCCACCACTCTGAACATCCTCCCCTTCCTTCTTCCCCCAGCTCTATGTGCTGAGCATGACGTCCTATGTTATGGGATATCCCTTTGGTCAGTTGGGGTCAGCTGTCCCAGCTGTGTCCCCTCCCAGCTTCTTGTGCACCCCCAGCCTACTCACTGGTGGGGTGGGGTGAGAAGCAGAAAAGGCCTTAACGCTGTGTAAGCTCTGCTCAGCAGTAACCAGAACATCCCTGTGTTATCAGCACTGTTCTCAGCACAAATCCAAAACTTAGCCCAATACTAGATACTGTGAAGAAAATTAATGCTACTCCAGCCAAAACCAGCACGAATGTCAACCCAGTATCAGGAAGATCAGGAAGGCCATCCTGTTGTTCACCAGTAGTCTCAGTATTTGACTAAAGTTAGAGCTATGGATTATTAATATGATTTAATTTGACAAAGTCAGACCTTTTTTTTTTTTTTTTTTTAAACTAGGAAAAAAAATCTACTATCAGAAGTGTATTATTGCATACAAATGGACTTAGAATATGACATTTAGTAGCTAAAAATTATTGTTGGATTGGCTAGTAGCTTGGTAAAGGACAAAACCCTATTATGAATGGAAAGTTAGATCTTGACACTTACATATTCTCAAGGCCTTACTTGAGCAAACAAGACATTGCTTATATAGTATTCAAGCACCTAATACTGAAAAACTACTTCAAACAAGTTGCCACCATCCTAAGAAAGCATGGACAACTAGATATCTGATGGAAATGAGATGCAAGTATGACCATTCTCTCAACAGAGACCATTCTGACAGTCTCCTTCCTCTATCATTTTCCCATTTTACAGAGAAAGGGCATGTATGTATTGAGCTAAATTTAGTTAAAAGCTCAGAGAATAATCTAGAAATTTTGTGAAGGGGGTCATCAGAAAAATAAAGACATCGTCAATGCCCACAGACTTCTGTAAAAGACACCTTTTAGAGTTGTTCTAACGTGTAATCATTTTTTGTTAACCTCTGCCATATTACTGAAATTAGTCCACCATTGTCTCTGAACGGGGCTGCTGTGTCAGGTTCCTTTTACAGGATGATGGTCAGCAAATGATTTCACTAAAAGGCTGGTTTTGTAAAATGTTTTATCTCTATTTGGTAGAAAAGATGTTGAGAGAGTTACACAGTAAATCATCAACAGAGTTAAGAAGGGGGGGACAAAGTTCTCCTGATTCTCAAAATAATGCCCTGACTACTGGGCTATGAATTAATTTTCACAGAAACTGTGTCCTGTGCAAAATTTATATAAACCATAAAAGGGATGGGTTTTATAATACCCCAGAATTTCCTCCCGAGTCCCCTTCAAATTGTGTCACCTTCACTCTGCAGGAATCGCAGTCCTGATGAGGCTTTCAAGTCCCCTGCTGTTTATTTCAGTTGTGGAGCAAAAGTAATGTGATTGTAACTATAAGACCAGTTGTGCACTTTAGATTTCAAATTCAGAATATCACATGCTTCCAGACATTATCTTGGTGGATTGCTGCAAATTTACAAAAAGAAGTTGTTTGCAGTAAATTTGACTACTCTTTCACAACAAATTCACTATACGGTTTCCAGCAAACTGCTGTAAGGGTTTCCTGAACCAGTGTTCATATCTCTTTGTTTCACTGTTCAAGATGGAATTTTCTTCCATTATTTTGCCTAAGTCTTTTTTGAACTAATTTGTAATATTCTAGAAAAAATCCTGATGTAACCAGGCTTTTGGATTGCACTCTGTTAAAAGAATTCTTAGTTCTCTTTTCTTTAAGCCGAATGCCTGATGTTTTTCATCTGAGGATCCTTTGCACTTCAATTATCAGCAGTGAATAATCACTCCCTGTTCACCCACTCCATGCTGCTCTTTGTTTTATGGATTTCTGTTGTATCCCTTTTCCTCTTTGTAACATCTAATTGTGTTTATTTTTTTTACACAGAGGTGATATCATTCTTTTTTCTTTTTCTAGTAATAGTCTATTTGTGAAATGCAGAGGAGAAGATAATTCTGGATTTGGGAACATTACTGATACATGCTATGGCATAATGATCGCCCTTTTGTTCTCTTATTTTCTAATGTTTTATTGTCTTTCTGGTCACCAGTGAGTATTTTGCCATTTGCTTCCACAGAACTATCTACAGTGACTGAGATCTCTTTCTTGAGAGTAATAAGCTCATTTGTTACTTACTGTGTGTGCCGTCAGGGTTGCTCATTACATGTATTTATTGTCACTGAATTTCATCTCTATTCTATTGCCTGGTTGCTCATTATCGTGATATCCTTCTGTAATTGCTTTCAAACTCAATGTTTAGAGCACAAAGGAAATGTTAGATGCAAGTAAAATATTTACTCTCTTAAATACAAAGTTCATACATACAGGAATATGTGTCCTTTCATGTCAGGTTTCCTATAGGGCTTTCTGGATGTGGTCAGATTTCTTTAGCTACTACTACTGCTGCACAAGGTATTAATTTTTATTTAGTTCTACCGTAAGTAACAGCTCTTTCTAGACTGCTCTACTGGTCACCACAGAGAGGTGTGAGACTGATGGGAAAAACTTTGATAAGCATAGTTTATATATTGGCAGCCAGGAAGGGTATTTTGTAGCCTCTGAGGATCTTTGGGAAGGATTAGATCAATGTGCAAATTGCTATAATCAAGGCTGTGGATGTCACTGGCTCCCACCTGCCTTAATAACAAGGGGAGCAATAATGTGTCAGGCACTGGAATTGAAGGTGAAATGTGTCATGATAACAAGGAAAAAAGAGAACAATGGTATATTAAATAAATTTCAGTAAGTTGAAGGGTGATGTGTCCATCACTGCTTTAGGAAAACTGATTTGACAATGCCAAATAAGTGTCATGTCTCACAAGTTCTCTTTACTAAGAGAGCTCGATATTGCCACTGACTATATGAACATTACATTTTAGGAAACAGGAATAAGAGTCGATTTCAAGACCATCCTGGTTTTTATCATGGTTCATGAAGACTGTGCATGGACTGCTTACCAGTGGCTGCTATTTGGGGATCATTTCATGTGCCTAGAAAATAGGTGTCTTGTGCAATTTTAGATGTCTTCTGATATCCTGCTTAGTTCCAGCTGCCAGACCAGAAGGCCTCCCTTAGATCTGTGTTGCATTTGTTTTACCCACCTAGAGGTTGTGGGTGTCTAAAACAATGCTTCCTTCATGTTTTTGTGAATGCCTGTGGAGACTGAATGGTTATAAATGGGACACTTGAAAAAACTTAATTGAAATCCTGGTTAGTTACACAGAAGACTTATACAGATAAAGAGCTTAATGATGCCTCCACAGTAACAGCAAAATACAATTCAGGAAAATGTTTAATACAGGTAATTATTTCTGTGTTAAAGTGGATATTTAATTTATATGAAGCAACATATATTTGGCAAGAATGAATAGATTTAGTTAGTGTCATCTCTTTGCCCATCTTCTTCAAAAGACCTCTTATTACATTTTACTTTGGCAGTTTTCCTTCCTCCCTGCCCTACATCTTCAGGTCAAATGAGCAGTTTTTCTTCTTTGCTATGAAGAAGTAAGAAAACAGTCCCCTTACTTTGGGCAGGAACTGACATTCACTTGATTGGAAATTCTTATGTAATTCTCCTGAATTTTCATAGTGATCATTCTCCTCTGAGCATGATGCAACATTTTCCAACAACTGCCACAACAGAAGAATCCTTGTAGACTTATTTCTATCTTTGTGTAAGTTCAGAAAATACATAGCTTTGAAGATTTCAATATTTTGTTGTCCAGAACAGTGGGGAGAAAACCTCCTGAACTAGACCAGTATAAACTCCATTTATGGCTCCACTCCATTTCCAGTCAGAGAACTACCATATGTGAGATTTCAGAGGTCAGAGGTTTTTGGTATTTTCCCAACTTTTTGAGAAGTGATAAATTTGTTTAATAAATTTCAGAGGTTTGTCAGAAGGCTTTGTTTCTAAACTTATTAACTAAACCAGACAAAAAAGGAATTCTGTGTTACAGTTAATTGGCTGCAGTGTGTTTCATCAGTTACTGTTAATGGACAAACAAGATATCGTTAGAAAAAAATATTGTGACTGAAGTTACCTTAACTCTCTCTCTCTTCGCTAACTTCAGTTGTGACAGGATATGTTTTGAAAGCACAACAGTTGTCACAAAACCTTTTTTTTTTTTTTTTTTTTTTTTTTTTTTGTATCAGTCTCTGCAGAGCACAAACCACTTAATGGTTTATATAAAACCAAGTAACAGAAGGAACCTGGTTTATGTCTGCTATAAATCCTAGAGATAATTTAGTTTGTAAAGAGTGGTGAAAGAAGGGCTTACAAAACAAAGTCTGCTGCACTGCTCTATTGGAGAAACTGGTTGTAGAGTAGGTATCAGGGCTCCATTTAAGTTTATTCCTTGTCTGTTTATACAGAACTCCTGAATACAGAATTAGTTTACCTTTTTGTAGAGCCTACCCTTCAAGAAAATGGAGAATTTCAGTAAATGGATAGAATCTTTTTGAATGTAGATGTTGAAAGTTAAGTTTCAAATTAGACTTTTTCTTACCTCCCCTCAGGAATCCTGAGAATTAGGCATGAACCACCAGATATATTTTGCAGAAAAGAAACCTGGAATACTGAGAGATTTGAGTTCCTAGCAAATCAGTCACAAAGTTAAAATTAGAGTCTTTTATCCAAATTTCTGTGTGTGGTTCAATTTGTGGTACGTTTTAAGATTGGTATTAACAGCAAAGAATAAGAAGTTACTCCAGTGTCTTCATTTACTGTTGTTGATAAATGCCTTTGAAATTATAATTCTAGGATGTTCACTCATACTGTGTTTGTGCCTTTGTAAATTTGAAGTTACTCTGTGCAGAGAGGGAAGAAAATAAATGGTTTTCTACTGTGTCAGGAAGCAAATGTTGACAGGTGTCTGTCTTTCTAGTAAGAAGTTACTCATATAAAGACAGATGAGGGAAGGAGCCATTCTGAAGTAAAAGTGGTAACCATCAGAACTTTGTCAGCAATGAAAATAATGTGTAAATTCTCCTTTCATAGCACAGGGAGGGGGCTTTATGTATAAGTACTTTCTTTTCCAACTAACAACAAAATCTGTCAGGTAAAAAATTTATAATGTAATCACATCAAATTCTGCTTCAAGAACATCTGACATGTTTGCTTTTTTTTTTTTTAAAGTATTCTTGTAAATGACTGATAACTTCTCAAACATTAAAAAATGCTCATAGAAATAATGATCTACACTACAAAGTGGAATATGTTCTATATTAATAATTTTAGAATTAATAAAACAAGAGAAATTAGAGATGTGAATAAATGGTATGAAATACAAAATTGATATGATATGTAAAACTATTTAATGGGC
Organism: Athene cunicularia; assembly: GCF_003259725.1. Taxonomy (NCBI): domain Eukaryota; kingdom Metazoa; phylum Chordata; class Aves; order Strigiformes; family Strigidae; genus Athene; species Athene cunicularia. Next base: position 76,695,946 of record NW_020799095.1, read on the forward strand.
TGTGAAAGGGAGGTTATAGTGTGATTTTTTTCATGAGATGAAAACAAGCAAAATTAAGCCAACTAAAGCCAAGCAACAGTATTAAGGATAAACTCCTTATCCAATTACAAAATTAACCTGCATACAGCAACATGGTAGAAATAGATACAGAAGCAGATACAATATATTTTGTTCTTAGTAATTTCTTGATACTTTAATTCTTTAGATAGAATTTAAAGGTTGCTACTGTGAATAATTATAAAATCAGTTTAAATACTGTTGTGTTTTAACCCCAGCTAGCAACTAAGCACCACACAGCTGCTTGCTCACTCCCCTCTGGTGGGATGGGGAAGAGAATCTGAAGAATAAAAGATGAAAGATGCTGCACCCCATATCATCTCTTCTGAGTGACATTATATCAAAGACACTGTACCAAGTTACAATCCTTTTGTGATACCTTCTAGAAGTCAACCCCATTTTCTTTGATATTTTTGTGTTTTTTGCAGTTTTGAGACACAGCTACCTTGCCAAAAACTTAATAGCTGTGTCATGTTGGTGTGTGCCATTCAGCTCTCAAGAGGAGAGTAATGAATTGTTCACAAATTCCTTTTGCTTGGAGGAAGTGCGCTCAGGCTTCTTGCTGGCAGCAAGAAATGGGACCAGAGTCCTTTGTACTGTGCATGTCAGCATCAAGATGAAGCTTTTGATATTGTGGCAGATTGTTCCAGTCCATCCATTTACTCTCCCTGTCCTCTACAAAGCAAGATAGGTTGTAATTTCATAAAAATGGAACCTGGAAAGTGTCTGCTCCTTGGAGCCCTATGTGACTCTCTTTGACAGGTGTAATAGTCTGACTTGCCAGTGCCATGGAGTTGGTGCTTATTCACCCCTAGATAAATGAGTTTAGAACAGCTTTCTCCTTTTATCAGAAAAGTGGCTAGAATCTGACTCCAGACTTCAGAGATTAATAACTTGACTTTCTTCAGACAAAGAGTAGGGACCGTACCAGTAGTGTCAGGGTTCATAACAGAGAAAGGAATGGGTTCTGTGCTGCAACAAGGTCTGCGTTAGAAGTGGTTTTGCTTCTGGTAGGCTGATTCATTTCTGATGTCCAACTGCCTGCTCAAGCAGCACTGCATACAACTGGTTGCCCTCTCTGGGCAACCTGTGCCAGTGTTTGATCACCCTCACAGTGAATAAGTGTTTCTTGATGTTTAAAGGGAACCTCCTGGGTTTCCATTTGTGCTCATTGCATCTGGGCCTGTCACTGGGCACCACTGAAAAGAGCCTGATTCTCTCTTCTTTGCACCCTCCTTTCAGGTATTTATATAGATTCATAAGATCCCCTGAGCCTTCTGTTCTCCAGGCTAAACAGTCCCATCTCTCTCAACCTCTTCTCATAGGAGAGATGCTCCAGTCCCTTCTTCATCTTTGTGTTCATCTCCCTTCATCTCCATTATGTTCATGTCTCCTGTACTGGGGAGCCCAGAACTGGACACTGTCACACATGTGACCTCATCAGTGGTGAATAAAGGGGAAGGATCACCTCCCTCCATGTGCTGGAAATACTTTGCCTAACACAGCCCAGGATACCATTATTTTTCTTGTCAGTGTGGGCACATTGCTGCCTCAAGTTCAACTTGGTGTCCAGCAGGATCCCCAGGTCCTTTTCTGCAAAGCTGTTTTCCAGCTAGTCAGTCCCTAGCCTGTACTGGTGCATGAGGTTGTTCCTCCCCTGGTTCAAGACTTTACAATTCCCCTTGTTGAACTTGATGAGGATCATGTCAGTCCATGTCTCCAGCCTGTCAAGATCCCTCTGGATGGCAGCACAATTCTCCGGAGTATCAGCCACTCCTAACAGTTTGGTGTCATCTGAAAACTTGCTGTGAGAGTGCCCTCTGCCCTATCATCAGATCATGAATGAACATCTTGAACAGGATTTGGCCTAGTATTGACACCTGGGGTGCACCACTAGTTACTGGCCTCAGACTAGACTTTGTGCCACTGATCACCACCCTCCAGGTCCAGTTGTTCAGCCAGATATGGTTTTGCATTTTTATTGAAATTTTATTTGTTTGGTTTGGGGTTTTTTTTGATAATACAATTCCTTTATTTTTTAAAAGCTAGTGAATACCACCTTTATTTTCAGGCTATCAGTTTAGACAGCTCCCCTTAACAATTTCAAATATGAAATGGAATGATGATCTAAAATCGAGATGGCAGTTGTGAAACAACTTCTATTTGTGTCACTCAGGTACAGATACTATCCAACTATCTATTCTGTGAGTGCTCACCAATAAACATAAGTCGAAAATTCTGCATGTTGTAAAGTCCTACTGATTGCTGGGCTGATAAACATCAAGGCTCACCTTTACAGAATGCAGCAAGAAATAAATTATCTCACCTATCTTTATTATAGTTACTTCTTGAGAAAGAGACTAGTGTTTGAGGAAAGACTTAAAATAAAAATTCTATTAGAATACTTTCAGAAAGGACATTTCCACCAGGAACTCTGTTGACTCCTTTTATTGATAATTTGGGGAATTTAGTCTCAACTCTAGGCTGGGTATTCAAGCTGTTGAGTCAAGGGTGAGGACTTGGCCTCCAGTTGCAGAATGGCTTAGTGTAGTCTTTAAAAAAACCCTAATCAACAAAAACCCCCTTCCAACTGCAAGTGTGTAGGATCCTATATCACCACCTGATGGTTACTCGGGTTTTGTGGTTGTTTCCATGAAAAAACAGCACTGTCATATCTCGGTGTTTTCAATGGAATTGAAGAGAACTCAGTATATTCCAGACTTGATAGTTAATATTAAACAATATTAATTAGTAGCTTTAATCAGCTACAACATCTTGAAGTATTCCATCTTAAACTGTAAACAAGTGATTATATCCTTGTTGCCATATTAATAACTGAAAAACCATCAGATGTTTTGTGTCCTGTTGCTTTGGGGTTGATTATTGACACCATACTGTAAAGTCCCAAGGTATTTCCTGAGCAGACAAAGTGTGACCTCACCTGAACTAAACAAGCACTCAGAAATGAACCGATGTTCTTTACCACTGAAACATAACTAGCAGTATGTCATTACAGCGTTCATATCACTACATTATGTTTAATTTAGAAGAACCCTGTGTACAATCATTTGTTCATTAAAACACTCTGCCTGTCTATCCACAGGGACAGGCTTTCCCCATGCACAGTTTCCCTCTTCACATCAGGGATGCTCCTGCCTTTCTGCCGTTACCTACTTTACGCACCCTGCAACCTGCCTACCCAGAGTTTTTGGCTATTTGTGCTCTGCTTCATCCTAAGCCAGCTCTGGTCTGAAAGTGCTGTGCTGAGGTTAATATAACAAGTCAGAGTTTTCTGAGTCAGAGCTGCTTCTGTCCACCTTAGCAAGATTGCATGAAAGGCTTACAGACAGCCCAGCTGTCTGTTAGTGTGCAAAGCCTGAGTGTAAACTTTATTTATCTATTTCAAGATCCTGTTGGAGGGGAGGAAAATTCAAAACTTAGGGTGTGACATCTATTCAGGTTTACCTTTTGATCACACTAACTCTGCTCTTTCCATAACTTGTCTAGATTAATTGCAATGAGGTTGGTCAGCAGCAGGGAATATGTTCTGAACAAGGTAAAACTTCACACCTTCCTGCTTGGAAAAGAGCAGGGTAACACAGAGAGCTATGAAATCAGGACTGGCATGAAAAATGGGACTGTGGAATAATTTAATCACTGTTTCTCAAAATACCAGGACTCAAGTCAGCCAGTGGAATATTTGATTTAAAACTAAATTAAGTACTTTTTCACACACTATACCATTATGTTGTGAATTCATTCTCCGTGCAACTTTGTGAGGATTAGAAGTATAAATGGGTTTCTAAAGCGACTCTCTGAATTCATAAAGAATAGCTCAGTTCATGACTAAAAAACCTGTCTGGTCTGGATATAGACTACTGAGAGGATGTACATGGACCTCTTTTTTTAAAGCAATCTCCAAACATTCAACTGGCCACTTTCGGAGGAGAGGATCTAGGCTCAGTAGACCAGTATCTCAGTATTGTAGTTGTTCTTGTGCTTCCTAAGTCCTGATAACACAGCCCCTGAATGTGTGTCTTTCTGCTGCTGATAGGGACCCAGATGAATACCCCCCAGCAGAGAACAAGATGTAGGGCTAGAATTGCCTGTCAGGTGTTGTTATTGAGAGGTGCAATAAAAACAGAGCCTGGCTGGCCACACACAGCTATTCGGCATTTTACATTGAACCTTCAGAGAGAGACTTTGGTGAGGTGTTAAGAGAGATCAGTGATGCGGAGGATGGCATTTGATCTGACCCTCAAATGCTGGTGGTTTCATTTACATAGTGGTGACCTGGCATATTGCTGTCCTGTGCTACACTTGGAAATTATGATTCCATTTCTTATGTGCTTGAAACTAAACAAAACAATGTAGTCACTAAAGATTTCATGCTTGCTAGCCATGAATATAAATGGATAAATAACAGCACATAACTGGATAAATAAAATTCGCTGCGTATAATATATATCCCAGCTGTCTTTATTCCTCTAAACATACGGTATTGAGAGACAACTGTCAATATTAGGTGACTGCAATTTTAGTGTTCATGGATGTCATGGTTTGAGCTCAGAGAGCAACTGAGCACTGCACAGCCGCTCACGCCCCCCTTTCACCCCCAGTGCTGGAAAACGAGAAATAAAGAAAAGGGTTCAGGCATTGAGATAAGGACAGAGAAAGATTATTCACCCATTATGATCATGGGCAAAAGACAGACTGATTAAGGGAGGGAAATAAGAACATAAATTTAATACAGACACTAAAAACAATGACACTTAACAGAGAGAGTAGAACTGTGAGAAGCATTACCACCCCTTGAAAACACCTTCACTCACCCTTCCTTCTTACCATGCTTGGATTTGCTCCCAATATCTCTACCTCCTTCTCCCAGCAGCGCAGTGGGCAGGGAATGGGGGGTGTGATCAGTCCTGACACTTCTTCCACCTCGGGAGACAGTCCTCCACATAGTCTCTCCAACATGAGTCCCTCCCATGGCTGCAGCATTTCCCGAGCTGCTCCAGCATGGGCTACCCCCATGTGTTGCAATCCTTCCCACACCGAACTACAACAGCAGGGGCTTCTTCCCATGAGGTCCCGGCCTTTGGGCACAGCCACCTGCTCTGGCGTGGGGCCCTCCACAGGCGACAGATCGGAATCTGCTCCACTATGGACCCCCATGGGGGGCAGGGGGGGAGACCCTGTCATCTCATCTTGGGATACAGGGGAGTCTCTGCTCAAGCACACCCCCCCTCCTTCTCCTCCTTTCTTCCACTGACCTTGGTGTTCACACAAATGTTCTCCTCACAAATCCCCCCAACTCCTCCCAGGTTCTTAAATACATTATCACAGAGTCACAGCCACCATCACTAATCGGCTCGGCCTTGGTGCAAAAGTGTGTCCGACTTGAAGCTGAGGGAGCTTCAAGAAGCTTCTCACAGGGGGCCACCACGGTAGCCCCCTCCCCTGCTACTGAAACCCCCCACCACTCACTCAAACCCAGGACAATGGAATAAAACTTAAGAAAGGCTAAACAATAACAAAAATGCATAGTTATATTGAGAGATGTGGACTAAGAATGGTATCCTTTAGGATCTCTGGGGAGGGAAGGTCAAAATAAGCTGTGATTGCTCTCATACAAAACCATAAAAATCTAATGAGAAGAAGCCATGATACACCACCAGCTTTGTCTCATCTCTCTCTACTTACACTACTGGGGAATGGGTTAAAAATGGTTTATATTGAATGACTTATCAATAGCAGTTATCATTTGTATATTCAAAACCTGTATATTTAAAAGTAGTATGTTCAAGATATTACCACACCTTGATTTCAAAGCATGCTTATGTGCTTTTGAAATCTTCAGAAGACACCTTAATTTGTATATACCGTGGAAAAATGGGGTCATGACACATTTGCAAGTGAAGACTTCTTTGTGGGAGTTTATTTTCTTTCTTGCATTTCTTTTAGATTGTATGATATTTTATGTGTCTAGAAATATGTTGTGTACACATGTGATTGTGATGAACACAAAAAATATTAGCCCTATTTTTACATTAATAGGAAAGACTAAAAAGAGGATTTAGGTGAACCATGGATGTTGGAGTCTACCACTGTGATGTAAAAACCTCTGCTTGGTGGTAAAGTAATCCCAGAAATATCTCAGTTCACTAATTCTGTTTCTGAAGAAACAACAAATTCTGTTGATGCTAGAAATCAGTGTTGGTCTTATAGCCAGAGCTGCTTCTCTCTGAGCAGCGAGATCCCTGCCTCCCTGCCCTAGTGGGACTGGGACACTGAGCAGAATGATGCCTATCCTTGTGTGACTTCTGAGTTTGCCAAACACTGGACAAGCTTTATCTTGAAGGTGCAATGCTGTGACTTTGTCAGTGCCTACCACCTACCTGACAGCTTACTGGTAACAGGAGGTTATCAGTAAGTTACTGGTTATAGTGCTTAATTAGGAAACAGAGGGCACAGACACTCTGCTCCTCTCATTAGTTTGAGGGTACTCCCCACCCCTCAGGGCTTGCCCTGGATGCCAGGCTGCCACCTGTGCTGAATGGCAGCATTTTCCACTTCTTCTGACAAGCTATGCCAGTGAAGGGGGAAAGAATTAAAATATTCTTCTAACTATACCAGAAGGCACAGTATACCATAGTCCAGTGTTTCAGGAAGTTGTCTGGGTAATGTGGATCTTTGGACTCTAGCCATGGTGCATGGGATTCTTTCTGTTTTCTTTTTCTGGAATTTTTATGCATTTTATTTTAAAACAGTAACTGGATAAAGACTTCTCACAGTTTCTTAGGCATCTGATGCAAATATGGAAGGAAAATTTGGAAATATATTTAAAAATAATTAAGGTTATTCTTTGTAATGTCCAGTACTCGAAAACTATGTGAAATACATAGTCTTACTGTCAAAATCGAAGTTTACTGCACAGGAATATGCTTACATTTAAATTTCTGTTTTACTAATCCTTAACTAACTATTAAATTGTGAGTATGGCACTTATCATAAACAGTGGAGTCGTATCTCTTATGGTATAAAATCTATAGTCCTCATTTTGCTGCGATATGTGTCCTTTTTCAGCAGTGGATACAGAGACCATGGTAGTTAGAGAGAATGATGGCAGAAACACACAGAAAGTCTGCTGTCTCAATGTATATACTTCTAGTGATGTCTAAAGCAATAAAATAAATAATAATAAATAATAGACAATAATAAAGCAATAAAATAGTGTCAAGGCCTCATGAAATATAGATACAGCCATGCTTTTGTTTAGAGAAGGGCAACGAAGCTGGTGCAGGGTCTGGAGCACAGGTCGTACGGGGAGCAGCTGAGGGAACTGGGGCTGTTTAGTCTGGAGAAGAGGAGGCTGAGGGGAGACCTCATCGCCCTCTACAGCTACCTGAAAGGAGGTTACAGGGAGCTGGGGGTGAGTCTCTTTAATGAAGTAATAAGTGATAGGACAAGAGGGAATGGCCTCAAGTTGCACCAGGGAAGGTTTAGACTGGATATTAGGAAGCATTTCTTTCCAGAAGGGGTTGTTGGGTGTTGGAATGGGCTGCCCAGGGAGGTGGTGGAGTCCCCATCCCTGGAGGTGTTTAACAGTTGGGTCGACATAGCACTGAGGGATCTGGTGTAGTTGGGAACTGTCAATGTTAGGTTAATGGTTGGACTAAATGATCTTCAAGGTCCTTTCTAATCTAGATGATTCTGTGATTTCAGGAAACCTGGAACTTATCTTCATTCTGGCCTCAGTCTTTCCAGTTGTTGGCCAACTGAGTATAAACCAGTGTCTGATATCGCATATACTTATGTATTTGTATGAGAACAAGTTATGCATGTATAAAGATCTATTAGGTCCAGTCTGTACCTAGTTATCTGACATATTTACTTAGTTTTTCCAGAGAAAGTGGGAGCATGATTCAAACATGCAAAATGAAGCTTTAAGTTTTACACTTTCAATAACATAGTCTTGGACTTGTGTTGGTTGAATAGTTCTAAATAAAAGCAGAATCAAAGGTGAGCCCATAAAGAAAAGGTCTGAGACATCAAAGACACCGTTGTAAGTAACAGAAGATACGACTGAAGGGAAAATGATATTACATTCAGAAAGATGAGGCACCTTTGAGAAAGAAAAATAATACTATGGAAAACAACAAATGAAAAATATTAGAAGAAGATTAAAGGGAAAAGTGTACTGAAGGTAGCAAAGAAACACTTACTGAACAGCTCGCTTCCCCCCACCCCCCCCCACCCCTTAATACTATTTAGACAAATAAAAGGACTTCAGAGACCAAAGCTGAACTAGGTTTAAAACTATCCTTTTTGGAAAAGGAGATAGGAATGAAGATGAGGTTAAAGACCAAAGAAAATTAGGGCAGTAAAAGAGGCTAACAGAGAAGAGAACATACATAAAATGGAATAATGATAAAAGAGGGTTTTTTTTCTTTTATATTTGAGAAGAGTATTTAGGATTTTTAAATAAGCTATATAACTAACAGTGAGAGCAGTAGTGAGCCTCAATAATTAAGCTTCTCCATTATTTTAAAAGCAATCCAGTTCCTTGAATCACTACTTCAATGCATTATAAATATCTACAAAGAAATACATACATGGCCTACAGAAGGTCGTTGTTCACTGAATGAGGACCAAAAAAAATGGTTCATGGCTCAGGTTATGTTATTGGAGAGAAAAGGGAAGATGACAAACATAATCTCTAGCCAATAGAATGGTGTTTTTTAGGGCCCTGTGGGTGTTGCCTTGTCAATGGAAGTTAAAATGTAGGAACTGGATATGCTTTTCAGGAGGTTTACATGAACAGAAACAGGGAAAAGCTAAGTTTAAACTGTTCGTTGTTTAAAGGCTTCCAGTCAGTCCACTCTTGAATGAATGCTTAATTTGAAGTATGCTTAGAATTAAGATCTTGGGGAGAAAAGTTAAAGATCAGTGCAAGGGGTTACTGAGAAAGCAGGCAGAGAACAGGAGAGCAAGGAGAAGGAAGCTGTCCTCTGCCACTTGACGGAATTTGTTGCAATTGGAGAATAAAAGCAAAATATAGTACAGTCCTAATTAAGTCTACATGAAAACACACAAGAAGCTGACAAGACTTTATTCCTTGACTTTACATTCCTTTGAAAATATCTTTTAATTTCTTTGAAAAATCTTTACTGAGGTGTGTCATGTCCCACTCAGATGAGGGGGACAAGTGATTCAGATTCGCAGTTCCCCAATGGAGCGGACAACAAGTCTCCAAGTTCAAGCATTTATTAACTACCGACAATGTACTAATTAAACACACGATAATTGGCTAAGTATATAGCAAGTTGTGGCGAGCAGTGTAATATGCCCTGCATTTCTTAATAGAAAAAGGAAAAGAGGGAGATAGAGGGAATGGGGGAATACAGATCACCAGTCTGGGTTCCTGCGCTGATCCCGCTGGCGAGGGTTCCAGGAGACGGCTGTCTTTTTGCTGGCATCCATCTTCTTTGCTTCACTGCTCTCTCCAGACGGCCGGGGGGGGGGAGGGTTAGCACAGGGAGAGGGGGGCAGAAAGAGAGAGAGAGCGAGCCCTTTCTTCCCCCCCTCAATTTATACCCACTTTCCTTGGGTCCGTCCCCTAGGTCGACCCACAGACCTACGTATCCCATGTA
>NW_020799095.1:76705705-76727868 GCF_003259725.1 Athene cunicularia
GGGGGGGGGGAGGGCGCAGGGAGAGGGGGTCAGAGAGAGAGAGAGCCCTTTCTTCCCCCCTTTGATTTATACCCACTTTCCTTGGGTCCATCCCCTAGGTTGACCCATAGACCTACGTATCCCGTGTACAGGGACGGGTAAGGTATTTCATGGGATGATGTAATTAGCATGATCATGACAGCCCTCATTAGCATATTGAGGGGTGTTAACTTTAATATGCATTTCGTGGATAATGAAGCAAAGTTCATTCACCGGACACATGGCCCTTGAAATTTGCCCAGGTGCCCCAGAGCAGAGCCGCCCTGTCTCCACAGGGCTCTCTCCCCCAGATACATCAGGCAGCCTTATCAGCTTTGGCCTCCACAGAAAGCACCCTGTGACTCATGGTTTTGTCTTGCGAGGGTTTGAGGCATTTCTTCAAACAGCCTCAACTTTTGTTTTCCCAGGCTGTTTGTCTTATTTTCTCTCAGGCCTGGTTTCTCGTCTCTCACAAGGTATATGGTGTGAGAATTGGAGATAGTGCTTAATTAAATGAAATGGGACTCTGACTGGATATAAGGTGGTTTTGTGTTGTTTTCTTTTGTGAGAGTTGTCAGATACAGGAACATGTTGCATAGAGGGGCTGTGGAGTCTATCACCCTGGAGGTTTTTAAAAACCTGAGATAGTTGATGTGAATTCAGTGTTAACTTTGCTTTGTGGAGGAGGCCAGACCTCCTGAGGCCCCTTCCAACATGAATGATTCTGTGAGTCTGTTTGTTGCATCTTCTCTTTTCTGTTTATCAGCCAGGAGGAGGATAGGAGGTAGTGCCTCATGGCTGTGTTCATGATGAACCTTGTATATGGAACATTAAATACCACCAAAACAAAACAAAAACATTTGAGGAAGAAAAAAATGGGTATATTCCTTTTCCCAATAGTTCTGATTATTGTTGGTTCTCACATGTAAAATTAATGCAGATTTAACATTAGTTACTGCTTAGGTTTGTTTTAGCTAGATACTAAAGCCGTTGCAGTTCAGAGAATTTTTTCTCTTTACAGGTCTGTTACAGTATCCTAGAAAAATCAAAGGACACCAATTATAGGAAACTTTAGTAGCAGATTTGTGGCAGTGCTGGTTACACATCTGGCTGGTAATACCACTGCTGGGGAGACCTGTCCCATCTCTCCAATTGACATCTCTTTCATGAGCTATCAACAATGCTGTGCTGCAGTACAGAACCCGTCAGGTACAAATGCAGTTGAGAAGCTGTTAATGGTGATAACTGGGTAGATTATCTTTTCATAGCTATTTGATTATGTGGAGTATCTCAGATATGGTGATGCTGATTTAAGAGGATACTTTGGTAGTGCATATCCTTTGTAACCATTGGCTTGTGGCATGTCCATGGAGCAAAAAGCAGAAGGTAAGATTAAAATATCTTGCAAAAACCTTAGAAAAGAGAATACAGTAAATAAAATAGAAAATACTGTGTATGTTCCTTGCTGTGTCATGTATAAAAATCCAGACTGGATAAGGACTCAAACTGTCACATGTAAAATGTCTCCACTGGTAAAACCTGAAACTGATTTTTCTAAAGAGCAGAGTAATTCACTAAGTTCTTTCCATTTCAAAATGTGAATTAGTGAAATCAGATACTCTGTGGCACTAGTTATCAATGCGTAAAAAGGTTCTGTTCTTTATGGCAGGTTAACATATACAATTAACTGAGCTGAGAAAGAAAGGTAAGTGTAGGTCCCTAATGATTTAATAATAATTAGATACAACATCTAGACAGTTTACTGACAAACACTTTGCACCATGAGTACTGCTTAATTGCATGACAGGTCTTGTCAAGGACTGGTCCAGAAATACCTCCATATTTGTCCTGGGACGGTTTCAAAAGTTTTTCCTTCCCCTTTCCATCAATTCCCTGAAAAAGTATCTTCACAGTTTGTAGCTGCTCTTTTGCCTGTTTACCTTTTCCCTCATCTTTACTTCCCTGACTAAAGCCACCCCATTGCATTTACTATTGTTAGTGAAAGCATTGTTGTATTTTTCAGATGAAGCCTAGAATATTTCTTACCAAAAATCCCATTTTTCTTCTAGAATATGTTTTTATGAAAAAGCATTGGTCAGCTCAGTCTTTATGTCTTTCTTTTAAGCATCCATTATTGGTTGGCTACTGGTGTATGCATCATGCTTGGCTCTCTAGAAGAATATGTATAGGCAAAACCTATGTTCCTTCATAATGGAAAGGTTGTCTAACACCAGCCAAATTTCAGATGAAACTTTGCAAAAGAAGAGCTTGACTATGTGACAGGGGCAGAAAGCAAGAATTGCAGGTTCAAACAGCAGTCTTTTTATTAAGGGAGAGGATAAGTCTTCTTCAGTTTGACTAGAACTACAGTTATTTCTCCTTTCCTCTCTAAAATATTGCTAGTAAATCCAGAATCACTCTACCAAAAACTTCATCCATTGTATAGAAAATTCCTTACCAGTGATGCTTTCTGTTTTGATAAGGTTGAGGTTACTTAGAGACAAGAGAGTAGAGGGAATGATTATCAAAAAGGAAATCTGCAAGCAGTTCAGCATTTTCCCCCATAAATTGTTTCCCCCTTCTTTTCTATGAGATGTAGTTGCAACAACAGATGCTGATCTAGCTTTTGACACAACCTGTATTTTGCTGCTAGACTGAATGTTGTGGGTTTCATAATATGTGGTGGGTTTTTTTTTCCCCAATTATGTACAGTTTCTTTTGGCAAAAGGAAGCACTTCTACTAGACCGAACTTTGGGATGTGTCAAAATGTAAAGCCTGTGGGGTCTCTTGCATGTTTATGTTGCTTTCGCAAACATGCACAGTGCCAGCTGTGCAAAATGTCCCCTTCTGCCTGAGGCGGGGCAGGAAACTGCACCCTGTCTTCCTACACTTGGCTATGCTAATCCACATCTGTGATTGCCAAGGGTGATTACTGCAACACGTTGTACTGAAAAATCAAATCGCTAGCCAAGTCAATAGACCTAGAGGGAGAAATGGAGGTTTAGAGAGAGGTCTCTGGGCTTACTGAAATGCAGACTAGGAATGCTAGGTCCAATGTTAACAAGAGACATGTTTATCCCATATTAGCTGCTTGGCTTTTGCATGAGCAATCTTTTCACAAATCATAAAAAAACCTAAAACCAAAACCAAACTAAAAAACTCTAGTTCTGTTAAATAGATTCTGAGATATCACAAACTAGAAGACAATAGTTCCATATAGAAAATGCATGAGTTTCCATAAGGCCAAATGCCGGGGGCTGCACTTGGGCCACAACAACCCCCAGCAGTGCTACAGGCTTGGGGAGCAGTGGCTGGAGAGCTGCCAGTCAGAGAGGGACCGGGGGTTGCTGATTGACAGCTGACTGAACAGGAGCCAGCAGTGTGCCCAGGGGGCCAAGAAGGCCAATGGCATCCTGGCTTGTGTCAGCAATAGCGTGGCCAGCAGGGACAGGGAAGGGATCTGACCCCTGGACTCGGCACTGGTGAGGCCGCCCCTCGATTCCTGTGTTCAGTTTTGGGCCCCTCACTACAAAAAGGACATTGAATGACTCAAGCGTGTCCAGAGAAGGGCAACGAAGCTGGTGCAGGGTCTGGAGCACAGGTCATACGAGGAGTGGATGAGGGAACTGGGGGTGTTTAGTCTGGAGAAGAGGAGGCTGAGGGGAGACCTCATCGCCCTCTGCAGCTACCTGAAAGGAGGGTGCAGAGAGCTGGGGATGAGCCTCTTTAACCAATAAGCAATAGGACAAGAGGTAATGGCCTCAAATTGCACCAGGGGAGGTTTAGACTGGATATTAGGAAGCATTTCTTTCCAGAAGAGGTTGTTAGGTGTTGGAATGGGCTGCCCAGGGAGGTGCTGGAGTCCTCATCCCTGGAGGTGTTTAAGAGTCGGGTCGACATAGCGCTGAGGGATCTGGTGTAGTTGGGAACTGTCAGTGTTAGGTTAATGGTTGGACTGGATGATCTTCAGGGTCTTTTGCAACCTTGATGAGTCTGTGATTCTGGATTTTCATGCTCTCTAAAACCCAGCAAGGGATTGAGGTTGCGCTGTACTTTTTGTTACTCATGGATGCCTGCGAATATTTTTCCTGCACTGATAATGTTGACTGGTCCTCTCTGCTCTGTAAAACTAGGCTGTGTTATTTCTTGGTTGGTTGATCCACCAGCTAAACAATGTAGGTGAAACCCAGAAGTGCTGATATTTCTTTAGACCCTTTTACACATAGTGTGGTTTCTTTCTGACTCACCCTCTGCAGTCTGCTGTAGACACCCCAGCCCTTCTTGTATTCCACGCTAGACAACAATAAGCATGTCTTCTGGCACAGCACCTACCTTCAGAGTCATGCCTTGATAAGCGTGATATTTTTAGATATCTGAATTTTTTTTTTTATTAACAGAATAGCATGTATCCTGGAGTGTCTTGTTACTGTCAGTGAATGGATTAATTATTTTTAAATATATCTATTAAAGAATCTCTCTAAAAATGCACATATGAAAGGGTGTTCAAATAATCCCAGTAAAATAAAATGGCAAGAAAGAACACTGAGAAACAGTTAAAATAATTTCTTGACCATTTGAAATTTTGCATGTCACCATTGTTATTTGTGACCCTTGCTCTTCTTTTTCTTTTATGTTCTGTGACTGGTTCGTATTTTTCCCTTGCTGCTGCCAAGATCTCAGCTGCTAGTGCCAGTTCTTAAACTAACATCCAGCTTCAACTTACTTTCTCTCATATATAAAATAAACGATTGAATATCCCTGTTTAGTTTCTCAGTCTAGAATGTGGGTTGAAAATAGCTAAACAGGGCTCATGAAGTTACCAAGGAAGTAGGTCAGGACTTTGAGACTGTAGTCAGTTTAAATTGCTATTGTTTCATATTCTAACCTCTACATATCCATTGCTTGTATTCACCTCCCGTTCCCTCCAGAATACCTTAATTTTTTATCCTTTTAGCTTTCACTTTCCTTCACAATCAGCTATGGAAAGGGAGTGTGCATAGGAGTGGTTTACGCTGACATGGTATGTCTGTGGTGCATGATATTGTGTATTAAAATGTGCCATCTACTTAGTAATATTGTGGTTTTGTAAAGTTAGTGTCTTAGGAACAACTGCTGAAACAATTAAACTCGTTGGCTGAGAACCAGGTTTATATTGTGTAAGAATTAATCAGTCACTTCTCCCAAAGTCTATTAATTTTGCCTGTGTATATGGAGGAATCATAGAATGGTTTGGGTTGGAAGGGACCATAAAGATCATCTAGTTCCAACCCCCCTGCCATGGCAGGGACACCTTCCACTGGATCAGGTTGCTCAAAGCCCCGTCCAACCTGGCCTTGAACACTGCCAGGGAGGGGGCAGCCACAACAACTCTGGGCAACCTCTTCCAGTGTCTCACTGCCCTCACCCTTTCTTCCTTAGATCTAATCTAAATCTTACCCTCTTTCAGTTTAAAATCATTACCCCTTTTCCTATCATTACACTCCCTAATAAAGAGTCCATCCCCATCTTTCCTGTAGCTCCCTTTAAGTACTGGAAGGTCACTATAAGGTCTCCCTGGAGCCTTCTCTTCTCCAGGCTGAACAATACCAACTCTCTCAGCACTGGGAGGTGCTCCAGCCGCCTGATCATCTTCACGGCTCTCCTTTGGACCCGCTCAAGCAAGTCCATGTCCTTATGTTGGGTGCCCCAGAGCTGGACACAGTACTCCAGGTGGCATCTCACAAGAGTGGAGTAGAGGGGAAGAATCCCCTCCTTTGACTATAGCTACACTTCTCTTGATGCAGCCCGGGATACGATTGGCTTTCTGGGCTGTGAGTGCACATTGTCAGCTCACAGTCAGTTTTCCATCCACTAATACCCCCAAGTCCTTCACAAGGCTTGCTCTCAATTCACTTGCCCAGCCTGTATTTGTGCTTGGAATTGCCTTGGCCCATGTGTAGGACCTTACACTTGCCCTTAGCGAACTTCATGAGGTTTGCACAGGCCCACCTCTCAAGCCTGTCCAGGTCCCTCTGGATGGCACATCCCTTCCCTCCAGTTTGTTGACCCCACCACACAGCTTGGTGTCATTGGTGAACTTGCTGCGTGTGCACTCAATCCACTGTCCATGTCACCAACAAAAATGTTAAACAGCACTGGTCCCAACACCAATCCCTGAGGAACACCACTCATCACAGGTCTCCACTTGGACATCGAGCTGTTGATCACAACACTTTGAGTGTGACCATCCAGCCAATTCGTTATGCACCAAGTAGTCCATCTGTCAAATGCATGTCTCCAATTTAGAGCCAAGGATGTCGTGTGGGACAGAGTTTACCTTGCTCAAGTCCAAGTAGAAATGTAGAACTTTGTGGTTTTTAACCTAAGCTATCTTTCACTTGAAACATCTTAGAATTTGAAGAAAAGTGGAAAGGCAAATACTTTAAAACAAAAGTTACCCCCATGGCAATCAATATGAAGATTCATACAGGGTAAAAAGCATCAAAATATGTATTCAATTTGATTCCTGCCCAGAAATATTGTTTTGTTTTCTTCAGTAGGCAACATGAAAGATAATAACTTTGTCTTTCTATCTAGTGAAAATAAGGGGTGATACCTACCAAACAACTACTATGGAAGTATGTTTCAAGAAATGGTTAATTCCACTAGAACTGAAAAATGAACTGTATACCAATGTGAGTACCTTCTGCCTAGGTGTTGTCCTTCAAATATTGTCTATTTTACCATTTTTTCCCCTGTTATTATATATGACTGGAAATGTGTATATTGTTTAACCAGTTAATGGCAGTAGCTACTATCACACCTTTTGAATATTCAATCAAAAGCCTTGTGTCATGTCTACAGTTTACATGTGCACACAATTCCAGAGGCCTGGGTTGTTTATTATTTATTATATCTTAGGAAGATAGACACAAGAAGAAGACAGAACAGTAACACTGAGATACAAATAATTTACAGTTATTCTCTCTCTTTTTTTTTTTTTTTTTTTTTTTTTTATTCTAACAAATACTGTTTGATTCCTTTATGTCATATTTCTTTTTTTAAAAAAAAAAGTTTACGGGTTGAAAATGTTCTAGTCATCTTGAAATAGGCCACAAGATCTCTTATTCCCACATTCAAGCAAAACCACGTAAAATGAATACAAATTCTGAAGCTGTGTGTGAATGCCAGTGCTACAGCCAGAAGTATTGTGGTAATTTGTGTAAAAAATGTTCCAGCTGTGAACTTGCCAGCTCAGGTACTTTCAGCTGTGCTGCTGCTGTGGCATGAAGTACAGTGCAGGCTGCAAACTCTTCAGATCTGGGTAAATGCTTAAGACTAAAGTGCACTATGCTGTGGTGCTATGCCTGCATGGCTAACAACACCCAGTGCAGACAAGACAAAACTGGTTTTCCGGTTTCTACATTAGGTGCAGTCATATCTTTTATTACTGCATAGATGTATTCTAAGGCACTGAACCCTACATGTAGTCTGTACAAGCTAAAACAGATAACATCATCAGACTAAGAATTCATTATGTCTGTTGGTTTGGTTTTGCTTTTACTTGCATTTTAGACATTTAATTCCATATAAAATAAGCTGCTATGGCAGGTTGTCTCTGTTTTACAAGGTTAAATGTAAAGAGCAATGATAACGAGATAACAAAAATGAGATCCCTGCATAAACCTTTGAACATGAAAAAAGGAAGATGTCATTATTAAAAGACTGGATCCACATTTCTCTAAAATCTGTGGTGCCTTGTGTACCATCCTACTCTTCTCTCTCAGTCAGTGCTGAAGGCCCAAACTGTCATCCTGGGACAGGATGTAGTATTTCTGTAATATACTTTTTTCTTCTACTTTTGATGACTTAATTCTTTGCTCAATACCTCTTATTAAAACAGAAACCTAGGGAAGATTGAGATGATTCAGTCAAAGTTATTTTCTGCTGAACTTTACTTGATGGAGTTGACTATTTTATCCTGAGTTCTGTGAAACGCATTTTTCAAATGTCATTGATAAAATGACCTATTTCTGTTCTGCCAAAACCTTTACTGTCTTTAGATTGTTTTTTAGTTTATTTTTTTCCACTTGTCCTTCAGTATATAGAT
Organism: Athene cunicularia; assembly: GCF_003259725.1. Classification (NCBI taxonomy): domain Eukaryota; kingdom Metazoa; phylum Chordata; class Aves; order Strigiformes; family Strigidae; genus Athene; species Athene cunicularia. The sequence goes on from NW_020799095.1 coordinate 76,713,814, forward strand.
TGCTGGGAATGCAGATTAAAAGGAAAGAAAGACCTATCACCATCCATTCTGCATCTTTCTTCAAGGGAGGAAAACAGGTTGGTCTCAGTTGTTATGCTTGTAGTTTTGTTAACTCTGATAAAGTCTGATATGCAGGCTGTGTTCATTCATGCTCTGAGAAAGAAACAAGTTTTCCTGATTGCTCCTTTTATCTGACTGTAAGGCATGAAAGAAAATATTTGTTTGCATCTACCTGGCCATTGTAATTTAGATTCAGAGTGTACATTACGTTTTACAAATATATTATCCACCATGTCACCTGTATGTACAGTGTTATCAAACACTCTCATTTAAAAGATTTGAATAGTTCTGATGGTAGTTTTTCTCCTTATTTCACATGTTCCCAGTGTATGTCCTTTCTGTCATGTTTGTTTCTATGCCCTCTTTCATGTTAATTTTCTAGTTCCTTGCACATAGTATTCACTATATTCTGTTAGCTTTGCACAGTCATTTAGTGGATTCCTGTAATAATGAAATTCTCTAGATACACTAAAGTTACCTCATATTTCTGTAGCAGCATCAGAATAATAAGATGCAATGTGTATGAAGTGGCTTATATGCTCTTACTCTCTTTACATAGGATTTTCTGTCCCCCTTGCACTCTGGTGACATCTGTTATGGCTTCTTAAATTATAGTTCCTATAGGTGCTGTATTACTGACAACTCCCTAATATAGTCTACTGTTGTTTTCTAATACAGTCTACTGTTGTTTTCATACCATCTTTTCATGCCAGCTATTTCAGCTCTTGCTCCTTAACACTTCATAGTACCTTTCTGTGAACTTTCTTTGTGTCCTCCAGTATTTCAGTTTTCAGTAAAACAGTCATGACTATCTTCACTCTGTTCTTGATAAGAGAATATCTTTTGTTACAATCTTTTGGCCAACTGAAGGTCATTCCCCTCAAAAATCTGCAGTGAAAAGACTGCAAGCTTCCCCCTTTATAATTCTAAGATTGGGATAGTTAAAGTGTCTTCACCCACCAATTACAAACCTCATTTCAGACTGAACTGTACGTGTCAGGTCGGAAGATGTCTATCAGGAGTGTCTGTGTGTCTACATCCATACATAATGCAGAAACTGCATTGTTGCTAAGAACTCACCTCAGGAAAGTTTAGTGGGAAGAAAAATCAAAATAATATTAATGTCATCCCTATTTATATGATAAGCAAATGTACTCATGGATTCCTCCTTGCACAGCTTTAGTCTGGCAGCAGAGGAAGGGGACAAATGAAGGAGAGAAGTGGCACCTCACATGCACCAGGCTCAGGCAGTTAGCTGGGGGATGGGAGAGTAAGAGGTGATTTTATGCAAAGCTGCTGCACCATGCCAACCATTTATTTTTTCTTTCCTCAATATGTCCCTCTGTGCTGGTCATTTTGAGCAAATTTTAAATCTAGATTACTGGTTCAGAATTGGTGAGGAGCACATCAGTGACTGGTGCCAGCAGAAATGATGAACAGAGCAGAATAGAGTCCAAGGCCAGTAATGTGCACCTGGATAATCCTGAAGCCAACAGCTAAGGTTGGGGTGTTAGCAGCCCACAGGAGAGTGAGGAGACAGCAGTATTAATCCAGGGAAAGAAAGAAAGGTGAAGTGAGAAAGACCATGTCAAAAAACCCCAGTATATAGTCCCTGCTACAGATTTATGGAAATAATTAAGACTTTTTTCAGGGCCAGGACCTGGTTTGGAATACAATCTTAATGCAGCTGCTTAATAACAAGAAATGAGGAGACGTATATGAATACAAATAGAAATTACATGAAAATAACTATTAAGGTATCATAACTTGGGTAGTTGTAATTCTATCAAAGAGATTTCTCTGGCATAACAGTGGAGCTCTTGTTAATATGCACACCCAGTCTAACCATTTGTTCTCTGCTGAATTAATATCGATGCACACCAGGATAGTGTCATGAGAAGGAGACCTGCCTGAAGCTGCTCCAGAGCAACTTTTCTCATGTGTGGGCAGTAATATAGCCATGAGTGAGTGTCACTGGTTTGGGGGAGCAGTCATTTTTCCACCTTCAGATCACCAGAGTACCTCATGGTGTCTCTGGAGTACTTTGATTCTTTTATTCATCCAGGACAGGGTGAATGGGGTGACAGATGACATCTCCCTGTTTTTTGTCTCTCGTGATCACTCTACTAGCCATTGGCTAATGCTGTTTGCCCTTGGTTCTTCAGGTGTCCATTTGACTATCTATGTTGTTACTTCCCGTGTAGCTGGCCTTTAGTCAGCACCTCTTTTCTTCCTACACTTACTTTCCATGCCTGTGTTGGAAAATGGCACTTGATGCTGCTATATGTGCATCTGCTAAGATATGGACTCACCATGTCTTGTTACACTGACATTTTACTTCTGAAGAAAGTTTGGCCCAGTTCCTTTGAAAAAAATGAAGTGGTTTGAGAGACTCATGGTAAGTCACTCGTGACAACACATTGCTACCACCCTGGGTTCCTTTCTCCATCATAACAATGATGTCCTTCATATTTGATTCATGTGATATAAATAGGCAAACTGACAGAAGGTTGACAAATCCAGCCTTTCCAAATCTCTGAACTTGAAAATGAGACCAACATTTCCAATTCAATTCTGCTCATTCTTTTAAAAATATCTCTATAAGTGATTTCATCACAACAGACAAACTGGAATTACTTACAAAGTGGCACATAGTCACAGCACATGCATGCACTCATCAGATGTGGTTTGATTTTTAAACCCCAGTGAAATATACTAAAACATCCTTGAAGAAACTTGGTTCAGTGCTTTCACAGTCATTAATTCTGACAGCCTGCTCTAGCAAGTCAGATTTTAAAAGTCAAATCTCTCAGCTGTGTTTCTTTGACTATGTTTAGTAGCCTATGTTTAAAGAAGTTTTTAAACAACCTTTGGCAGCTAAGGGAATGAGAAAGGAGAGGGAGAATCAGAAGAGGATCCTGGAGCTGCTGCTGGGAGGTGGTTGGGTCTTCTGACCTGTAGCCACTCTTCAGGAGAGCTCTGTGTGGTGTTCTAAGCATCTGCCTCAGTAATGATTTCTATGAAGTATTTTCTTCCTAGTCTTTTACTCCTCCTCCATTAAGTGTACTGACAAAGCTCCCGTTTACTATAGTGAGAGTAAAACTGAATCCTGGATTAATTAAATTCGGTTTGATGTCATTCGGGATATTTTCTTAAAAGCTTTGGTTTATTTTTCCCCTTCAAGAGGATATATTGCACCTTTCACTGTCATCAGCAGGGTAATACAATTATCTGTTTAAGCCTTTTGTGAGAAAAATAGCTTTTCAGACAATTGGTCATTCACAGCTGTGAACACTGGTGAAATAAACAGAATGGAATGGACTCAGGAATGTCAACTTGCTCTCATTATATGCTGCTGGTAGTAAAACACACCATGATTTAGTTTGATGTGGCAAATTAGAAACCCAAAAGAGGTAAAAATGACCAAGACAATTATGAACTATTTCATTCAGAGACACTCTTCCTCTTCCTGTTCCCTAGCTTTTATGGAAAAAAACCCTGAAAACCCCACACTTCAAAAACCTGGAGACTGCAAAATTTGGAAATATAAAAAAGGACATACTTTTAACATGTTTCAGACGTTCATGACTGAGAGAATATAGATCCATAAAAAAACCCCAAAAAACATGTTTGCACCTATGTCTCACTACATAGATTATCAAGGGTGCTTATATATCCACTCCTAACAATTTTTGAGTGCCCACACTTATGTGTGTTAACAGTGCTAAACAGATTTGTGACACCTAATAGCATCTTCAGGCAGACACTCTTTTGCTGGTTGTTCAGAGAGTCCAGTTCAGTGGATTATTAGCAAACATACCTGGATCACTATGTGAAATGCTGCTGGCAGAGGAGAAGTGGAGGAAGTATGTTGGAGAATGGCTTGCAGAGAGCAAGGCCATAGCTCCCTGCAGGAGCTGGTCACAGCCACCTGAGGTACGAATAAGGAAGGAGATTCAAGGCTCAGTGATGCTAACAGGGACTGTTGTGAGAACAAAGAGATAAGTTGGGGCACATTATGACTTTGGGGGTGAGAAAAAAACAGCCCTGGGAGGAAAACAGGTTCAAAGCAAGAAAAATGTTTATGCATACCAGAAATACCACAAGGGGCTGGGATATTATAATGTAGCTTTTTACATGTATACAATAGATTTGTGAATAGTATGTATGATTATTGCAGAGTGCTTATATAAGGTGTGATTTCTTTCAATAAAGTTGAAGCTTGCTCTATTCACATTGAATCGGCTGCTTGCTTCCTCCGCCAGCCACAGAAGTATCCTCTATTTTAAATAAATAGGATGGTATTTGGAGAGATCATCTGCTGTGTTGGAAACCCTGATTCCTTTACCTCATCATCCTCTGTAGAGATTTAAATCCACAGCTCCCATAAGTGTTGTAGCAATCAGAATTGTACTAACTGGGCTTTGCAAGGAGCCACGGTACCACCACCAGTCACTCTTTCCCCCTTCTGTGCTTTATAGGAAAAGGTTATACACTTAGCTCTTGAAAAAATAAGGAATCTTCAGTAAAAGTAGGTGCTTTATTATTGTAAGGAATTACATACCAAAGACTGTGAAAGAGCACATGTCGAGGCAGAAGCTTCACATGTTTGCTAACTTAACTGTCTCTGCACACATTGCTTTCTGTGGACATTTTTGTGTCCAGTCCCCCTTTTACAATGTAGCTGCAGGTTCCACTAGACAGGAAGGTACCTGGGTGTCAGATAGTGTCATGTTCAGTGTAAGAATAATTTTCTATCTAGATTTTAGTCTTCATCATTGAGCAGTTACAGCTGACACCCATGAAAGTTCCCTTTTGAAAATGCCTAGCACTTCTCAACTCTTGAATTTTCAATATGCCTATTGTGTCTTATATTTGCCCATTTAAAAGAGATATATTGAAGGTCTTGCTATAACATTTAGAAAGCCCTCAGGCCTGCCAGCACTTACATCTGGCAAACACAAGATAGTCTGTATGTCCTGGGGTATAAACTGCCATGATACCCCAAGGGTTTAGAATAGTATCTGGCAAGATAGACTAGAGCATTTGAACTGAAGAAGATTAGATCATTCTGTCTGACAGGAATATGGGTACTTTGTTGTAACCAACCCCAACAGGTGCCATCATGTTAATGGCAGATAACTGAAATATATTAAACCATTGTTGAGGCTCAGGAATGAGCACTGAAGTGAATATTAGAGGTACCATACATGTGAATTCTGATAAATTTATTTCTGATGGGTCATGTGTAATTACTCAGGTATGGCTTTTAATTGCTGTTTGCAGAAAGTTCATTTTGACCATAACTCATTTTCTGATCCAACAGTGTGCCCTTTGTTACATCTTTTTCTTACAATTAGCACCCGTAGTGTGTCTGTTGATAGTTCTCTTACTGCAGCTCATGTTTACAGTCTTTCTCTCAGTAATTTCAATTGACTTTGGGTTTTTCAGTTGCTTTTCTAATGTGACAGACAAACAAATACTGTAATTTCTCAGTTTCTTCCAACTCTGGTTCCACTCAGATGATGAGGATAAAAAGCAGCAAGGCTTTTACAGTGTGAAAATATGTTCATTAAATTACATTACACTTCTAAGTTATACTACCTCTTTCAATACTACTGCATGAATGATTGTGATTGTGGGATCAAAGGCTCAAAGCTTTGTACATTTGGAAACCAAGATTATGTTTCTTTCCTAGAACACCATAAAAATCTAAATATAAGATTCAGTGGCTGATGGATAAATGATTTCTAACTGCATGGATTTAATGTGAGGTATTCTTAAAACTAGGCAGAGATTATATTAATTTTCTGGGTGAAAGTGTGACATTGATCATAGTATCCAAGAGGAACATAAGACAATTTCCCACAAAGTGCTAAGGGAAAGTGACTTATTTTGTATTTCATATACACTGAAAATCTTTTACATGAGATACCAAAAGGCAAGTAGAAAAATAAAACCCCTGTACCAAAACTAGTATTGCTTAACAGGATCAGTAAACACTACTAGCATCCTTTGATACTGGCACCCATTCTCTTCAGGACAATCCTATTTCTGCACAGAAGAAAACATAACTGAATGATTACTTGCCCAAATCAAGAAAGAGGATCTGCATTAGGAAAAGTTAACACCTCAACCTAGCATGTCCAAAAATATTGGAACAAAGAATGAATACCACAGGACTAAGCAGAATAATCTAGCAACTGAGTAAATTTTGAGGGTGTAAAGCCCTGCCTGGAGTGCTTCATGCTAACAAAATTGACTAACTCAACTCAGATAGTCACTGGTATCCCCAAGTAAATTATGTTTTGGCTTAAAAGTTTTGGTTAAAGAGGTAAACCTGAGTAGCATTTCAAATATTTGAGTTCTGATTACCCTACTCTAAATAGGTTCTTACATCTCAATTGTGGTAGTAAATACACTGTTTGTCATTGGTTTGGCTACTTTATAATAGACTCATAGAGTGTAACTGACAGAAGGAAGCATTGGATCACAGTTGTTGACCTCCTGTATATCCTATTACACCTGTCTTAATAATCCAGAAGGCCCAAAACTGTGATTCTGTGTTGTGTATCATATAGAAGTTTTTCCATGCACAATAATCCATTGGGATTGCCTTCTACATGAAAATCAGGGGTGTGTCATGTGCACCACTTTCATCAGACTTATTGCAGAGCAGTCTTTTCATGCAGTCCCCACACCCTGATGAGCCCATGCTGTAAAATTGCATGAGCTGCAGTTTTATATGTTGCCCCACATTGCAACTCATTCTGTTTCACCACCTTCCACCTCTATTGATCTGAATAACCTGTGCCTGAGGAAATTTACACTTGACTACTATACATTTTTCCAAAGAGGACATATTAGGTACAAGATATGCCTAACAGCTATTTTGAATTTGTCTGATGTCAGATTCTGGCCACTAGTACACGTATTTTTCCTCTTAGTTCCAGGGCTCCATTAATATTCACTAATTTTTCCACAGCAATTATATTTGTACTGTGAATAAGTTGCCTTTCAGTTTTCACCTGTGATGAAGTGATAGTTTGAATTATTTAAGAACCTTTTCCCCCAAACTACAGAATGGGTTTGTGGCTCTTTTCTTGATCATCTTCAATTCTCAAAGATCTTTTTAAAATACAAATATTGACACTGGTTGTGTTTCACCAAAGTCACACTCAGAAGTAATTTTAAATTGATACTACTGATTCTTGTTTTCCCCCTTTCTGTCCTTTTGGCATAATATCACACTGGGAGTTATTGCTGAGCTTTTTGTGCTCTCTCACAAGAGTGGTCTGATATTCCTCATTAGCCAGATGACTTAGTATAAAAATGCATCTTGTTTGAATGACCCATTCAGATATGATCATGTGATTCAGTTTGCTCTGTACGATGGACCACTCTTCAGTTTGTGTTCACCCAGCTTACATAAAGTGAACAGCTTTCCTAGCTAACACTAAAAGCCAGCTGTCATCCAGTCAACACTTGCTACCCTGTTCATATGACATCTGATTAGGGGAAGTATGGGCAAAGGGACCTCACATGTACTAGCAATTATAGCAGACTATGCATACACCTACTTGCCCTATACCACGCAAATGTATCTATTATTATGTGTCTTTTTGCTGATTTTTGTTTCATCTGAGTTTATTACAGAAGACCGATCTTCAGTAAAAAGTTTAATAATGTAAGACAAGGTAGTTTTGCAGTGCTTTCCTGGCAATTCGCTTAGGGATAGACAGTTTCCTGCTATTCCCAGAGATTTCTAGAAATCTCTGTCTCCTTTTAGCTGTTTCTCTGTTATCACCTTTTTTTTTTTTTTTTTTTTTTTCCCAATAAAGTATGCATAAAATGATTCTGTGAAGCACTGGCCCTTTAGTATGTCACATGGCACTAAATAAAGTGCCTCACAGAGTTCTACATTTATAAACAGCTTGTCAGTTATCTCCACTCCCCAAACTGTTATCTTAAAGTACAAAGAGAGACCTGGGAAGGGCTATATTCCATAAAACCCCCTTAACTTCTGTCCTTCAAGACTCAACAGTGCTCTCTCTTCACTTCCTCTGGCATCAATGTCATATTCAGTAGCCCATTGTTGTATAGCTCATTCTGTTTGTCTTTTTTGACTTTAACAATGTAAAGGGGAAGTTTATTTTTGCTCTATATACTGTGGAATGGTGGATTTGTTGTCTTTGTATTACTATTTTCTGATCCTTTATTTTTCTGATATACGAATAAAAGTGATACAGAGATAGGAGATGGGATAAGACATATAACTTAATGACAGAAAGCTTGGAGTCCCCTTGTACATGTTACTCAAAAACTGTTGTAGCTAATTGCTGTGTTGAGTACTGTATCAAGCACCTTAATGCTTCAGAAATATCCTGTGTGCATTTCTGGTTGTTTGATGTGCAACAAGCAGCTTTTAGGAGAATCAGTGCAGAAGCTATACAGGTGCATGAAAAGGTAGTTTTTCTCATCTTGAGGTGAAATGTTATGATGTAAAATGAGTGCAGCTTACAAAGATCGTTCCCATAACAATTATTGGCCACATAACATCCTTTGCTCTGTGTTGTCTGAGACGTGTTACTTATGTTACAGATAAATGTCCATCTTCATATGTAGATAAATATCTCATCAGAGCAAAAGCTAGCCTACTTGAAGCAGACAAGTAGCTTGTTCCTCCAGAAAGGCTGGCAGGAACTAGCTTCACAATCTGGAGCTGTGGAGGGTACCAGCAGTAGGATGCTTGAATGACAAAAGTTCATGTGTTGATCTTTACTTCAGCAAGATCCTTTGTAGTTCCTACTACAGATGTTTTTATGATGTGGTCCATAACACCTTTGGATAGTGCATGACAAGCTGGATGAGTACATGGCTTACTTTCTTGTCTACTTTTCTAGCCAGGAGAAGCTGAATAGATTTGAATGTAGATAAGAACCTTTATAGCAAATCCCCTCTGTGAAGGACAATTCTGTACCAATACCTCTGTTAAAGATCTCTGTCAGCTAGTTCTTAATCAATAGCATGTGCATAAAATGGGATTTGGCCTTTATAAAAAAATTTCAATTTACATTTGAAGTAAGTGCAATACATCAAGCGTTTTCTTATGCCACCTTTTTCCACTTGGATCATGGTATTGTACTTTGTAGTGAAGGGAGATTAAACACTTCTTTTGAACACTGTTTGAGAAGAGGCCATTGTGTTTGAGGTCTAGATCAATATGCTGTCTGTCCCGTTAAAACGTATGAGAGTCATGCAGCAGCTGTGGCAAGATCAGCATCGGGGAAGAGTCGCAACAAGATTGAGACAGACAGCTCATTATCCCAGCACAGCAGCAAATCCCTTCTCCGGTCTTGCTGAGGCAGGACAGGAAGGGAAGGGGAAGTGATGATCCCTCTGGAATTTGGCTATTAACACCTGTCTGGACTGTATGAACTCCTATAAAGAGAAGCACTTACCTCAGAGCAACTTGCTCCCCTGGAGTGAGATGCCGATGAAATGCATTGAGGCTCTTTGGGTACATCTCTTTGTATAAGGTCTCATTTACACAACAGAAAGAATCTGTAGCTGATCGAGGGTCAGCAACATGCTGGTAAGACATACTGCATGCTGTCCGTCTGCAGCTACAGACACAGGCAAACTCCCATCAGTGCTACATCAGAAATGACATCTGAGACTGGTTACTGAAAGGTGCCAATCAGATGCTGACTGTGGTTTGGTCATTTCAGCCTCTGATGCTGACCTCCATTCAGTACACATGTAGCAGTCCCTCTTGTTGGAGTCAGTCACTAGCCATGTGTTACGCTTGTGCGATCTTGGTTAAGAAGGGAGATTCATTTTAAACAAATTTATCAGACCTCATTCCATTGTACATGAACAGATGAAAAGACACAAATGAGAAGGAATAAATACATTTTCCCTTGGTAAAAGAAAAGCATGCAGCTTGTTGCACTGTTTGAGTAGGTATGAGATAAGATTAGAGCAAAATGAAACAGTCCTGTGATCTTGAATCAGAGAAGCATAACTCAACAGTTAAATGTCCTTGTTTGTGAGTCTGTTGTGTGATATTTACATCAACAAAGCATAAACCTTGCAAATTTTGCAAGCTTATGAAAAATTCTTTCTCTGATCTAAGATGATCATACAGTATGAACTGAGGTTTGAAATTCCTCTATTGTCTGTATAGATGGTTGTTATTGCTTGTTTTGGCAAGTGAGAGAGATGGAGGTGGTCCAAGTACTTGGAAATATGTTCTCTGTCACTGAAAATATTTCAGAGAAACTTGGCCATAACTACATAGTATACTTGATTTTCTTATTTACATAAAAATAAATGTTGCTCTCCTGGGACCAACCCCCTCCACACATTCATGTGTAGCTTTGTTAAGGATATTGGTCTTATGGCTTGGACGTGAAATAGGGTAGCACAGGAATATCTGATACCCAATCCTCATCCACAGAGAGAGGCAAATGGGAAACTCTGGAGTAGGCCAAAGAATTTGCAGTTTGTGCTCTGGCCATACCAAGCATCAATTTTTAGCTGGAGGACTAGTGATGGAGAAGATAAGCATATTTTTCACATATATCATGGTCTTGTAATAAGCGCAGCACCTTCCTTTTCCTAATCTGGTGTAAATCTGCTGTAAATAGTTAAAATTGTTCAAGGTAACCTGACCAGTTGTACATGATATGTGCAACCTTCACCACTAACAGAGGAGTGCCCATAGATTTTGTAGGTGATGGTGACACTAGGCATCACTAATTGGAAGAGGATGTCTGTCTGCTAAGATTGGGTTTGCACTGGATCATCCTTGTGTCACAGGCTCATATTTTCCTATACATTACATTCCTATACATTACTCCTTCCTCAGACCCTGCTTCTTACACCATCTAGCTTATGATAGTGTTTAATTGTTCCTTCTATGTGTTTTCAAATGTGTGGTAGGTGAGGGTATGTGTAATCACTAATGCTTTCTGCGCACTGCTATACTACACCAGATCATTTGTGTATTATGCTTACCTTTTGAAATAACTAGTGAAATCTGAGCTCATCAGAAAGATAATTCAGCGTTCTTTTATCTTATCTACTAAATGTCCTGTAGTATATACGTGCCAGAAATCAGACTGTCTTTAAAATCTTTCTGTATAATTCTGTAAAAATGACAAGCAAGTCTAATTCTTAGATCTCTTTAGTGCAGACACTTATATTTTTTCGTTTGGAACAAGTATTTGTCCAGATTAAAAAAAAAACAAAAAAACAAAAAAAACCCAAAAAACCCAAAACAATGACACAAAACAAAAACCCAAACCCAAACCAAAACAAACACAGCAGTCTGTACTCCCCAAGTCTATATCAGAAGAAAAACTGGCTCAGTGACTGAGCTGTCAGTGCTGAACTTAGCGACAGAGAAAAAGTATCTAAGCTTTAAACATCCTGCTCTCTGAACAGATGCTATTGACTTTGCAGAAGGACCTTTTTTGACCTTTATTTTTATGACAGAATCTGTGGTTCTTCTGTCAGTGCTCATCTGTATGGAAACCACTCTAGGTACACGTGGGCCCCTACATACCACACCAAAGTCTTTGAGCAGTACTGTTTGGTCCACGTGTATGATCAGTAATGGAAGTTTTTTCAGCCCTTCATCCAATGATGACATAAAAGTAAGAGTGACAGCAGTTACCTAAATGCCTCATACAGCCTCTGAATGTCTGCCAATCTGCAGTACATTAGGTAACCTGTCCTTCTCAAGCCAGTAGGCATTAATTCCTTGTAAAATCTGCCAGTTTTCATTCTGATTTTTTTAAACATTGTATATTTTGCATCACAGTAATTTCAAAAGTTGGATTCAAAACATGAGAGACTCATCCTCCTCCCACAGGGGCAGAGCTTCCATCTGCATTGTTTTAAGAAAAAACACTCAGTCGCTCCACCTGTCAGTCATCCTCTTCCAGGAGAAGGAAATGCAAGCATTCACAACAAAATGAGATTGCTCTCTGAAAGCAAAAAGTAAAAACTTGAAGGTTTTCTATCTCTGACTTCTATGATCTGTCCCTTGCTGTCAGCAAGGTTATAGTTCTCAAAGCAGATAATAGCAAGGAACAGGACCAGCTTGGTTCTTAGTGCTGAACTTCCTGTGCTAAGGTAAAGAAAATATAGAGGGGTAAAAAACAAACAAACAAACAACAACAACAACAACGAAAAAATAAAAGGAATGATCCTGTTTGCCTATATTTCCTGATGGAGAACAGAGCTCAAAATACTATTTTGGTAGGAACACCAGTGAAACTTGTTCCCCAGCCAGCCCAGCTTTTAAGGGTACTCTAGTTCCTACATTTAATATAATTTCTTTATCCCTATATATACCAGTGGCAACACTGAAACAGGCTCTACATCACCATCTTAATCTACAATCAACATTCTAAAAATGATTGCAGTTAATTTACTGTTGGTGCAAATTATCTCCTCTTCAGTATTATCCAGAGTAAATTTACTGTTGAGTTTATTAAGGTGCAGAAACAAATTGCCTTCCCACTTTATCCACAGGGTACTGCTAAATGGCCTATTATTCCTGTGGCCTCAGTTTCAAGAACTCTCAGATAAGTTTTTAGAGACAGACACGATGAACACCCAATAAAACAAGCAGACACAGATCTTGAATCATGAGGACTTACCCTGCAGCTTCTTCCAAGAACCCTTAATCTTTATCATCATGACATCCGTACACACTGTTCTGCTCTTACATTGCTTCCAATTGATCTCAGAGCTTTGCAAGAGATGCCATCTATAGTTGGTACTACACTGAAGACTGAAAAATCAATGATCAGAGAAAAAGGGACATCAATTATCAATCCATTTAGGTCCTGGAGACAAGTTAGTGATTTTTATTAGAGAAGACATCTTGAAGTAATTTAAAAATGAAACCAGCTACTACCATTCCAGATGCTGAGAAAGCTAAACAGCTTTCTGTAATGACAGCTGTTCCCAAGGATAAAGAACTCCAAAAGCCAGATTAAAATAAGTAAAGTAAGTGCTCCTCTATTTCAGTCCAACTGTGCCTAGCAAAACTAACATTATTATGTAAATACTGCTTACTGACAGAATAAAGCATCTGCCTTTGTGAACAGCCTTTGTGATTTTGCTGTCAAGTTAAATAATAAAAGGCTAAATTTTCTGAAGGATATCTAAGTTTCCATGAGCAACACTGGAAGTTTGGTCCCTACGATTACTTATTTTCCCGTATAATTTTCTGTAATGATTGTAATGATGAAGGGTTCATGAAAAGTTCTGAAGAGAGCAGAACTCAGTGGAGTTTTTTTCTCCTTTGAAGTCATAAACCTCTTCAGCAACCGAACATATGACATGCAAAGTCCTAGGAAGAATACCTGCCAAAAAATTCTTGGTCTTTTGGTGGAAGCCCTTCAAATGCCAGCGCTAGACAGCTACAGATTATTTACATATTTGCAGTGATAACCAACCAGTCACGTTTTAAGAAAATAGTTTTCTTTTTCTTTTAAAAAGCTACCATCATTTACAAATACAACCAAGTTGTGATACAACCAAGATAGTGCAAGTTTGATACACTGAAGAGAAGTGACTGTTCTTCCCAAACCCTGTCTTCAGATACAATACCATCTTTGCATTTTGTTTTAGGTTTGGGCTAGAATAATCATTAGTCAGGCCCTAGAAGTCATCTCTTTTGGGTATTCTCATCAATTACAGAATATTTCTGTGGCTTTTCTCATCCTTTTCATGGATGTTATTAATGAATAGCATGTAAAAAAAAAATAGCCTTGCTTTATTGGATATCTGATTGATAGGAAACACCTTTGGAAATCAAGGGAAAAAGTCTACTACTGACAATTAATTTCTCCAAAATGAAAATTAAAGTATGTTTGCTGTCTTTGACTTGAGAAAACTGGAGTGTCTCAGACTCAAGATGGTAACATTCCTTTTCCTTCCTCCCTTCCTCCCTTCCTCCCTTCCTCCCTCCCT
>NW_020799095.1:76727918-76746612 GCF_003259725.1 Athene cunicularia
CCTTCCTTCCTTCCTTCCTTCCTTCCTTCCTTCCTTCCTTCCTTCCTTCCTTCCTTCCTTCCTTCCTTCCTTCCTTCCTTCCTTCCTTCCTTCCTTCCTTCCTTCCTTCCTTCCTTCCTTCCTTCCTTCCTTCCTTCCTTCCTTCCTTCCTTCCTTCCTTCCTTCCTTCCTTCCTTCCTTCCTTCCTTCCTTCCTTCCTTCCTTCCTTCCTTCCTTCCTTCCTTCCTTCCTTCCTTCCTTCCTTCCTTCCTTCCTTCCTTCCTTCCTTCCTTCCTTCCTTCCTTCCTTCCTTCCTTCCTTCCTTCCTTCCTTCCTTCCTTCCTTCCTTCCTTCCTTCCTTCCTTCCTTCCTTCCTTCCTTCCTTCCTTCCTTCCTTCCTTCCTTCCTTCCTTCCTTCCTTCCTTCCTTCCTTCCTTCCTTCCTTCCTTCCTTCCTTCCTTCCTTCCTTCCTTCCTTCCTTCCTTCCTTCCTTCCTTCCTTCCTTCCTTCCTTCCTTCCTTCCTTCCTTCCTTCCTTCCTTCCTTCCTTCCTTCCTTCCTTCCTTCCTTCCTTCCTTCCTTCCTTCCTTCCTTCCTTCCTTCCTTCCTTCCTTCCTTCCTTCCTTCCTTCCTTCCTTCCTTCCTTCCTTCCTTCCTTCCTTCCTTCCTTCCTTCCTTCCTTCCTTCCTTCCTTCCTTCCTTCCTTCCTTCCTTCCTTCCTTCCTTCCTTCCTTCCTTCCTTCCTTCCTTCCTTCCTTCCTTCCTTCCTTCCTTCCTTCCTTCCTTCCTTCCTTCCTTCCTTCCTTCCTTCCTTCCTTCCTTCCTTCCTTCCTTCCTTCCTTCCTTCCTTCCTTCCTTCCTTCCTTCCTTCCTTCCTTCCTTCCTTCTCTCTTTTTTAAACTTAGGGACACTTTTTATCTTCCTTCAAGATGCGTTCTTCCATACAGCGAGCTCTTTCTTTCCCATAAACTATCTGTGATTCACAGGTAAGTAATATTCAGACTTTCCCCAGTGCTAAGAATGTTTACAGAAAGAGTTCATCAACTAATTGTGCATATGGAGTTAATGCAGTTGTGTCTGTTCAATCACTTACTCAAAGCCATAGCTTTCAGGACAACACTAAAGTCCTTGAACTTCAGCTTTGCTGCAAACAGCTGAATCAGATGAGAAACTGAAGCAAATTGTCACTCACTGGAGCTCAAATGGACTGCAAATAGCAATTGCATACCTTCCAGAGGAAAAATTTCCAGTCCATCTGGATGGTCATCTGTAACCTCAAGATAAATCTGTCAGCCACAGATTTCAGACTGTTTCAGACTGTTAAAGCTACATGTCAACTTGCACTTATGCAATGCCTGAAACCAGACGTCACCTTTCCTCCATTACAGAGCTGGCAGGAGTTGGTATATCAAGCTGCAGAATGTCAAACAGCTACGTATGTCTCCTATCTTGGTTTAAACCAAGGATATTCATAAAGATGCATCTTTCTCACAAAACTTCTGTTGCTGGTTTATATAAAGGGCTGCTCACTGGGACCATTGGATGACCCTTGTTCTATGAACCCAGATAGAGATGATACTTTAACACAGTGGAAGGCAAAGAAACCAGTGACCTGGAAGACATTTCTTTTTTCCTTTAAAGATTTCCATTGACCTGGTATTCCCAGGCAATGCATCTCTAAGTCATTATGTGAACAAGTATAGAAGAGTCCATCGTTATTTTTCCAACAAATGACTGGTAACTATTTATATATATATATATATTTTTTTTTTTTCATAAGGAGGTAATCGAGCAATCCAGTCTCAAATGCTCTCTTTCGTGGACTATCCTTGGATCAGTGTTTCAACAGTGAATAAGTTCAGTGAAAGACCTATTCACTATCCAAAAGACCCCAGATTTTTTTTCTTGTGGTTTTGTTTTTGTTTGTTTCTGCAGAAAGAGCCTGATCTCATAATGCTTGTGAATAACAGGAATGAGGTCTCATGCATGAGTTTCCTCTGATCCCCTACCCAGAGTATAAGAAAAAGCAGAAGGAATTAAACTATATTGTTCCTAATAGTTTCTACTTGTCTGAGGCAGTTGTACCTCATGGATTTCTTGCAGTCCATCTCAGCTTCTATAAACAAAAGAAAGGAATATTTTCTATGTACCTTGAGATGAAACACATATAACCATGAACCTTCATTGCTTGAGAAAGCCTAATCAGTGCAGTGCAAATCAAGCCATGACACTGACCACTTAATCAGGAAACAGCTATCAAGAAGAAACAGTCCCAGGGTGTATAATAAGTGGGGCTTATACCTCCCTGATTATGAGTAGATTCTTTCTTAATGCTCTAACAGGAGTTTCTGGAGATGTGTATGTGTTTAACTGATGATACTTGCTGGAAAAACCAAGCTTCCTAACTCCTCAACATCTTACTTTTACTGTCTGTTTTCCTAATTAGTAGTATTCCTCTTTGAGACACAGAATACCTAATGTACATTTACTTTTATCAGTAAAGGCTATGTGTTTACTTCTAGGAAATCTTAACCTTGGAGAAATATTTTTCAGGGTTATATCACTATATGAACAATTGTAAAGGGATCTGTATGTGTGTAGAAGTATTATAGTCTGAGGAATAATAAAAAAGCATAGGTAATTGAAATTATATAAGACTGTGAACGGGAAAACTGGATTTCATGGCAAGAATAATAAGTAAGATACAGGGGTAGGATGCATTTCAGACAAAAGCCTGAACCTGCAATACATGCCCACTGGATCCAGGATACTGCAGTTCCTGCAAAAGAAAGCTTATGGAGAGCATGAAGATCTGGGAGTATTGTAATAAAAAAAACCTGTGCAAATATAAATAGGATCTATTCAGTAGCATTGACTTGTTTAACCACTTCTTGTACAAGGCACATCATACTCACAGGTTGAAGCTGGAATAGAAGTTGTGTAAGTAGGCTTAGGCTCTTAAATTGTGAAGACAAGATTGAAAACACTAATAAGTTAAATTATTAACCCTAAATTAAAAAATTAAGGAAACATGTCGTATTCAGTACAAACAAAGCCTGGCATTCTTGACATAGAAAATGGACAGAGTCAGACTAGCAGAATTGCCTAGAAGGCCTGAAAGATTGAAAACTTAATTGATAACTGATGTGCTGGTCTCTGCTACAATATGAGAAAACAGGTGGGTTTTGCAGGAAGAGAGAAACTGGCTTCACTAAAAAGGCCTTCACTTTTATTTGCAAAGTGACGCTGTAAAACCTACTGAGGATATGCAGTCCAAGAAACATCTGGTTCTGTCCTTCTGACTTATTTTATGAAGTCTGCCAACATCATTTATATATAATTATACTAGTTTTAGCAGGACTACTGCCTCTGCAACTCTAATGAGAACAAATATGTTGCAATGTTGGCAGACGTTTGTGCTTTTCTAAACTTCCTAAACTACAATGTTTGTTCAAGATCCTAGCTGAGGAATTTATTTGCGGGGTTGGATCAGTTCAGCTTCCATATGATAATAATATAAGTATTGATTTTGTTATCGTTATTGTTCTTATGACCCCAAAGCCCAGATCAGGCACTCACTACACGTTACTACACAGTAATAGAGCGTACTGTCCATCCATAACAAACAGTAAAAAACTGAAGACAAACCAGTACGTACAAGAGATTGTGGGACAACGTCAATCAAATGAGCTTGTCTTCCACATGCTAGCAGATTAATCATTATCAGTTGGTTTTGAGGGGGCATTTTTAGGGACTAGAGTGAAGAGGTGAGCATGAAGAGGACATGTAAGAGAAAAGCCTAAAACCGTGTATGTTTATGGGGAGCTCCATGTAGGCTTGAGAGGTAGCATTTTTGAACAAATAAGCAGATGGGCAATATGTGCACTAATTAAAGCTTGAACCTCATCCCTGGATAATAAATGAGAAATTATTTGTAGAATGATGATAGCTGTCAATGTCTTCAAAAATGAGTTTTTTGTTTATTGTGAGAGGAGCTGACAAAAATGCAAAGAGCTGCATGAGCTAATCGAACTGGTGGGTTTTGAAGACAGTCTTGGCAGCAGTGTATAAATAGATATGTCTGGGACAAAAATGCCTTTGTCAGGGCCAAGATGTTACAGTAAGTGAGCTGTAAAATAACTGTGACCTTAATGAGAATTTTAACAGCATGACTGGACAAAAATGGCCAAGTTTTAGAGGTGGTTCTGTGGGTATAGCAAAGCCTAAATTAAACCTGGCATCCAAGTTACAGGTGTTTGAGACTGGCAGGATGGAAAGAGTCCTTTGATAATCTGGAAGAGAGGCAGGGAAGAGGTGGCTTGAAGGTGAGAACAAGAGCTCTGTTTTAGCTATACTGAAGTTGAGATGGCAACCAGGCACTCCCAAAGGCATGTCAGCAAGACATGCCTTGATCTTACCCAATGAAGGTAAGGGAAGAGAGGAATAAAGCAGTGTCTGAGATCCTTCCAATAAAGATGATATTGGAGTTTGAAGGTGAGATGAAACCAGGAGGGAATCAGCAAGAGAGGAACAAGGACTATTGGAAGTATAAAAAATGTGACCTATGAGGAAATGATGAAGGAATTAGGATTTTTTCATAAAAAATAGAAGTATGGTTACTGTCTACATAAGCATTACAGGTAGCTGGAAAATGGAAAATTAACTGTTCTCCACTGCAATCAGGAAGAGGTCAGTTTATATTGTTACAGGAGCTATTTAAGTAAAGGAGCACAAAAGAAACCTTTGCAATACTATGCATAGCAATCCACGAAGGCTGCCATGCCCTCTCCTCTGGATTTTTTAGGAAGAGATCTGCCAAGAAAAGCAGGCACCAAGACGAGGTAAAGCTGACTTTGCTGAGGGCTAGAAAGGTGGTTCTAATAATTTCTTGCAGTCTCAAGTTTAAATAAACTTGAATGTCCACAAAAAAATCTGAAAATGGGAAATCTAATGTGTATTTTTCATCCTCTAAAATGTTTATATAAATCCACTATTATATGTGTTGGTTTCACTGATATTTAACACTTTTTCACATCTAATATGATTTGAAAGGCTAGGTGATACTTATGAACTCCTGTAGTTATTAACCTGATCTTCTCATTTGTAAAACTTTTTATGTTTCTCTTTTTGTCTGTAAAGATTTCTTCCAAATTTTTTCAATGTATTCAAAAGCCAGATTTTTTTTTTTTTTTTTTTTTTTGGTCATAACCTCTCTTGTTAGTTTTCCTCATTTATCTCAGATAGTACTAAGGGGGTCTTTGAAAACTGTATTTTTATATAAATTTATTTCTTCTTCTTCATCTTGATGATGATGGTGATGATTATTATTTGCTTGGTCAAAATGGGGAATAAAAAGTATGTGGAAATGCTGGCCAACCTATTATCTAGGAAATTTGTGTGTCTGAAATTTTAATCTTGACCAAGCATGTCTTGACCAAAAGCATTAAATCATGTGTTCCTTATGTTTTAAATTGTGGCCAGTTATAGCTCTAACTAGAAGCTGAAATGGGTTTCACTGAGGCAAGCTGTGAGCTAGTCTGGCAGTGTGCATTCCCAGTCAATGTTTTTCATTGGTACAGTTCTGTCATTGTACTTGCAGTTCCTAAGTAACCACAGCAGAGCTCTAGAAATAACCAGACTCACTATCTGACCATTGTTTAAAACACTTGAATGCCAGTTGTAATTTTGGCTTGTATTTTTTGGTTATAGCATTGAGCTCAAAAAGTTCTTGTCAGTATTCATCACTGAATCTTAAACCTATGGCCCAAAATGATAATTGTGAACCGAATTGGTAATTTTTTAGACTCTGATGCTGTTCATCAAGAAAATAATCCAAGCTGTAGAAAATTGTTTGGAAATCAAAACCCTCCATGTAAAAGTGACACTTTTTGTGGTTTTTTTGTTTGTTTGGTTTTTTTTGTTTTGTTTTTTTTTTTAACTCCATCAAAGATCAGAGTGGGATGCTCTCTACATTTGTAGGTATAGCGTTTTGTTGCATTTTTCTCAAGTGCTTGTAATACTAATTTTAGCATTTCTGTTTAATACAATCTGATGAAAATTCATCTGTTATTCTTCATGTACTGCAAGTGGCACTTGAGCACATGTTGATGATACTGAGTTATTTTGGGTAGCAAAGATGAAGAGCAACTACAAATTCTGCAGAAAGACCTCATAACATGAAGTGAGTGGATAAGAGGGAAGATGAAATTCCATGTATCTAAGTGCAATGAGATGCACACAGAAGGAAACAACAGTAACTTTGCATGAGTGGTGATGGATTACTGCTATCATTCAGGAACAAGATACTGGAGTTGCAATAGCTACTTAAGGTGAAAGCATCAGCTCAGCTCTCAGTCATGGTCAAAAATAGAACTGAATGTTAGGAACTAGTAGAAAAGGATAGAAAGCAACCCAGAGAACTTTCTGTTGTTCCTATATGAGGTTTAATGCTATATAAATCCATAGCATGCCTGTCTAAAATGCTGTTTGCTGTTCTGATTCATTCTGTCTCAAAAAGAATATAGCAGAAGTGGTAAGGATAAAAAAAAAAAGTGGTGGCAAGTTGACCAGCCCTATGAAATCACTTCTCCATGTGAACTATATAAATTAAGCGAAGTCCCTCCACCTGAAAGAGACTGAGAAGACAGAAAATTGAGATTCAAATAATTATATGAGGTCTGGAGAAGGCAAATAGGAAACGGTTAGTCACTGTGTCTTATGGTACAATGATAAGGGAAACTAGGTGGGAAAATGTTCAAAACAAAAGGAAGTGTGTCTTTTCAAAACATACATCAGCTGTGGCATTCCTAACTCTAGGATCCTGTGCATGCATGAAGTCAGTGATGGAATAAAGTATGGAAACAGGGGTCTATGAAGGATTGTATAAATGTACTAAGATCCTGTATTCCTGGATGTCTACGTCATAATTTATGATCACCAACTGTACGTTTGCCTTGCTAAACTCTTTCTTAAGCATTTGATATGGGTGACCATCAGAGAGAGCATACTTAGGCTAGATGGACCATTGCACTAATTCCAGCTCTTAACACTAACGAATCTGAGCGCTCTGAGTGGAGGGACTATTGTTTGGGAAAGTACGAGTGGATTTCAGGCATAGCACTGAGAGAACATATTATTATTTGGTTGACACAATGAAGGGTGACATATTTTTGCCTTTCCCCTTTTCCTTATCCTTCACTTTTTGTGTACCTTAGTGTTTTTCCTCATTTGCTTGCTTTCAATCTCTACTTCTCTTTAGTTTCTTTTTCCTTTGCACCAATCGATCCTTCAGTCCTAAACACCCAATAGAAGAAAGTACCCACTAGTGAATATACTGCGTGAAGCATTTCCAGTATTCCTTCATTGCACTTGGCTTTCTACTGTGGAGCTGAGCTAAGCTTAACCTTGAGTCTGTGATCCTCCAGCTATCAGCCAGGATCAAGAGATGCTGTAGGGGGATTTATAGGAAGTTATGATTCTTGTTTAGTGTTGCCCTTTGTTACTACTGTTTGCAGAAGAACTTGTAGTCTGTTGTGCTTGTGCACCCAGTGTTTAAAGATCAGTAAAGATCAGCAGCACTGTCCAAGCTCCTGGTCCAGCACCAGTGGCTGATGCCCTGGTGGGATCCTGGGAGAGTCAGCCTTGTTTGCACTGAATCTATTATGATTCCACTACGCTTGCAGCATTAAGCAAGCAGTAACAAACATTTGGAGGCATAAAAGTTTTTCTGTTTTGACCCAGATACTGGTCAAGGCTCTTGGGTTTTTCCAAGATAGAGATTTTACAGCAAGGTCACCTTGAATTGAAGCAACACAAACAAGTGGGGCCTTGATGGATTTTCGGCAGTGGTGCACCACTTCCTTTTAAGTGGGTGGAATTGAAGTTGGCCTATGGCAAGCTCAGTTGAAAATCCAATATTTAATTCTTGTTATGCTCTCATTATTCTGTTTAGAAAGTGGTTTAAGTGATACATACATACATAGCACCATATTTCCCCCCTTCTCTATTCTGAAATAATCAAAAGGACTTTGGTAAAAGACAGGGAATGTTTTTGAAATGAGACATGACACATTAATTTGGACTCCATCGCTCTGCTTTGGTATTGGAATAGCAATTCACTGGCAAGTTAAAACATTCCCTTTTAGCTCCTGATGACCCAAACTAGTTTGAGCCCACAAGCCATCAGTCTTTCTTCATTTACCCTTCCTTCCTTGAGGCCATTGCTATTGATTTTATAACAAGCAGGGTCTGGTATCGTCAAACACAGCTGTACACATGCTGAGTGATTGTTGTGACATAACAAATTACATTTTCCACAGGCTTTAGTCAAATGTGTTTTCATTTATAATCTTACCAGAAAAAAACCAATCAGTACAACTTGTTTGTTCCTTCAGCACTTTAATTTCAGTTACCGGGAAGGGAGTTGTTAGAAAAATGAGAAAATAAATACCAAGAAAATACATATGTTTGTAAGATAATTAATTAATTTCTGAGAAACCAAATGTAACCTTAAGGATGTTTTAATTAGATATATTTAGACATTACATTCCTAGGTCCTGGCAGTGTTATGAGATTCTCAGATCTCTAAAAATGACCATAATATCTGAACACCTATGGCTTTTTCCCCATCAGATTTTAAGAGTTTATCTGTAACAGTGTCCCCAGAAAATCAGTGTGTAACTTTCTACCAGACAGAAGGAGTGTTTTAAATTTTTTGCATTATAACAGCAACACCCATTGGTAGATCCAAACCAGAGCCCTGTTGTGCTAACCACTGAGCAAATGCACAGGGAGAAATAAACTCTTCTGTGGTTTCCTAAGGTATGATGCTTATGGATGACAGTGCAACGTCAACAGTAACCAGTTTTGTTGTGCTCTTAAATAGATCAAAAAGCTGCACTCTTGATTTTGCATGGTTATCAAACTTACGATGTGAGTTAGTTATATGTATTTTTTGATAACTGATTTGAATTTGAGAACTGAAAGGAAAGCTATCATTTAAAATGAGAAGACACAATTCTGTTTTTCTTTCATGATCTCAACTAATAAATCCAAAAAGTATTTTGCCACCCTCTAAAATCTTTCCTTGCTGGTTTCTTCAGTTGTATTTGCTCTACAGAATATGCATTTAAATTTAGTTTTGTGTGTTTCTTCATAAAGAGTTCCAAGCAGAATGCAACTGATTCAGTCTTAAAGGTTATTTTTTCATGCTGTGTCACTTTTAAAACTTGCAGTGTACTGGAAGATGTCACTAAATACATCAGGAACTTTGAGTTTTAATTATTTATTTACAGTATCTTTTAGTTTTCCTCCAGTTGCAAATCCTATTGGTGTGCAAGAAAATGTAGGCACTTCATTTCCTTAAAATGCTTTGTGTTGTATCAATCTAGAAATGATGAAACATATTCTTGCTCCCAGTGAATCAGAAAAAAATCTTTGACGAGGATTTGCTGTTGACCAAAACTTCAAAATGTTTACAGATGCTCTTACTGCATCTAGCAAGGAAGAAAGATCCCGTTGAGTCAGCCAAGTGGGATACTCTTCCTGACAATCAGCTGTGAAGAATGTCCAGACATTCCTGATGGCAGCTCGACGCCTGCTGACCCTGGGAACATCAACCATTAAACATTGAGCAGAAGTGTTTGGAAGTTATGTTAATCTTGTCATTTCCTCAGCTGTTGCAAAATAACATTATACAAACAGCAGTATTCTATCTGTTCATATTGCTTTCAGTCACAGCAACAGAATGAAAACATTTATGCCCATAAACTTTTCGTATGCTTTTGCCTCAAACAATAGAACATCTCTCCAGTTCCCTCTCTAAAGATAAAAACTAGCAACGTGAATAGTTTAGAATACCAATAGTTAATACATCTAGATGAAACCTGAGTTCCTACACTGAACTCCCTGAAACAGTAAAAAGACAAAAAAATTGACCATCCAGTATGTTTTTTGGAGCTGCTCTGTGCTTAGTTCCTCCAAGTGAGATGACTTACTGAGAACACTTCTTTTTAAAAATGAGTGTCTAAATGTAGGTATCCTATACAAACAGCTAGGCCTTGTTGCACCTCCTTTTACAATAGTGCATCACAAATTAGAAGAAGGAAGAAAATCAGGTGCATTAAATAAACAGTCAAAGAGCAAAGATGATTATAGAACATATTTATTTGCTGTTTTTTTCATTACACTTTGGGTATACATGCAAATATTTGCTTTGTTGCTCTAATTTGAGAAAATTTATACATCTAATTAAAAAAACCCACCCCACAACAAAGAGGTTGTTTTATGAAAATACAATGTCAGGACTTAAAAAAGCTTCAGTTTTCATCCTGGTTACCTAAAATTATGATTAAGTCAATCTCTAATAGTCTTTGAAATAGTGCCATCCGGACCACAAAGCACATTTTTTGCCCCTGCCAGGCTCTTAGAGGCAGCGTGCATGGTAGCCAGTGGTCAGCAGCAGTCCACTGGTCAACCAGCCAGCAGCCAGTATTGAGCTCTAGCCTGGTCACCACACTTGTCCCCTGCCCATGTGACTGGCCAGACTGGGGGGTTAGGTTGGGAGGGTAAAGGGCTGGAGGACATGGGGAAAGCAGCAAGAACATGAAGGAATGGAGGAGCATAGTTCACACCTTTCCCAGCATATAGAAAGCAGGAGGACCTGAGGGTTTCACCGTTCAGACATAAGACACAGCCCAGGGAAAGCAGACTTCAATAGATTCACAGAGCTACTTGTTTCCATGTGCAGCTGCCATGACATTGCATTTGCTTCTGTTTCATGGAGAAATCACTATGTAAAACTCTCCCAGAACCTGATGCTAATGAATATGTGTCAGATTTTTCTTTTCTAGATGATTTATCATGCTACAAACAGAAGCTGCCAATCATCTACAATGTTGAGTGACTGCTCACTTTTCTCCTATGTGTACACACTTTGGAATGAACATGTCTCTTCTTTTGTGGTACTTATACACTTAAGTACTCAGAATGAATGGCTTCGGGAATATTTTTCTTCAAAAAAGTCCTTAACTTTAGAATTAGTTCCTATCTTGAGGTCCAAGTTGCTGTGTCTTTGGGGCATAAATACATAGCCTATTTTTGTGAAATGTTGGCAGGCATGGAGGCTTTGGGCTGCAGTTGGATGAATGTTACTTTTTCCTCCTTTTTTCTTGCAGTAATTCAAGTTTTTTTCCACTTGTTGACTGAGTCCTGTTATTAACATTCTTGTTTTGGTAGTAGAAGGAATTGATTATTAGAATAAAAGATAGTGTTAGCCATGTGGCTCCTATGTATTTCTTCCTTTACTCACTCTTGTCTTTTAAATTAGAACCTCTATCCACAGCTGCCAAACCCGATTGAAATCTGACATTTTTATGCAAATTATTTAATTAACAGTTTTGTCATGCTAGAACCACTTTTAAAATTTTAGCCTTTAAAGTCTTTGTAAACATATGGCTGATGAAAGAACCAAGAGTTCTACTCAACAGTCTGATTTTGTTTATATAGCATCATCAGTGCACACACCAACTTTTCCGCAAGCCCTCAGCTTCTGTTCTGAATTGAGAATGTCCATTAGAGACAAGAGGTACTTCAGGGTGTGTGGATATTACAGTCTTGGTCTGCTTTGGGTAACTTGTAGTAGCATTTAAAACATGATGGTAGACTTACAAGGCTAACATTGGTTTCAGTTTCCTTCCTCTAACCTGGTCTGAATGAACACCCAAGTCTCATTATGTAGCAAAAAACCTTAGTAATCTAAGTAGAGCTGGGGGTAACTGCAAAAAAACGTGGTTCTTGCTCATTGATAGTATATCTGGACATCATTCCTCCTGCTAAGTGTTTTGCAATGAGGCTTATTTTATGAAACTTTAGGTTTTGAAAATCAAATCCTGGCTTCGTGGAGCAGACTCAGGAGAGGTGTTCCCTTCTTCAACAAAATCTCTTACATGTTTGCATGTGTTCAGCCCAACAATTAACACACAATATTTTTAGTAGAGCAGTTTTTCTTAAGTAAAATACAAAGAAAAACAATAAAAGCATTTTGAGTACAATACTGATTTAAATAATTTCAATAATTACAACTGTTTCAGGTTATGGAAAGTAATAAGAAGGATAAAAATTTAATAACTGAACTTATACCAAACATCTGACATTAGCAGAATGCTAAGGGCACTAAGTCAAAGACTCAAATGTTAGGTAGCACTAGAATTAGGGTCACCAAGTGCATATTAATTCCATATTCTTAATGCTACTGCTTCCTACTTTTGCTTATCAATGAACATTATCTTCCTTATACCCTGACTGCCAAAGTCACAATGCAGGCTGAGTTATACATATCTGAATGAAAAATCAACTTATAGTAGAAAATAGCTGAACACTTTTAAACGGACTGCCTACAATAAACAGATGAAGTATGTTTTGCCAGAAAAGTTCACAGCTATTTGGGAAATGGTGGGATCCCTTTGGTTTGAACATCCCTTTGGGACAGAACACTGCATGAAGGCTGAAGGTATGACTGGAGGGAGTTCAGTTCAACACAGGTTTTGCACAGAATTTTGCTGCTACTTACAGGTGACTTGAAAAACTTTTTTTAAAAAAATGACACTTTTGTACCATATGTCCATACATGAGGGATTTGGGACAGTGATCAGATACAAACGGGTATTTACAACAGCATGATATGAGACCAATATCCACTGTCCCTAATTCACAGCCCACAGCATCTGCTCTTGTAAATGACACTTGGTAGGGGAATCTCTATCATGTATTTTTAACACTTACATATTTGACCTTGAATGGAGACAGGCAGAACAGGCTAAATCCGCAAATGCCAACTGAGATGCACAAAAGCTTTGCAGGGCTTCCTTTCAAGTCTAGGATGATGTGGGTACCTCCTTACACTCCTATTGCTCTAGTGTGACATGAGTTAGACTAGTGATGGAACAGAAGACTAGGCTGTGAGGGGTGTGCCTTAGTATCCAAGCAAAATCAGCAAAGTAAATTAATTCAGGTGTTTTTTGGTTGGGGTTTTTTTTGGCTATTTTTAGTTTCTCAGTGATAAACATGCATTAGTTTTAATTTATTTTCTCTTTTGCAGGAAAGCTGAGCACACACAGGACCAATGTGATCAAGCAATGCCCGTTTATTACAACTAAGAAAGCCCTTTTATAATGTTCTCCCGCACACGAGTAACATGCAGTACAAGTCCTCAAGACTGGACAGTTAACTTAGCCCACGCTTTAAACCTTCTTATGATTGGTTAAAAAGTGCCACATCAGCCTTGCCAGGCCTCTGCCTTGTGTAACTCCCTCTTCCGTCCCAACCCCTTCCGGGGGTTGTTTGTCTTGTCGAGTTTCAACCCCCTCATTCAGGGTCACATCCTTATCGCCTTCTTGCTCGGCTGAGGCTCTTATTCTTGTTATCACGCAGGATTGCTCACATGGCCATTCTCTCACAGAAAGCCCTCTAGAATCCCAACACTCTTTCATCTTTGTCTAATACTACTTCTGTAGCCACTTTCAAGTTGTCAAGCATTTTGGGTTTTAACAATTCTAGACTAAAAAGACTGGTTGTAAATAACACCATCTAGTTTTTTTCCTAACAGGCAGCTGAACACAGTTTGGGAGCAACTGAGGAAAGTATGACTTGAATTGGACTTGAAACTTTTACTGGTGCTACTAAATGATCTGAGCTGATAGGGAATGTATGGCTGGAAAAAACAATCTATTATAATATGCCATGCATCTTGTTAAGTTCCTGACTGTCTTACCTCCTACATAAACCCTCTAGACAAGTACTTCTAGCTTTTTGTGTTCACCGTGAGTCTGAGAGAGTGAAAGGGCAGAGGTTGAATGAGATTTTGGTCACACAAATATGCTGTCTGCGTTTAAATAAAAAAGGTAAATGAAGTCTCATTAAAGACAGTCAGTGAGACTCATTATAGGGAAAACTTTTTCTAATTAGTCTTTTTTTTTTTTTTTTTCTTCATTTTTTAGTGGATTTAAGATATGCTCAAAGCAAACCATAAATGTTCACCCAGGAGCTTGCTCTAATTTAGCTAAATCACTTTTTAGAAGTGACTTAGGGCCTGGCTTACTTGGAGAATTTATTATGAAATTCTTGTGCACTGACAACTCCACCATCATTTCCCATGCTGTGCGCCTTGGTGCCTGGCACTTGCTGCCTGCTCAGCACGCTTTCACAGGGTAAATGTGATTTAGGGCTCCTAATGCTAGACCAGTGTCACAGAAACGTTACCCAAGTATGAGGGCTGCAGAGCTGGTTAAGATTTCTTCTAAAAATTGTAATGGTCCGGTTCCATGAAGTCAGGAGTTATGCCAAGTTTTGTCTCTACCCACACAGTCCCAAAAAGGCCAGCACAAAAGCCTGAAGTCCAGATAAGTGCTATATCCTGTGCTTTAGACCATTTAGCAGTGATAAGGTCATATATATGTACTCTTTACCCAAATCTCACTTGTACTGCTGGGTGATGTAGTAACACAGGAATCCAATATTAATGAGTACGGACCTGCAAACAGAGAGGAGGAACTAATGGATTGCTAAATCATATCCTGGCTTACTTTAAGGTGGTGTCTTGGGGCTAACAACCAAAAAATTAAAACTTAAATTAGTCTATAGAAGAAAGTTGTGTAAGGCAGCAGAGTATATTATCATCCAAAGTAGAGGACAAAGCACGCTAATATTTTTATTATGTATAAATTTTAAAATCCCTCAATATAGATTCAAATGTAATAGGGCTTATGTCTTAGGCTTGTAATTTTTCATAACTTCAGTCCAAATTCTGACCTATTTAAGAGACCAGAGTTATTAATATTTCCTATTATTTCTATTCCTCAAACTTTTCAAATGGATTTCTCCAAGGCATTCTTTCTTCTCACACCTACCTTCCTCTTCATTTTGAAAGTATGAGTTCAGGGTAGTGGCTGAAAGACAGAAAAACAAACACATAAAAATGTTTTGACTGCAGGTATTCATTGCAAAATATTAATTTTTTTCCTGGAGGAGATGTGAAGGTGAATCAGGAAATGGATGGCTTTTTCAGATCACATGAATCAGTACCCCAGAATTCATCATTTTCACCAAATAGCTGGATATTTTTTGAGACTTGAAGTTAGATGGTGCTTATTTAAGGCTTATATAACATCTTCTTTAACTGCCTTATCTGTCAGAGACTTTAATGAAAAGAGGCAATTACTAAAAATCAACTTGTACATTTATAAATTCAAGTGCACATTTATTTATATTATATAGTTGTGTCAAAAATATCACCTTAAGCATTCATAAAATTAAACCACTTTGTTTATAAAGAGCCTAAATCATACAAACACCATGAGAAATACTACTTTATTCTCTCTTTTGATCAGAAATGGTAAATATAAACTCATCAGATAAACATCTAGCTCTCAAAAGCCAAATAATTTGGAATTTCGTTTCACTGTTCCTAATTGATAGATATTAAAGGTACTGGTCAGTGTAACCTTTAAATACAGCACATAATGCAAGAGAATAATTTGACAGAAAACAGGAGAGAGTTTGTAACTCTGGTATTTATTTCCCTGTGATTTAAAGTAAGTGTTGCAATGGTGTCTTTTGCTAAGATAATTAAAAATTTGCTCAGTCTGAACTTGTATCTGCTACTGGGGTTTGTGCTATTGGGCTACAGCCTTGCATATCCTACTTTTTAACTGTATACTTCTCTACTGGAACCATCGGAGGATGACATTCAAATATGGCATACTCATGATGATCCAGCCTTGGAAGATGACATTGCTCAGTGCAGGCAGGAATCTGAGGATTCACACAACTCAAATGCAGAAGACCAAATACTTTCCTGAATCTCAATGACAAAGAAGGAAGAAACCACAATGTAGACCTGATGAACAGGTCTCTCCGCAAAGTCACATAAGCAAGGTAGATTCAAGGTACCAGACTGCACAAACTCTGTGTTCTTTAGCATTGGTTCAGGAAAGGGAGCTTGTTCACATGCACCATGCTCCTGGCTGGTCTGCTCTGGAAAGTTTCTGGTCACCAGGAGGGTTTCTCCTGAGTCAAAGATGACGTGGTTGAAAAAACAAAATCAGGCAATTAACTGTGAGAAATCAAAGTTTTTCTCTGCATACTTCTCATGAATTAAACAAAAATAACCAATGTTTTTAATGGAGTGAAATGAACAAAATGCAATGAAAATAAAGCCTTTGAACTCTGTCATCGTGAAGCAAGCGACGTCTTTTCATAGAATCATAGAAGACTTTTGGGTTGGAAGGGACCTTTAAAGGTCATCTAGTCCAATCCCCCCTGCAATGAGCAGGGATGTCTTCAACTAGATCAGGTTGCTCAGAGCCTTGTACAACCTGGCCTTGAATGTTTCCAGGGATGGGGCATCTACCACCTCTCTGGGCAACCTGTTCCAGTGTCTCATCACCCTCAATGTAAAAAATATCTTCCTCATATCTAGTCTAAATCTACCCTCTTTCAGTTTAAAACCATTACCCCTTGTCCTATCACAACAGGCCCTACTAAAAAGACTGTCCCCATCTTTCTTATAGGCCCCTTGAAGTACTGGAAGGCTGCTATAAAGTCTTCCTGGAACCTTCTCCAGGCTGAACAACCCCAACTCTCTCAGTCTGTCCTCTTAGAAGAGATGTTCCATTCATCTGCTCATCTTTGTGGCCCTCCTCTGGATCTGCTCCAATAGCTCCATGTCTTCCCTGTGCTGAGGGCTCCAGAGCTGGACACAGTACTGCAGGATGGGTCTCACCAGAGCAGATGTGAGGGGTAGAATCACCTCCCTCAACCTGCTGGCCACATTCCTTTTGATGCAGCCCAGGATACAGCTGGCTTTTTGGGCTGTGAGTGCATATTGTCGGCTCATGTCCAGCTTTTTATACACCAGTACCCTCCAGTCCTTCTCTGCAGGGCTGCTCTCAATCCTTTTCCCTACAATGCAAACATAACTCAAAACATAGCTCAATGCTCAGTTTTACTGAAGCTAACTCCTCCCTTTTTTCTTTTTTTCTTCCCCCCCCCTTTTTTTTTTTTTCTTTCTTCTTCTTTCTTTCTTTTTCCTCTTAACCTAACTTAAACTTTGGGCTTACAGTATCTGACTTTGTTTTTCTAAATGATGAGAGACAGACATACTATCCAAGGTGCTTTTGATGGGTAATGAGAAGACAGGCCTTTCCTTACACCATGGCTTTCCCACTTAAACAGATGGAAATCCGCCCCCTTCCCTGCTTTCTAACACTCCTTATATCCTGCCACCACAGGGAGGAGCTGAAATCTGGCTTCCCACCAAACTGGCCAAAAGCCTGAAGGTGCTGTGCAGCCTTTTCTCTTCCAACTGCACTACCTTACCGCTTTCACGTGCTAAAATCCCTTGACATGCTAGGCTCTATTTTGTTGCAAGAAGGGATCAAGAATTAGTAACAGTGAGAAATATAATGACAGAAAAATGCAGGGTAAAGGAGGAAGTGATCCATGCTAGAAGGAAGGCTGGATAGAATTGGGGCTTGGTCCTCTCAGGGTTTTCTTTTCCTTCCTTAAATCAGACAGCAGAGCTTCTCCTGCTTCTTCCTCTCCTATCCTCAGCATGATACTCTAAGATTATGTTAGGATTTATTATTTATTTTGGTTACAGTAATAGAGGCTTAGCCTGGGATCAAGACACTACTGTGCAAGGTACTTGTACAGACCCAAACACCTCTCAGCCACTGCTTGCAAGAGTATGTCTGGGGATTGATTTGCCTAAAATTACCTGTATCACTCAATTAATCTGATTTAACTCTGCACTTAGACACAGTACAGAGTAACATGTAACATTAAACAATGTTACATTTTGTAGCTTTATTTCAAACATGGTTAATCTCATGGCCAGTTTCATACATCTTTGCCCATGAGCTTTTCAAAACAAAATAAAATGAAATTGAATTAACCATTGACATCATTACTGTTCTTCCATAAGATTGGTGGTTAGCTATAAGACACATGACTTAAAACCTCTGGGGATGCATACAGAGAAAGTATGATTCCAGTGAAATTTTTTTTATGGTAGAACATACATCATTAATCCAGTATTATATAAAGCTATAAATGTGGGGGGTTTTGTTGTTGTCTTCCATGTATGTCCATTGTTTCACAGCTAAACTGCAGAGTTATTATTATTAAAGCTAAAATTTTTATGTGTTTTTTTACTGTTGGTTTTGCATGTGCAGTGCTTGCTTTTCATAGATAAAGTATGGATGTTTGATTTTTTTTATTTTTTTGACAGTAGTTGGAAAAAAGAAAGTCTAAAGTTATTGTAATAGGTAAAGAGATATATATATATAGCGTAGGACTTGCTGATGTAAACAGATACGTCTTAGAAACACTCCAAACAAGTTAAGGGAGTATATACGTGAATTGTCACTTTCATGGCAATTTTGAAGCATAAAATGGATTCTTTTATTTTCTATAGAAATATTTTCTGGAGCTGAGAAAATTTCACAGGAAAGTGATCCTACATAAATATACATTACATTGGTGTCTTACAAAAGTGTATTGTTAGAAATAAGGAAACTTCCTTGACAGTCAGGGATACATGATTGTTATGGAAAAAAAGTCTGGCCTTTAGTATTTGCTTTTGTGGTTTGGGTGTGTGGTGGTTTTTGGTGGTGTTTTTTTTTTTGTTTTTTTTTGTTTTTTTTTTTTTTTTAAAAAAA
>NW_020799095.1:76746662-76755744 GCF_003259725.1 Athene cunicularia
CCCCCCCCCCCCCCAGCTACTTAGGGAAACCACGTGGATTCTAACTTCTGTTGATGTAGTCTTATACAAATATAGTGTAGTCTTATACAAATACAGGATTTTCACTGAATGAAGTTCATTACTTTCCAGTGAGTAAACTGTGCATTACAAGCCATGAACTGGAGAAATACAACATCAGACTCCTGCAGACTTCAGTTTCTGTGTTAGAGGTTGTGCGGAGGAATTCAGCCAAGGGAGCAGCTGAGCGCCTGGGACCCCTTTCCGCACTCTGGTCTGCGAGGGCTGCATCACTCCGAGTGTTGGCTGGGGGTTATTTCTGTGCTATAGGACACGTAAGTGGATAGATGATAGCACTATCGGTTGATAGTAGGTGTGTACTACCAGTACTGTCGGTTGATAGCAGGGTGTGTGTGTGTGTGTGTAATCCGATCCTGTGTTATTTAATGTAAAGCAGTATCTAGCAATTAGTTAATATGTTGCGATGACTGACTTCTGAATAGCAATGATATATGATTTAGCGTTAGATTTAACATCTGGTTTATGAAATTTTCATATGATCTTGATATTTTGTAATATATGTTCTAAAGTTACTACAGCTCCTGAGATGAATTGGCATTGCTGTTGCTGCTGTCATTTTAGGAAGCAGCACTGAGGAACTTCTAATTTTCTGTAACGTCATTTTATGAAGATTTAATGAGAGTTCTTGTGAGTGCCGGGTTCTCCAAATTATTGTTAAACAGTCTGTTTCTCTTCATTATCATCCTTTTATCCTCTTTGGCATGCGTATACATTCCTATTTGGAAACAGGTTTAAGTTACAGACTATACGTTTGTTCTTTCTTAACGTGTTTTGTAAAGCTGCAACCGATTCAAAACAATGAGTTTATTTGTTGCTGGTTTTGCGGTTTTTTTTTTTTTTTTTTTTTTTTTTTGTCGAACACTATAAACATTTTTCAAACCGATCCCTTTGAGATATGTTTGTCAATTATTCACGGTAGGCTAGTTTTAATTTCCAGGCTGCAGGATTGCAGCTGTGACCTGTGGAAGGCAGGTGGCAGTCTGCTCTTCGCAAGTCTTAGACAAATCTGGGGAACGTCACAGCTCGGGCTGTGCAGTTGAGGTACAGTTTGCTGTTAAATCTGTTGTTGTTAAAACAGCAAGCTGTTTCCATAAAAGGTTGAGGCTTTTAATTTAGTTTGCTGCGTAAATGTGTCCGATGATTTATTTAAGAAATTTGCCAGGTTACATCTAAATATAGCACATTTGCCTAACATTTGTCAGGAAGATAACAAATGTAAACCAAGTTAATGACCCCAAAACTGCAGTCTAATTAGTGTCCTGGTCTTGATTTTTTGCTAGAATATATGTTCCAGATTATAAAGCATGTAAATATTTTGTTGTTTAGTGGATATGTCTATGCATCTCAAATTTGTGTCTTCCAATTGTTTGCTGTATAAATCAACTCTTTATCTCCATAGTCATTATTTTGTATAAATATATTAATTAAATGAATCTCTACTTGGGGATCTTTTGGGAAGAAATCTGTACTTGTGTACCAGTGTATGTTAGAAAGTCAGACAACTTCAGAGGAGCTGCTGTTTGTCGGTAGCAGAAAGCCGGGGTTGATAGGAAGTCTGCACTGGGATTGTATGAAGTTTGCAGGTGAAATTCTTGAGTTTAACTCAACTGTTGAAACTTATCTTTTCACAGGTTATTTTTTTTTTTTTTTTTTTTTTTTTTTTTTTCAAACAGTTTGAATGATTTGTTTTAGAAAAACTTTAAATGCTGTGTAACATGTCACCTGCTCTATGATTTCCAAATTTATCTGTAATTACCTGATCTGTGTTATGAAATTTCTTGTGTGATAGCAAGATAATGCAGATTTTTCATTCCTTTTCTGATTTTTAAAATCAGGATATATCCCTGAGCTCCAGTATACCTTAGAATTGTTGGGTCTGCATTTCTGACAGAACTGGTTAACCTTTTCATGGCTACCAACCCCAGTAATGGAAATTATTGTTTCACTTAGAGGATGTTGGTTGATTCATTCTCAATATTATAATATTTGGCATATAAATATAAATGTATTTGGCATATAATGGGATGATTTTTTTTTTAACTCCTTGCTAGATGAACAGCAACATGTAACCACTTAGCAGTATTTGTTTGCTTTAGGAGATGCTTACAAAAATTATAGCTTTCAGAGTGCTGAAATGCAGCCTGTTGCTGTCCTCTTTCTCTATAATACTGTGAAGCTTTCTTAGGCCTTGCTAAATAAATGTGATGAATGAATTAGAGCATATGTGATGGCTACAGGATTGGTTTATCACGTGAATGAAGAGATTGAGATTTCCCCACCTTCTTTTCCCCACCCCTTCTCTGAATTTCAAAATTTAGCTGCTGTCTCTGCTATTGCCTTTTTTTCTATGAATTACTAGTGTAGGTGGAAACCCAGAACGCTATTGAAATGTGCTTTCTGGTTAGACTTCAGTTTAGTTGAGAATCAAGAATGCTTAATGTAAGGTTAAGTAGAAGGAGAGTATTTTAATAATTTTGGGCCCCGTTCTTCACAGTAAGATTGTTGCTGAATCACTCATTTCTGTTGCTGGTGAACTCTACAGACAAAGGTATGCAAATGAATATTTGTGTTGTGGTTTTAAAAACGTTTAGGCAGTTGTTCTGCACTGTGTTTTCTCCAGCATAAAGTAACCAGAAATTCCTGCTGCTTTTTTTTTTTTTTTTCTTCCCCTTTTGTGTGTGTATTTTTTTGTAATCTGGATCATTTTAGTGACATGGTTTCAATGGAAGCCCACTAACGTTTGCACTGGCAGAACCCCCTAGTTACAAAGTGTACACTGGGGGCACTACTGAAATGGCTTTGTTATGGGAGATGACATACCGGGTGAAGCCCTTTCTCTTGACCTTGTTTGATAGAAGTGAAATTGCTGAGTACTTGAGGAAAACTCCTGGCCTTGCCAGTTATGGGAGGATAGATTGTGCATTACCTTGTGTCTCTCACAGGCTGGTAAAGTTTTAGGATTTCTTTACTCTTGAAGTTGGAGGCTGTGGAAAGGGATTGTCCACAGTGATTGTGCTGGTATGTTACTTTATCTGAGTTAGGTTACTGATGGCCTCTTCTGTTATGTCTTGTTTGCTTTCTTATTCTGAACTTGCAATAGAGTTATATGGTTGTTTTATTAGATTTTATAATCAAAACCAGTATGTGTGTATTCTGATTTTTTTACCTAGCTTCCCTTGCTCCCGTGCATGCTTTTCCTTGCTGCTATTTAAACTGAAGCAATGATACTGAAATACTTAATAAAGAAAGATATCTAGGAGAGATTAAGTGTGCAAAATTACTGTTAGCATCAGGTATTGCCTGTTATTATGTAATCTATATTATAGTTTATCTAAAAGATGGGATTTCAGCTTTGGAAGGGAATAGAGAGGTCTGTTGCCTGACAGTGCTCTTCAAGGCATATCAGCCTGGGGGTAGGCCAAGAGTCTGATGACTTTTATGAGCTTTATGAACTAGCTGTGATGCTGAAGTAGCTAATGATGATGGTAGCATTGTTGTCTCTTGCACCTGTTTCTGACATTGCAAATCCATATTCTGACTCTCACTTGGTAAAATAATTTGAAAAAAGCCCTTAATTCCTGTCATCTAATAAAAACTTCTCTTTGTGATCTGAAAATCACTGTATGCTGTGTCCCCTGAAAGCAGGCAGATATAGGTGGAGGATGCTGTGCTAGTCAGAGTGTTGATGTAGTCTGTTGTCCTCCATGGCAGTTCTGGGTCTTTATGTCAGTCAGTTGTCTACTGGGGCATTTCAGTTGTGCCAATGTAACTATGTGGAGCCATACTGTAAATAGTATTAGGGAACTGATCCTTTTAAAACCACTTTTTGTCACTGAAGTATCCATGACCACTGATCCCAGTAAGGCTTTATAGGCACCGATCTCAGCGTGACTGCAGGTGTGCAATGAGTATTATCAGGTGAGGAAGGAGGGGAGAGGAGGATTGTGTGTGAAGACAAAAATTCTGATTAGTCCCTCAAAGAACAACAAAATTTAGGACTGGCAGAAGAGCTCTGGTGGATTTTGCCTCAGTGCTTTAAAGTGTGTTCATACAGTTTTTTGTTATGATAGCTCTGTTGTGGAAGTTGCAAATGGACTGAGGCACAGATGTATGCCCATATTCACCAGCAGTCTAAACTCATCTGCTGAGGATTGAGGTACCTGGGAGGAAACGCCTCATTGCATTGCCCTTGAGTGTGTCAGGAAGTGGGGAAATTCAGGGTAATAGCCTGTTAAAAACTGGAACTCAGTCTTCCAGAGCTTGTCTGTCAGACCTTACTCTTTTGAAAAATGATAATGGCTTCTGCTACATGCTGTTGGAATGGGTAGTATAAAACGACATAACCATTCTACATTGATTTGCCAAAAGCATGAGTTCATGTGTACAGATCTAGAGATCTGCAAGGTGAAGAAGTTGGTCTTTGTGGGAAGAAAAGCTTCTCTTGATGAACGTGGATATGAGTCCTAAAATGCTGTTACCCTGGGCCCTGGAGACTTGTACAAGTGATGTAATTCTGTTGTAAAGCTTGGTCAGAGTCTACAGGCTCACCTGAATTGTTCAAGAGAATTGCAAAATTTTCCAGTTCATCTTCTATTGCTTTCCTGAGTTCATAGTGTTAGACTCCTTACCTGGAGCATTAGATAAGTCTTTAATAATGAAGACAAACCAGTGCAACTCAGGCATTGGGCATGATCCTTTAACTGCTGGTAATAAAAATGTGTAGTGACAACAGCAAAAAGAGAGAGCTGGGCTCTACATCTGAATCACTGTTCTTTTTGCTGTTGTTGTTTTAAATTGAACTAATGGTCTGGAGGGTGGATGGACTAATTTTCTTCCTTCAGAATCCTTTCTATAAGTGAGCTCGCAAGTAACTGTTATTAGAAAATACCATTTTTGTTCACTTATCACTGGCAGCGAAAATTGTTTTGCAAATTTATGTAATCTGAAGGCCAACGAGATCAGTTTGTAATCTGAAGGTCAATGAGGTCAGATAGGTTTGAAGAAAAATAGTCTTGAACTAGAGACAAACAACTCAGATATTTAACTCAAGTCTTTATGCTTGTCTTTCAAACCCGTCATCATAAAGTGCTCTTAAAATAACTTGAGCAAAGGTGTTATTTTCCTTTGAGTACCTATATGAATGCACTGTCTGCAGTGGTCTGTCTGCCTCTTGGGAAAGCACATGTTAGTCTTTTTATAGATGACTGTTAACAAAGCTTGTCCTTCAACTTCCTTTTTTTTTTTTTTTTTCTTTTTTTTCCCCCCCCAAAGGTTAAAACCCCCCTAGTTTGTTGCAGAGGCATATCACTAATATTTCAATAAGAAGAAATATAAGAATTGCATAATTGCAAATATAGGGAGCTCTGTTTGCGATGAACAATTCATGTGCTTAACTTATCTTTCTGATCTGTTTCAATCTGTGAATTCTTTGTAGAAATCAGGCCTTGTTCATAGTTGCATATATTTGTTAGTTTTGTAGGTTTAACATTCCCCATTAAAAAGTCCTTTTAAAGAGAGTTGTTGTGGGGTTTTTTTTTTTTTTGTTACTCTCATCAACCTTGACCTTTTTTATAAGCCTCAAATTTCTAACAAAAATAACACCGAAAATTTTGAAAATGGCATTTGAAATGAGCAGACCAGTTGACACCACACTTGTTCCCAGCTCTCTGCACATGCTGGAACTTTCAGAGGTTCATTTGTAGTCATAGATCAGGTCTAGAGAACTCAATTACAGACAAAACCTGAGGATCTAGAGATTTCTGCTTTTAACCAGCAGATTTGGTTCACTTCTTGCCAGGCCAGATGCTTGTCTCTCCTTGCCACTTTCTGCATTGTGGGAAGTGTTGCTTTATGGCACGTTTGAGTCTCTTGTTGCTTTCTTGCTTATTTGGCAACTAAAGCTTTCTAAGCGTTATAAGAAATTATGCACAAGTATTGAATGTATGAAGAACAGTGTTTCTGCGTTTGATCTTCCCAGTTATCAACTATCTATAGATAGTAATACAATCTTAGAAAAAACTTTCTGGATGTTCCTGAATATTGTTCATTTTGTGTTGTAGGGTTGCATTAGAAGTACCTAAATCCCAAAACATTAAGAAGAGGGGGGGAAAAAAACCTTTCTGCCTTCATGATAGCATGTGGGTTGACTGCCATCATTGTATAACTAGTCCTACAAGCATTAGGCTTGTGTGAACTGGAGTGCTTATGGGAGCCTTAGTTTTGAGACTGAGTCATAAGGATTTGAGTTAACAAGATTTCTTACTGTATTGTTCAGGTTTATGTGTCATACTGCGAGTGAAAAAATTGGAATTGCTCTTGTAGGCAATGAACCAGGGAGGAAGCTATTGACAGACCTAACTGACAATCTCTTCAGCCTCAGCAATGGCAACTGGTATATAAACCATTAGTATCTTCTGAAATATTATTTCATTTAGCTTCTTTTTGCAGCAGTAGTTCCTATGATACTCTCACTGTTTTAACAGCATTTAGGCTGATAACTGTACTCTTTATCTCTTGGTCCCAAGAGCTTGTCAACAGAGAAGGCTGTTGCATCGATTTACCATTACCAGGTTTTGTGGTGGTAGACCTGGCCATTTAAAAATGAATGGAAGTACAGCATCCCTGCCCCAAGGCATCTATGGACAGAATCTCCATTCACACAGTGAAGTCTGGTTTGATCACTCCCAGTGCATTCTGCTATAACTCAGCATGTGAAGGGCAGAATGGGAGTCAGTCCGTGCAGAGCCATTGAAATGGTGAGATTTATGGTGTCTTATGCAGTGTGGCATGAAGTAAGCTGGAGAAGCTAGCTAATTGCCTTCCTCTAGCGTTTCTGTTGACTAGAAACTGCCTGTATCCTTCTGGTGACATGTTGGTTCGCTCAAGGTTCCAAAACATCAGATAAAGATCAAGTATAATGCATCTGTATAGTAAAACTAGAGTGTTGATAGATACTTCAGTGTGACAAACGTATTAGACTTAAATATAGGCTCTGATAGGCAAAACTCATTTGAGTAATAACTTAGGTTTAGGAATTGTTGGGTGAGGCCCAGTGACCAAAAGTATTCTAGTCCCTCCTGATGGTAAAACCTATGTATTACTCAAAAGATTTCTATTAATTAAAAAATGTATCCATGACACTTGTAATTTCTGAAGAAGTGTTTGCAAACAGCATTAATAACTATTTCCTGGCTTATTGTACGCATGATCAAAATTAACCTTACCTTCCAGTTTATAAATATATGGGTGGATGGGGATGCATCTGTATGCTTTTTCTCTGTGTACATAACACATGCACTCAAACATTTTTAGTCTTTTCCAGTTTGTCAGACAATGGTACTGGCTAGTTCATGTGCTCACTTTGTTTGTTTAGTCAAAATGCTGCTGTAGCATCCCAGAGAAAATAATAGTGGAAGGACAGAGAGGCCTTTCTGCTGTGAAGAACTTAATGCTTCAGTCCAGTGGTTAGTGCACAAGACCATTCCAAAAGACAAAGTGAATTAAAATAGAGATCGGGACACAGTTCTAATAGTTGATAATTTTATTTTGAGCTCTGAAGAGCTCATCTCTTTGAACAGCAAAGAAATATTGGCATCAAATACTGATTATGTGTAATATCTAAAATTCATAAACTTGCTAACATTATTCAGGCAGGCTGGACTGCAGGGCAGAATGGAGTAGACTTTGCTTGAGAGTGGAAAAAAATGAATAAAAGATGTAATTTAAATTGATCTTTCGGGATGGGCATAGTGGGATCTTTTAAAGGCAGAGGTCATGATGTGGTTTGACTGAATTCAGAAGATACAACTGAATCATTAGAATTTTGGTAAATTCGGAAGTTGTATTAATTTAGATGGACCAGAAACATGGACAAGCTAATTGGACCTCAGTAATAAGAATGTACATGGAAGTTTGAGGTTTTAATATACTTTTATTTTTTGAAAGCTGATGAACACTTTGTAAGCGCAAACGTTTCTCCATAGTTTGCCTCTGATTTGACGATACGTATTGCCATACACTCTTGATGCAGGCTGTGATTAAGTCCGTGTATTGTGTAAGATTTAAGTACAGTTGTTATGTTTTAATTTCTAAATCCCTCAGGTTATTTCCCTTTCTGTTCCCTCAAACTGCAGCTGTAGTTCCAAAAGTGGGATCAATAGGTCATAATATGTTATTTGAGATAATGTACAATAGTGTGTTGCTTTTGTAGGATTCTCAGTTAAAGGTTAGGTTGCTTAATACTAATGAAGGTGGGTGGAATATTGAGGGTTGACATTAGCACTGCTTTATGGTCCAAAAAATATTGGAAATAAATGTTCTACATGTCTTGTTATCTACCTTTTAATATAGCCATGCTGATAACATGAGCTCTTACACTCTGTTGAGTTCCTTTTTGTTATGTGTACGTTTTAAGGCCAAAAAATCAGAATGTCCCTTGCTTTATTGTTTAGTAATTTGACTTAATTCTGCTAGATCTGTCATGTGCAGGATGATGCCTAAGGTATAAGGCAGGCCATGGTATTCCTGCGTTTTGCTAATAGGTTGTATGTGTGTAAATGTATTAATGAACAAATGATTCTCTCAGTACTCAAGTGATTCTTTTGTGCATATAAGATGTCAGTGACAGTGCTGGTGTAGTTTGCTGATCCCTTAGTGACTAATCCAAGGATGAGAGCATGTTGTGAATTTTGTATCTAGGTGGAATTACTGTTTTCTGCTTTCACTCTCTAGTAAGTCAGCCAAGATGGTGTCTTAGCAGATAAAATTATTTCTGTGAGCAAGCCATGTGCAAGCTCAGCCTTCAGTTAGCCGTCAGAAGCTGTGCTCAGTGTCATGTTACTTCTACCACATCTAAGACATTCAAGTCACCTTTCCTGCATTCCAGTAACCAGACTGAGAGTTGCTGGACTCTGGGCAAGCAGGGGTGCTCGGGCTGTCAGGAACCTGCTGGCACCCATGAGGCAGTCTGACTTTTTTTTTTTTTTTTTTTTTTTTTTTTTTTTTT
>NW_020799095.1:76755794-76763057 GCF_003259725.1 Athene cunicularia
TTTTTTTTTTTTTTTTTTTTTTTCTTCTTGTTGCTTTGTGTCCTGAAGCTCAGTACAGAGAAGGGCAGCTGCTGGTGGGTGGGTGTGGGTTGGTGGGTTTTTTTTTTTTTGTTTTTTTTTTTTTTTATGCCTCATTCAAAGAGTAAAGATAATGAGGTAGGCAAGAGGGGAGGAACAGCTGGTAGAAATAAGAGGTGGGAGAGGATGTTTTGGATGAGTGGGAATGGAAAGCTTCAGAGGAAACCAGAGCTTGTGTGTTGTAGGAGAACAATGTGGTGGGAGCCAGTAGACTGGATATGGGCAATTACAAAATTGTGACAACACTTCTTCCTTCTCTCCACCACTACACGCTAAACACCCAGCACCCTACTTGGGCTCGTGGCGTTATCCTCTTTGGCTTGCCTTGGCTGTTCATAGGAGCTGACTCCTTCTGTACTAGATAAAGAAACGAGGTTCCAGCTAACTATGTCTACTGCTGCTGCACTACTTTTCTGAAGTACTTAGAGGTATACAATTAGCTAATAAAATGCTTAACATAGAGTTTCTCATATGTATAACTGCATGAAACTTGATGGTTGTGTTAATGTAAATAATTGGCAGGCAAAAGGAGTTGCTATGTAATATGAATTACAGAAATGGATACTCAAGTTGGAAAACTGGGTCAGGATAGTTGAAGTAATGTCACTAGTTCTGAGGGTGGACAGAGTTTTCATTTGCATGTTGAAGGTTGGTGGATCTACAGGGCTTTCAGCTGTTATCCAGGTACAAACTTTCCATGCAGCTCATTTGTAATTTGCCTTGTGTTTCTTCTGTGAATTATGATGTACTTTGCAGTAGAACTCTATCATTGATGGTGTGATACTATGGACATGTTATGGAGATAAACGAGTCAATTTTTCAAACTTACAAAGTTCACACTGAGTATGTGCTTTAATTTATGGGATGGCTTTGCTTATCTCTTTTGGGTTCCAGAAGATAAGTGTTTTAAGTTAAGTGTTAACCTTGTTTTAAGTCTTGGAGAGACATCTTTGGTTCAGTGTGGTTACTTCATAACCCAGAGCTGGACTCTTTACTTTCCATCTTCTATTCCTTTTCAAAGAAAAAAAACAAACCCAATCATTTTTACTGAAGCAATTGAAAAACCAATTCTCTCAGTTGCCTGAGAACTTATGATCATCAGAAGACCTATGAAGCATTATGGTTTGGTGTGGGAGCACAGTTCAAATAGGTTGCAACAGCATCAGTGGCTTCTCTCTGAGTTATTATGGCAAATACAGAACACAAAATGTTTGCTTCAATTATCTGTAATACAGTCTACTTGGAAATAACAGTAAGAATTTCAATATAGAATCTTTATTCCACTGTCAGCACATCTCAGACCTTTTTTCCTCTGTGTCTTTAAATATCTTCTTGAAAATCTTTCAAAGGTAGTTTTATTAACTTAACATAGTGCAGATGTCGATAGCTGTGAGGAGTAAGTCACAATGACTTGTAGTGTTGTGTCA
Organism: Athene cunicularia; assembly: GCF_003259725.1. NCBI lineage: Eukaryota > Metazoa > Chordata > Aves > Strigiformes > Strigidae > Athene > Athene cunicularia. The sequence continues at coordinate 76,757,300 of NW_020799095.1, forward strand.
AAAATATCATTAAGAGGCTTAGAACAAAGGGAGCAATTAATGAATTATCTTCACTATGAACAAATGTCAGAGACTCCTCCAGGGCTGAGCTGCTTCTGTGCCATATTCATTAATTGCTCTTTTGAACAAAGTTGGTGTTGATGACTGGATTTAATTAAGCATACCTGAGAAAATCCACAAAAACAGATCAGAAGTATTCGAATGAAAAAATTTTCACTTACTTTAATAAATAAAGACTTTTTCCTTCTCGGGGGGGGTTTATGCTTCATGTAACTGTTCTGGCTGACACTTCCCTCTAACTATTGGGATTGTCTTCATTGGAGATTTTGGCAGAAAATTATTGTTTGCTTCAGGATGCATGCCAAATACCATGCCCACATTTAAATCTCTATGATTAAAAATATATTAAAATCTGTCATAATGGAAGATAGCTCTCAGATCAGTCTCAGTCTACCTGTTGAAATGTGTCAGGTAAGGGCAGAAGTGCATGTGAGTAGAAAGGTAGAAAACTTAAACTCTGATTGCTACAGGTCATTCCAAACTTGGTGACCCTGTACCTTGGTTAAAAATATCTCCTTGGGAAAACTAGACAGCAGCTCTGTAGTATAAACTCTTATGTAAAACTTTATTGTCCACTGTACTCAGTGTCTTACAGTCTAAATAAGAACTTGATGAATGGTGGTCCCCAGCATCTATGTTGTTATGTGTAATATAGTATATATATGCCTCTATCACCGTATGTATATAGTATATATATAGTACAGAAGTATATATATACATTTATCACCATATTGTGTTGTTGCATTTTTGATTCTATTTTGTCACTCAGTAAGGCAGAGGCAGCTATGGTCAATATACTATAGATACCTGGAAGAGTCTACCTGGAAGGTGAAGGCTATTTCAGTAAGATTTTTCTGTGCATTGAACTGAAAGTTGCAATCATATATGTAAAATTTAATTGGCATTTATTTGTTATTTTGGGTTTTAGTGAGGAAGACTTCGGGGAAGGAGGGAAGACCAATACACAGCACAGCTGACCTCTTCTAATTATGCTGTTTCCAGATGTTTATTTTCTGTAAGTTCTGTTGTGTAAGGTCAATCAGAATATGAAGCAGAGTTTTGCAAAAGAACTTTCTAGTAGTTTGAAGTTTTGAGCCAAATGGTAACTGGAAGCTTTAATAGCCTTACTGTACCACTTTAGAAATGGAGATGTGCCGCTGGACAGAAAAGTCAGAACTTAGTAAAAATAGCATATCCTATAGTCGGCATTCATCCAGAAATCTAAACCTGGCATGGTATCCTGGATATGATACCGCAGGTGGTGACAAGCACTAAATAGTATTCAGCAGCCTCTGTTACTCAAAGCAGATCTTAACATACTTATTTTAAACATATTATTGTTTTATGCAAGACTGACTTACTGTTACTACTATTGTGCTTTATATGGCATCAAAATGTGCAATGTGTTTCACAGGTAATTAAAACAAAGTCTTGGTCAGAGATGTTTAGCATGGTCCTGCGTGAATGGAAGTTGGTGGCACAATTCCAGCTGACTTCAGCTGGGAGTATAAGTAGATCCTGGCTTATTTCTGATAATATATATAAACACAGTCAGTTGGCAGGATTGAGAGTGATTTATTTTACCTTATACTATTTTACTTGTAGCGTTCCAACAGAGTTTGGTGAAGTAAGCTTGAGGAAAAGTGCTATCCCCTGTATTAGGGGAATGTAAGGCTTGGGGAGAACCAGAACTTGGGTATAATGGTTTGATTAATTGTTTGAATGTTTATGCAAATTACAATAGGTTCTGACTAGTTGTATGGGGAAACTTCTACTGACTTTTTCTTTCCATAATCCTGGAAATCCTCTTCTGCCCCTTTCTGGAAAAATACAGGGATATATGCTTTTTTAAGGACCATTGGCAGAAGGTTTCTTTAAACCCCATTGGAATGACCTGTGGAAATAAGATAGGATTTTCTTATGACTTACTTATTGAGTATAGGTGTTTGTAATGTTTTTTTCAGAGAGTGGTAACAAGAACATGCATTTCTCTCTCTTTCTCAATATATATATCTCTATCTATCTATCTATCTATCTATCTGTGTGTGGAGGGGAATGCGAGAGAGATGACAGAACTGTGTGTATTTGTAAATATTCTCTTAGAGGACAAACATCTAGGAAAAACCTCAATGTTTCCTTTATTGCTTATATTTTAACTATATATGACCTTTTTTTTTTTTTTTTAAATTCAAACAGAATATATTAATACATTTTTCTGAGATTATCACTAAAAAGACTAGCTTCTGTCTTCTAAAACCATAATTTTTAAGTAAGATGAGAGGCTTCTTTTTCATGTTTTCATATTTGTCTGCAGATCTTTATTGCCTTGCTTACACCTTTTTTAAAGCATAGATTCTTATAATTCTTTGTTATTTTAATAGTTGTGAGCATTTTAGCAACTTCTTGAGGGATAAAAAAATTTCTTCATCCTTGATGTCTAATATTTTCATTTAGTATCACTTCTAAGAGTTTATGTAATGCTGGGACAAAGAGGTTGAATTTTTAGATGTAACATTCACTGCTACAGTAAAGAGAAAGTTGTTCACATGTACATAAGTTGTGATACAACAGGTACAGTGTGTAGGGCAAAAGTCTAATTTGTCCAAAGATTCATGGAAGAAGCTTTTTCCGTTTAATTGCTGTAGCAGGTTAGTACTGGACTTCAAAATAGTGATGGAATCTGAGAAGCACTTGTGCTTTGAAAGCTGAGGGAAGAGGAAAACCACATATGAAATGTTTAATATTTTTAATTGATCACATTTTTTCTCTCTCCTGGCATTACGAGACAGTTTTTCAGAAGGTGGGTCTTCTCTTTTCTCCTTTTTCTGCCTTCACAAAGCAGCCCTTAGGGAAGGGGAAGGGATTTGCTAGTGGAATGCTGGTCAGCATCTGTCCAGTAGACTTTTTCACCATGTGCTAAAGGGATGAGCTAGCAAGAACAACTTCCCTGGTTCCTCTTCATCTATGAAATACTACATGTCAAATGCTTCATGTCTTTATGGAGACAGAAGTACTACAGCTCAGTAGACCAAAACCCAGAGGCCTAAGCAAGTTTGGATTTCTGTTTTAGTTACAAGTCTTTGCTATTGTGGGGACACTAATAAATAAGTGGTTTCAGGAAGAAAAGTAGGCTTTTGCCCACCAAAATAAAACTGACCTTAACATGCCTGTAGTATGGGATGGTACCACAAGGATCTTGGTTTCTTATTTGTATCTTGGAGAAGCAGACATTACAGCTGTGCTACCATGGAAGTGAGTGGTGTTACAAGAGCCATCAGCCGTAGTGAGACTTAGTGCATTAGCTTGAAGCAAAAATGAGTTCTGCAGATCTGGTTTACTTTCCAAGTGAAATTTATGCATGTATAAATTTGTGTTCTTCACCTGCAGGGAAGCAGTAAAGGCAAGCACTAAAAAGAGCCTTCTGAAAGTATATAGTACAGGATGAATTTTTGAAAAGCTGAATATTGTGTCATGGGATCTGGTGAAGTTATGGTTATTATCTTAGCATGATACCTATAGTAAAGGTATATAAATAAAGAAATAGCATATAATAGATCTAAGAAATACAGGCCAATAGTGCCTCTCTCTTTTCTAGGGGGAGAAACGAATTTCTACATGCTGTTTGTAAAACCTTTTGTAAAGGAGTTCAGTCTGCTTCAATGGAAGGTACTAGTTGAAAACCACATTTAAAATAAAAAAAATTCAAAAGAGCTTTGGTTTCTTTTTTAAAAAGTTCTGATTGTTCTCTAAGTCTTGCTTAAAAAACCTCACCAACAATGACAAAACCCCTCAAAACAACAGCGACCCCTGCCCCTCCCCAGAGATGACCAATTTAATGCCTATTTCAAATACAGCGATTGTGTTGGCCTAGCTGGAGTTCTGACAAAAACTCTTGAAGACAGAGCTCATCTCTTGACTCTCTTTCTACCCCTCAGCTCCTGTGCTTCTTGGTAAAAGCAGTCAGATCTGTGGCTGAGATGGTTCATCTCTCTTTATAAATAGGATTTAAATTTCACAGAAATAAATTATTCCCACATTATTGTTAGTTTTAATACTAATTTTAGACAAAGTTTCTTTATATATGGGGAAAAAATCCTCCATCTTGTTTAGGTGACAACTGGAGCCTCACATGAAAAGTAGGAAACGTGACTAGTTCTTTACAATGTGACATTTTAAGGACAGATTGACAAACAGCTTGAATGACATTTGAAAATGCAAGACGTTGTACGAACTCATTGCCTTAGCTATGTGTAAACACTGCTGGGAGAAAAGCAAGCTTTTATTTTAAAAAAGAAAAAAGGATGGGGGAGAGAAGAGCAAGCTATACTTGAAGCTATTTCATTGTATGATTAATACCTGGACTGTCCTCAGAAAATGGCATGTCTTTCTGCTTTTATAATTTCAGGCTGGTTATTGACTGAGTAGTAGTGTGCTTTTTTTCTTTATCTAATGCCTTGCTGAGTTCTTTGGAGTTTCCTAACTCTGTTAGGAAGCTAAAATTGGAATTTTAGCTATCAGACATAGAAATCATTAACAACATTTACTGACTTCTAAACACTCTTCTGTTATCTTGACGCTGTCAGATCACCCTTATCCACTTTCTGCAAAACATAATTGAAAACAATGAAATTTCTCAACTTCTGTGGACAGGTAACAGACTGGAGAAGATTTTTATCTGAGAAAACATCATTCAAGATGAAGCTATAAGAAGGTGCATCTGCTAGCAGTAAAACCAGCTTTAACAAAGAAATCTCAACTAAAGAGGTTGTGTGCCTCTTCTACTTTGTCCTTTGCATTAAACCAAAAGACGTTTTGCAGAGGACACATAAGAAAGTTGTAATGGAAGTGACACGGAAATCCATTAATGCTGACTTCAGATTTTTAAATTTCAGTGTTTAACTTCATTGTGTAGCGAAGTTCAGGTTTTATGGTAACAATTAATGCTCTGGTTTTGATTCTTGAAATTTGATTTATGTATGAGACTCCTTCAAAAGAGTAGGTACTCAGTGGCAAACGGCTTCAGGGTGAGGAAGTGAGTAAGAGGAATTAAATGCAGCTTTAAAGTAGTGGTCCTATTTATCAAAGAGCATCCTCCATAAGGACTAATAATATCCTGTCAACTAAGAAATGAAGGAAGAGTAAAGAGAAGATAATTAAAGTCAAAAAGCAAAGAATTCTTTTAATAGTCAAAAAAGTAGGACACAAACCTTGTAAGCTAAATGGAATGAATACTGTAAAAATGTAAGCTCTTTTTGTAATACATTAGCAAGTCAATATAATTTCTTATTATTTCACTTTGTATTTGGAACCAAAGCAACATACAGATATGTCTTGCTGGAAATGTAGGATTATTTTTCCTTAGAAACTTGCAAGTTTCTTTGCATATTAAGTACAGTGAGGGAGTTGGTAAATTGATAGATTAGAGAGTTAGAAATAAGTTAAAAAGAGACTTGGATGGTTACAGTTATTTTATATTGACTTTTACAGTTTGGGGATGGTAGATTCTCCCACATTTCAGAGTACATGATGTGAAAATTGGGAGTGGTGACAAAAATCTGCTTTCTAATGCTGTCTAACAGGATCAGTTTGAGCAAATCTTTGGCCTTTTTGGTACAGATTATGTTTGTTCTAAGACAGACATGTCTGGAGCCTTCTCTTCCCTTCCCCCCCCCCCCCCCCCCCCCCCCCCCCCCCCCCC
>NW_020799095.1:76763107-76913671 GCF_003259725.1 Athene cunicularia
CCCCCCCCCCCCCCAATTTAAGTTGGGTGTTGATAAAATAAAACATTGCCCCTATTTGCTAAGCTTTGATTCTTTTTGTCACCTTTGTGTGCTTTTTGTCTCATAGATTGTCCCTCTTCAGTAAATTTACCAGATAATAACATCTTCTACTCAGAAGTCCTGTGCCATCAGACACTGGAGATTAAAATGCTCATCAAGTCTATGTATATGAATTGTATTACTTGTGTTGATCCAGAAACTATTTATTAGTATACTTTCTGGATGGTGGTTGTGTCATGTTGCCAAAGGAAAAATAATCCTACCTGCAATCTATTGTGTTTTGTTGAATTTAAGCAGGTTTTACAAAGTTTCTATCAGGTTACAGTTCTGTGGGTATGGGTAGAATAGACACTCAAAAATTGTGTTAGAAGGATAAAAGAAAGGTCGAGATGAGTGGTCAGGAAGTAGCAGGGTGTTAGGAGATGGGTTTGGAGCGAGCTCAGAGCAAAGAGGCTGATCAGGATGTGTGGGAAACAGATACGTTGTTCTCAGTTGTAAGAAACGGAAGGCTAGTGTTAATTTGTCAGGAGGAATGTGATGAAAAATGAGACTTGGATAACTGTCTGAAGGTTTGAAAGCAATCTTTGATGCATTGTGAAATACGTGGCCAGTGACATTTTCTAAAACCGAGGATGGCATGCTGTCAGCTCTGCTTTACATGAAGATTTCAAATTTTTTTTCTTTCTGTACTCTGTGGTAACGATAGCAGTAGACAAGGTTAAGATCACAGGATACACTGGGAAGGTGATGCAGACATGCTGCAAATAGCACCTGAGGTTGTGGTGTGGCAGGGGCTCGGGGAACCATCTCACGCTGCAGCCAGCCAGTGTGGGGCTTCACAGTGAGCCAGCGGTATTAGCTTGGTAAATGTCTCTGAAGCATGGTCCTGTTGCATCGTTTTAAAAGGAATTAAAGATATCATCGGGACATGTCCAGAGTGATACTCCCTTCTGTACTCCTTGGGCAGTGGTTTGCCATCGGCTTTGTGAGTCGAATTTGTGAGTTCAAATTTTCTACTGCAAGAACGCCAAGATCGTTATGGGGCACCTAACATTTAAATAAAGAAATAAAATGTCTCCACCTTGATAATTCAACTCGCTGTATTCACACGCATCACTTTGGTTGTACAAGAGACTGAAGGAAATCTTGCCCCGACATGAAGTGCCAAGCACAGCCTGACACCAGACTGCAGAAGGCATTCTTGAGGGATGCTGGACTTGCAGTTTGCAGAAATATGGGTTGGGAGGGGCAGAGTGCTGTTTGAACACCAAATTTGCAAATGCTTGCTGAGATTTTTGCCTGGCGACTGTAGTTGTTGCTGGCCTCTTTGAAACATACAGAAGCATGTTTGCTGTACCGTGGTGATTAGAAAATAGTTTTGTTACACATGAAAATCCCTAATGAAAGTCTCTAATGAAAGGTTGGCCATTTTCTGCCACTGTTAATTTCTTAACTTTTTGTGAATTTAATTGCTGCTATGATTACAAATGCCAAATTGAATTTGGGGACATATGCAATATTCTTTTACCACTAGTCTAGTCAAGTAATTTTTAATGAGACAAAGAGCTAGTTGAACACCCAAATTAGTTTGTTTACTTCAGTAGCTTAACTGCATTAAAATCAAAGAGCTTGCATGAGCAGGGGGTAATCTGTGTCATTGCTGGACGCCATTAATCACCCCTTGACTGAGGGCAACAGTTTTCAAAAGTGACTTATAGATGATTGAATAACTTTACTCTCTATACCATTAATGGTTCCCAGCAGGCTGCTAGTGTGCAATCACAAACATCTGTGGGTTTGAAAGTTTCCACTTCCCCAAACAGAGACGTGTTTTATGAAGAAAAAAATAAAATAAATAAAAAGGAGAGTTTGTTTTCCCATGAGTGGCCTTTTGGAAAAAGGGCTAACTGGAAATGGTTTTGCTTTAACTCTTGTATGTGATATTCTCTGAGTTTATCTTTAGATCTTTATGCTATTGATGGCATTAGAAGATTTTTTTTTTTTTTAAATTTGCTTTCATTGTTTTGGCTTCATGGGATCTTTTTGACATTTGATATCCAGTAGTGAAAGAAAATGTATTCTGCTTGCCAAATAACCCATGGATGTTTGTGTTTTAACAGTGCGTTAAAAGTAAATGTAGGCACTTGCCCATAGACACTGCAGAGTGTGCATTACTTATTCAAAGGTGATGGTTCCACCTCTTTTGTAAACCACCTTAACAGAATGAGAACAAAATTTGTTTCTCCAGGCAATCCTACTACTTCTAAATTGGTCTTTTAGACAAGCATCTAAATGCACAGAGAGTGCGCCGGGCAGTTAACTGTGCTTCCCTTCTATATTGTTGGTGTTTCTCAGTGCTGCGTGTGTCCCAGGTGGGTGCTGAGTATTTGTTGTCACCATCACAGAAACAGTGAGTGTAGGTTGCTTGTGACTGGTGAAGATTGTCTGGTCAACCACCCATGTTCAAACCATGTTTATTTTCATTTTGCTTCTTCTAGCACATTTTATGCAGTATCTCCACTTTAGAAACTTCATATTCTTGAGGACTTCCAGTAATTTTTCTACATATCCTGTAGAAAATTAATCCAAGACTAGCATCTTGAAAAATGAGACTGGTAGTGCTGTTTCACAATTCACTTTTCACTGTTCTTGCAGTGAAAAGGTCTCAGTCAAGAGGACTTGGTGGGTATGAGAAAAAGAATGGAAAAAAAAACCCAACAAACCTAAACTCAGAACCTGAAGGAAGGAAGAATGCCTCCTTCATCACTCAAAGGTAATTGATTCTGTACTGAACACACGTTATATGTTATCTATGGGTAAGGATATGACAGGCTTAATCAGTTTCACAAAGCAGTCAAAATTTACTGTGTAATTGAAAGGTGAAAAGTTTGCATCCATTAATCAGATTGGTACTGGGGCAAGGTAAAGTTATCCTTGGTTTAGAAGTCTAACAATTAATAATGAAAAGGAGAGTGAGATGAATTATGTGTGTTCTCTAACAGCTGTGCAGAATGGGACTCCTAGGTATCTCTTCCTCCAGAATATGTTAAAAAAAATGGTGTATACTGGGAGAATAAGATGTCTAAAGTTTCTGTTAAATACCTCTTTGACGAAGCTAACTAGAATTTCAAAGGCTAGGCTTCTTATTTCAACATTGCTACTGGGTGCGGGAAATGTTGCACGGATTCAGAGTTCCCACTTCACTACCAAGTGGGGAGAGGGATTTTTCAGGCTGTCCTAAATAACTTGTCCAGCTGCTTAGATGAGACACACTTTGTCTTTAATTTGCCACCTAAGAGGTCTCATATCCCTGAAAATCCTCCTAATAATTTATTTGTGAGCTTCTAATCTGTTTAACTTCTGTGGCCTGTAGCTTAAATGTAAGGAAATGTACTCATCCCTGGTGTCTTGGACTGAGCACCCAGGGGGTGATACCCAATTCTGAGCAGAATACATGAGTTTTAAACTCCTTGAGTGTATTCTGGCTTGTCATCTGAACTGGTCATTCCTATTGTTGCTAAGCAAATGGTGGAGAAAAGTGTGACTAGCAGAAAGATCATGGTGTACAATTTTTTTGCCCACTAACCTCTTATGTTTCATCTGTACATTTGCTGAATTAGCTGTTTCCTTTTCCTTAGATACAGAAGATTACTTTCTGATTACAAGCAAATCCACAGTAAGGCAGAGGTGTCCCATGTACATATCCTTCACTATATAATTCCTGTAGCCAGAGGATTTTGAGCAGCTAGGGTAGTAGTAAGGTGGTAAGGGTTGCTTGCAAAATCCCTGCTCCAAAAGTGTATTTTCGTGTTTGGCCATACTGAATGTCCTGATCCTGTTAAATGCCTTCCACTACCCAAACTATTTGTATATTTATAATAAGCAAGACAGGGTCTTTGCATGTCAAGACCAAGAAAATGAGTTTTCATTCCATCTAGGGAGAATCGATAACAGGAGGATCATTAGCTACTGGCACTTGTCCTGGAACATAAACTGCAGGTGCTATTAAAAGAATGTGGCTGTGGATTAAACCTCTAACATGAGCATCCAGTAGATCATCATGAGGACAGAGCATAAATCATATTTAAGTTTTAAAATGCTTTTCCTCATAAAACAAAGGAAATTAAAAAATCTTATTTGTCCTCTGTGTGTGTGTGTTTTTTTTTTTCTTTCCCCATTTTTTTCCTCTGCCTTCCTTAGTGCTTGTGGGTAGTATTGAATTATTCAGATAGTTTGTTGTGAATTTGTCGCCAAGATTCATAGTTTTATTTCTTCTTTCTTTTGTTATTGGTGGCTTAAACTTGGTTACTTATCTGTTCTCTCTCTTTTCTGCTGTAACTGTCCATACTGGTGCCCAGTTCTGCTGATGGATTTAGTGATACAAAGCTGAGCTCCATCCACTAGTGTTTTCTGTAGGCAGTCAGCAAATGGTGATACCTATTAATCATAACAAACTGAGGCTAGATCCGCACAAGCACTGGTAGACAGGTGGCTTTGCATACTGTATTCATCCCTCACTTGCGCACATACAGTTGCTGGTCTATGTCAGCTCTGAGCTTTTCTAGTGACATTTTTCATCGCAGCTTCAGAGCAGCCATAGTCTCGGGGAGTGAGTAGGTCTCCCTGTGCCAGCCCCAGTGCGCCCTGTGCGCTCCTGGCGTGCTCCGGCTGTGCCTCCTGCAGCAGGTCCCTAGGAGTGAGACCTTGTGGCTCAGCTGCCAGAAACCATCAGGATTGTAATAGAAATGGGATACTGCAGTAAGTGAAATATGCTCTAGTTGGATCTACAGATTCAGTCTTGTAGGTGCTCTGTTTTGGAGCTTGTGTCTGTAGAGATCATGATAACTGAAGCTAAACAAAGCTAAGCAGCCTTCAAAAGAGGTAATAAAAAACCCCCGTACATTTCTTTTCCTAGGTATCTTTATTGGTCTAATAGTTTTGAATTGAGGCTGTAATCTAATTCTCTAAAGTGTCAGCTTCCTTTGGCTTCTCTTCTGAATTATGGAATCCCACCTCTCTTGTGCTTGCAGCAAAGTTGGTTTTTGTGGTGTGGGTTTTTTTTTTTTTTTCTTTCCCCTCTTCTAAGTTGGTAAACAAAAAGCATGGTTCTATGTTCTGCTCTTGCCTAAGTTTCTTCTACATGTACCTTTGCTGACATCAAGTGTTAATAAAAACAACACTTTATTCTCCTATTTTTGTAGAGAATTTTTGAGCTGAGAACTGGGCTCCTGGAGAGCGTGGGAAAAAATAGCATGTGTGGACAAAACCAAGGCTGAATATTAAAAAAAAAAAAAAAAAAAAAAAAAAAAAAAAAAAAAAAAAGATTGAGGTGCTATATTTTGTGACAACATGTTTATAGTGGTCCCAACCCTTTAGTTGTTTTCAGGCTCAAATGTGGCAGCAAAAGCTGTTTGCAGACTTGCACCATGGTCCACGGCATGAAAGTGGCCTGACTTCAACAGCTTTTATGTATCTCTGCAGATTTCTACATTATAGTGATACTGTAAAAACAGTAGCTTTGTGTTGGTACATGAGCCAGTTTATGATAAAGCAAAGTGCTGGGAGGAATATTTTGTTCTAGAAATAGTCCTCTTGAAGGACTAATTGAGGATTAATGTACAAGTTCGTGATTTTTAAGAATATTGAGTTACTAAGAGCTGCCTTGTTGTTAAATAAGAACAACTATGTGAGATAAAGAATGTAAGGTCAATTTGGCATCTATTTGGAAATGAAAATTTTCATTCTTGTATACTTATCCATTACCATTATATATGTTCTGAGTACTTTTTGTCTTATTCTGAAATACTTGCATATGTAATTATTTTCACAGACTCCATTGGGGTTATTGTGTGCATTATATTTATGATATAGTTCTGAAGAGTGTGGGTGTTTCTAAATTATTACAGGATTATTTTATGCTTTTCATCTTCAGATGTGAATTTGTAATGCTGAGTATTAAATACTAGTATTTGTACTTGAAGCAAAGTTGGTCAATGAATCAAGGAATTTTGGATGTTCTGAATTCACATGTGTTACAAAGGTAACATGTTTATATGTAAAAAATTGATATTTTTGTCTACTAAAGGTAAAAGAGTAACTTCTAATCAAAATTACAGTGGGATGAATGATTTAATAAATTGGGCAGACTTATTTTGCTGTAGGTCAATTATTTGTGAAGCTATGTCACGTGTAAAAGTACAACTTTCCCAAGTGTATTAGTATAAAACAGCACTAGGGATGTTTCCAGTGTTCATTTCACCCTTACTGACACAGAAGTCTTGGCTGGAAGTTATTAAATGATTAACAGTATCCAGTTTCTTTTTTTCTTTGGTGGTACATGTTAAGTGTGAGGAGGTCCTTCTCACAGTGTGCCTGCATGTCTAGGGTAGTCTGCAGCATCAGCCAGCAATGCAGCATGATCTACATCTGTGATGCAAGGTCTTGTGCTTATCAAGTCGGTGTTGCAACCACCATCAGCTGGCTGTTGTATAGCAAAGGGGTTGGTGATAGGAGCCCTCTTCCACTGGGAGCTTGAGTCCTGGCTTTCAGGCTTATACACATGGAGATGTCAGTGTGAGTTTCCTGGCACAAAAGAAGTGACTCTGGCAATGCTTTAAGGATTTTTTATTTTCAGTTTTGTGAATTGTGTGTGAGCTGCAGAACAGGATCAGCTGCAGTGTAGAAGTGGGAAAATCAGAGTGAGATTAATATTTTCTTCTTTGGTAAAGAACAGGTGGTGGAAATGGCACACCTAGCTACCTTGTGCTATTCAGAATTGTGCTGTTATCATCTGGTTTGCATTAGAAGCTGGGAATGATACTGGTTAAAGAAGCGAATAGGAGAAACTAGCATCAAAGCTGACTACTTTGCCATATTTTAAGGTAGAGAAGAAAAGTCTGCTGACCTTTTTCATGCTTGCAAGCATAATTACAGCTTGAATAGTATCCTTATAGAAAACAGATTTTCAGCCTTGGGATACTTGGGATTGTGGAAGATAGGCTTTAAGAATAAAAACAATATGCTCAAGCATTTTTTTTCCTTTTTTTTTTTTTCTAATAATATACAATAATTATTTCTTGCTTTCAAGACTTTGGAATAAATCAGATAAAACAGTGAGTTCAAAACCTCTCTTTCTTCTACCCTGACCAATGGGTTGTTGTCTGCTCTTCATATTCAGCTGTATACAGGGGAAGATGTCAAGATAAATCTTTTTATTAAAGGTTTGAAGCTTGCTGTTCTTTATTTCTGAGTGGGCTAGTAAAAGAATATTTCTCAGCTTCAAGCCTTGGCTGCCATCTCTTTCATCATGCATGGAAATATTTCCCAGCTTCAGGGAACAGACGTGAAATCTGAGAGATGAAGGCTGCTTTTTAACAAATCCAATCTTAGTATTGGTTTTTGCACTTACTAACTTATATTTTGATTATAAGTTATTTGTTTGCAAAGTACAGAAGATAATTTGTTACTGAACAAAGTGCAAGATAGTGTAGGCTTTTTTTCAACAAGGCATGTATGATGCTTTTAGTTATTTTGTTATCAAACACCATCTGCATTCTTTATTATAATACTGCAGTTTTAGCAGTTAGCGCTATGTTGCTATAGCTGTATCACTTATGCTAATAATTTCTTTACTAGTTGACATTGATCTCCTGTTCCATGCTGTTAGTTCTGAAATTTGGAGCTCTGTTGCTTACCTCTAAATTACTGATCTCTCAGCCATGAAATATGTTTCAGGTTGTTTTGCTACTATGTAGATGTAAGCTTAGAATATTTTAAACCCAACACTGTCGTCTGTGTTGATTTATTGCTTTATTTATTATTTAAATAAAACACAACTTACCTGAGAGAGTGCAACTTGTTCTGATGCAGAAGACATTTGCAATGTTTCCTCCTCTGTCTTTCTGGGAGTCACCTCTCCTTGAATAATTACTCTGGGTTTGTACTTTGCAATCCTTATGTAAGCGACTTCTGGGTGAATTGGATTGTTTTGCAGTCCTTTGTTTGTTGGATTTATCTGAGAGAGAGTATATTTAGCTCTTTGAACAAGAGGATGTCTTATGGATTATCCACCAATGGCTGCCTCTGACCAAGAAAGAAGGGATACTAAATACAGAGATAGAGTGGCCATCATCTCTGTTCTACTCTGACTTCTACTCTAGACAGTTGGAGCTAATAGTATTAACGTAACTCAGTCTTCTGATAAATTAATCTGAACTGCTCAGAAAAGTGGAGAAAGATGACTGTGCAGGAAAGTATCAGATTTGTTCATTCACTCCACTGTAACATTGAAGATGATCTCAGTTTAAGGGTGCTCCCAGAACTACGCTGTTTCCATGTTGTTTGGTCCAGCTGCATTGAATGCATTCTGGTATTTTAAAAAAACCCAAAACCCAAAACAACAAAAAAACCCCAAAATCTCTGTATGATCAGAAGCACAGAGGTACTGCTACTTTCTTGGTGTCCTGTCATGCATCTTGTTATCATGTTCTGAGTGTGCACACACAACACTTAAAGGCAGAAGTAAGCTTGTTCTGTTTGTGGTTCAAGCTGGCTGGCTGGGAGCCAGCTCCCATCTGAAAGCAGTGCAACTTTTCAGGTCAGTGCAGCGCCAGACTTAAGTTAACACAACTCTGCTGTGTCTACAAGTGTCATTTTTTTTCTTACGGACAAGTTGGACAGCTTGGAGATCATGAGGTATAAACCATTCTGCAAAAGATGACATAGCTATACTCCTTGTCATGTATGTCTTTTGTTTCTTTGGCAAGCAATGAATTGAGATTCTTGGTGACAAACTTATAGGCTGTTCACTTTTTCTCCTCTACCTACATGCCCGAACTCATTCGTTGAAATGGAACAACATTTAATGTTTTTATTGTGTTCAATTGCTGGTTTTGTTACTGCAGCAATTCAAAAATATGGGGTATGGAAGAAAACCATAGTCAGGAATTTGTAAGTTAGGAAATTTGTAGCGACCTTTAAAACTAGAATATCTAACCCAGAGGTTTTAGAACTGCATCGTGATAGTTTAGTTCACATCCCACTTGCAGGCTAGGCACCCAGAAGACAAGTGAGGTGCCTGTGGGAAGTTAGCATGAGTGACTTGTTAATCATAGCTGAGTGAAGGAATAGTGCTGCCCCCAAGCTTTGTGTTGTGGTTTAACACCAGCCAGCAGCTAAGCACCACACAGTTGCATGCTCACTCCCCCCAGATGGGATGGGGGAAAAATCAGAAGGGAAAGACTTGAGACAGCTCCTGGGTTGAGCTAAAGGCAGTTTAATTGGTAAAGCAAAAGATGCACATGCAAGCAAAGCAAAACCAGGAATTCATTCACCAGTTCCCATGGGCAGGCAGGTGCTCAGCCATCTCCTGGAAAGCAGGGCTCCGTCATGCGTAATGGTGGCTTGGGAAGACAAATGCCATAACACTGAAAGTGCCCCACTTCCTTCCTTCCCCCAGCTCTATGTGCTGAGAATGATGTCATGTGGTCTGGGATATCCCTTTGGTCAGTTGGGGTCAGCTGTCCAAGCTGTGTCCCCTCCCAACTTCTTGTGCACCCCCAGCCTACTCGCTGGTGGGGTGAGGTGAGAAGCAGAAAAGACCTTGATGGTGTGTAAGCTCTGCTCAGCAGTAAATAAAACATCCTTGTGTCATCAACACTGTTGTCAGCACATATACAAATCATAGCCCCATACCAACTACTATGAAGAAAATTAACTATCCCAGCCAAAACCAACACGTTGGCTGAGAACTTCAACTCCATTGTTCTCTATAACCCTCAGTGTTATCAAAGTGAGAACCTACCTGTAGGTTGACTTCTTCCTCCCTAGCCTCTCCAGCTATAGAGAAGTGTGGAACAGGAGCATGGCTGAACATGGGAGATGTGTTGGAAAAGAACGGAACAGCAGCAACAGGCTGGTGAGTGAAACTCAAGCACATTCCAGCATTGGCTGATGAGCCCAAGCACATAACGCAACCAAGTCCAAGCATCAGATGACAGACCAGTAGTGACTGAGTAGCAAGAAGTGGAAGCGGGAATTTGAAGTACTTGTGGTCAGCCTGAGCTCTGCAAGGGTCATCATTCAAACGTGTTTTCTTGCTGTACAAGAAAATTTGGGGTCTGTCAATTGACTGCACTGTTTGCAAGTTTATTGCAAAGGACCACTTGTTGCAGAAACTTAATTGGTGGCAGGCCACCAAATTCCTTTGACCCTTCAAAATGGGATAGCAAAAGAAGCTAAAGTGACATTTTATGTACTTTTTTTTTTTTTTCCCCACACTCCTCTAAGAGAGTCATGATATTCTTGAGAATACAAACATAATTTATCAGCAACGCTATCTTTCTGCTGGTTTCAGACGCTTGGAAGTGATCTTTATCAGAAATTAAAGGTCGATCCTTTATAAAGAAGGGGTGGTGAAGTCACGAGGGTGCACGCATTAATCAGACCTGTTTGCTGTCAAGCAGATTCTGTGTTCCCTGGATAATCAAAAACTTTGCCTGCTGCTTTGTCATTTAGAAAAGCTAGAATATATTTAAAACTATAGAGGAGAGAAGCTTTTTTTTTTTTTTTTTCCTAAAGATATCTCTAGATAGCTCTGGTAATTTCTACACGTCTATTAGGTGGGGCTGAAAACCATAGATTCATGGGCAATGTTCTTTGTAGCAAAGAAATCTGATCCCAGTTGCAAGATTAAAGTGTGACCTGCTCCTTTTTAGCACCAGACCTTTATTCAATATTTGTAGAAATTTGCTTAAAGGGCTTGACCTGGTCATCCATTAAAATGTAGTGTTTTAACACTTGCTCCAAGACCTGGTAACAGTTTTGTTTTTTTTTTCTAAATGGGCAAGGCTGTGATTTACAGCCTCCTCTCCTGCCCTGGGTGGCACTGTCAGACGACTGCTCCAGCATGTGGATGGGTTCTCGGGTGTGATCACAGTGCCTGGACTGTGTCTTTTTATTCCATAAGAGTCTGTTGTCTATCAAAGTTGGTGCTGACCATGAATTCAGTTATCTAGAACTTTTTTTTTTTTTTTGGATGGGTGGCTACAATTTAGCACCTTTAACCTTGGGGTTTGAAATGTGTATTATTTTTATTGTTATTTATTTTAAAGAAATCCTTACTTGAGATGAGAGGTTGGTATCTAGTCATTGTTTTAATTGGTTACCTAAATTTACCAGTTCAATTACTTGAGCATCCATCTTTTATTTTATGTTATTTTAGATTTAAATATTTAACTTTTCAATTTCTCTTTTGTTGTTGTGGGAGGACAAATAGAGCTGATGTGTATGTGGGATCAGGCTCTTGCTTATATTTGGTTCATAACTGTGTGCATAAGAACCTGGTGGAGTTTCAGAAAGAACCTGGGGGAGTTTCATATTTAGCTGTTTGTTCTGCTTGGTTGGAAGGTCTGATGTTAACCGTGATAATTATATGTAACACTTCCTCCTGCTCCTCAGATCAAGGAAAAAGATGAGCTATGGATTTTGATTCTTCATCTTTAATTGGTATTGGATGAGAGAGCAAGGAAACGGAGGATTACCTTTTCCTGAAGTATTGTTTTCCTTTCATTCATCTTTGTAACTAATTTTTTCAAACCTCTGTGTGTGTAGCAGTACCAAGACCAAGTTTTCAGTGATCCTGATTTTGCTGCTGCTTTATAACTCAGGTTTTACATTTTTGGATTCAAACTTCTTTAAAAGCTCTCATGGATGAAAGAGTTATTAATCTTTCAGAATTTGATGATTTTTTTTTTATTTATTTTTTTTTTTTTTTTGGCACTTAAGTGTAATGAGTATTGCCATCTGTTGCAGACCTGTAGAACTTGGTATGTGTCTTTTGTTGGAGATTATGGAATGCATTTTATGGGTGGGTAAGAGAGGAAGCAGTGGGAGAGTGCATTTTGCCTGCCACCTGGAAGGTGGAAATATGTGCTCTTCTCCGATTCAGAGGACCTCATTGACAAATATTCTTCACCTGATATTTTAATATATGATTGACACAGGGATCTTACCATTCTTCATCTACTTTTTCAATAATTGCAGGGCTAGTGCCTCAGCCTGATTTGGAAAACTTCATCAGAAAATGTCAGTTATAGGAGGGGTGCTCCTTTCCATCTGTCTGCCAATGGATTGTCCTCACATGTACCTCTGGCATATGGTTTGCCAGGTTTGATGCTGGGTTGGAACAGGCCTTGCTGTGCAGACCTGTATTATGATATTTTCAAATTTGTATTTACTGTCTATGACATTTCAAATTTGTATTTACTTTCCAAATTACTAAATCAGTGTCTGATTTTGATTGAAAAATCAATCTGAATTTCTGCTCAAGACATGCAGCTTACATTTGTGCAGCCTCTAGTCTCAAGTTTTACAAGAAGATTCAAAATTTACAAATTTTCTTAGATAATTTTGTAAAAAAAGTTATTGTATTTTGTTCAAAATTTTAAGCACTGCAAAAAGTACGATACAGATATGACACAAAATACACGTGATATAGTCATACAAAATGTATGTAGTTGATGATTATGTGACTATTAAATGAAAACAAAGGAAACTGAAAAGATAGAGTAGATAATTAAAGATTGTTTTAAAGAACACAGACACGAGGCTAATTTATCAGATTGGAAAATCACATATAACTTTAGAGAATGTTTCAAGTAGAGTTTTTGAATATCTGCAGAATGATCATGAATACATATTCTGTGCCAGAGGAATGTTTTCCTGGTGCCAGATAATTTTTTTTCTGTTGTTCTGACTTTTTTTTTTTTTTTTTTTAAATCACCTTAATCTAGATAAGGTTAAAGAAAGCCACAAAAACCTCTTGACTACATTGTTTTCAATGGTTTTTTTGACTCTGCCTGTTAACAGCCCTGTCTTATCTTGGTTTTGAAACCCTGATGTTTTCTAGTCATGTGATTGAACTAAATAATATATTATGGCTTACTGCAAGATTTAGAATCAAAGGAGTTTACAAGAGGATGGTTTTCACATGTTACACGTGGCTTATACTTGTGAAACTGTTCTTTTTCTTCACTTTGTGTGTGTCTGCAAAAAGTGTAGAAATCCCACTTTTATTACATTTTTCAAAAATCCAGCAGGCCTGCTGTATGCACTAGAAAGGCATCATCTGTGTTTGTGTGAAAAGCGTGTGATATGGGTCATTATCAGTGATTAGATCTATAGTGCAGAACACCTTTACAGGAGTTACTGGAGGATATTACAGGGAACTGATTTATTGCTCTGTAAACCAGCTTTGGGATAGACCAGAACATGTCCAGTGAATTTCAGGGCTGTTTGCTAGGGGTAGGCAGAGTGGAGGCTGGAAATCATCAGAGTGTCATAGAATGGTTTGGGTTGGAAGGGACCTTTAAAGATCATCTAGTCTAACCCCTCTGCCATGGGCAGGGACACCTTCCACTGGATCAGGTTGCTCAAAGCCCCGTCCAACCTGACCTTGAACACTTCCAGGGATGAAGCATCCATAACTTCTCTGGGCAACCTGTTCCAGAGTCTCACCACCCTCAGAAATTTTCTTCTGTATGTCCAATGCTTTTCAGTATAAAACCATTGTCCTTTGTCCTGTCACTACAGGCCTTGGTAAAAAGTCTTTCTCTGTCTTGATTATAAGCCCCCTTTATATACTGAAAGGACAAAACGTTGGTTTCCAGTGCAACATCTATATGGATTTTGCTATCTGGGTCACAGATTTTGTTGTTGTTGTTGCTAATATAGACCTGTAAGTATATTCTATCTCTTCTGCTTCTTCAGCTAGTCGGTCTTGCTTGTCCCCCCCCCAGTGCCTTGGTTTTCTCACCTAGCTAGTCTTTGCAGGCTTTCTGTGCCGTATCTACTCTCTCTGCTGTTCAGTCCTGACCTATCCTCCTAAAGCCTTACTGTGCTGTCTCCTTACAGTCCTTCCCTCTCTTCTGCTCTAGCTAACCTGAAACTCATTACCCTGGATAATCTGATTTATTCTTTTTTTTTTATTCAGTGATGCAGTGTCAGTTGTTTTTTCACAGGCCAGTCTTTCAATTTCTTTTCTGTACCATTGCTCGTTTCTTGTCAAAGTTTGTTTTGTCTTCCTTCTCCTCTTCCTTTTATTTCAGGACTAGCAGACCAGATCCTGATTATTATTATTATTCCTCCCTCTGTCTTATGTTTTCCCTTCTGAGCCTTATGTGGCTGTGATGGTCTCTTCAAGCAGCTGAAAGAATCTGAATTTCAGGTCAGATGAACCCCATCTTGCAGTTACCTGCTCATGACTTTTTTTCAGGAGATATCGCCTCGACTGAACCATTTCCCTCCCTCTAAATATCCTCCTACCCCTCTTCTTTCCTTCATATCTCACCAAGCAGCTTCTTTCTCTCCTTGGGTGTCTTGAGAGGGTCACTGCTAGTGCAGGAGAGTCTTTGCCTCCCAATCTGTCTTCTTTGTTTCAACCTTGGTGCAGCTGGACCTATGGTCTCACTTTCACCTCTTATCATCTCAGGGAGTGTGTTCTGCAATGTCCACATGTAAGCAGGCTGGCCAACAGTTGGTGTTGAAAGGTGTGATTTTATAATACATGTATTTGTCTCAGCATTTGACTTTGGCCTAAAGAGAGAAGTAAGTGGAGGAAGCATAGACCTTAGCTGAAATACAATATGCTGCTGTTCTCCAAACATACTGTTTATGATCCAGGATAATTCAGCTAACAGGATCTGGAAACTTTAAGAAATAAAATGTGGCATTTAATGGTTTTACTTCTTATTCTGAAGCAGTAGTAAGCTCACACCCTTTCACTTTTTGATAGGTGAACCAGCTGGGGCTCAGAGGGTTGGAAGCACTGATCTGTATGAGCAAAAGATCTCAGTCAATTTGGAGAAGCTGTATTTGTTCCAAGAGCTGGGCCATACACCTGGTGGATGACAGCTTTTCCAAAGGAGCAGAGTTTGGCTGGGAAAGACTTCATTCTACCCTGTGGAGTGAATGTGTTGTACTGACAGGGGAAAAAAAGTCAACATGATAGATACCACTCAAGATCACTCTGGACATTTTTGTTTTCACCAGCAGATGATGAGTTATCTGCTCATAGTGTGAGGACTGGAATGTGGCCAGGACTGTGGAGATTGCTAGACAAGTTACTTATGTGACTGAAAGGCTTGGCCTGAGCCTGACATTGCCTTTTTTTTTTTTTTTTTTTTTTCGGAGGTGACATGCTTCCTATTAATAGTGCACCGTAACAGCAGTACATAAAGGACATAAGTAACACTTGTGCTCCCATCCCTAACACATTTAGTCAATGCAGGATGTCAACATATGTGACTAACAAATGGTGGAAACTCTCTGTGAAGAATGTCAATAGGTTTTCTCTTTTCTCATTTCCCTTTAAAAGTTATTCATAATACTCCAAACAGAAAACACTGTAAATGGTAGGGTTTTTTTCTGTGTGTTTACTAGAGAACTGTATGATAGTATCTGTTTAATAACTCTCAGTCAACATTAAATTACAGGTGCTGAAGTTTAATCCTGTAACACTTTGACTAATGCAGAAGATGATGATCTCTGGCCTGTGCTCCAGAACGGAGGGAAACTGAAAGGGCGGAATTGTAAAAATATTGCGTCAGTCAATATTTGCCTTTATACAAACATACTGAAGTTGGACAATGTTGTAGATGTTCAGCTCTAGGTGGTGTCTAGTAATTATGTGGAAATAGATTTCCCTTTTCCTTCTCCAGCCTGACTCAAGGTGCCCCCAGGATTATCTGTATGCTTGCTGGCACTGCAAGAGCAGTCCTAGTTCTGGCTGTGTGCTGGGTTGTCCTTTACTGAACAGACTTGCTTGGTCGGTGACCCGACTCACCCAGAAATGCGAACAGTTTTCTGTTGCTCGGAGGGATGAACTGGCTTGTGAAGCATCACAATGAGCTCTGTGGAGTGGACAAAGCAAGGGTGAAGGGGGAGCAGGTCCATCCGTTCTGGCAGCAGTAAGCAATTAGCTTAGCTCAGCTGCCTTGCTTGACCATATAGCAAATTTAGGTAGAATTCAGAGCACCGATAGGAAGACACTTGGTGCACTGTCTTTCCCCTGTCACCAAAAGCAGCAGAGTGTCTCAGAGAATAGTCTTCACAATGATACAGCATAATGAAGACCCTATACTTACCATAACCTTGGTCCAGGCAGTGACTGAACTGTTCTGCTGAAAGTTCCCGCAACTGTTCAGTCTGCAGTTACCATGAGAGGATTCTTCTTTGTATTTCACGGAAAACACTTTGTTTGGTCAGCTGTAGATGTCACCTCGGTGTGAAGTGGGGGTGAGGATCACACTAGTTGTGGGATAGCTGGCAGGAGCACCCTGCACTGTCACTCCTCCACCCCCGCATGAGATAGAAGGGAATGCGAAAGTCATGCCAGCCTGTCTGACCTTGCTGCTTGCTTGTTCTGTGGGCCAGTGTGGGAGCTGGGCAGTTGGGATTGCTTTCCTTTCTCCTTCTGGGGCTGTTTTTTTTACATCCACTGGCTGTAACAGGGAGCAACCCATATGCTCATAGCTAAGAGTATCAGAGCATGCAGGTGGTATGGGTTGAGGGGAAGGGTGCATATTTTTAAACACAGTAAAATAGAATGTGAGGTGAGAGAGTCTGGTATGTCCCAGTCTGACCTGAACAAAGATTTGAGCTATGGCTGCGGGCTTTGGGGGGAGCCATTTTTCATGGAAACTTTCTTGGAGGGCTTGTGTCTACATTACTGTTATCATTCTAGGCTGCTTAGCTGAAGTGAATCTCTTGATTGTCACTGTTTTAGCTTGTATTTTGAAGAAACCTTGGATCACAGACATTGGATTCCTTTTTGATGAAACTAAACAAAAATATGCTGTGTACTGATGGACATTCACTTCAGGAGGCTAGATGAGAAATAGAATGAAGTGAAACACCCCTAAATATATATAGTACAGTTATGGACATTGTATCCTTATTATTGGGGAAAAGTTTTATCCAGAAAAATAGTATATGGATATTTCTTGTTGGCTCATTAATTTTCAGTGGCTTGATGCCTTTCTAATTTCAAGTGTATGTGGCTATAGTTACTGATGAGTTACAGTTGAAGCCTTAGACTGGGGAACAGCCTGTGGAGGGGCTGGGGGTAGAGGAGGTCTATTTCTGTGTGAAATGACGATTCCAAGTGGATCCACAGGGATCAGCAGCTTTCTGCAGCCTGAGCTCGATGCTGAGATGATTGAGTCCTGTGCCAGATAGCAACAGTGTTGCCATCTTAGCCTGTGTTTATACCAGTTATAGTTTTGACTTCTGTTGCTATAATTATTATTCACTCTTGAGCCAATTGCTGTTGCACCAGATGGTGAAAGTGATCATGCTATGACTCTGCTTTGCCTTGTCTGAAAGTTCTCAGACTCCAACAGCGTCTGCAAAAAACGTAATCCACTTACTATTAAGCACTTCTGGAGATTTGGCTACTTTATTGAGGTACTTTAATGAGAGCAAAGTTCAAAAAAATCTAATTAGATTTTTTTTTTTTTTAATCTGTGTGTACTGTATCATATGAACTTGAAGTAGAGCCAAGTTTGATCTGTAGATGCATTACAGAAACTCATGTCAGCTGTTCTCAGCGTATACATACATGCACAAGACCTGGCCTTAGTTTCATTAACATACAATATATGCACATGCATATACATACTTTTTGTTCTCTTTGTATTTCATTCTGAATCCAGCAAACATGAAGAGAGAACCGAAGAAATTTTGTTCCTGATTGAGATGTTTTCAGTCTTTGGAGTGTGTAAATGGATGGACTGTAAAAGTTAATTTGATTGTTGTCCAACCTCCTTTCTCAAAGAATTGACAGAGAGAGTCTAGTAATTTTCTTATGTCATGGCTGACTGCAAGAGGGAAGACAAGTTATAGTGCTGCAATGGCACTTTAGTACATCTTATCAATGTCGTGAAACAAACTGGTTAGTTTAAAATTCCATGTAGATTGCTCCTTGGCATATACAGTTACTGGAAGTCTATTTTAGTAATTCATGGCATTTCAAATATGTGATGGCATTTTGTGTTGGAAGATGTGTTTTAGTCTAATGACAAACAAATAGCAATCCCATCTGTATTTGATTGTAACAAGGAAGATGTAGAGGAAACAATTCTTTGCTATGGGCTAAAGGATCAACCACTTCGAGGTTTTCTTCTTTGCCTACCTTTAGGAAAAACATAGGCTTCCACTTCCTTCCTAATGATAATTTTGTACAAAATATACATCTTTGAGGATGCATCTATGTACATTAGTGTGCCCAGGACCACTCTCTCACACCGAAGCCAACCAGCACAAGACATCCTGCACTGATACTGTTAAACTTTCTAGCCTTCAGAAAGGGGACTGTATACATGCAATACTTCCTGGGTACTGCCTGGCTACTGGAGCGTGCGTAGGAGGTGTTTTGATGAATGATAGCTAGCTCTGATGGAAGCTGTGCTGCGAATCATTCTAACAAACATTATGGATAATGAAATTTTCAGTGCCTGGGAATATTTATTGGTACTATTTAATCAGCTTGTGCAGATGTAGCTTTGGTTGCTTCTAATAGAGCACATACAGCTAGGTAAAAATGTTCCAGACAAATTATAATTATATTCTGATGACAATAAAATTGCAAGTTATACTGATGGTGCTTTCATGTAATGAGGTACTACTTGTGGATGAATTAATCTGTGGCCCATACTGACCTTTGAGCTGTTTGGCTTTAGGTCCATTTTTTAATACATTGCTTTGGTGTGTGCATGTGTGACATCTGTGCTCTGCAAAATCTTCTGATGGAACTGGGTTAAAGGTGTAACTGAATTCCCTGACAAATGTTGGTAGTGTCTTTAAATGAAACTATGCTGTAGCCTGTAGTTAGACCAACATCATCCTAAATAACTAGCCAGGAAGTATACACTGTGTGTTTACATAAGCTAATCTTCTGGATAAGTTTCACAGGATTGTTTAACCTCTCTGTCTGAGAATTAAAATTCAGCTTATTTTTAGTCTCTTTAAAGTGCGTGAAAAACACCGATCAAATCAGTGTATCAACTCTTGTGGTAGGGGGAGCTTCATGGACAAATGTTTTTTATAGTTGCTGTCCCATGAGGAGCTGTAGGGAGGCTGGCCTGGAGATGCTTATAAGTTTGTAAATGAGGACTTTCTGCTAGGTTTCCAGTTAACCTGGCAAGAGGAGTGTGAAGAAGCTTTGAGTGTCTGCACCTTTCGGGAACGGGGCACATGGTAGGTTTTAGAGGGAGATGCTGGAGATACTCCCCCTAGCAGAACGAGTGATGTAAAAGAGAAGAGTAGGTTGAAGGACTGTTGTGTTTGCCTCCCTATAGCAGCAGGAGCAGATGTCAGAACAGAGGTGTAGTCACTCCTATTTAGATCTCAGCTTTTACTCTGCTGAACTGGCTATGGCCTCTGTTATCTGTATGAGTTGATTTTGTTGAAGAACCAAGAAGAAAGGTAATGGTGGTCAGTGCTCTTAGCTGTACTCTGAGACTGTCATTCACTTCTCAGACTGTCTTGAGAGCTGCTTTGAAGCAGTTTCTGCAACAACATTTAAAGATAAAATTGATTAAGGTTTCTGTGGGGAAAAAAAAAAGTGTGCTGTAACAAATTTCTCTGCTTAATTGAGCAAAATCCAAGCAGGTATGCATTTTAAGCAGTAAATTAATCTATCGAATTTTTATATCTCTGCTGGGTCTGTCTGAAGGGCAGTTGTGGGAACAGAATACTGTCATGAAGCTCTGCCTCCAGGGACCACAGTTTCACAATTTGGAGCTGTCTCCAGGCCACCCTTGAAATCAATATTTACTGTAATTACAAATGAAATGAGGGAGTCTTAAAGTGGCGGGTATGTTTAATAACATATTATAATAGCATAGCAATGAATTGAGGATTAATAAAAACTTTTTAAACTGGTGCTGAATTGATTTAGTAATTTGCATTTGGCTTAATGCTGTATGTCTGTTGACAATAATTTACTTTAAAAATTGCATAGCAATTTCCTCTTAATTGCACATGGTATGCTTCAGGGTGACAATAGAGATATTAAAATATGAGTAACAGATGTGATGTTTGCTAATGGAGCATCACATCTCATATATTTTCCTCATCCTGTTATTTATTTATCTGCAGATGAAGCCTTTGATTTTTAAAAAAAGAAAATCCACTTCTTCCTATGAAGTTTCTGGTTTTTGGTTGTGTTTTTTTTTTTTTTTTCCAGAGGGCTGAATAGGTCATCTTTGCCTCATAAGTAAGTGAAAAATCATAGAATGGTTTGGGTTGGAAGGGACCATAAAGACCATCTAGTTCCAACCCCCCTGCCATGGCAGGGACACCTTCCACTGGATCAGGTTGCTCAAAGCCCCGTCCAACCTGGCCTTGAACACTGCCAGGGAGGGGGCAGCCACAGCTTCTCTGGGCAACCTGTTCCAGTGTCTCACCACCCTCACAGTAGAGAATTTGTTCCTTATATCTAATCTAAACTTATCTTTTACCCCTCATCCCATCACTACACTCCCTGATAAAGAGTCCCTCCCCATCTTTCCTGTAGCCCCCTTTAAGTACTGGAAGGCCGCTATAAGGTCTCCCCGGAGCCTTCTCTTCTCCGGGCTGAACAACCCCAACTCTCTCAGCACTGGGAGGTGCTCCAGCCGCCTGATCATCTTCGTGGCCCTCCTTTGGACCTGCTCGAGCAAGTCCATGTTCTTCTTATGTTGGGTGCCCCAGAGCTGGACACAGTACTCCAGGTGGCATCTCACAAGAGTGGAGTAGAGGGGGAGAATCCCGTCCCTTGACCTGCTGGCCACACTTCTCTTGATGCAGCCCGGGATACGATTGTCTTTCTGGGCTGTGAGTGCACATTGTCAGCTCACAGTCAGTTTTCCATCCGCTATTACTCCCAAGCCCTTCTCTGCAGGGCTGCTCTCAGTCCACTCATCACCCAGCCTGTATTTGTGCTTGGGATTGCCTTGACCCATGTGCAGGACCTTACACTTGCCCTTAGTGAACTTGATGAGGTTTGCACAGGCCCAACTCTCAAGTCTGTCCAGGCACATCTCTTCCCTCCAGCACATAGATTGCACCACACAGCTTGGTGTCATTGGTGAACTTGCTGCAGGTGCACTCAATCCCACTGTCCATGTCACCACAAAGATGTTAAACAACACTGGTCCCAACACCAACCCCTGAGGAATGCCACTTGTCACTGCTCTCCATTTGGACATCGAGCTGTTGACCACAACCCTTTGAATGCTGCCATCCAGCCAATTCCTTACCCGCTTAATGGTCCATCCATCAAATCCATGTCTCTCAAATTTAGAGACAAGGATGTTGCATGAGACAGTGACAGATGCTTTGCAGAAGTCCAGGTATGTGATGTCAGTTGCTCTTCCCTTATCCACCAACGCTGTAACCCCATCATACAATGCCACCAGATTTGTCAGGCACAATTTGCCCTTAGTGAAGCCATGTTGGCTGTCACCAGTCACCTCCTTGTTTTCCACATGCCGTATAACGGTTTCCAGGAGTATCCACTCAATGATCTTGCCAGGCACAGAGATGAGACTGACTGACTGATAGTTCCCCAGGTCCTCTTTATTTTCCTTCTTAACATTGGGAGTTATGTTTCCCCTTTTCCAGTCAGTGGGAACTTCACTGGACTGCCATGACTTCTCAAATACGATGGGTATTGGCTTAGCCACTTCATCTGCCAGTTCTCTTGGGATCTGCAGATGCATCTCATCAGATCCCATGGACCTGTGCGCCTTCAGGTTCCTTAGATGGTCTCAAACCTGGTCTTCTCCTATGGTGGGTGGTTCTTCATTCTCCCAGTTCCTGCCTTTGCCTTCTGTGACTTGGTTGGTGTGGTTGGAGCACTTGCTAGTGAAGACTGATGTAAAAAAGTCATTGATTACCTCAGCCTTCTCTACCTGGGTAACCAGGTCTCCCATTTCCTTCTGGAGAGGGCCCACATTTTCCCTAGTCTTCCTTTTATCACAAACATAACTGTAGAAGCTTTCTTGCTGTTGACATCCCTGGCCGGATTTAATTCTGTGAGGGCTTTGGCCTTCCTAACCTAATCACTGGCCACCTGGACAGTTTCTCTGTACTCCTCCCAGTCCAGTAGTTACATACCATAGCATTATTGTTACTGTAGGGTTTTTAAATTTCAATCTGGCCTTCCGAATTTTAGATGTGCAACAGTGTTTGCAGTTGGAGCTAAAGATGCCTGGAGGTAATCAGTGCTTTTGCATTCATATCACTGGGGTCTGTAGAAAATCTTTATAGCTATATTCTGTCACAGATTCCAGATGTGGCCAGGTAAACTTGCCCTTGTCCTAGGTTAACTGCAGGGAAATTCTATTTCCACAGATGCAATTATTCTTATATTGACCAGGAATAATAGTTTGTGAAGATGTATATGTTCTGTATCCTGACTTCTTATGTCACTGTTAACATCCTTGGTCTATCTCCTCTTAACTGCTCTATGCAGACACTGTCTCTCTTTTATGCCATGGGATGATAACAGCAGCTGAAGGAAGCCAGAGTTTTTGAGGTTTCTTTAAGAGCAGACACTAAGTTTGGAGATCCAGTGGTGGGGAGGTACTAAGCATGTTTCCCAGCTACTTCTCTTGCAGTCTCTTATCCTTTCCCTCAAGAACAGTGGTGTCTTGGTTAAAAACTTTAAAGAAACTGTTTCTTTAACTCATTTCTAAATCAACTTGAATTTTATTTCTTCTAAGACAAATTGCATGGTTTTGCTAAGTAAGTATGACAAACTTGAGATTTTGAAGATTTTTTTTTTTCCCCACTTACTTAAGAAAATGTAATCGGTTTTCCCCTATAGCAGCCCTCACGATGCCGTGTTTTATGCTGGGAGCTGGCAGGGTGTTGGTAGCACCCTGGTGTTGTGGCTACTGCTGAGTGGTGCTTACACAGCACCAAGGCTCTTTCTGACATTTCCCCCCAAGTGGGCTGGGATGGGCAAGATCTTGGGAGGGGACACAACCAGGACAGCTGACCCCAACTGACCAAAGGGATATTCCATACCATATGACATCTGCTCAGTATAAAGCTGGGAGAAAAGAGGAAGGGGGTGGGGTCACCCTTGGTCCCCCGAGGCAACCACTACGCGTATGGGAGCCCTGATTCCTGAGAAGGCCCGACAGTGCCTCTTCATGGGGAGTAGAGAATAAATCTGTTTTCTGGTTCCACACGCGGACCTTTGCTTCACTTTTCTTATATTAAAACTTCTTTTGTTTTACCCACAAGGGTTGTCTATCTTATTTTCTTTCCCCTCTTTGCCCTGTTGAGAAAACAAGGGGAAAGGGGGGGAAGTGATAGAGCGACTTGGTAGGTACCTGGCATGTAGCCAAGGTCAAACCCCAAAACAACAAAACCAGAAAACCCAACACCCCTTCCAACCAAGCATTAAAAAACGTGCTTTATTTTTCTACCAGTTAACTGTTGTCTGTGCATTTACTTTGCTCACCTGTCAGAAAGTTTGAAAGAAAACTGTTTAATAAAACTTTGCTATGAGAGAAAATGACTTTAATGAAAGCATAGGAACTTTAAGCCCCATTTTCCTCTTAGTTTTCTCCATAGGTCTATTGAGAATGAAAATGTCCTCTAAGCCATATATATGTAATCTCGTTGTGATGTAATAATACAATTCAAAGTCCTTCTCTTATTCTAATACAGCAGGCATCTTTACCTCTTCTGCTGATGCGTAGAACTGCAGCCCAATATATTCCATTTGCAATAAACTGATGTTTTTATTTTGTGACAAGTAATCTCAATCTGTCATAGACCAGCGTTATGGTCCATGTAGCTTCTCACTAAGGACACATATTTTAAATATTTTTAATCGCTTAATTTAGCCATTCCTATGTGTTTCCATAGAAGCAGAATGTAGCTTTCTGAATATTTTTTTTCACAAAGAAATGCTGCAAAGTGATGTGCTCTCTTTTGTTAATTATTCTGTTTAATTCCTATTCATTTCTAAGACAACATCCTAGTTTACTGATTTATTTCCTTCCAGTTTTTACTGCTCAAATTATCATTATCTTTACCAAACCTTAATGCTCCCTTATGAATCTGCACAATCCGTACTGCATGAAATAAGGGTAGACTGAATATATACCAGGAGATGCTAGAAAAATAGCTTTATGCAGTAGCCATCTGGGTAACTTTCACCAAAAAGACAGTTACTTACCCCTGCAAATGGAAAATAACCAGATGCTACTTTTTCATTGAAGTGATGTTCCACATAATCCTACCCGAGGTGGATAGGGCCACTCTATGCTGACACTAATATCCTGGCACAAGGTAGTCGAGCGTAATCACAGATTAATTACTGAGGACCCCTTACCACCTGTTGTAGACCAAATTAATGTGATAGTTGCCAGCATTGAGCAGATGCATTGGATGATATAAGTTATTTCCAATTCTGGTCTTTGTGAGTGCTAGGGAAGCTCAGGCTTGGTGTCTGTGTATCTATAGTTGCTAGCACGTAACTACATATGGTCTGGAAAGCACAGTTTATCTGTTGGATCATGCTGACCAACTTGATTGTGTTTGATAGGATGCATCACAAGTGAGAGGACAGACTGATGTTTATTATCAGTTTTATGTACCTGTGTGACCTCTGTCTAACCTACGTACCCTAAGACTGATGTAGTTGTGCAGAAAGATGGAAAGGTGTGATTTTTTTTAACCAGTAGATTTTTGCTCGGAAAAGCCTTTAGAGCATCACAATGAAACCTGGACTCTTTGGCTTTCTCTGGCTTGTATACAGAGTGTAACACAGAATATAACTTCCTAGGGAGGCTGTGGAGTCTTCATCCTTGGAGATATTTAAAAGCCATCTGGACATGGTCCTGGGAAACCAGCTCTAGGTGACACTGCTTTGAGCAAGTGGGGTCAGACCAGGTGACCTCCAGAGGTCCCTGCCAATCTCAAGCCTTCTGTGATCCTGTGATATCTTTGGCGGTGTAGTTGCCTCTTAAGTGGAAGGGGTAAAGTTGCTATACTGGTAAGGCACTCTTAATGTAGATGTGACCTGTAATAGCTTTGCTTATGGTATGGTGTACTGTACCTCTTCTGTCTGCATTGCATTGTAGTAACTGCTTTCTCCAGGTAAGGATTGAGGCACAGAGTGAAGATACTGTAAGGAAAGCTGAATTTTGGTTGTCTGTACATTCACTGAACTGAGATTTAACAGACCTTCTTTTACTAGCAGTCTGGAGTTTTTTGTGACCACTGAGATCTAAGAGAGCTTAAGAAATAAAAATACAAAGGTGCCTAGAGGTGAGAAACATTGAAGAATTCTTATACCGTGTACATTTACGAAAAAAAATTCTTATACCGTGTACATTTACTGGAAAAAGTCACACAGCTGTCAAAAAAAAAAAAAAATTGAGAAACACGAGACAAGTGTAATCCATTAATGTGAAAGCCAGTAGCTTCTGCTTATAGCTGATAAAACCATTCTTAAAACAAGCTTGCCAGCTTTTGTCAAAATAAAATAACAGAAGTATCTATTTAGTAGTTTTTTTCACAAATCAACAAGTTTTGACTTAATTTAAGTGCTTTTCAGCTTTATCCTCCTGCATAGGATAAACTTCAGTATCTAAGCCTTGCCAAAATTGCTAGTTCTTGCCTTTTGGTCCTAAGGTCCTAAGTAAAGCTGGTCCTAAACTAACCAGCTTTTTTTGGGAAATGAACAATTAAAATAAAAGCATATATGCAGTAATTACGATGAAACTTAAAAATAGAGTTTATTGTAGAAGCAAACTGTCCTTGACAGTCCAGCTTCTTTTCTTATAAAACTTTCTGCAGACTTCTCTGGGTGTGGGGGATGAATGAATTGTAAATGTTTCATGTTTGTGTCCTTGATGTCTGGCTGGGTGTAATGGTGTTGGGAAGAATAATGGGAGGGGCCACAATGCTTCCCCCTGACTCCCAACCCTTCTTTAGTCTGCCAGCGAGGGGGCTAGCCACATCTGTAAATTCTATCTGACTGCTAAATGACTCCAGGGTAGATGGCAAAGGAGGTGCAAGGAAGTGATCTGACTGCAGTCACTTCTAGGTGCTTTTTCCTTGACTGTGATGCCTATCACTTTCTTTCTATAATTGGCCTCTGGTTTGTGCCACATAAAACATTCACGTGTCCATTGTTTTACAGACTGCTCTGTTCAGTGCAATCTTGCATCATGATAAGCATGGAGCTCGGTGCCAAGCAAGGGACTTGTGTAGCTATTTGAAAGCATCATGTTGACTGCAATATACACAGATACAGGAGAAAACCATATTTTGTCTTCCTTTAGGACATCCAGGAATTGTTGATCTAGCTGACTTTAAATAAAATAGTTTTCTAATGGAAGCGTCCAGTTCAAATGACTACTGATTTCTGAGTTTCATAGATAAGTTTGTGGGGTTTTTTAAAAACTTGGATGAAGTGAAATTGAACTCTCCATTGTATTATGCACTTCGGTGCTAATGTGCGTAGCACTTGTAATTTTGTTTTCACAAAATAAGACACCAAAGTTAACTGTTAACACCTGATTTGGGTTATGAAATGCTGTGCTAACCACCCAGTCATTTCACACTCTCAGGAACCAATACTGATGGTCTTTTCCTAGAATGCAGTCATTGTGGGCACTTTCCTTCATACTCGCTTAACTATTTACTTACATGTTTTTATCATACAAAAAAAAAACCCAAACAAAACCAAAACAACCAACAAAGCTTAAGTCATCATTGTGCAACTCTGTAGTCAAAATTCAGACATTTTAAAGTATATGTTTTCTAATCTTCAATGCCCTTTTTATAAAAAAAGAAAGTACATTGAGATGAATAAAGTAATTTTTGAGGGAAAAGGGAGAAAAGTTTTCAAGCCCACAAATGCTTTTATATAAATGACATTTTCTTTTGTAACGCCATGTATCAAATATTGCCCTTTAACACAGAAGTAATATTATTTTGTAGCCTTCAAGGGGAAAACTATTTGTAATGGTGAAATATTTAAAACAATTAGAAGCATAGAGGATGGGAATGTGAATGTGATGGTGTAATACTGTATTGAGGTAATATTTTGTTGATGAAATGAGTAAAGAAGTACTTGATTGGTTCTTGCTGATTAACAAGATGAATCTGGCATATCTAGACATGTGTGCTTGAATCAGGGAGATTTTGAGGGTTTAATCTTCTTTTTTTTTTGTGCTTCACAGAGAAGGTGTTTTAACCCTCAAATGTGCACAGTACTCCAAAATGAGAGTAATGTCACATTACATTCAAAGGAGTAACTTGTACAATCTTCCTGACTTTATAGGGCTAAAAAGTAGAAAAGGTTGAGGACAGTATTTTCATTATTCATGTTAGTGAAACAGATTAACAGATCAATAATGTAGAAATAACCAAAATGATCCTCCTAGTCTAAAGGTTTAGCATTTTCTTCTGCATGTGTATTTATTATTCACTGTTATTCATTAACTTAAAAATCTGCCTGTGCTTTCAAAGTGTATCTTGAGGGTTTGTGAATCAAAAAATCTGAATATAGCTTTTCCAAAATATAAATAAAAAGAATTAAAGCAAATGTTCAGAGAGGATCTGAGTATTAAAATTTGTCTTCAGTTGTATTACTACTGTCTCAGGACCTGTGGCATAGTTCTTTTATGCAATAAATGATTCTGTCTAATCTGTTTAATTTTTATGTCCTCTCTAATCATAATATTTGAACACTAGTGGATAAGCATACATTAATAAAATGAACATGGTTGTAAAGATGGTTCTCAGTAGTAGTTCAGTACCAGTGAGTCATGCTGAGGTGCCAAATACTAGTTCTGGTGGTACTGAGTCTTGGGTAGGACCACGCCGTAGTGCGGAAATGTGACTGACAGTCACACAGATGTTCACAGGCTAGTTTTCACGTATCTATTTCAGGGGCTGATGGGTTGGAAACACTGGTGACTTGAGCTTCAGCCCTAGTTTAGATTTGTAGGGACGTGATCTGGTTCACGCCTGCCCTGCTATTGATACCTATGCTAAACAACGTACAGCAGAATTGGTATGTCTGCAGCATAGATAAACTCTGAAAAAAAAAAAAATCCAGTGAAATGCTGCCCTAATCAAGTTGAGCAGGGATTTCCACTGGCAAATGGTTTGTAGCAACATATGAGAAGGAGAAATGAGAGGGTTTTTTTTCCTCATTTACAATAAGTCCCACAATAACTGTAGCCACAGAACTGTGTGGGCATTTCCTTGTGCAAACAAGCCCTGCCCTCTGTTTGAAAAGGGTAAGAGAGCAGACTTCTGCTATGTTACTGAGACTTTGGCCGTAGCATGTTGCAGATAAGAAACTCTGTTTATCTTACATCTACCTAATGAATTTCGAGTCATTTACAGCTTAATTTATGGGTATGTAGGAAGTGAGGAATGGCAGCATTTATTCAGTTTGTTCAGTTTATAATTCAAACTGAAGTGATTTCTCTACTGCTTGTTAATTATGTATGCTCACATAAAGAGACCGGAAAGGTGATGGTGAAAGGATCTTCAAATAACCCTACTATACCCAGGGTCATAGGTGATGAAGATACAGATGAGATTAGGAGGACTGAGCCAATGATTAAAAGAGTTTACCTTAAGGAAAATAGAAGGAGCTTGTTTTAGAGAATGGAGTTAAACTTTGGGGTTCTCAGTTGGTGACGTTTTGGGTCTAAACTAGTATTCTGTTTCACTGAACGTATAAACATTTATTTATTTGTATGCTCACTCTGTGGCTCATGAGAAAGTTGTTTTACCGGAAACTTGTGGTTTGCCTAATACTTATCTGTAGAAACAAGAACATCTTTCAACATTACTCCCTTTGAGGAAATTTAATGAGAAAAGTAGGAAAATATTTCTATTTCTATTGAAGTCATGTGGAATTTTGTGTATGAAAAAATCCACCATAGACTTGGCACATGCAGAAACCAATATTTTTAAGTTTCTGTTTTGATTCTACTTAATGTGTATTTCCCAACTGCCAAAGAATTTTTTGCTTTCGAGTTTCCTTTAAGGGCATGAGTGTTCTTTTAATCACGAGCTGGCCGCTTATGGCATTCCTTAAAACACTTGCTCAGCTGCCTCCTAACTGAGGATCGATAACTTCATAGATAATTAAACTAACTGCCTCCTAAAGATAGATGTCATCTTCTATATACTTTATACTCCCACCCGCCCACTCATCTTTTTTGACAGCCTCTGTTTATGCTAATCTGCTGGGTTGAATATTAATACCTCAGTGCCAGAATGCCAGGCCTTAGCCAGTGAACGATCCTGTGCTAACAGCTGCTCTACAGGCATTGTAACTTCATAGCTTGAAATGCGACGTATTTATTTATCCTAAATATAACTAAGAGCAATACAGATGCATTTTAAAAAAAATAGACTTAAATATCAGCCCAACTGTTGCTATGATAGTTTGCTGAAATTATTATTTCAGAAGTTCTGAAATATTTTTGAGACTTTAAAACTAGCATGCACTGATGATATTTTTGTACCATTAGATATAATATTGAACTTGTGATTTATATTAAAGAACAACTAGATGACTACCACAACTGCATAACCTTGAACCACAAAACTGATTTGAAATGTGTAACTCATGATATATGACATTGTTCTGCAGCAAAATATATTAAGCTGTTGTAAAAGATGCAGTCTTCACTTAGGAAAAAAAAAAAAACAGAACATTCGTGGTTTCATGGTTTTGATCCTATTCAGCACAGTTAGTGTACTTGTTAAACATACTTATAATTCTTCATGAATCGTGTTTTCATCTTCCCTAGAATAAGTGATATTTTCTTACAAAAGAATAAAATATAATATAGATAGTTCCAGTGGAAGATAAAGCAGATATATTCCTTCTTAAGGCAATTTGTTGATACGCAAAACCCAGTGGCATAAATTGGTGGGGGGAAAAACCCACATTTCTGTCCTTCGGTGTGAAAACTCTCTACTTTCAGTCAGTGGTTGCTAATCAGTGACATTTTGTTTTTGTATAACTTGCTGTGACGCCTAAGATTTTTGTGGAAAAAAATTGTGATTATTGAGATTATTCTCAAAAGGCATCTGTATACTTGTAGTTTTGTATCCTTGCATAGAGAAGACTGCTGCTTCTATAAGTACCCTGAAACACAGTAGCTTTTATCAGTGAAGTTACGAGTTTGTTTACTCTTTGTAAAAAAAGGGGACACTAGTAGGATAATACTTTCAAAGGTCAGTATCTCTCCTGGAGGAAATCTTACTTGGCTTTTCCATGAAAACAAATCAGAATGGTTAATGTATGGGCCATGATGAAACATCTGGTAGGCCTTGAGTTGTTGTCTTAGTACTTAGAAGAAAAAATGACCAATGAATCCGAGTATAAATTAACAGGAAACTCTGATTTAGAAAATAGGAACATATTTTTGATAAAGAGTCTGGATATGTGTAGACAAGTTGTTAGTCTTTTATACAGCTGTCCCAAAAAAACCATTCAGGAATGAATCACCAAATGAAAAGGAAAATATGTTTAAAATGTTTAATAACTGTGCATTCCCATTCATATACTGCATATTTTTTAGTAGTGGAATCCTTTTTAATATTGCAGAATACTGAAACTGATACAAAACTAATTTGTATAAATTTCCCTATGAATACATATTAGAACATTAAAATGTAATGTGAATATTCTTATATCGTAATTGCATGGTTGTGGCAAACTCTTTTATTTTACTGATTTAAATTTAAATCTTAATACAGTCATTTGGACCTAAGCTCATGGCAGGGGGTGGGGGAGTGGGTTGGAGGGGAAGGGAATCAGTTTTTGTCTGTAGCAGCTGCTCTGGTTTGCTCATCCCTAATGCATTTTTCTGCATTCTCAACTTCCTGGCAAACCACCTTTTAGTAAAAATGTTAGTAACATAGTAAATTTTAGACATCTTCTTGCCTGAAGTTCTAAACTGTTAGCACTATCCTAATAGATTTAACTGAGACAATGAAAAGTTTCTAATTAGTAAGCAATTTTAATGCAAGTGCTCTCAGGTTTTAAATATATTTGTGAGTAAAATGCAATAAAATATTATTCTGATCCTTCGTATCATACATATTAAAGGAAAACAATATATTAAATAAAAATCATATTAATGAATTACTGTAAAAATATTTATTGTATATTATATTAATAAAATTAATAGCTATCTACTGAGTGCCTATGTTATAACCCTATAATTACTCTAGCAATAACCACTTGTGGTAAATTATGTGCAGACAAGGAGTTTTTTCCTGAGATCGCTGTGTTTCATCAACATAGTATAAGCATGTTGTTATGGGGGAAGGACTTTTGGTCAGAGTAGCGATTCCAAAGCTTGTCTCAGGTAGGCTTGTCTCTTGCTGCTGACACCTTTCTAAAACAGCTGCTGCTGTCTTCTGATCCACCTTCTCCTGTCTTGGCTAGCTTAGTGGGCTGGCTTCCCTTCCCTTGCCTATACCCTTGCTGCTGTGCAACATGCACCCCAAAATAATTCTCAGCAGAGTTTTTTGGCATAGTGGTCCACTGCATTCTTCACCTTGCATTTGAATTTGATGCAGTTTTATTCTGGAAGCTCCAGCGTACTGATATGACTGGCAGTAGCAGTTTCAGCAGTGGAGTCCAACTGAAAGCAGCCCTAGGGCTCGAACAGAATTACCACACTTCATGAATCAAGTAGTGATTCAAAATGATTCATCAGGAGGTGATTCAAACATGACTGGTAGTACCTTTTTTCCCCCTCCATTTTTCCTTGCCTCTAATTTTTTGACCTCACTTAAACCAGTTATTTTCCTATAGACTTCTGTAACAGCATATACATTAGGATGAAGTATTTACATTAGGATTAAGCATTTAAATAGAAAATTAATTGCAATCTAATATGAGCTGTCTAGCTCACCCTTTTATAGTTTCTAGGTTCTATGCAGGAGTTTGGTTTTCCCCATTGCCTGTTTAAAACCTCATCAGTTCTTGCTTTCTCCATAGTGAGTGGTTCCAACTGTTTATATGTAACGTATATATATTTTCTGTCCCCTTTGAGGCTTTGTAGCATTCAAGTGGTGGTAGCTAAACTGCTTAATTTTCCCCCTTACTATGGGCAAACTGCTTATTTAAGGAGTTAATGTAATCAGTTTGGACATGCAAATGATAGTGTAACATTTTTCGAACTGCATTGCCAGTTACTCAATACATTTCTCTATAAGTCTACTAATGAAAATACTTGCCTTAGTAATGGAGAAACTAAAGAAAACTATTATTAATTTAGATGATGATGATTCAGGCTATTTAGTCAATTTAGTTAAAAAGGTAGTGCCACTGAAATACCTGGCTTGAGATACAGGTAGGACTAAACTTTCTGATGGGGGAGTTTTCTCTTACCCTCTTGTGTTGGAAATGATGGGTGGGTATCAACATTTCCACTCTCCCTTCTTGCACTGGGCAGCAGGTGTTCCTGCACTGAAGAGGCTCAACAACATGTTAACAATTCCCCGAATTCTTTTGGTAGCTAAGTACTATCACTTCATATTGGGTCACTGGAGAAGGCTTCTAGGAGCCTTCTAGGAGTTGCTTACTAGATTGGCTGGGAATCCTTTTGGGACAGCTGATTTGTCAGAGGGCATGGTTGCCTGTAACAGAAATGGAAGCAGTCTTTCATTGAAATCAAAGCCTTATGTCATTTGAAATTGATAGTAATTATGATACTGGGTGCTGGATATTGATAGTGGTAGGGTGTGAGCTCTTGGAATGCAACAGGAAGGAGAAGGAGGAAAATATACTGCTGTTTGATTAAAAAAAAACCCAACCTATTAAAATATAAATATATACTATATAAAATATTCTTCTGAAAATATGGAAAGTAGGCTGCAAACAAAGGGCCTATTTCTTTGAGATCTAATGAGTTTAAACTAGTTGCAGATGTTACATGTGAATTTGAGTCTCTGACTTACTTTTGCACTTTTATAGCCACACTATTTCTAAAAGAAACATGGAATTTATTTTTTTAAAGTGTTTAAGTGTGTAACATTTGGATTTCTCCTTTAAAAGCCAACATTGTTTGCAGCATCATTTGCTAAAACAGATCTTAAATCAACACGGAAAGGTGAAAATATGTTCTCATTTGATAATTTGACACTGCAACCTGTGTGTCTGCCTTTGCACTAAATATGGATGATGAAACACAGGGGTGTACAGCAACATTTGAGAGTGTTACAGCATTGGTTTCAGTTGGTCTAAAGGTATTTCCCATGGATGTGTTATGAGTTGACCCTGGCTGGCTGACAGATGCCCACCCTGCTGCTCACTCCTGCCCCCCCGGAGCCACAGGAGCATCTCTGCCAGGGCACCTGCCTCCCTCCTGCTGCCAACACTGACACCTGCGCTGGGTACAATATTCACAGGCCTTGTGTCACTGATGGGGAGGGCTCCATCTCTGTCCTGTGATGCCTCCTGCTCCCAGCAGTGTGGCCCTGGCTTTCTCTTGCGCTGGCTGACGCGATTATTACACTGCTGGTTAGTCACTTCGACTCTCTGTAATGGCAACTTGTCAAACAATACCACTGGTACAAAAGCAGTTGGGGGAGGAGGACTGGTTGTGCCAATGTACTGTATCTTCCCAGGTTGTACCTGACAAGTGGCAGTGGTCTGCACTGATGCACACAGACGTTGTCCTTAGTGGCTTTTTATTCATCTCCAGAACCAGAGAAAAGCAGAAGCAGAAACAGAAGGACTAGTTTTCAGCTGGATTAGTCCCTGATCATCATGGCTTTGTGAGTGATGCTTCCTGATTGGGGTGGGCTGCCTTGCCCCAGCTGGTGGCTGCTCAGAATTGAAGCATCCCCACCTGTGTCAAGGTCTGCTTCCACAGGCCCTGCCAGGCTGTTGGTTCCCCCATCTCTGCGTGTGAGGTGACTGTTCTCCAGTTAGGAAATTTTACATCTAGAAGATTTCTGTGGATGAGTTTTGAGACTTGTTCTACCTGCGTTGCTAGAGTTGGAAGTGATTTTTGTACAGTGTTTTTCTTGCATGGTAGTGCTGAGCTGCTTCTGAAGGCATTGCATGCACTTGTTGAATGTTTCTCCACTAAATTCTGGATTCTGAATTCTTCTGGAAGACCAGAAGACTTCACAAACATAGTTAAAAGGGTTGATCCTGTTTTTCTTGCAGAGATAATGCTGGGTTAGGACTTTAAAGAATGCTTGTCGCTATCAGGTTACGTGCTTGCATAGATGTAATCTTTTGTTTGCATGTCTGGCCTGAAAGCATATCCAAGTTGTCACTACAATGTGTTACTCTATTATAAGCACATAATTATTTTAGAACTGAATATAAGGTTTGCATTGCACTTTAATCAAGGGGACATGCAAATATTTCCCTGTGGTTGCAGTGTGAATTATGCGCAGGTACCCATATAGATGTTTTTCTTCTTTCTACATCCATCAATCCAGATTGCCATTAAAATGAACAGAAACTCAACCAAGATCTGCTTTGGAGGGGGTTCAGTTTTGGAAGCAGAGCACAGTACTACAGTGGCAATGCTTTTCTTTCTTTGCCCAGTGGCCAGATTTTTTTTATCTTTCATCACTGGATCATGGTGTCAGAGCCATAAAAATTGGCTAGAGTAAGAGTTACTAGTCTTATTTCATAGAAAATGATATATGGGTGTTGAAACTGTGGAGTAGTTCTGGTAATACAGACCTCTGAAAATGATTTGGTTTTAATGTACTCAAAGAATTCTGTATGTTTAAATGGTTAGACTCTAGTTAAAGAAAAAGCCAGAAAAACAGTTTGTCATTTTTATAAAACAGTATTTGCTATGTGATGGATTTTTTTTATGACAACACTTCTGAGACCAAGACTGTGATTTGTTTGAGTTTTGTTGGTCAGTGTGAAAATTTACTGTGACAGCCGTCTGTGTTCGTCAATTTATTTTTCAGGGGTATGAAGTTCAAACTTTGCAACTTTAAATATTTAGCACTGAGGCTGGAAGCTAATGTACTTCCCATGAAAAATGTTATAACTCAAATTATAAGCACAGAGAATTATTCTGGTATTCATATGTGTAATTTTTATTCTGTTTATATGATTAATTAGTGCTCGTTATGTTCCAGTGAACTGCAGGATGCTAAAATGAAGACAAAATATTTTAATTTCATTGATTTAAGTCGATTATTTAAATATTGGATTAATTGAAGTGAGAAATTACTTGGATATCCTGCAAGCATAATAATTTAGTCAATCACATTGTTTTGATCCATTAGTCTTCCGACTATGTTTGTGTGTTTGTTAAATTGTGAATGACTTGTTCAGATGTCTGCATGCTTTGACATTCTTTGGAATAATGAAATTGCTGCATATTGAAGTGGGAAAACAAAGCTCTTCCAAAGCTTGTCAAATGCAAGTGCAAGGTTAGAAATTGGAGCTGCTGAATGATTTATGCACACACAGGCTCATCAAAAGTTTTGTCAAACATTTAAAAATTTAGCAACAGTGGTGGATGATTGCTTAAACTTAAAAGTAATTCTGAAAATCCTTCTGCAGCTGTAGAGCTCAGCCTTTGACTGGAAGTGCAAGTCATTCATGATAATATTGTAACTTAACTTCATTTCACCAATTCTGAGCTCGCGTACTCAACAAAATCCTTGGATCATAAAAGTTGTAAAGTCAGTTTCAGGGTATTTGTTGATCTCTGTAAAGCTTTTGATTTATTCATTTTGCCATACCTTTGTGTTTTGGTTACCTTTTTTATTCAAATAACTCCAAACAGATCTGATGGTTTATTTTTAGCTACAGTACTCAAACGTGTCCACTGTTTTCTTAGCTAGTGCTTTTTTTTTTTTTTTTAATCAAAAAAGTTTATGCTGTAGCTCAGAGCGTCAATTTTCTGGCTGGGTAAACTTTGTAAAAATATGTAGATATCATTGTAAGGATAAGAATTGTAATGCAAGTAAGACTTCATTTAGAGTTAATTGATCTGAGGTGGGTTGAGGAATCTAAACACGAGCTAGCTGTGTGCCCTGACAATGCTGAAGGCTATTAGTGTCCTGGGTTATGTCAGTGGGAGTCTAGCCAGTAGGTGGAGGGAAGTAATTATTCTCAATTATTCGTCACTCGTTGGACCATGTGTGAAATACTGTGTCTGGCTTCGGCCCTCCTTTACAAGAGTGTTGATAAACTTGAATGAATACAGTGGTCAGCCAAGAAGATGGTCAGGGGACAGGAGCATGTAAAAGAGAGAAGAGATGGAGAGATCTGGGCTTGTTCAGCCTGCAGAAGAGGTGGTGTGAGCATGATGGAAGAGTGAGAGATAAGTCCTAAATTCAAATATGAAGTCTCCAACTCCAAAGGAAAACCAAAAGCCATAATAAATCAATATGATTATTAAGCACTGGAACTGGCTGCCCAGAGAGACTCTGAAATCTCTGTTCTTGGAGGCTCTCAAGAGCATGATGGATGAAGCCCTGAGCAGCCTGGTCCTAAATTCACCGTTGTCCCTGCTTTTTACAGAACATTGGACTAAGGGCCTCCCAAGGTCCCTTCCAACATGAAGGATACTCTGATCATATGAAATGCTAAGCGATGAATGCCGTGCAGGACATGCTATAGCTACTGTGCAAGGACTGTAAACTGCTAAGAGTTTGGTGAAAACTAAGAAAACTTGTTAGTCCAAATTTGCAGGTAGAATTTCTGTTGTTGAGATTTCATTTTACAATGTGCAAATGTAGGAAACTGAAAGAAATGTTCATACTCAGAATACATTTTGCATCTGTTATATTGCTATTTATAACGTAGCTTTATCTGATTACCACAAGGTTTTATAGAAGCCACCTACACATTATGCTCCATCCTGAAGAGTTTATTTTCTGTTGTCTAAGGCAAGGAATGTATTTTTCTTTAGATGTCATTCAAATGGACATTTGAATTATTTTGGTTTATTTGCATTTGTGTCCTTTCTAGTCTGTTTCCACTTGTGGTAACTAACCATCTTCTATCTTGAAAGAAAGTAGTTCTCTGTGTGCCTGACTGCTCCTGATCATGGGCTGCTTCACTTCTTTTCCTCCCACTTGACTTAGAGAAGGATGGTGGCTTTTTTTTTTTTTTCCACTCAAATATTTTTTTTTTTCCACTCAAGTATTTTTGTTTATTTTGATTGTTTGGTTGTTAAAACTCTTTGCAGTCATACCAGTGACTTCATGGGCCAGTTCTTTCAGAATTTTGGGGTGAAAGCTATCATGTTTCATTAGTTAAAGTTGATTTTGCCATTAAAGTTTTGCTTCCTTTGTGCAAAGGATTAGACAGTCTTATTTCCAGGTCTGTGCACTCATACCAGTCATGGTTGTTACCGCTTGTTTGAATTCTATTTGTGTGGTAATAAGAAAAAAAGGAATGGCTCCAAATCTTAGGGTCACATCCAGATTAATCAGTACTACTGTAATTAATTAGTGTTATATATTTCACTCTTCCCCTTCTATTTACATGGCTAAAGGAGAGGAGGAGGAAGAAAACCCTACATGCCTGTTCCACTGCAATGCTTATGACATATAGTAATAGGATCCCTGCAGAAGAGGTGGCAGTGGGTGGTGGGGAGCAACTGTGACAGGAAGAGGACAACACGAGAAAAAATACAAGTGGAAAGGAAGATGAGTTGTTTGGAAGTGGAAAGGAGGAAACTGCTAGTTGACTCCTGGTGGTGGTGGCTTGGAAGCTTCAGTTATTTATTCACAGGAGATATGCACTCTTAGTTTGGGCATCACTGAGAAACAGTGGGACAGAATCATCATCATTTAGCAAAACAGATGCTGAAGCTCGATTCTGGAAGCAGCACCACATTGTCTTCCTCATGAGAGTTGAGGAGAACAGTTTTAAAAGCCAAAAGTATCCCCTAAAGCAGCTGTGTGTTTTGCTGGCTTGAAAGTCTGTATGATTATACTGTTGTCACTGCGGTGCTATTTATTCAGCTCTCCACCTTTTTTGTGTATCTTGCTTTTTGTCTTGGGTC
Organism: Athene cunicularia; assembly: GCF_003259725.1. NCBI lineage: Eukaryota > Metazoa > Chordata > Aves > Strigiformes > Strigidae > Athene > Athene cunicularia. The sequence continues at coordinate 76,801,216 of NW_020799095.1, forward strand.
AAAACTACTGTTTACTGTTGTGGTCAGGGGTTTTGTACTGGAACCATATAACGTACTTTCTAGATGTCTGAACAATAACAAATAATGGGAATATCATTGTTGTGGCTTGTTAAATGTTTGCTGTGTTTCAGTCCCTTGCAGACATTTCAGGATTGTCGAAGTGCAAGTATTGTCCTCCTAGTACGAATATGTTGATGATTGTTTCCAAACTCCTTGCCCCAGAATTCACACTGTATCTTCTAAAATCCTTATTAGAGATGAGAAATTTTGGGTGGGGAATGCATATGGGTCTTTTTTTTTCTGGGGTGCTAGGAATTACTATGTAGTTTCATATGTTACCAAGTCTTTCTTTTTTTTTTTTTTTTTTTTTTTTTTTTTAATAAGTTTGATATTTGAAGCATTTCTTTGCTTTCCTAACACAGGGGATTCATTAAAAAAACCCAACAAACCCCACAACTGTTACTGTTCTGACTTAATACCAGAATTTTACAATGAGAACTGATTGAATAGTTAATGAAACCAGCAGATGAATTTTAAATAATTTTTAAAAAAGATAAATAAATTAGGTGCTCATTAAGTTGAGGAAGTGTTACTTTTACTAAAGCTGCTTGCCAGTACGTACAGAAGTAAATGCCTAGAAGTCTGGGTTTTCTTCAGGTACAGAGACAAAAAATACCTTTGTTCATGCTAGTTGACCAAATGCTTCCCCTCAGAAAACTGGGACGTGTGGCTAGGTGATTAGATATGGATTTGGTATCAAGAAACTTTCTTCAAAATGCTGGGTTATCCAGTGGCACAGTGATGTCTTAAACAATGTTTTCTTAACAAAAAAACCCCAACAAACAAAACAGAACAAAAAAAAAAAAAACCAACCCCCCAAAACCCAAAGCACTACAGAGAAATGAGGTATTGACAGTTAAAAATTAACACCCTGCACTAGGATTAGGAGTCTTATTATTGGATTAAAATAAATAGTTTTGAAGTGGGATTTTTTTGTTTTGTCTGGAAAAGTTGGGGAGCTAAGGATGTAGATTTGTTTGGTTTTGTTGTTGTCTGGGGTGTGTGTGTGTGGGTTTTCTTTTTGTAGTTTACTGTTACAATTTCAGGTGTGTGTATATGCATATAAAAATCTATGTTGCTTTTGCATTTATTGATTTCTCTCAAAAGTGTGTTCGACAGATCCCAGTCTGTGTAATGAAGTTGAAATCTCTTCAAAATGATCGTTACAAACGCTGTTTTTCAAAATGTGAAGCATTACTGCTGGGATGGCTAACATATTAAAAGTAAACAAACATCACCTTCTATTTTTTATATGAAATCCCAGTTTAAATATCAAAAGACTTAGTTATAAGGACACAACTTCATTATGAGTTGTGGAGGTGAGTGCCATGACTGGGCTGAGTTCCCTCATCTTTTATATTTCCTTTTCATCAGTTTGGTTATCAGATAGAAGCAGATTGTTTGATTTATAATGGCTAATTTTGGCTTTTGTCCAAATAAGCAGAGCCAATCTGAATAAGTTTCATGACAGGAATGAGAGAAAATTGAGTATTCAGCTTGTAAGGCCTATTGTGGGTGCACTTCGGAGTTTCGTTTGTTTGGCTCCCTGAGGAAGAGACCCAAAACAGGGAATTTGAGTTGGACTGCATTGTAAGGAATTTGGAATTTATGGCAGAGAATTAAGTGGTTTATATGGACCGTGTGATGCATACCGATTCCATGGAGAAAGACCAAAACAGAAGCATTCAAAATACTGAGAAAACCCTCATGACTTCAGGCTGCCAGGGTGGTAATGGCTTGTCACACTGAGGTTTCTGAATAAAATAAAGCTGTTAATAAATGACATGCGTGGTAATTCAGTCTAGTGTTCTAGTTATACATTTGCATTTTTCTACTTCTCTCATAGATTAGTGGGGACTGTTGAACATTGGTGGTAACAAGATGCACCTCGTATGCATGCTAATGGATAATAACTTTTTATAGGTGCAATTTGTACCTGTCTCTCAGCAGATTCGGAAAGTGGTGCATGAGGAACAGATCGTTAAGCACCAGTAGCCAAGCTTTGCTAATTAGCACATCTTCAAGTGCCAGCTCTCTTTTGTCCACTGAGAGAGAACGTAAATTATGCTTATTTTCTCCCTCAATCTTTTGGGCTTCTTGAGCAATGTATCTCTTTGACTGGAAGGTAGAGACTGCAGATTTGTAGTTTTCAATTTTCATGATTAATTGAAGAACATGCATGGTTTATTCAAAGGCAGGGATGCTGCCAAAGTGAATCTAATTAGTTAAATAAATAACCCTAAGCTTTTATTGCTTAAAGCATTTTTTTATTGAATTATTAATGCTATATCACCCTCAGAATCAGTAGCAGTTAATGACTGGTTTGCCTGAGGCTATTAATATTTTTCCAATGAGTGGTAAATTGCTATGATGACTTCTTTTGCTAACTTGTAGCTCACTTTGTGTTCACTTGGTAAAACGGTGTTCATTGTAAGAAAGCACTGAAAAATAGCATCTAAATTTCAGCTGGTTTTAGTTTTTTGTTTTGCTCTGAAGAGAAATACTTAATTCTGTTCAGAAAAGGGATTATGAAGAACATATCTGTGTAGGGGAAATGAAGAAGGAAATATTTTTTGAGAACTGTTTGTCATAGGTGGGATTCCAAAGCAGATAAGCATAATGAATTTATTTAGAACTTCTGCTGTGAAGGAGGAGGAGGAATTGGAGAACTAAATGATTTCATGGTGATAAGTAATATTCCCATATCTGAACAGAGGTGTGCAGAAAGAAGTGCTGCAGCCTAGCAAATGCCCAGGGAAAAAAAAAAAAAAGGGTGAAATGGGCTCTGACCTATGCAAAGCACTAAAGGTCTTAAAAATTAGGTTTGAATCCTGTTTTTTTATATCTGTTTAGTTCTGGGAAAGAGCAAACCAGCTTTGACTGCTTTCTTGTACAGGAGTAAGATAGGTAACCATCTCGTTAACTATATCAAAGGGTTATTATGAATGCTCATGAAAACATGGGTGTATTTCTGAGAACTCCTAATTAAATAAAAATGCTTTTAAAAACAGGAAAATGTTTGATGTTACTGAATTTTAGTGGATGATATTACCATGTCTGTATTCAAACTAATGTTGTTACGAGCTTTTAGTTTGAAATGTTAGCTTTTGTGCAGTGCATGAGCCTTAAGTCAGGTGGCTGTGAGATGTACTTCCTTCTTTTACCAGATATTTGAAAATTTTTTTCTTTTGAAATTTTTGCAAGTGAACTACACTGCAGCAACTGAGCCCCTGTCTCTGGAGCTGTTTGGGAGCAGGGATGAATGAGTAGTCACTAAGAGATGGGTAAATTCAGTAGTGGGAAGGAATAAAAAAGATGTGGACTTTACATGGTGTAAAGCAACAGACTGTGCAGGGGGATGAGAGCTGACTGAGTTTTAGAAAATCACAATATGGGAAGTGGGGAACTGTTGTTCACTAATTCCTACAATAAAGGAACTGAGAGAAACTTGAAAGTTGATGGAGCTTCAGATAGCGGTGAACTCCTGGCACTTGCTGCTGCAGGAGGTAGTGGAGACAGAGAGCATCAGATGAGATCAAAAAGGTGTATGTCAAATTCATGGGCAACAGTTCCATAAATAGATACTAAAAATACTGCCCTCTATCATCTCTATTTCAAGAGCTTCGGATGCTGGAGGAATACTAAGGAGACTATAGAAATTGGCCAGGCCTGTGGTATTCCTGAGACGCATCTCTTGATTCTCTGTTGGAGAGGTGGTACTGGGCTAGACGGACCATTGGCCTGACCCCGTGGGACATTTGTCAATACTGTTTCTCCAAGAACTTAGCATGTGGAGCATTTTTTAGCATTTAAAGGTTTAGGCATTTGTCTAAATCCCTCTTAATCCATCAGTGCAAAGTGAATATGAAGTTCCCTCAGCTGCTGTCCCATCAAAATTTTTTTATACCACCATAGCTCCAAACCTGAATTTGGGATTATTTTTGATAAGAGAGGGAGTAACAGTGCTTCTGTGTTGTGATAGTCTCGTAGTTTCCAGAGCAACCTCTTGGGTTGATTGAAAAAGTGGATATATCGTAGAATAGCCTTGAGGATATGCAGCCAGGAGATACCCAAAGGCTAAGGGGGCAAGGGATGTATGTGTTGAGAAGAAAAAAAAAAGTCACTTTGTCACCTTTGTTCCTTTCTCTCCTTCTGCTTTTGTATGTATATGTATATGATTTTTGTGCATTTGCACTTTTCATGCAGTCCTTATAAACTGTTGGGTTTTTTTTTATTTTTTTTTTCTTGTTGCTAGTTAAAAGACACAAGGAAAACAAAATGCAAAGGTGACTCTTTTGTCCATTTATTGTACTCTGAAAGGCTAGTTACATGTGTGGAAGGAAACCCAAGACTGCACAAATATTTTTTTTTTTTTTTTTTTTAACCTATGGCATACATTTACTTAAAATAACAAGGTAGCATTTTAAGAAATAAATGTACTTTAAATCACTTAATGTTTTTAACTTTATTTCAATAAAATGCTGATATAAGTCCATGATTACTTTAAGAATCAAATCTGTTTTCCTCACAGAGATCTACTCAGGTTATAAAATATACAGTATTTTTTTCCAGTGCAATTAAGGGAATTATTTATTTCCTTGTTTTTTATGAGAACAGCTACCTTTTGTACAAGACTTTTATGAAGTTCACATTCATAAGCCAGTCTAACTGGAAATGTACCATGTTTTCTGAGACCCAGTGCAATATTGTTCTAATCAGAGGTGAGGTTAGATTACTCGATACACCTTTTGCGTTTTTAGTTTCTTTGTAATGCTTAGGGCTCTATGATGTAGTTTTGTCAGTGGATGAAAAGTTGAAGAAAGATAAGAGAGTGTGTACAGGAAAAGGGGTAAAGGTAGAATTTGTTGTATGGATTTCTTTAATATTTTGAACACTAATAGGTCTTTGTTCAATATATTAGTTTGGTTGTTACCTATAATGAAATGTCTTTTTTCTGTACGGTGTAAAGGTAGACAAATGAGTTAGCTACAAGTCTGTTTCTTGCACATTTCAGTTTTCTTGTATTATGGGATCTAAAGCCTTGTCATCTTATAAAGAAACATAGCACATAAAACTAATGTTTGTTTAAACAAACGGTTTTGGATTGTGAGTCCAAAAGACCACATCATCTCAGCAGTCAAGTTGCTAGATGATCTGTCTGTGGCTTCTGAAATGAACCACATAAACCAGCTGTAGAACACTGTATTCTAAACTGTTGTAATAGACATTGGTTTTAATTTTAAGATTTTAGCCATTACACGACTACATCCACCCATGAAAGTAATTTCCAGGCCCTTGTAATCAGGAATTGGAGTTTCCTGCAATTCCACTCGAAGATGTTCTCATAATGATATTAAAGGTAAGAAGAAATTTTCAAACAGAAATGCAGCGATATGGTTATGTCTGTGATCTTTTTCTTTAAAATCCAAATCCTGGTGACAGGTGTGTGTACCAAGATTTATATTGTTGTGCCTGTATATCAAGGCTGAAGAAAAATTCCCTCCTGAAGAGCAACAAAATATTCAGCATCTGTACTAAGTTCTGGCCAGCTGGCACCTAAAATAGAGAAAAAACAAAGAAACCTGAAAACCAAACATTGTTGCAACTTGGTCTTTTGAAAGAAGATAGTGGGAACTTTCTTTAAAGAAATAATGAGAATGAAATAATTGGCATGATGAGGTAATCATAGCAGCAGTGCCACTGAGACTTATGAATCCAAAAGCCTCATATCTGAACAAGTGTAAATGGGATGCTGCCTGTCCATATTTACCCAGTAAACTTCATGATGGTCTGTGACCTTTGTATGTGGATAAGCAGCTGATAGTGATTTAAATATCCATTTTGTCTAACATTTGGGCTTACATTTTTGGGAAGGATCCTAAAAATGATATTTAGCATCAGACTAAAAGGTGGCTAAAACCCCCCATATTTAGCATCAGACTAAAAAAAAAAAAAAAGTTTTTATTATAGTAAGTATATTACTACTTCATGGTGTTTATTGTATACCATTAAACACACAGGAGGTTTTGTTTTTATTTTTTCCAAATAATATTACAGTCAGAAAGTTACAGTATTCTTAGCAGCACTGCAGAAGTGCAGCATTGTTTGTACAAGAAGAGAAAGGTCATAAATAAATGAAACAATTCTGCACTGAATTTTTTCAATACTTTAAAATGAGGGTTTTATAACTATATCAGGAGTACAGTATTTTCTGTTCTGGGCACTTTATGTGTCAGAGTTTGAGAAGTCAGATTCAGAACTTAAACAGAAAGTCAAGATTTCCTTCCTGTGGCCCCTGACTTGCCACAGACCCATTGGGTCCATCACACAGTTGATCCTGACCCTTGATCCTGACACTAATGCTGACACTTGACCATGCCCTGCTAGCTGCTACTGTGAGACAGTCAAGGTGGAACTACATAGTATATATTTTGTTAGTTGTTTTTTTTTTTTTTTTTTTTTTTTTTTTTTTTTTTTTTTTTTTTTTTTTTTTCTGATAAAATGGAAACAAAAGACTTTTCTATCACTTGCCCATCTCCCTCCTCTCAGCAACTGGCAAATCATGTTTATGCTATTGGCCTACCCTTTAAGGGGCAATTCTTTAGTGCTTGACAGCTGCTTGTTTTCACCTGTGTGAAATGGCAGTAATGCAAAAATCTTCCTCATGTTTCCTATTTTTAGGCACAGGACTTTTCCATGGGGTCTTACTGACTCTATGCCACATAAGTTCTTAATATTTCACCCTCAGTTCTGAGGAAATTATAAGGAAATTCGGGTCAGGCCCATGGTGTGAGTTTGTCTGTAGTTGTCTTCTAAGTCAAAGGCATCTCTGCTTACCTGGAAGGGGTTTTTTTTGACTCTTCTCCTCAAGTGTCCTCACAGTTTGTGTTACTGAGGATCCCACAAGAGATATCATGTATAGTGGTTGTATTTGACCAGGATAATCATGTCAATTAACTGTACTTGAATTTTTCTCTTGGATTTTAATAAAAGCAAGCCGTATCTCACTTTTAATCTTTCCCTCTAATTTTTTTCTTGTTAGTTTGGGGCTTTTTTGTTTTGTTCTGTACAGATATACACTCTCTTCTGATTAGGGTGCAACTGACTAGCCAAGTTGCATGCTGGGTGTCCTGAATGCAAAACAAATCTATTAATTTAGTTCAGTGATGTGCAAATGCCTTTGCTATTATTCTGCTGGACCCAAACTATCAGTAAATACAACCATGTGGTGTGTTAGCAGTGTACTTTCTAGTGCTCTGGGCTTGTGGAGAAATTGGATTGACTCCAGCGTCAGGCCAGTGTTGATTTTTTTTTTTTTTTGAGATTGTTGGCATTTTTGCTGGAACTATCAGGACCTCCATGAACCTGCCTCTTTATGAATGCTGGGAAATGTGAAAGAAGAACCAGAAAAGTCCAGATATATGCTAATTAAGAGCTAAAATCTGATTTGAAACTTTAAATATTAGTTTGGATTATGTTACTTTAAAATGCTGCTTTTTTAAAAGCAAGCTATAATTTTCCCTTCAACTTATAAATCTAGTTTAGTTGTCAAGTTCTACTCTGGCCAAAACTGGATGAGAATTTTAGTCATAACTGCTATTTCAGTATTGGAAGAAATTCAAATGTTGGCATATGCTATACTGTCCCTGCTTGAACTGTGACCCTACCAAGGCATTACATCCCAGCATGAACTGTGTCGAACTTTGCGCATTCCTGTGAGTTGCTGCTCTGGCTATTGTAAATATAAAAGTGAAACTTATGCTTGTAACTTCCCTAATTCTTTTTTAAGTAGGAAACAGCTGTTTTGAATAAATCCATTTAGTGGTACTCTTTTTGCCTTTTATTTTTCCCTCCAGTGATATGTTTGCATGCTTTGTTTGATGGATAACTGCTTCCCAGAAGGCTAAAAGTTAACAGTTTGAAAAGAGGAATATTTCTATTAAAAAATTGGCTGATTAATTTCATTTTTGATAATCATAGTATTCATCATAGTATTTGTCAATAATAAAAATCAACTATTATATACATTTTTTTTAAAGCATAAAAAAAAAAAAAAGGCTTGGAAATCGTGATCTTAACCTTGTTGTTTTGTATGGAACGAGCAGCCGGTTCCATCTGACACTGACTTCAGTCAGGAGCAAGTACACAGCTGAATGCACTTATGCCTAATACAGGGTATTTGTTAGCACATCCTTAGTGATTTGACACTTTCCCAAATTTATCAGCTGGAAATCATGTGGCAAATGGAAGTGGTTTATTACTATCCTGTGATAATTGCTTCTTACATCCTTGCTTCTTGCTTTCCCACTTCAACAGCATGTGGTTGGTGTTCTGTACATGCATCTTTTGGGCTGTACTTGTCTCTTCCTCAATTACATGCAATGGATTTACTACTTCAGTATTTTTCTGAAATGCCTGTTTGGAAGAGAGATGTTCTGATAAAGAGAGGATAAGAAAGTAGAGTCCAATTGTAGGGACTGATACCTTGTATGTTTCCAGCTAATTACACAGTGGTTTCATGGCAGTAAACCAGTTGACTCAAGGGCAATGCTGTAAACCTGATTATCATAAAAACATGGAGTTTAATAAAGAATCGTGGAAGATAAGAAACAGTGGAACCAGTGTAGTCTTTTGTCCTTTGATTTTTGTCTTTGCTCTTCAGTGCAAAGTCAGAAGTGATGAATTTTATATTTACAGTGGATTTCTGAGCAGCTTGAACTGACTGGATCGTATTTTCATATATATATATATATATATATATATATATATATAAGAGCTTGCTCCCTTCTAGACTAAAAGCTGGGAGAAAATACTGTATGTGCACTCAGAGTATCATCTTGTCCACTGTGTTCATCCCTATGTGTAGGCACGTATGTGTGATGGGTGAATTGCAGTGCTATCAGTAGATGTGAACACAAGGGTGAGCCACATTTGTCTGGAGTCTGCTGTGATGTTTTAGAAGTTCAAGATGTTGGAGGGGCAGGGTATGTAAGATGATGGAAATCTTATGACTCTGAGGACTTAGAACTTGAACACAACGGAATGAAGCTTGCTAGATTTCTATAGCAGTTGCTATCTGTTCAACATACAAAGCTGGAGAAAAATACAACTCAGGGAATGATGGTTTTATCAGTTCTAGTCTCATTTAAAAAAGAACAAAAAAGAAGGGAAACAGGTTGCTGGTAAAAAGCAGATACTGTGAAATAGTCAAGATAGTCCTGTTGGAATAATTTGTGTGTGACTATAAGAATAACTCTAGGTAATATTCGTGCAAAATCCACCAAGATCATTGCATATGCATTACAGATCAATTTCAGTTATAAATAAATGTTAGTTCCCAAGTTACTTTTGAGAAGATTTGATCTGAAGTCAAGCTTGGATTGTCTGAGATAAATTTCTGCCATCATAGTAGATGCCAAATAATGAAGTGCTTTGGTGAAGCACAGAATCAGAAAAAAACCCTGTTGACCCTTAAAAAAGGAAATGTTCTTTTGTTATTATCAGAAATCAGGGCACGAATGTCACTGAGTTGCTATATCCGTATCACTGGAAATGCAGGTGATATGGGTGATTTGCTACATGATGAATAACTAATTTTGTCTTTTTTGTAATCAGTATGTGGGCTGGGCTTTCGAGGATGACTTTTTGCAGGGCTAGTTTTTTCCCCCTGTGTTACTCACACCACAGGGGCACAGTTTTCTAGAAACTGAGGTTTTCTGTGGTGATGTGGTGTGGTACTGCAGAGTTAAATGTGTGTGCTGAAGATGCTTGTATTCTTTCACAGCTCTTTGCTTTTCTCTAACCCTTGTACTCAAGTCCTCTATTACTGTGTTAGAAGGACTGGAATTACTGATAGCTTTGACTGGCAACAGCCAGTATTAACAGCCTCATGCTGTTGTGGATATTTAATCACGAATATAATAGTGGTTAATAACCACTCTGCATTTTACAAATATTCAGTGTTTAGTGTTGAATGATAAGGGAAATATAGTGAAGCCTTATATTTTAAAAAAAGTCTTGATGAGGAGAAGATTTCTGGGGGTACCCTTTTGATTGCATGGTGGTAATGAATGCTAAACACCTGGATTCTTACATTACTTCTTTTTGTCCCCAGGATCACTTTGTTTCACCATATTTTTGGAAAATATCTGCATGTAAGGATTTAAGAGTACAATGTACTTGCCCTGAGTTTAAGGAATTTCCTTTGTATTAGAAATTAATAGATACTGATCTATTTTCATGAAATCAAATACTGTGCGTTATGTAGCTACTTCTGGTGAGACAGATTTTTTAAAATGGAAGTAGAAATAAATTTACTTATTGTATGCATCTCGGCAAGTTTGTGTTTTCTGTAATTATAGAAATTGTAAGGTATTACTCAGTTTGGCTCTGTGCTTTGTAGAAGCATGCCTGCTCCTGTTTTTTACAACTTAAGCCAAGATGGGCAGTTTAGCGGGCAATCTCTAAGCTGGCAGAATGCGAGCTTTGTAGAGAAACACTTCAGATGCATGAATGATGAGCAGAACATTTCTCTTTTTATTGAAACTGGGTAAGTTCAATGTATAGGAAATGCAAGTTAGAGGTAACTGAGTAATACCTTCTTTGTAATCTTTAAAGTAGTCATCACACTGCTGTGTTAATGTACAGAGAAACAGTCTTGATGTCGTGTTTGTTTTTATCTGCTGTACACTTACAGTAGCAAACCATCTGTGACATTTCACGCTAGATGGTAACACTCTGTCTTAGAAGTTGGAGAATTTCTGCAGCTGTATCCTAGTTTAAAAGCTCAAACATGGCAAGTCATGAGCTTCCTGTCCTAAAAAGAAAAAATAAATTGAAACTGGAAATGTGAGCTGTATTCAAATACGTGCTTATCTAATAGATATGTAGCATTTATATTTTTATTTTGAGTCACTTAAAGGCAGAGACAAACCCTTGTTTTAATATGTTAAAATGGTTTATTTTGTTTTAATGTTTTTGATTGTGTTTGTTTCTATAGTCCTCAATGTTAGGTGTTTTTCGTGTATGTATTGAATATCTAACACATATATAGTAAGTGTCTAGACACTGTTTTATCTAGGAAAAAGCATTACAGGAACAGAGTTAAGAGGGATACTACTGAAGGCAAGTGGTGAGCCAGAAAGACTTTTACACTGCTTACTTGGTTCTTAAGAAGAAAGATCTAGAGGAAGGGAACATCCGATTCCTCTGTTCCTGCGTTAGCAAAAACAACGTGTGTCACTGTATAGAGATATCGGACCGTATTTTTATGTAAAAAAATATTTTTACATGGAGTCCAACAAGGCCAAATTCAAGGTCCTGCACGTGGATTGAGGCAATCCCAAATACAGATACAGGCTGGGTGATGAGTGGATTGAGAGCAGCCCCGTGGAGAAGGACGTGGGGGTATTAGTGGATGGAAAACTGACTGTGAGGGAGTGATGTGCACTCGCAGCCCAGAAAGCCAACTGCATGCTGTGTTGCATCAAGAGGAATGTGGCCAGCAGGTGAAGGGAGGGGATTCTCCCCCTCTACTCTGCTCTTGTGAGACTCCACCTGGAATGCTGTGTCCAGCTCTGGGGCCCCAACATGGACCTGCTCACATGGGCACAAGGATGATCAGAGGACTGGAGCACCTCTCCTGTAAGGACAGGCTGAGAGAGTTGAGGTTGTTCATCCTGTAAACAAGAAGGCTTGAGGGAGACCTTATAGCGGCCTTCCAGTACTTAAAGGGGATCTACAGGAAAGATGAGGAGGGACTCTTTATCAGGGAGTGTGGTGATGGGATGAGGGGTAATAGTTTTTAACTGAAACAGAGTAGATTTAGATTAGATATAAGGATGAAGTTCTTCACAGTGAGGGTGGTGAGACACTGGAACAGGTTGCCCAGAGCAGTTGTGGCTGCCCCCTCCCTGGCAGTGTTCAAGGCCAGGCTGGACGGGGCTTTGAGCAACCTGATCCAGTGGAAGGTGTCCCTGCCCATGGCAGGGGGGTTGGAACTAGGTGATCCTGAAGGTTCCTTCCAACCCAAACCATTCTATGATTTCCTGAAGACAGTCTTATAAAGCATAAAGCCTTGCAATATAGTTTTGTTTCTTTACTTTAAGGTTCAGAGAGGAGCTGTGCTGTGTGGACTTCCTAGCATGTCCTTTGGGACATGCCTGGCCTTGCTCAGATACTTAAACCAAGGACCTGAGCATCTAGAGCAGCCGCCCTCTGCCTGTTCTTGCCTGGTGCTGTTCTTCCACAGCAGCTAGGTCTCTTCCTCTCTGTACTCTTCTTTTTAACTTCTGTTCATAAGCAACCTTTTCAGACACATAATTAATTAGTTTATTGAACTATAGTAGCTAAATATCTATGGTTTATAAGGGGTCATCCTATCTGAAGTATTGCATATTTCTAAATTAAAACTTGTTTCTAATTGTACAAGCCTGATGTGCTGATCACTGTAATTGTAGTTCCATGGGATGACTGACTATCTTCCCAGTATTAATCTACTACATTAAATAAAATATTTTACTGAGTTTATTGAAATCAATAGGATGACTGAAATGCTTAGCACTGAATACAGAGATAAGTTTTTTGTGATGTTTTAGAACGCTTTCCACTGGGATATGGATAAAGTTGTCTCTCTTTAATAAGTACTTTATTAATATGGAACCACTTCATCTTCATTGTTGTTGAGATTATCTTTAATCTTTGTGGTATAATAACAGTAGCATAAATGGAAAATAATAGGTTAAGTCTTGTTTCTTGCTTAAGGGGATTTTTGACTCATATTGGAAAGAGAATTATGATCTTTATGTGAAGAATTTTACCAAACATCTTCATCTTCTATTGCTTGTTGATGTTTTTCCTTTTTAAGGAACTTATTAGTAATTTTAATGTAGGAGGATGGGCTCTGGCAAGTGTGTAAAGTCATGATACTACTTTTTATCCTGGTAATTTTATTGTTGTGTTTTCTTGCCATATGCTAATTAAGTTTTAATTGTATTTATGGTATTCTGCTTTTATGAAAAATGAATTTTTTAATCTTAGATGACTGTTTCTCTTTAAAGATAATATCCTTTAACATAAACAAAGCTAATGGACTGCATTTTTTCTCTAACATTTCCTGGGTTTCACAGTTATATGCTGGTAGCTGAGGTCAGTCCACCATTTTCTCGTGTTTCTCCTTCTGATGTATATTGCTTATGCTGGGTCACTTACATGTGTTGAATTGTTTACCTAGCACTCTGCTGCCTTGAAATATGTCTATGTGAACTATTTATTTTCTGTATGGGTATGCTCACTATAAATACTGTATGCAGATTTTTGATGGATATTTTATTTTAAAAAGGTAGTTATCATATGAAGTGGTCCTTGATTGTCATGTTTGTGACCTCAAGTAGGACAACAAGGATATCTTTAGTAACGAAGAGCTGTAATGAGAACTGTTCTGTTAACTACTGAGGAAACCTGTAACAAGGTAAAATGTTTCCACCTTAAAACAAAATAGATGTTGAATGGAAGTACCCAGGAATAGTGAAAAAAAGTCTGTCTTGTGTTGTAAACAACTGTGCTTGTGCTAGTTTTTTGTTTTGTTTTTTTAAAGCATCAGCAAATTAGTGTAGGGAGGGATAGAACAGTGAAGGGATTTGCAGATGCTGACATGCAGCTTCTCTTAAGAGGAATTGAGTGGGAGGGAGGCCTGATGATGAATTAGCAGCAGTGGCTGGTTGCAAGGACATGTTGGAGGTAAAATTGGCAGTTGGTTTGGGAAGAAGAAAAACTATGTAGGGGTCTTGAAAGATATTTTTTTTTAAGCACAGCTGAAGCACTCGTAAAGGGGATGGAAATGGTATTTAATGAAAAAGCCATGCTAGGAGAATGCTTGTTTACAGCCATGTATCTGAATGGATAAGAACAGGCCACAACTATGTTTCACAGATAGGGAAGGATGTTGCAGTAATTGCACATCCTTTGCATTTCACCTCTCAAGCAGATTTTGCATAGATGCGTATGAAGGATCAGGTTTTAGAAAATGTGTGTGAGAAGATAATTCGTACATTAGATAAAAGGTCTTGAGTTTCAGCTGCTTTTCTTATTTCATCATGAGACAATTGCCTGCATGTAGGCAATTCTCATCACCCTGATGTCTGTCTATGGCTTTAATATGCAAGAGCCTCCAGCACATTAAAACATTGACTTTTGACAACTGGCCTGTTTGTGGAAAGCATATGTTGTACGTTATTCTTACCTGTTGTGGAAAGGTAGTGAAGATGGCAGGGGAAAAGGTTCTTTAGAAAAATGGCTGCTGAGGTAAGTTGTTCGCAACTGCACTGTGAAAGAGGAACATATACCTTAAAAAAAACCCCAAACCCCCAAAACCTAGAAAAGGCTTTTAAAATATAAAGAATTCTAGTGCTTCTAGACAACTATGCTTCCATGCATTACAGATCTCTAAAAAATGTTTCATTTCTCAGGGAATTTTCCCAATCATTTTACAAAGCACCTTTGGATAAGCTTTTCAGTGTTTTCAGTGTGGATTCAGCTATGGGCTTTTGTAATTTCATAGTATTTGCATTTATGCACCTTTTCCACAATTGCTTTTAAAAACCTCTCCTATGGCTCTATGCGAAAAAAAAAAAATTGTGAAAGCAAGAAATTATATTGATATTTATCTAGAATAAAAATTTATTGTGGTATAAGAGTGTGTGCCTTTGTTATTACAGCTGGTCAGTTTAAACTTGTTTCTGGCCTCTGGTTCCTTTCTTCCCTGTAACCCTTTTGTGCTTCAGAGCTCATTCAGCCCATGGGAAGTCTGGCACAAAGGAGGACACTGGCAGTGTTTGGACATGTGTTCTGAATATTTCTGGATGTCCCAGCTGTCCTCAGTTGTTCTTGATATACTTAGGAGGAGATGAGCTCCCATACTTTTTGCTGAATGTTTTGCTTTTGTGTTTTGTTTTTTGTTTGTTTGTTTGTTTGGTTGTTTTTTTATTATTATTTTGTTTGTTTGTTTTACTTTTTAAGAGGAAGAAAGTTTTGTTTTGCTTCAAGCACCCTTCTGTTGATCCTCTTTCATCTGGTGAAGTGCTGGGCTATTGATGGCTGAGACCAGTCCTTAGAGAAAGTTTTAAACTACTAAGCAGTTGCTATTTTCAGCCATTTTGCTGGAGAGTTTAGCTTTTTCAAAATCCAAATTGAAAGGCTTGTGTTCATGTCAGGAAAAGAACAGCTTCTTCTATAGATTGTAAATAACATACTGAGAGCTGCAACTGACTTAAAATGAAGATTCATAAAGAACAACAATGTTTATTGTCAATAGTGGCTGAGTGTAAGTGATGTATTTCAGGCGCATCAGAGGTGAATCTGTCCCATCATCACTTATCTAGCAGCTGAGAGAAGTGTAACTAGTCCTCAGGCCTTCTGTAAAAGTACAAAAGAGTCATTGCTGGTATTTTTCGCTGTGCTCAGGAAGACATTTTTGCACTGCATTTATCGTCTGAGGACTACTAGCTGGGGAAATAACGTATATCAAACACAGAGCACGCAATGGTCCTTGTTATTAGGCCATTGTTTTTTTTCCATGGTTTTGGTGTAACAGCTGCTTTCTGTAATCAGATCTCAGTAAATTGTAATTTGTGACTGGCACACTGAGAATGGGTTAGTTTAAACATCACGATGATGTGGTTTATCCCATGAGCTGATTCCTAATACTTTATCATTCCTGCAGGCTTAATTTGGTTGGGTTTGTTTTTTGGTTTTTTTTTTTTTTTTTTTGAGGAGAATCTTTTTGTACTTGGTACAGAGATTGTGGCCCTTTCTGTGCCTCTTTTTGCAATATTTGCAAGAAAGTGTTATATGTTCTGGTTAACACCTTGCACACCACCCCTGGTTTGGGTTGTTGTTGTTTCTGTTGTCCCTCTGTTCTTCAGTTTCCAGATTGAAAGCAGCAGCCATAGCTCAGAACATATTTTTCCACGTTTCTCTGAAGATACGCTGCTTATCCGTGGCAGTGTTATTAGTAGCATATGTAGTATTCAGTTCTGCACAAGGAAGGGATTTCAGTTTGCCCAGTCCAGGAACAGAAGCTTTAGTGAAGGTAACTGTCCTGTGGGGTGACTTTGTGCCTTGATTTCAAATGTTTCTGAGATTCTGAACTTCAGTATCCCCATTGCATCTTAGGCCAGGATGAAGCAGAGTCTCTGGAGACACATTTTCTGGTAGAAGCAAAAATGAAAATGCAGTGTGTGGATGCCTGAATTCTAGAAAACTGAGGTTCACTAAAATCTTGTGTTGTGAATCTTGCTGTTGTTATTTTAATGTATGCTACAACCTTTTATTCTTAAAAGAAACATGTATGTTGGTGTGAGTTCTGAACTAGTTACATGTGATGCTCATAACTAGAGAGGAAAGATTTACTGTAATTTTCTAGTGACTGATTTTCCCCACTTTTTTTAATGATAAAATATTTTAAGTCTTTTATGTAATGGTTTAGATAATAATGCTATGTGATTCTATCTTTGCTCTAGATTTTATATATACATGTGTGTATATATGTATGTATGATAGAGTACTTAAATTTTAAGGGTGATGGGAGATGATGTTAAACATTTTACCCGCATATTTCTTTCTCTGTTTCAGCATAATTTACCTAGCCAAGAACACATCATAAAATAAAAATAAATGGTTGTCTTTTGTGTTTAGGATTGGTGGTGGTGGTTTTACTACTTCTTTCTTTTGCTTATGTACTCCTTAGTATTAAAATTGACGTTCTAGAAAATGGGAAAACAGTGCAACAAAAAGGAATGCTGTCATCCATAGAAATAACTATAAATATTGTCTTCTTTTGTATCTGGAAGTGACCAAATTTTCTTTAGTGAGAGTTTAGCAAAACTAAATGCTGTCTGGTTTTAAGGGATGATTTTCTTTGAGTTGTAGCTCTCTCTTATATTTTAAACGTTTCATCCTTTTGGTTCAGCTTAATAATCCACGACATAGAAGTGGTTCTTCGAACTGTTTTGCAGGACTAAGTTATGGGGGGTTTTTAATGAGAAATCAGGAGGGAACTCAAAGCTTGCCATCTGCAGGATGAGGTACTAGCATTTTAAATTAGTTTTTGGTTCGAACATCTGTTGCAGAAAACTCTTTGCCTTCCAAAGTGTGGCAGATGATATATTTAAAAAGAATTTCAGAAGAGTTGCCATGATATTTGAAGTTTAATTTGACCAACCTTGCTATTCAGATTAATGTTTGAGAGTTCCAGAGGACAACTTAACTTTGTTTGTGTTGCTCTTTGAAATGAGAGCTTAAGGTGGTGATCCAAGATAAGTAATGAAGAATTACATTGTAAAATTAGATCATTAAAAGAGTGCAATAAAACACTGAAAAACCTTTTAATAGTGGGCCATGAATTGAGTTTTTACTAGCATAATTCTCTTTGGGAGGTGATTTATTAGGAGCAATGGTACATTAGACTTCAGAGATGCTGATTTGCTACTTTTATCATATGTCTGAAGTTCAGAGAGTCAAATACGTACAGTGCATTTAAAAAAAAAAAAAAATAAAAATAAAAAATTCCTGCAGTGTGTCTTCAGCATAAGTATTAGATCTTCTGTGGAAGGGGAAGAACATCCAGTATTTTAATAAATATATAGGAATTTGCATCTTGGTTTGTTTTCCTGCGGATCAAGTGTAATTATTGCCTTGTAAACAAAAGTTACTGACATCTTCACATAAGTCTGTCTTGACTAAGTCTGGAACCCCATTTTGATGAGTAGGGAAGGAACTGAAATGATGTAACTTGTCTGAACAGAGCAAGTTGTCGAAATCCATCCAGAGCTGTTCTTACGCAACAGATAGTTCTCTCTTGTTGTCTCATGTCCCGTTTGTTTCAGAGGGTCCTATTGCATTTTGAAATATGTAAGTCGAGGCATTTTGTGAAACAGATGGTTTAAAAATAGGACTGTCTGAGAAGGAAGACAGAGCAGATGAATGCCTTTCTTCTGTAGGATGAAATTATTGGAAATGTTAGATTCATTAAAAATCCACTTCCCTCACTACCTCTCCCAGTATTTTAAGGACGAGTTTCGTCTGCTACACAGTACTAAGTGTCTTGCTTTCTGATGGTCTGTCAGTATTTCTTATGAGATGGAGAACTGGCTTCCTCATTAGTCCTTTGGGAGTAATTATAGGTTTTGAAAGACTGAAGCTGGAGTTGAATGAATTCCAGTCTTGTTTGTTTGGTGTTTTGTGGAGACCAGTGGGAACGCTTATAGTGACCTGAATGGAATTTTTACCATGGTTGCTATTCTCCAACTCTCCTTGTTCCTTTGCCATTGAGGGGACAGCTCTGGCATCCTTAACCATTTTTTTTTTTCTTTAAGGAGGTGAAGCACACATCAGAAGTAGTGTGTCTGTAAAAATAAATTGAAAGGAAACAAAACCGACTCCCCTTGGTTATGCTGGTGCAAATGAACGTGATGTTCCTTCTGAGGCAATTTCTGTAGAGTGTGTTCTAAAACAGGGGTGGGAGACTTATGTTATTGTTCTGACTTTTTCCATCTTTTGCTTTCTTTGAATCATTGACACATAGAGAGGCAAGTAAAAAAGCATTAATAAAACTCTAACATAACTCAATGCAAAACAGGCTAATGCAGAATGGGAGAAGATGCCTGAATGTGTCTCTCTGCAGTATGTAGCATAAACAGCACTATCAGGTGGGCAACTAACTTGGATTTTTATACAATTTCCCCACAAGATTTCCACTATGTACTTTGGAGAGTCAGAACAGAAGTGCTGTTGAGGAGCTCTGATTGCTTTTATTGACTTTGCATCCCATTGTACACATGAGATGCCTGGAAAATGAGCTTGTTTATTTTGCCACACTGCTGTCGGAAGAGCTTGACATGTCTAAAGGTGTCACTCAATAGGCTATACAGAAGATATTGTGATAATTGTAACTTTCTTCTTTAGGTTTCGCTTACTAACTTTAGCTTTTATTGAGAAAACTGATTTTAATTTACAAACTGCAAAACTCTGAACCTGAGAAAACAACATATGTCTTAAATCCCAGTGATATATCCTCTGTTAGAAATTGTAGTAAATTCTACCATATTAAAAAAAGCATAGTGCATATGGCTTGCCCCTCAAATTTTTAAGTAACCAGTTGTCTGTAATGACTCTTCTAATTTACAGATGTTTCAAGAGGTGCAGAAATTAAGCATGAGTTGGGACATTATCAGGAAACAGCAAATAGCACTTGTTGCAGTTTTAGGCATGTAAGAATGTGTAAACAAGAATATGATACTTGGTGGTGAGTTTATTAACCTCACTTGATGACTTGCCTTATACTTTCCATTTCAATATTAGTTTTGATTTCCTTCAGTTACTGAATCAGGATTTTTCCTCTTCTCTGCCTTAATACCTGACTCTCAAATGGGATCTGCTTTTGTATTTACAGGCTATGCAGTCCATTAATGTTATGTACAGAAATGAGGTGTTTTCTTGACTACCCAATATAAAAGCAGATGATCCTTATACTCTGTAAAAAAGGAAGGCAGCCTGTATACCTAAAACCAGTGTATCAAGAAGTGTTTATCACTGTCTTTCATTGTCTGGTTTCTGCCTCCAGAACTGCCCAACTTTGTGTCCCAAACAGTGTTGACTGCCTGATTGTCTCTTTGTTCTACCTGCCTTGAGACTTTATGCACCAAGTACAGGCCTATAGATCTTCTGGGGAAGAGCATGTTTCAACCAGAGAATAGAGAAACCTTTTCCATTTTTTTCCCAGTAGTTCCCAGTAGTAGTGTACAAAACACTATGAAAGATCTTCCTGGAAGTTAGTAGGGAAAATTTTCTTCCAAATATTGCTGAATCTAAACTATGTTCTTAAGAGGATTTTTCAGGGAATGAGGAGGGACTGTGACATAATGTTGTATAAAAAAGAACATTTTTATGTATTTGGAGCCTGATTTTGAGTAACTGCGAGGTGTGGGGGTGTATTTGGTGTTCTCAAAGACCAGGTTCTCTCCAGGTGCAACACTGTTAAGACTGACTTGAGCCTTGACTATTAAATCACTGAAGGAACCATCTGAAGGTAGCTCTTTGCACATAAATGTGTGGACACAAACAAAATCAAAATGCATCGTTTGATTTTTGACGTCTTTTGACTTTATTTTGACTGGCACTAGAGGCTAACAGTAGCAGATAAACTGGTTTTGGTTTTTCTTCCACCACTGAGAAAGGATTGGGGGGATAAGAAAAACTAACACAAATATGGCTTTGTTTTGTTTTTAATAGATTGATTTTGGAGAAGAAAAGATTTTTCTATTAACAGCATAGTATATAGCATCATTTTAAGTTGATTAAGTCAGAGCAGAGCAAAGAGGTTTCTACAGTGTCTGGTGAAAACATTGCTGAGTGCCCTGCTAGGACACTAAGGCTTCCAGTAAGTCAAGGTTGCATATTTACAGAACATTTTCCCTTTTGGTTAAGTCCTCCTTCCCATTGTTTAAAGGAAGGACAAGTTTGAGTTAGAATTCTGTTTCACCAGAGTGTTTACCATTGCTCAGAAATTCTCGAGGGAGAGAGCCAGGGGTCTGTCTTGATGTGTCAGGTGAGGTGTGAGGTAGCGCGGGGAGTCCAGAGTCAAACACACAATACTCATAGAGTTATGGTGAATGCTCCACCGTTTATTGTTTACAGCACATATTTATACTGTAGTTAGTAGTGCATGAGGTTAACCTTTACTATGATTGGTTAATTGCTACTGTCCACGTGCTCAGGCTGCTTTTGTGATTGGAGAGAGTGTACTGGTCATGTTCTATGTCCTAAGCCTTGCTAAGCAGTTTCGTTTCTTGTTAGTTTCGTTTCTTGTTAGTTTCTTCGCAGAGTCTGCAATTCTTCTAGTTGTAGCCTGTTCCTTATCCTGTAGATAAGAAGTCTTCGTGCTGCAGGGTCTACGTGCTGAAGTCTGAGCGCTCCTATGGGCCCGAGGCCAGGTTGGCCTTGAGCGTCTCAAAGCCTGCATTGTACAAGTCCCAGACTTTGCCATGTCCCTGCTGCACCAAAAACTCCTCTACAGAGGTGCACTTCTGGACCATCACTGACTGCGTGGTTTCATGATGGCAGAACAAAGAGCACAGGTCCTAACCACGAGGGGTTGGAGGTGCCATGCACAAAAAGGGACAGAAATAGTCCTGTGTTGTGGCAAGAAGAATTAGACATTTCGCTAATCTTCTACCGGGTAATTCAAATGGGTCTTTGTAGCTGATCAGATTTCGGGATGAGGGGATAAGAATGCTTCCTTAGGAGAAGGTTGTAAGGGACCTATGAAATGTGTCCCTTCAACTTGTTTAAATTATAAAAACCCAAAACCTTTAGATACCTGACAAACCCTGCAAAAGTAAATAGTGTGTAATATGTTCCTCATTGCTGTGAAAGCGGTGGCTTCACCATGAAATCTTTTTCTTGAGAGAATCAAAGAAAGTAAACGATGAAAAAATAAACCTAAAAGTTCTTAAAATACAGCTGCATCTGATCTGGAGCTACAACCCGTATTTATATGTACATTTAGTGTACAACATAAGTAAAGCAGAAATTTGAAGTGGTCTGGGAGTTTAAATGTGCGTTCACATTTCCTGATGCTTTCACATTTTTGTTTAGATTCATCTCATCTGTGATGATTGTAAAATACTACAATTGTTTTCAAAATTAAAGGTATTTTTTTACCCTATTACCTTAAAGTTATTCTGTTTAAATCCTATTTTAACATTTTTTTAATCTGGAATAATGTAGTATATCTTTCTGTGTGGTCTAATTTTCATTTACAATCTCTATGTATAATACTGCCCCCAGCATAATGTAACATGAGAGGCAAATTAATTTGTTTTGAAAAAATTCAGACCTTGGGGTAGAAAGTTAGAGAACAATTTAAGATGTGGGATGGGTAAAAGCACTGGCAAATGCAGCATGGGCACCAAGTGTATAGATTGATTTAGTAGTAGAGTTTGAACCTTATTTTAGACAAAGTGTGATTATCTCACAGATTATTTGCAGTGCACATCTTTCTTTGCTTTGTTGCACTGTTTCAGATTTTCTTACCTTTGAAAGAGGATGAGAACTTTGGAACATGGCAACTTTTCCAGCAGTCTTGTTTGTATTTTTGAAGGGAGTACCTGTCCTGACATCAGGATTTCCATATCAAGTCTGGGTGTGTCCTAGTTCTTACTTTTCCTTGTCTGTGCTATTTATTTCCTGCACTTGTTCTAGGAAAATTTTAGGGACTTGCTCTGGTGCAGATGTTCTAAATGAAATGCCTTTTTTCTTCTTATATAATTACAAGTGATCAGAAACAGCGGAATCATACAAGTGCTTTCAGACAGGACATGCATCCTCCCATCCTGTCTTAGTAAGCAAAATCTGTGTCACAATTCAAGTTGTTGAATATTCCTAATGTCATTTCTAATAGGAGTTTGCTGTTTATTGGGCAATTTGCTGCAGTTAGTTCTGTATGTGTTACTGATTCATACTATTAAGTTGTAAATTGTAAGTGTTGCTTGGTGAATTGTCAAAGATAATGAGAACCAATACCGGATACTGAAGTTAGCACTGCATTTTAATAAATGCTTCTCAAGATAATGTGCTTATTGTCTGCATACTTTTCTGCCCAAGTTCTCCCTACTGCTTGAGTGCAGAATCTCCAGATTATCCCCAATACCAGCTGCCAGAACCTCTTGCTCTCTTTTATGTTATGTTTTTACATGAAATGGGTTTCTAAATCAGACTTGAAATACAGGAGCAAAATCAGATCCACGTATTCTTTTTTGTTTGCTGGCTGAGGTGAACATCAGTGTGGTGAATGCAGAATCATGTCTACTTAGTGCAGATTCATGGTCTACTTAGTAAAAAAAAAAAAAAAAAAAAAGTGAATGTAATATGCCACTTGAAAGTAAGTATAGATTCTGCAAAAATTGGAGGTACTGAAGGAGGTCAAGGAGGGGTGTGAAAGGTTCACTGTGGCACAGTGCGGAGCAGTTCTGGGATCTGCTCTGTGCTTTGTCATTTAAGCCTAGTGCACAGTAGGAGATAGTAGATGTTTGCTTTTAATAACAGTTTGTGATGAACTAGGCATTGGAATGAAATTATTGACAGAGATCCTATTTGTACATTAAACTCTTCTCCTTCCTTAATTTTGTTAGTACTGAACAGAAGAAGAAAAATAATCTGTTGAGGAGGAGCTTGGAAATTATTGTGTCTTCCCTGGGATGATGCCCAGGACTAAAGTGTATACCTCTGTATCTTTGCTTTGCCTGAAGCATTTGTGATTGCTTCAGCACTGCAAGCAGCCAGGGAGATGGGAGTGTGCATGCACGTTGGGTGGCAAAGGGAGGGATAGGCTGCTAGAAGAATGCCAAAGCATTGAATGCTTTCACTGCTGATGGGGAAAACATTTGGCCCTGGGTAAGAATATTTCAGACAAGTCTTGGAATATGTCCAGATCACAGTCACGATATTCTTGCTATCTCTACAGCCACCTAGAAACCTCAAACCCCCCCAGCATTCGACTTTGTGCTGAAGAGAGAGCAGAAGAGCTAAGAAGCTTGTGGGGGAGGGGAGGAGCATCTATCAGTTTGCGATTTATGGTACCAGATGGACTGTGCTGTGTGTTCTGGCTTTGGTGATGGATATGCTAAGTTTTGTCTTTCTCTCGTGCATGCTGAGATGGAAGAAGGGAAAGCATCCATCACTGAAGAACAATCTAAGCCAAAAAAAAAAAAGAGGCAGAATATGAAAGCACAGTAGATTAAGAAATTTGTTAATTCTCTCTCTTATATCCTAAAAGATTCTTATGCATTTGGGCTGGGAACCTAAATTGTGTGAAGGTTGTTCATGTGCTGCATCACCACCCCAACTCCTGCCCCCCAGTATTGTTTAAGAACTCTCCCATTTGAAAAATCAGACTACAGATCTATTTTTATCCTGATACCTCACAATTAAAATTAATAGACTTACCCAGGATTTAATATGGTCTCCTGTCTTTAAAATATAGTGCATATTATTTCTTTAAATCATTTTGGAGCATTTAAACTAACAAAGTGGATAAGCCAGCTTGTGGAATAAACTGACGTGTGTGAAAACTGGCACAGTTGTTAAACACTGTAATTGTAATGGCATTTTGTTGGGGTATTATTACTTCAGCTGCACAATTATGGAAGTCTGCTGCATATTAGCAAACACTTTCCTCATAACCTCAAGCTATATGGACTGAGTTACTTTCCTCTTCAGGCTATCATCTTGGATTTTCCCAGACTACATATAATTTCTTTTTTTTTTCTCTGTAGCACTGCATGCTGTAGGCAATAGTGAGTGTAATACTTTCTGCATTGTTAGGCAACGAGCATTATCAGCAGCTGCAATATTCAGGATTAGTCTTTTACTTATTATTTGGCATCTGCAGTACCTAAAATGAATCTGTTCAGTCCCGTTTCTCCAGAAGGCAGCTGGGCTCCCTGACTGAGAGAACATGACCATAAAGCTTTCCTAAAATTGTCACTATACTCAGGAGTTCACTCTTAATTGGAACTGCAGTTTTCACAGTGCAGTTCACTGGGATATATAAAAACTTGCATTTTATTTAAAGAAACTAGGGTATCTTAAAAGACATATTCACATTTTATAATGGTAAAATGGGAACAAAACAAGGTTCTCAATGCTGCACCACAAATCAATTGCTGAGCCAGAAATATAATCCAGGTCTCATAACCCCAAGCTTCATCCTTGGTCTGCTAGCAAGCAGATGTCTCTGAATTAAGTATGCTACAGAAAATATACCAGCTGCTATTCTCCAGTACAGAAAATGTCTTTCAGAATAGTAAATAAAACCCAGGGTTTTCCTGGGGCTTGTGGACTTTTTTTTCTCTAAAAGGTGTTTGTCGTTTAATCTTCACTTGAATTTTTAAAAACTCGATTGAAAAGGTTCATTGGCTTTTGCAAAAGGTCAAATAAAACATAATATATTGTTTTATGGTTACATACCTGAAGATGCTTTTTCTCAGTTCTCTTCTATGATACCCATAGTTCTGGTTTTACTGTTCTTAGCTTACTTGCCTTTGGAAAATAAAGTAGCTATATACTGGTTAACGAAAGAGAGGGAGCAACTGTTTGGTATTATGCAGACTAAATGCATAGATTATAGAGTATTCTGTTTTGCTTGGTTTTCCTAAATTGGTGTAGATTTTGAAGAATTTATATGGTGATCAATGAGATTTAAGATTTACATGCCAACCTCAGTTTTGAGTACATGACTTAAATTTGAGTAACACTTAGGATAGGAAATGAATTGGCAGAATTCTGGAAGACGAGTAACGTTTTATTCCATGGGCAGTTGCTCTTATCGGAGTGGGTGGAGTGATGTTGAGACTGTTACAGGTGAGAATTATAGAAGAGGTAGAAGCAGTACAGTGTTGCATTTTGTGGAAGAAAGGAGATTTACTGTTGCATGGTATCCTTCCTGAAATTCCTGCAATATTAAAAACAGCGCACGCCCTCCACCCACCCCCCACCCCCCCAACTCTCGGACTATAAATCTGTGGTGGTTAGTTAAATAAAAGGTTACATTTGCACTAACATGTCTTGTCACTTTGACCTAGATGGAGTTAAAGCAAGTAAGTAGGGCAAGTTCAGCAGCTTTAAATGAGCTATTATTAGTCAAATCCCTTCAAAACCAAATAAATGTTATGTCATTGTCTTTTATAATTTGCAGCTAGAGAACTCTGGCTGACTGGTGACTTCACATATTCTGATCTGTGCTTTCCTGTCAGCAATACATTTCCCATCCTGGCACTCCAGTCTCTACATTTGTTCTTATTCTGGCCTAGTGAAGAATAAAGTGATACTGTAGAGTTAAAGCTGTGGGTAATTCATGAATCTAATTTTCTTTGCCAAGACCTTCCTTGTCAGTAAAACTGAGGTACCATGACCAGTGGTGTAGCTATCAATATGCCAAATATAACCAGGGCTTATATTCCTGAGCACTGGCATGTGTTACAGCAATTGCAATGAGTCTGCTTTATGGGACTCTCCTTTTCTGCAAAGGTGATCTTCATGTGGGCCATGATTGTCTCGTGTTCTGATTATATTAAATTTACCATGCCCGTGAAGTAAGCCTGACAAACTCTGGATGAGTCAGATCTATTGCTCATGTGATTTGTGCGTGGGAGCGTGTGTGTACGTGTGTGCAGATATCTACAGTTCTTCATGACTTGGAGCTTGTGTTTCGCAAGGTAAGAAGAATGCTGGAGCTTAAGGGAGTCCTGGTACTGCTCCTGTTTTGTCCAGATGTGATTTCAAAGTTGAATCAGAAGACACATCTGTGAAGACCTGGATGTTTCCCAGCCCTGCACATAAAGGAGTCTGAGAGCAGGTGTAGTGCTCCATACATTGAGCTTCTGCTCTGCAGCTTGTGTCTGCAGGTATCTGCCTGTTTGGGATGCGTTTTTTTGTGGGCTGGTTCTGTGGTCTCAAACAGTGGCGGCTGGGACATGCTCAAGGACGTTGTTGATTTTTTTGTTTGTTGTTCTTTTTTCCCTAAAAATGCCTACATTTATTTTGTTGTAGTTTTACTCCATATTGTGATTTTAAAAAACATACAAACAAAATACAGGTTTATAACAAGAGTATTCCTATTTTTTACTTAATAATTACTATCTTTCCACATCTGTTCTTTAGTCCAGCAAATAAGCTGGATTTAATGAGATTTCTTTCCTTATGTGAGGACCTCTTCGTCATGAAAAGAGAAATATAAGTGTTAATATTAGATAGCATACATTATAAGAAGAAATATTAGGTTTTCCAGAGGGAGCACAAGGTTGTATATAGCAGATGTTCTAACCATTCATCCTTGATTCATCCCTGAAAGTGGGGTATATTTGCATAATTCAGGCGTTTTTTGGAGGAAGGGAAGAGGAGGGAGTATATTTGAATCTTTAAAAAAAATTATTATTATTTTCATCTCTCCCTTTCAATTTTAGTATACTTTCAGTTTTGACATGATTTTCTCTCCCACTGCCAGATAGCAACAAAAGCAAATAGTTTGTTTAATAGTATTTTAAGCAGTACATAAAGTTTACTTATATGTGCTCGTTTCTGCTGTGTGTAGATGGTGAGAGCACTGAAGTGGGGAAAAACCCCATCTCTTTGGTGATCCTGACACTTGTACTTCAGCCCCACCAACATCAGCAGAAGTCACTTGGAGCAGCTTGCCTAACTCTGTCTGTGGTATCTATGGAGAGAAAGCCAAGGCTGGCTGGTGGAGCGATACGGAGCAGACGTGTTCTTACCCCTCGCAGTGTTCTTTGCCTTGTGCGGTGAGCAGTGGTTGCTGTTAGGTGTTGTTTGAAAGTCCTGGGTGCCCGGGCAAGCTCCCAGGTGACTGGGTAAGGTGAGGTTGCTGCTGTGGCACGCTGCCTGAGCAGTGCCGTGCAGCTACAGCAGAAGTGGGAAGTCTCAGCATGCAGACGAGCCATGGTGTCTAGACATGCTATGACTATTTCTTTGCTCAATTCAGTGTGTAGCCAAAAATCTTTCCAAATATACTAGGCACATGTGAGAGCAGTGCCCATATCCCTGTGACAGCAAAGGCTGTTAACTGCATGTGTGCTCTCCTCCACCCCCCTACCAGATTTAATCACACTGCTTGGTCGTACCAATGACTTCAGTACCTTATTCTAACAGTAGTGGGAAACAGCACTCCCATATGTTTATCATTAAATCTAGCATTCTGGAAAATTTCCACTAGTATACACCTATGTATGCTTTTATCCATTTGCAGAAGGTTTTTTTTTCCCTGTTCTTTTCAATTAATATGCTTCTGGGCAAATGTACCATGGCTGAATTCCCCTCTTGTGTGCCTGTGTCACTGAGAGTAGGGGAAAATAGCTATTTGGAAAGTGAGTTTGTCTCTTATTTTGCCTGGCCATTTTCATGAAAGTTTTTGTGTTAGATTGAAACTGGTCATCGATTTCAAAAGTCATTTAGAAAGGAAAAGGTAGGAGTCAGAGGCAGGGAGCACAGCCACTGTAGCCTTTTTGCTGTAACAGATGATGCTAACCTAAAGCAAAACTAAACTAAAACATGCTTATATACACCCAAACAAAAAAACCTGCTGTGTTTTCTGCAGTCAGTCTTCTGATTTTGGTGGCTTAATATACAATTTTTGTAAGATTGATTTGGCCTGAGCTGCGTAGGGTGAGTTAGCCTAAATTTATTTTAACGAAACGAATATTCAGGCTAATTTGTGGTGTTATCCTACCCACAGCATGTACTGTATTGTGCCTAATGAGAGTGCCACCACAGAGGGTGCCCGATATGCCCAATAAGACTGATGCCACAGGCATAGGAACAGCAGGGTCACCATATTAAGAGGTATAAGGGAAGCAATCCCTTATGAATCTGTAGAAATCCAAGCTTTACGAGTTTGTTTTTCTGTGTGTCCATTGGTTCCCTAAATCAATAAGGTGGATTCAGACTCCGCTTTCGACTTTTGTCTAGGTAATTTTTATGATTAGTATAAAAATAAACTTGCTAAAGTTTTTATTTTGCTAAGATAAAACCTGAGATGTTTACATAGAAATATGAATCATTAAATGAGTGGTGAAGGGACAGTGGGTGGTTTGAAGTGCATATAGAAAGCATGAGTATTGTCAGATTTGTTTAGAAAAATTGAGGTATACAGCCTTCTTTGTAATGTTTCAAAGCATAATTCAGCTGCTTTTTCTGGTGTAGTGAGTGCATACATAAATCACTAGCACACTGAATCTTAGAGATGGGTTGCCTATAGTTGTCTGTAGAA
This sequence comes from Athene cunicularia, assembly GCF_003259725.1. Taxonomy (NCBI): domain Eukaryota; kingdom Metazoa; phylum Chordata; class Aves; order Strigiformes; family Strigidae; genus Athene; species Athene cunicularia. The sequence continues at coordinate 76,830,113 of NW_020799095.1, forward strand.
CTTACTGCATGGTAACAGTTGTAATTAATTACTTGACAGACTGAAAGTCTCAGTGTACGTTGTCATCAATGTGCATGGGTGGCGGGTAGTTGTGCTGAGGTGTTCAAGTATTCTCTGGTACGTAGTAATATAAAGAGCAGAACTTGGTCCTCTTCCAAGATTTTAATTTGTCCTTGCCTTTCTGAAAAGTGGGAGACAAAGAGAAGGTGACACAATGTATTCTCAACAATATAAGCTTCAGCTACCACCTTGGACTATAAAATTCAAAATGACCTTCCATCCTTTAGCTTCCATAGAGCTCTATGCTATGGAGAACACTCTAAATCTGCTCCTGGCAACTTCTACAGCAGAGTTTGACATTGCTGAATTTCACAGAGGGATGTGTATATGTGCACATATGATATAAATTCTTAATTTAGAAGAAATTATGGAAATTATAAAATTTGAACTACTTGGTGATGGAGCAGGGGGTTTGTGAGAAATTTTGACGTGGTGAACATAAATCTGGATCTTCGTTGTCTAACCTGAAGAGTTTTTCTTGCTCATATGATGTTTTGTTGCTATAAAAAGCCTTTATGCAGTACTGCTTATGCTTTGAACATATTTCCTGAGACTTTCATAGGTCAGGAAAGCACTGGAAAACAACTGTAAGCACTTCCAGCCATCTAGTACAGTCACTTTATCTAAGTGAGTAAACAGAGTGGAATGAAGACTCATTTTTGCCTCATGTTTTTGATTGGGTTTAAAGGTGAACTGTTGATTGCTAGTGTATTTGTTCTGTGCCATAGACATTCTTAAAGAAATGAATGCTTAAATTGGATGGACTACTATTGTTTTTTTCCTTCTAAAGTGAAGTACCTTTTTGTTGAGGTGTTGAGAGAAGGAAACTGCTATGTGATTCCTATCTTGACATTTCAAGTAAAGATAGCACTTGATTGATTAGCAGTACCTTCTTTGTTTCAATAAAGAAAACAGCAAGATAATTTTTTGAATCTCTATATGGTCATTGTCATTCCTACGAAATGGGTTAACATCTTGAAGTATTCTTAATGATGCATCTCTCTTTCTTGAAAATGTCTTTTATATTGTTTTGAGATGTTAGACAGTAACTGTGTTTGCCTTTTGAACTTTCTGTTTTATGGAAAGATGAAAGAATACTAAGGTTTTGCCCCCCTGATTTTTGTCATGGTTTTCACTTGAGGTCAGATTTCAGCCCACCTTTTAGGCATGTTTAATTTTAGTGGTGATTAGGGCACCAAGGGAGATCTTTAAAGTGAGGATTTTTCTTGAATTCATATGTCCCATGGATATTGGCAATTCTGTGACAAGTACTCCTCTTCTGATTCTCATCCCCAGCTGCCAGTTATTTTAAAGAATGATTTTTTTCTGCCTCTTTGTTTAGTTTTTGTTCACACTGTGTAGTTCAGTGCCTTACATTTCTAATTTATTGTCTTGAAAGACAGATGTTTTATGACTGTTATAAATATCTGAGAACTGCTGATGAGCCGTCTCTTCAATACCTATTATTTCTCTTTTATGTTTCCTTATCTCCTAGGAGCCTACAAGGTAGACCAATGACCCCACTGTGCTAGGCTCTGCACAAACACTGAGCAGAAGCAGTAGATGATTACAGAGGGATGGTGACTAAAAGGTAGGTAAGAGACTGTATTTTGTTCAGTGAGAAGATGGTGATGTCATGGAGAGATTGTAAGATGCTGTCTGGAAAAAGACATGTGAGATGGCTTTGTAGACCGTTACATGTATTCTGCCTTTCTCTCCTTTCTGAGCTAAGAAAGTGCAAGAAATGGAAATTAAAGGAATGTAAGAAAAACAACCTTCAATTCTCCTTTTTTTCTCCCCTCTATTAAATTATGCTCCACTTTGGAAAGGGAAACTATGTAAAAATGGGGATGTTTGTTTAAAGAAAAACTGAAAGGGCAACTGTAAGAGTAACATGTTTGTAGGTGGCAGAGACTATTTCAGGATGCTGTTTTGGAGACTCCACACGAATTTTAACCATCAGTCTAAAAAAGACTGAGGAAAAGGAAGCCTGTATAGCTAAATGACAAGGTAGAGGAACTATTAAAAGCAAGATGACATCTTAAAAAAAGCTGTGGCTGCATTCAAAGAAGGAAATAGGACCAAAAAATTCCCCTATCAGGATAAACATAAAATCAATAAATGCTTGCTTTTTTTTTTTTTTTTTCCAATCACACCAGTAGCAGGAACCAGTTGAAGAATGTGTGGGGACTCATATAATGGTATTATGAAATGAATGATCTGATCTGAGATGAAGCCATGGCAGAAAACTAAAGAATTCTTGTGTGTATATGCTCACCACTGAAAAGTAGGGGGTGGTTCCTGTTTTGGAAGCCTTCTCATGGGAGGCTTATGAGATTGCCTTTCTCATCTGGAAGCATTTGTAAGAGAGATTGTGGAACAAATTGCATGTTCCAAATTTAACAAGTCCAGATTTAGTTTACCCAAGTTTTTAAGGAACGGAAGAGTGAAATAGACCAGCCACAGACTGGCATGTAGCCTCTTGCTTTAAAGTGCCTCAGCAGTTGAGAACTTCAAGTGTCTAATTTGATGCCATGTTTTAGAAAGCGTCGTGGAATCAGGGAGCCCAGAAACAAATAGTCCTTTTGTTTAAATTAACTGGATTAATTAAAAAATTAGTTTATCAGCTGTTTTAGAAAGGATATTGGATAAATGTGATGGAAATACTGAGAAATAATTGATTTCTCTGAAGGAGAGCCTGATGAAGAGGAAATTTAGAAACAGGTTATTAGCCTTCAACTACTTGAAGGGTGCTTACAGAGATGACAGAGCCAATGTTTTTAGTAGTGGCAAACCACATAACAGGGGGTTAATATACACAGGCCGCAGTTTGAAATGTTCTAATTGAGCATTGTAGGAAAATCTTTTTCACTAGGAGGGTAGTGCAGCACTGGAAAATGTTACCCAGGGAGCAGGGGGTTGCATCTCTCCTGGTGGAGGCTTTCAAGTCTTAGCTGGACAATGCTGCAGCTGACCCGATCTACTGTGGCTTATAGTGTTTGGTCAGACTGGATGACTCCCAGAGATCCCTTTTAGCCAACATTTTTGTGATTCAAAGTCAAGTCTTGCTAAACTGCTGTGGTCCTTTGAAAGAGGTAACCAGCATGCAGATGAAAGAGATTTTCCGATGTATTGTTCTACTTAAATTTTGAAAAGGCATTTCAAAGGTATTCAAAGTCCTTTCAAAAAACTTTTAAAGGAATTAAATAGGCACAGGTTAAGGGGGACTGCCAGCTGTTTAAATGATTGGTTAAATGGTAATAAGGAAAACACCAGGAGAAAAATATATTGGAAATCACCAGTGGATTTCCACAGAGATCTCTGTGTGTGTCCAAGGGATCTTTATATTCATTCATAAGTAGCTTAGAACAGAAGGGTGGTGACAAGGTTTGTTTCTGAAACAAAGTTATTAAGGGCAAAAGAAGGTAAAAGAAAAGGGGGCAGACTGAAAAACTGCAGAAGAACCTTATAAAAGTAAGTGACCATTAACATGGTAATATGGTGGATGAAAGTCAGGGTCAGTAATGGTAAAATATTTTGATCTGGACTGAGATGTGGGATTAGAAGCACTAATTTAATGAGGAAAAAAAAAAAAAAAAAAAGCTCTATACTTCAGTAGCAATCAGACCCAAATTTATATCAGAAGTTGCTCTAAAAGAAGAGAGATCAATATATCATTAGGCCACTCTCTTAATCTCTGGTGTGTTTGCGTCTTAAATATGGTATACTGTTCTGGTCTCCTTAGAACAAGTGGAGTAGAACTGGAAAAGGTTCAGAGAAGAGCAACAAGAATGATGAAGGGCAGCAGGATGCAGAAGGCATCCATGGAGTAGCTTCCATGCAAGAACTAGCTAAGTAAGAGTCTTCAGACTGGAAAAGAGATAGTGGCCAGATGCTAATGCTAGAGATCTGTAAAATCATGAGCTGCCAGATGTGTGGATAGGAAGTGAATACTCAGTGCTGCCTTATTTTTTTATTAGGAGAGATAGCAGGTGAAACAGGCAGGGAGCAGTTTCAAAACTAGAAAATTTTTTTTTTTTTTTTTTGGATAGTGTGTCAGTTCTGAAATTAATTTCCATGGGATGCTGTGTGTCCTTCATGGGCATAAAAAAATGATGAACAAATTTGGAAAAGGAGGCAGAAAAAAAAGAGGGAGGAAAAAAGAAAAAGAAGCAACAAATAAAGGTACTACCTCTAGGTAAGGAAGTTACTGAGCTGAAAATTATTGAAAGCTGCACAGTAACTATGTTGGTTTTGAGGGGAGTGGAAGAGAATATTTCTATATGATTGTTCCCTTAGACACCTGCTTTTGACTGCTTCTGGAGACAGAGTGGTGGTCAGGCTGGGTATTTAGTCTGAGCTAGTTGAAGTCATTCCATTTGGGCTAAACATCCAGCCTGGCCCACTGTGGCGGTTCTTACGTGCTGTTTGCAGGGTGCAGTCCCACAAGAGAACTCTCTTAATAAAAATATTTTTAAAAATATTAGCTCTTATGTGAGGTCTTGCAGTGAGCTCAGAAACTTTCCCCTTGTTGTAAGATAAATGTTTTTAATCTTATTTTGGTACTTGATGAATTACAATTAAATTAATCTTAATACGTTAAGCTGTTTAATTGAGAGTTCAGTTCTTAGTCAAAAAATCTTTTTTTTTCTGTGTTCCATGTACAGTTTGTACTGCCTTTCAGAGAGCGAGATACTACCAAAACACCTTTTTCCACTAAGTCCTAATGACACCCATTTTGGTGTAGAGACAGTAGACTTTGTGGGGAGAGATAAGCAAGGTAAAATGACAAAGCCTTGAGAGAGTACAAAGAGAATGAGAAGAGCACTGATCTTGGAGGTACTTTAGTGTTTGGGAATTATCTTGAGAGGCCAAATGTTGGACTTACAGAATGATGATCAAGGGGACAAGGCTAAATGTGACAGGATTGCATAATGGTAGTAGTTGAAATAGCCAAAACAGATAAGGCTACTGGAAGAGAGAGGCTCATAGGACAAGATTAATGGAAAATACATAGCTTGAACTGAAGGAATTGAATGGGAAGAGGTAAGCAAGAATGAGAAACTACTGAAGAAAGTTCTTAAGAATGAACAGGATTTTAGGAGCTTGGAGGAGCAGATACTGGGAATGAAAGAAACAGTGTCTTTGTTTTTCAGTCAGTGGTTTATGGACCTGAGATGGATGGATCCATGCAAGTATTAAAGAGTGTCTAAATTTCCTTTAGCAGTATCTGTACTTCCTCTGTAAATTTTCCAAGGGGACTTGAAATCAAGAAACATGGAAGGGGAGAACTTTTTTTTTCATTAGATTAGAGAGGATATTTGCTCTTGGTAACAATTAATCTTGTTAAAATAGTAGCAAAACTGAGACTAAAGCAGCTTAAATGGAGACTCAAAGGATTTCTAAGTAACATGGCCAAGGCTTGCAAAGACAATGACACAAATATTTCAAATAGTGGTGTGCAGAGTCCTGAGGAAAGAGTATTTTTCTTTCAGGAAGAAGGGATACAAGGGAGTGTTTTTAGATAAATGGAGGGGAATTGCAGAATAAGAGCAGTTGCAAGGAAAAAATGAAGAGGAATATAACATAGGTCATTACCAATTAAAGTATTGCTTAGATCAGTCATTTCCCTACCCGCCTAATTATTTGAAATAATCCATCTGTGAAGAAGAGTCCTTCCCTGTGGCCCTTCTAACTCTTCTGGTGTCTTCCTTGTGGCACTGTGTGTGTAGTGGTGAGAGGTTTCCCTTTGTGCCAGGCTTGAGGAATTTTAACAAATGAAGCATAATAATGAAAGGCTTGTTAGTAGTAGTCGTTTGTTAAAAGGAACCTGCATTGCTTCAAAGCAGCAATAGCAATTTCAGAGTGGAATGTAGGAGCTATATTCTCTTTCAGAAACTGTGCCTGGTATGTAACATAACTGCAGACCACTGAGCTGCAAACACTTTGTACTGCAGTGATGAACTGTGCAGTACTTGACTCTGCATATGAGGTGAAGGAGGATCAGAGAGGGATGGATGAGGTCATTGTGTCTAATGGAAAGACCCTTTGTTTCTTGCTACAGAGAATGAGACTCTTCCCATTAAAGCCTGTTGTTAAATCTCTAAAATTAATGGCATCTAGAAGCAGGGTTTTAACATCTGCTGTGAAATTAAATGGTCTTTGACTTAAATTTTTAATCTCTTTATTTTTTATTTTTTCTTAAAAATCTAGTTAGGAATAAGGTTCGACTTTCCCCACCAGCACACATGCCCTCCCCCCAGGTCACACTTCCTGCAATGCTGCCTTTAAGTAGTCCAGGTACTTCAATTGCCTGAAGTCTTTTGGATTGCTTTCTCTTGTCTTGATCATTGAAAATGTCAAAAGAATTTGTAGAAAAGTGCACTCTTTTGAGATTCTGAGTGGTCTCTGTTGATCCAGATTTGGTATATGTTGGTTTTGTTTTGTTTTGGTTTGTTGTTTTTTTGTTTTTTTGGTTTTTTTTCCCCATGTCACAAAGATATTTGTACTTGTAGTGTATTCATTAATGTAGTGAATATAATCTGCTGTGGAAGCCCTTTCTGTAACAGCACTGCAAGCAGTTTGGATTATTTTTTTACTCATTTTAAGGTTGCATCTTTATAAAATATGGTGAAATCCAGTGCTGGGAAACATGCAAGATTGGCAGCTCTGGAAATTGCAATCTCTACTTCTCCATGGACTAGATAGAACAGCCTGTCTGGAGCAAACTGTATCTTGGCAGTGCGACTCATGATTAAGCTGATGAGGTGACCTCTGCTTCAGTTATTTATTATTTGCAGAGCACTGAATGTTTGCAAAGATTTTGCACAGTGAGAGCATTGTGTTTCGATCTGTGTTTTCAATATCTTTCTATATGATGTGTTTATTACAGTATAAATACAGGTTTGTGTCTTTAAAAAGCAAAGAACTGTGAACTCTGCACTGGATTTCCCATGTAAAAGAGATGTGTTTGTATATAGTGGCATTATTAGTTGTAGAAATTGATAGGGCTGTAGTGGTTGAACTAATATGTGATAAAATGTGATCCTTTATATTCAGAAACTTAACATTTTAAAAAACAGAATACATCATGGTAACTTTAGCAATACAGAATTTCTGCTAGATTGCTCTGTGACTGTCCCATCAACATCATGGTGAAGTGGTATGTAACGGAGGAGAGAGTTAGCCAGGTATGAAAACCCAAAGGGAATGTGTTGCTGTATTCAAATTATGCTTTTGGGACTCTTCAGTAGCATGCAAGTCCCATCCTCTTTCTGGGGTGAAGCATGCTGAGGTAAAGCATAGAAAGCACACCATGCTACAAAGTTTATTATTCTTTGACAAGTTGAGTATCATTCACATTTTAAATCTTTTTGTGTTACCCATTTCCTAATGATGCCATAAATTGCCATTTTTTTACTTGGCCAGATGCATACAATATCAGCAAGTTTTTTGTGGTTTTTTGGTGTTTTTTCCTCTCCAGTCTCCTTTCCTTTTTGCCCCTTTCTAGGTCAAAGTCTGCATTTTGTTACTACACAAGGCTTCTAGTGGAAAGGCCTTGCCTCCTCAGCATTTTCCTCCTGGTCTCTTTATTCTGAGTTTCAGCAATTCCATTCCATAGACCCTTCTCATACCTATGATGATTGTGTCGTGTTGCATCACTGCTATGTAAACTGACACTTTTCTGCTCTGACTTAATGAGTTTTCAAGACCACAACTGCATCCAAAGGGCAGGTTTTAGTTGGACTTTATTCTGGATGCGTTATTGTACTTGTGTTCTTCCTTGTGTCATTGACAGAGGCCATTTACAAGATTTTCATGCTTTTTGCTTTTTTTTTTTTTTTTTTTTAATGGTCATTTTCCTTGGTGTGCCTTCTAAGAGCTTTATGCTTGGACTGTGGTTTTGGAAGTAGATTTAATAATGTGTCTTTCTGTAGTAATACTCAAATGACATCAAAACATAGAGTTGGTAAATAAAGAAGAAGGAATTTAACTGCAAAGGGATTACAAAAGAGCAGAAGGGGTGGAGATTGTATAAAGTAAGAGCATACTTAGTACTAGTGACAGGCTGAGAAAAGAAATAAAAACAAATACAGGAAAGGAGAGGTAGTGTTTTAGCATTTTCTTTGTGTTTAAATGAATACCCTGTCCTGATGATCAAAAAGGGGTTTGACTGCCTCAGAAAAGAGAGGCACCGAGGTCTACAGTGATTGGAAAGATGAGGGCAGATGTGTCAATAAGCCTTGATTTGTAGCGGGGGCTAATACAATCCCTTACTCTGAGGCCCACCCTTCCTTAGGGCATAGCAGAATCACAGAATCAACCAGGTTGGAAAGGACCTTGAAGATCATCCAGTCCAACCGTTAACCTAGCACTGACAATTCCCAACTACACCAGATCCCTCAGCGCTATGTCGACCTGAGTCTTAAACACCTCCAGGGATGGGGACTCCACCACCTCCCTGGGCAGCCCATTCCAACACCCAACAACCCATTCTGGAAAGAAATGCTTCCTAATATCCATTCTAAACCTTCCCTGGCACAACTTGAGGCCATTACCTCTTGTCCTGTCGCTTATTACTCGGTTAAAGAGGCTCATCCCCAGCTCTCTGCACCCTCCTTTCAGGTAGCTGTAGAGGGCGATGAGGTCTCCCCTCAGCCTCCTCTTCTCCAGACTAAACACCCCCAGTTCCCTCAGCCGCTCCCCGTACGACCTGTGCTCTAGACCCTGCACCAGCTTCGTTGCCCTTCTCTGGACACACTCGAGTCATTCCATGTCCTTTTTGTAGTGAGGGGCCCAAAACTGAACACAGGAATCGAGGGGCGGCCTCACCACTGCCGAGTCCAGGGGTCAGATCCCTTCCCTGTCCCTGCTGGCCACGCTATTGCTGACACAAGCCAGGATGCCATTGGCCTTCTTGGCCCCCTGGGCACACTGCTGGCTCCTGTTCAGCCGGCTGTCAATCAGCACCCCCAGGTCCCTCTCTGACTGGCAGCTCTCCAGCCACTCCTCCCCAAGCCTGTAGCACTGCTGGGGGTTGTTGTGGCCCAAGGGCAGCCCCCGGCATTTGGCCTTATGGAAACTCCTCCAGTTGGCCTCAGCCCATGGCTCCAGCCTGTCCAGGTCTCTCTGCAGAGCCTCCCTGCCCTTGAGCACATCAACACTGCCACCCAACTTGGTGTCGTCTGCAAGAAGGTAGTCTTCACACAGTGGGATAGCTGGCCACCTGTCTTGGGACACACCAAGAAGGAATGGGCTATTCGACAACCACTCGCAGCATCTGGGATATGACTTTCCTAGCTTTTGTATTAACTTACGTACATGCCATGACTCTGCTACATAACATATATGATGGGCACTGAGTTGTCCTGTCATTATCTGCCAAGGCTCTGTGATGAAAAGGAGATGAAAAACCTGCAGAAGTCTCAATGCAAGCCTCAGTTGCCAGTGTGATGATGCTTTTGAAGGATCCCATGAAGGAGCACTTCTGTTGTCTTTTAAAATTGAAAGCTGACCTCTTTGCTTCTTTTAGAAGTGTTGCTGGAGCGGTGGGAAGGGCAGAGCTACTTACAGTCATGCAGAGACCTTTCTTCTTTGTCTTTTAACCCACCCTTCTCCTCAGACATCAGTGCATCCACGGTAGTATGCCAAATTTTTGTGTCCCGAACCAAAGGGGCAGTGGGGTTCCTCTAACTTCTCATGAGTTCATTGGTTGGCAGGTCTGCAGCTCAGGGTGAACTAAGGGACTGGACTTATAAATGTGCCATCCTTCTTGCCACTGAGGAGTGAGTGGGAGCTTGAGATACCTTATACCAAATTATGTTGTGCACATTCATAGCCTTTGGTTAGCCAGCACCCAGCTCCGGATTGAGCCAGCTCAGTACAGCTCAGTAGAATCAGGTTGTGATCAGCCTCTCTGCAGGATATTGAGGGAAAGGGGAGAAGGAAGCTGGGCTCCAGTGGCGGGAGAGTGGAAAGGGCAAGAAAGTGTGGCAGGAGACACCGTGTGATCTAATGAACACAGCTTCTCTTAGGCTTTACCCTTCCTATGTACAGCAGCTCTGGTGGTCTTAAAAATGCAGGTGGTGTGGTGTTGGAACAGGGACATAGACCTGGTATGGGAGCGGATGAAGGGGCAGGCCAGCAGACTGAAGTGGAAGCTATTCTACCTGAGGCAATGCCTTTGCTTATTGCTGTGAGCTGTTGTGTAAGTGGGCATGTGGTCCTTGACATTCAGATGTGGTGTGTCAGCATATTGGTGTTGTGGTTATTTGTTCATCCCAAGAAAAGAGTCCCTGCTTGTGCCGTGTGTACAATTCTTTTTTTTTTTTTTTTGAGGAATGCAATATGTGAGGGTATGAAGATATACAGAAAGGAGTGCAAAAAGGGGTGCAGAGACATGCTATATGGCTTTTGGGGATAAATCTTTGTGGTCTCAGGCGGCACTAAGGATGTTCTGACTTCAGGTCATCCAGCCTTGCCTGATGGTGTTCTGGAGAGCTGGCACAGTGGGGAGCCATAGGCTATTGCTGTGACATCAGTGAGTGTACTGTGTGGCATAAAATGTAGAGATGGTCAGGAAGTTTCCATTTAAGCACCTGTGGGGGTACTAGAAAATTTGGATGCAAGCAAAACACCCTAAGAAAGCTGAAACAGTGCTTTTATTTTTAGAAAATTCTAAGGGAAGTCATAAGCATCCTATATGTTTCTATTTATGAGCTCAAGGTGACTTTGACACATTTGGTCTCTGAATCTTAGATTCCTCAAAAGGAGGAGTCTAGGATATGTTTCAACATATGCAATCTGTGCATACATGCTGTATGCTTCTAAGATTCCAAAGTGATAAATGAAAAATGACTGCTATAAAGCTACAGAAGTCTAAAGTGATTTTGGATATGATGGAGATATCAGAGACATTTCATGTAATTTAGCCTGTAACTGATGGAAGCTGTCAGCCACTGAGAAGCCACTGGGAAAGATTTCACCAAACAAATCGGATTTTCACAAAATTGTTAATTTGTGAAATAACCTTACGGAATAGATTTTTTCTTGAAAGCTCTTAAATGGAAATCATTAGAAAAAGCATCATCATTAACAATTAGATAAAATGTGGAAATGTAACTAGGTTAAAATAACTTTATAAGGGGATATTTCAGACTTGGAAAAAATATTTTTTTTTTTTTAGGTTTTTTTGAGACACAAATACACAGAGAAGCACAATGTATGCTCTGAAGGAAATCCACAAGAGGCTTCTGTGTATTGAAACAAATATGTCAAGAGTCATTCCTCATTTAACTTTAGGTTATTTGTCATCTACTTATTCATTTGACAGCTTCATTGGGTGCATTCCACCAGATATTATATGATTTCTGTTGTGTCAAGTTTTACAACTTTTCAACAGGCTTAATTTTTAACTGTGATGTCAGAGGAGGATTTTTATTTTTTTTTCTCCTGTCTTAGAGTCTGGCAAAAAGAAGCGAGTTTGTACTGACAGGAAGTTCAGGCATGTGCAGGGATGATGCTCCTCATATGGGTGAAACCTTTTTATGCGAATACATGGGGGCTTTAGTATAAGCATTCATAGTATAAGCATTCATTCTGAATTTTGCCTTTTGTTTTTGAAGACTCGGATAGATTGGATACTTTAGCTGTAGAATGATCTTCGAAAATCTTGTACTTTCCATTATTTTTAATTTTACGTGTTTTATTTAGAAGGGATTATTAACTTGATCTTTCACAAAATGTGTAAAATATTTGTGTCTGGATTCAGAATTTAGTGAAAAAGTAATAAAAGGTAAATGAACTTTCAGAAAGATCTTAACATAAGCCATGATTTTTCCCTTCAGACTTCTTATTCCAGGTTTCTGATAGCTTTGTCAGGGTTTCCAATGTTTCTGATAGACATTTTCAAAAGACAACACACAGTTAATATTCCTAATTAAAAAGAGGCATTTTTGTATGATATCTGTGAATTATCTGGATATTAATGCAAATGAATGTGGCACAGAAGGGAGTTGTGTGAGTTTTCTGTTGCAGTTCTCAATTGAATCAGAGATCTAAATGCAAAATCTAGTATGGAGGAGTATTATGTGGATTGGTGGGTTCCCTTTGAGCATTATTGCCTATAATCATCGTGTTAGAAGGAACATTAAAGAGTGCTTTCATTTGTGCATTGAAACTCTGTAAGTGTGTGGGAAAAACTTTTGCTGATGTATGAAAAAAATTCAAATTGTCATATTTGTAGTGGTAATGTTAAAGAGCAAGGAAAGTGAGATAGCCTACTTATTTTAGGCATTTTGTATAATCAGTACAGAGACATTGGATGCTTCAGTCCACGTAAGTGTTCTCTGCAGAATAATCTCTCTACTGCTTATCCAAAAACTGAAGTAGGAATCCAGAAGCTTGGTGAGATGAGTTGGGTGTTTTGAGTGCCTACCTTGATAGAAAAGCTATGTACAAATAAATAGGTGGGGAGCAGAAGTGTTCTATAGTGATGATGTGGGATGAGAGCTCTGAGCTTCCTCACTTTTTCATTTCCTTCATATTGGTCTGCTAAACCTTGATGTCACTTAAGCTGTTGCTGTAAAGAGATACTATATTGGTCACTGATGGGAATAATCAAATCAAAAGCTGACAATTGGCTAGTTGAGAGGAGGTGGAAGTCTGAAATGAATTTGCAAATGGGGGCACGGGGCAATGAGCAGATCTGATAAACAAAAATGTATTCTCCCCCACTGTATTTTGGTTGTCAAAGCTGTGACCACCATGCTTTTGCTGAAATGTGCTTAATAACTACTGCCTTCTAAAACTGTACCCAAGAACTGCAGGACTGAACCCACTGTGAGGAGGATAAATTTGCCCGTATTATACAACTGAAACAGGCTGTCACAGTAGTCATTTCATGACACTTTGGAGTGCATCCAGCAGCTCTTTTAAGTAGTATCTACTTAAATATAATCTTTATTTTGGAAGTTTGCCTAGTATTAATGTGCAGAATATCCACTAACAGTTTTGTTTTAGCAGTACAATTTTGTCCTTTAAATTGGCGATTCACATTTTAAAATGCATTTTATTAAGTCCTTATGAAAGTTAAATCCCAAGTACTATCAAGTACTTTTGTGCAGTCACATAGAAAATGGTATAGAACTGTTTTCAGTAGAATGTAAATTTTGTTAAAATCCAGCTATTTGAAGTTTTTGCATTACTGTCTCCCTTCTGGTTTCTCTTACATCCATGTACAAATTTTGGCATGTTTTCCTGCACAGTTTACAAATATAAAAAAGTATGTCCAGATGGCTACAGAGATAATCTGTGATGTGATGATCTCCTCTGTTAATTATTCAACATGTGCGACTCCAATTTCTGTGTTGCCTCTTCCCAATTTATATAGAATGCAACAGCTAAATTTGCATTGCTTTCATATTACTTCTTTTTTGCCTGCTCCCCTTAACCTTGACTTCACTCAAAATTACTCTTTATACATCTTCAAGACTTTACACAATTTTTTCATCCAACTCTAATCTTCATCATCTTCATTCTCCCCTCAGATGATAAAACTTCCTTATTCCCAGCTAATTTTTTTTTGCTATGGTTATCTTAGTGCATTGTCTTTGGCTGCTCTGTTGCATCGGTTTCCTCTCAGTCCTGAACTACTACTTTTTGTTCAGTCAAGTCATGTTTTTAAACCTGCTTGATTTTTTTAAAAACAAATATATTTCCCAGTACAAGACATTTTATAATAATGTGAAGGGAAAAGAAAAAGATGACAAATCATTCTAAGCTAGAGCATCTGCTCCTTCTCCCATCCTGCGTCATACCTGAATTTGGGTAGAAGTCAGGGTAGAAGGCAAGACACGTGGCCACTTTTGAAGCATGAGCTTTTGTAATTTAAGAGTACTTTGTTTTATATATAGTGAAGTTTTGGCACATGGTTAATGCAAATTAGTAGTCACAGTTTTACTTGCAGTTGTGTCTGCTCCTGCATAGATTCCTAATTCCCAGTGATGAAATTTCAAAACTCATTTTTTCTGTGAGCCCCTTATTATACAGAGAGTACAGACACTTTTTTAGCAGATTACAAAAAGTAGGTTAACAGTAAAACCAGGGAAGAATAGAATTTGAAGGCTGTTCAAGAAATGTCATCATTGCAGTAGTTCCCCTTTAGACTGAAACATTTTTTCCCCTTTAAAAAAAAAAATTAATTGGTTATGTGAAATTAAATAATTATGTAGCTTAAAACAAAGGAAAAAACACTGCCATAAACTGAGACTACATTTGCTAACAAATATGATGAAAATAATTTTAAAAAATACTTTATTGTCTGCTCATTGTTTTTCTTATTTTCTGTTCAATGAAGTGGACTAACATACTTTCATTATATTCAGGTTTAATTGGTAAATAAGATTTTTTTACAAATAATTTTCATGTACTGAGATGCAGAAATATGTAGTATAACATCCTCATTCAGGAGCAGCATTACTAAGTCTTTGAAAATACATGCTGATTTAAAAATTGTTGTCCATAGTTTTATATATTATATTTTATTAATCAAGAGTGTGCCAGGGATATTTGGAAAGTGTATTTATAAGAGTTGCTTACAGCATTGCTGGATAAATTGAAAGAAATGTCTGAAATATAATTTATGTCATGTTTTGTGACAGCTTGTAAGGACAGTCCAGTTAATGAGTACGTGATTCTGTTGAAAATTGAGGTCTTCAATGACTTGGCTATAACCAGGAGACAGATAATCTTTCCAAACCTATGACTTCCTACTAGATGGGTGAGAGAATATTAAAGAAAAATATGCCATAGACTGGCTATTCTGGATGCCATTTCTCTTTGTGGTCTCAACTCACATACTTATGTGCTTGCTAAAAAGCTGTGCAATGGAATTTCCTTGTCTTAGATACGTAGGTTCACTTTTTACTAGGCTTTATGACTAACTTGTAAATGTAGACTTGTATGTACTGTACGGCAGTACAGTGAATAAAACACAACCTACGAACATCTGAGCTCACATCTTTGCAGAACATGAGAATGAATGTCTGTGCTTGGTCAGAAGTGCATCCAGCCCAGCATCTGCTCTCTGTGAGAACAAACAGCACCTGTCTCAGGGAAGAGGGTTAGACCCCAGGCAGCTAGTGGGACTTTTGCTGAATGTTGTTGCAGTATCAGGCTCAGGAAGTTCTAAATTTCACACTGCAAAATGAGGAGTATCTAGGTATTTCATAATCATCAGTGGATCCTTTTTCTGAGGATTTGCCTGATCCCATTTTGAAGCTATGTCTTTTTTTAAGACCAACAGGATCCTGTGGTGAGTCTACTGAACTGCTATTACTAAGAACACCTGGAGGTATATTTTTACTATAGAACACCTTGTGTTGATACCATGTTGATGCCATGTTCATGGTGTCAAGGATCTTTTGGGCCCTATGAAAATGTGTTTAGTTTGCCAATAATAGTACCAACTGGAAAAGGAGCAGTCAAGTGTGGTATAGAGAGAATGGAGATGAATGCAGGGATGTGTATGTGTACATTCCTGAATTGCTACAGTTCTTCCCTCTGCATTTTCTTTTCCTGCACTAGCTGACACTTCTGCCCTCTCCTGGCTCATTTTTTCTCACTTCATGACTTTCCTTTGGCTGCTAATTTTACTGATTTTTCTTCCAACTTTCTCCGTTCTTCAGACTTTTATTTGCAGCCAGTGATTACCATTTTGTTTTTCCGTTAAAGTTATTTTGTAAAGGAGAAACTGTGCTGGCTTTATAGTCTGTCCAAGGAGGAGAATGCCTCCCTCCACCTCAGACTGATTCTGATGGCCAGACTGAGGATCACAGTTCAGTGGATGTCCCATGCAATGCGTGGGATAAGCTGCTCTGGATGACTGGGCCAGGAGAAGGGAAGGAAAGGGAAGGAAACTACAGGTGAGAATCTGGGTCTTGAGAGAATACTAAGACGTCTGAGGAGCTAAGGGATAGTTAAGATAAGGATTTGAAAAAAGATCTGAGATTTTGTTGGAACTTGGTCCTAGGTTGCATTAATTTGACTACTTTTATTCTTCCCTCTAAGCTGCTTGTGGTGTTCTGTGTGGACCTGTTGGGTTGGCTGGTGCTTGCTCGAGGAAGTTGTGGTCCACTCGTGCTATGCCACACTGATGAGGCACACATGCCCATGACTCGATAAATGAGATCTGAGGCATTATTAAAAACTTCTTGCTTTACTCAGGCCACTGTTGTTGAGTGCTTCATTTGCGGAAATTGGAAGTATCGCACCTCTTTGAGCAGCACTGGAGAGCTAGATTTGATGACAGATTATTCTTTTATGAGTTGTCACCATCAGCTACAGATATTAGCAGACTTCTGGCAGAAAGCTACTATGAATTTTTGACAATGTTAGTCAATGACAGCTGATGGGTGACCGCCTCTTGCAGATCTTAAAATATATGCCACTGCAGAAATGAATGGCAATATTAAAAAAAAGTTGAAGGAACTTGGTAATCAGTTTGTTAATTGAAACTGACTCTTACTTTATGAGAATACAAATTAAAACACGCTACTCTGCTGCATAGCAAACAGTCTGCATTGCTGGGTCCAGTGATGAGACATGATAGTGTATGGCTGGATTATTTCACTGAAAAATCTCTATAGCCTCCAGTCTCATTTTGATGTTTAATGAGGTGATCTTTGAGTTATTGCTCTAATCTAATTGTGTATCTTCGTGATATACAAATTGTTTTTCTAAAGCTATACTGAATAAGGGATGTATTTCAAAGTAATTATATTTTAAAGAGGTATAGCTTTTATTTGTGTATTTGACGGGGAAACTGGATTAATCGCTATAGTAAAAACAACTGGTTGGTTTTTTTTGAAACAAGATTTAAATGAGTTTTGGTATTTATTGACCTTGTGTGAATACTGTTAGGAGAAGGGTGACTGAAAAAAAATCAGTTCATTTGTGAAAAAATGAAATGTGAATGTCTTTGACACACAGCATTCACAGTTTTCACAGGAGGAGATGGGAACACTTTTGTTTTAGACTGATATGGCCCTCTCAATGCCCCCTGCACCTTCACTCTCCCTGCCCCTGCCTCCATCCCTTTTTCCTGCTGGGCTCCAGGGCTTGTTGCTAGTGATGTTGCCACGACTGGAAATAGAGTGTACACACCACCTGAGAATTTAGCTAGATTTTCTGGTAGATGTGATGACAGGGCCTTTTTTACATATTACTTTCTCTAGCAGTTTTCCTCTCAAAAGATTTATATGAATTTGAGGAGTTTACCTTTAAAAAATCAAAAGTGATTTCAGAAAAAGGCACTGAGCTACTATGTAGGGGTGTTCATGTATTCCAGTTTTATGACTGCTGATACCCTTTTTCCCCAATTTGTCTGTATGTTTGCTATCAATACAGAACAGCATGGGCTTTTTTTGCTAAAGAAAAAACATTCCTTGTCTGCTCATTACTTGCAGCAGGAAACAAATATTATATTATTTTAATAAATTGTAAAAAAGTGCCCCTAGCAGTACTAGGGTACTAGATATTTTAAGATGATGTAATTTAATGTGTGTTCAGTAGCAATATGAGACAACATCTTTCTTTGGATTCAAAATTCTGTTCTAATGAAACCATACAATGTATAGTCTGTTTCACTACTCAAGTACTTTTTTTTTTTTTTTTCAGGTTCATGCTTGTGCAAGAAGGTGTATGTTTTCTGAAGTAGTTAGCACAAGTAAATTTTTATCAAACTTTTACCATTTTGCAAACCAAGAAGTGGAACGAAGTGCCCAGGCGAAGTAGAATGAGTCTCCCACGGCAAATTACATGAACAGCATCTGCAAGAGTAGACACTAGTGTGCATGTAAAGAAACCCCAGACCTGCTTGTGGATGCATGTACATAAAACCAGTCCTTTTTTTATACAGCAGCTTATTTTAATCAAAAAGAAGCAAATATAGTTTATAATTCAGAGGTAAATTTTACTTCCAACGTAGTGTATTTTAACTGATCTAGAAATATTGACACTCTGATCATTTAATTTTAAATATATGACTTCAGTGCCTGGAGGGTACAGTCTCTAAATGAATCTGCTTGGACCTTGCAGTAGCAGTTACCTGCCTTGCCTGCTGAGCTGTTCACACTTTTTCTCTTTAGTAATAGGTATCTTTTTTTGGCTCAGCTAAAATAGAAAATCTTGAATTGCATTTTTTTTCTTCATCAAATACTGTTGATGGAGAAAGTAAATACTATGTCTGTAAAAAAAAACCCAAACAAAACACCTTTAGCTAATGGGCCTCATTCATCTACATATTTCTTCTAGGCAAGCTAGATCAAAAAAAAAAAAAGTGAATGAAGGAGAGAATAAGTGGACAAGACCCTTTACATATAGAAATAAAATAATGTTTTGAAATATATTACATTTTATAGTGCCTTTTTTTTTTCATACTCAGATTGTTTTACAGACTTGTAAGATGCAATTTGTGAGAAGTCTGATTAAAGGTCTGTGCTGGAAAAAACTATACAAATAATACAGGTCAATGTACTGGTTTCTAAATGTATAGCAATAGTTAAAAAGGTGGTCAGTGTCACTATTATGGATATGTTTAGAAGAGTTTTGACTCAACCATTATATTTCATGGGTGAGAGAGATTTGCATATGGAAATTATACAGAAATCAAGGACACTAGCCTAAACTTTTCATCTTTATGCTCCAGGCTAACTATCACTTCTTGGCACAATAGTTGCACTTTCAGTAAGGAGAAGAGCCTGTTTCAGGAAAGACTCCTTTGCCTGCTTCAAAACTTCTGTCTCTTGGTTGCAGTATTTCAGAGCTGCATGATGCAGAGTTCAGGTGCTGCCTCCACAGGCTCACTCTTACAGCCTGGATCAGGCGGAGATGGAACTTGTGCAGCAGTCCTTATTCAAGGGTGTGCAGGAGGGAGCAATCTTCTTTTTTTTTTTTTTTTTTTTTTTTTTCCCTGAAACGTAAGTGAATTTAGCAGAGAAGCTAAAATTGACTATTAAATTTATGTACCACTTAGATGCATTAGGTCTTTGATCTATTTATTTTAGTTTAAATTAATGAGGATTAGATGTACCCAGGTCTTAGCTGGGAGGCTTCTAAAGGCAGCAAAATAAAGTGGTAAGAGAAGAGCAGTTCATCTTATGAGGGCTGATGCTAGAGAAGTGTTAGGGAGAAACATTTACTACCCATTCTGCTTTTTGATTACAGCTTTTAAGACACACTGGTCTTACTGTGGAGTATCTTTTACTTAACAACTCTTTGTTTCATGTGTTTAGGATGTTTATTTTACACAAATAGAAAGTTTCCACCTTATTAAACAGCACACTGCAGTTCAGTGAGATCAAATGTATTAGAAGTCAATATTTCTGTGTGGTTTGTGTGTTTTTTTGTTTTTTTTTTTTTTCCTGAATTGCTTCATTAATTAGCAAAAGGTCATTTCTGCCATTATGGAGTTGTCTGAAATCTCCAGTCTCCCCTGCCTCCGAAAGGCAGTGATGCTGTATACCTGTATGCTGTCAGCCAGCAAGCTTGTGGGACTCAGTAAAGCTGCTAGTGGCAAAAGTATTTTGTGTCACAGCATTGGGGTTTTACTGCTTGGAATGTTTGTTATGATAAAGCTAAAGGAATTGAGTTGTATCTGAAATGATACTGATACCATAGATGTTCTGTTGCTTATAAAATAAGTATCTGGTTATTGGATGTTTCAAAAAAATCAGGGAGTTGAAACCTCAAATTTATTCTGATATTGAATGAAAACCATTACATTGTTGATTGGTGTCTAGATTTTAGTAGAAAGGGGTCTTCAGCATTAGAATCTGCAGTGCGTAACCTTGTCATTAGTCTTGGCAAACAGGTAGAGATTAAGCCAGTTGGAACCAGGGAGCGTCTCGCCTGTAAAGCAAAAGCACGTTGTCAGAGCATTGAGGTCAATCTTGTCCTACTGTTTTCTGTGCTGTGCTATACACACGCTATGGATAGGCAAAAAATACATGCCCTAGTGCTGTTGTTTTGTCAAAACGGTCAGTAATGTGAAGGAGCAATTCCTTTCCTGCCTTACACGTGCAAGGAATCAAAACATTCTTTCCTTCGTGAGGAAGGCAGAGCAAGGGGCAGTCGATACACGTGAATGTGGAACATAGATTTTGATACATTTGCTGTATCTAGAAAATATAAAGTAGGAAATGTGGCAGAACATTATTGTCCCCACACACATTACAAAATGAAACTTTAAAGTCGAACAGGGGGGAATGAATAACAGGTTTTGAATCTTGCTGGGTGATAGAAGAAATCAATAGTTTAACCGATGATAAGTTTATGAAGTAATTAGAGGAGCAGCTACTAGCATACTTTTAAGGAGTCAAATACTACACAGACAGAAAGCAATGTTGTTTTGTGTTAAACATCAAGAATTGTCTAATTATTATTTTTTTTTTTTGTGATTGGCTTTTGTGCTTAAGTAAATTTCTCTGAATTCTCCAGGTGCTTTTCCCACATGAGTACAAGAAGAGTAGTTAGTTAGAAGCGACTGCTGTGGAGGACAGCATGACCACCATGAAAAGAAGCTGCCTCCTTGCACTGCTGTTGGCAGGACTTGGGGTATTAGGAATACTGGAGCCAACAACGGAAGATACCCACTGCCACAGAGCTGAGCACCCAGTTATTGCATACAAAGGTAAGGGGTAAGCATAAAAAAAACTTTCCCAGAAGTAGGCTAAGGATTGTTTAATCTCTTTTTGGAAACCTCTGTTTTTAAAGTATAATGGTATGAAAAAAAAAAAGAAGAAAAAGCGTATTCTGTGCTGTTATAGAGTAACCTGGACTCTATTCTGCACTAGTTAAATACAACTAGGCTTGCAAAGTTTACTCACAATTTGGTGCTGAATGTGTCATTTAAAGGTGGGTGACTCCTTTTCCTCTGTGATTAAAACCAGCCTGTACTGTTGCATGGGGTTGTTTCTTTCCAGTTGCGGGACTCTGCATGTGTACATTTAGTTTCATGACATTGCTCTTGACCCATTCCTCCAGCATATCTAGGTCCCTCTGGATAGCAGCCCTGCTCTCAAGCTTATGAATCATTTCTCTGAATTTTATGTTTTCTACAAACTTTACAGACTGCTCTCTGTTGCCTCTTCTTGGTTGTTGATTAAGGTGTTAAGCAGGAAAGGTCCCAGGATCAACCCTTGTGGTACTCCACTTGTTAACAGCCTCATGGTGGAGTAACATCTATTAAACATTTACTCTCTGAGCTTGATCATCCAACCAGCTTTTTACTCATCTGGTTGCCCACCTGAAGAGACAGATTGTAACATCCTAACTTGCAGTGATACAGTGTTGAAAGCCTTGAGATAAATTCCCTGCTCTCCCCTCATCATTTAAACTAGTCATTTTATTATAGAAGGCAACTGGGTTAGTCAGGAATTATTTACCTTTGACAAAACTATGCTGACTGTTCTCAGTCACCTTCTTCTCTGTATGTCCAGAAAAGTACATTTCAAGAGGACTAATTCCATAACTTTCCCAGGAACTTAAGTGAGATTGACTGGCCTGTAGTTTCCACATTTCTTTTCCTGAAGTTACCGAGGACCTTCCTTCATCTTTATGTCTTCTCAGAGATGAAGAGTGGCCAGTTCTCTCAGTGTCCATGGATTCAGCTTGTCTGATCCCATGGATTTTTACAGGTTGAGATCTTGCAAGTCATCCCTGACTCAGGCCGCATCTACTGCTGGTGCCTCTTGAACCCCTTTGCTAAACACTAGATGCCTTTGAGACCGTGCTGATGAAGACTGAAACAAAGGAGGTATTGAGTCCTTTAGTGTCATCTGTGCCTGCTGGCACTAGATTACCTGCCCAATTCAGCAACTGGCTTAGATTCTCCCTGTTCGACCTTTCATTACTATTACAGCAGCAGAAGCTGCTCTTGTCCCTGACATTCCATGCAAGTCTTAACTCCCATTGAACTTTCTTTAACCTGTCACAATCCTTCAATGCCCATGTGGTGTTTCTAAATCCCTTTTTGGTCACGATGTCCCTGCTTACACCTCATACATACAGCCTTTTTGCATTGGAGCTCCCCCATGAGTTCCTTGCTTTGTCAAGCCAGTCTCTTTATGCATTTGGTTGTTGTCTTGAGTATTGGAATTGGACCGCTGAAGCACGGTTAGAACAAAGCAAGGATCGTTTGGAGGATGTTGTATGTAAAAACCTCAGGCATTTAATAACTTATCTGATTTTTTTATTTATTTGAATTTTTCCATT
The DNA here is from genome assembly GCF_003259725.1 of Athene cunicularia. Classification (NCBI taxonomy): domain Eukaryota; kingdom Metazoa; phylum Chordata; class Aves; order Strigiformes; family Strigidae; genus Athene; species Athene cunicularia. Next base: position 76,852,445 of record NW_020799095.1, read on the forward strand.
AGTGTCACAATTTAGAACGAGTTCCAAATAGTTTGTAGCTATGAAGATGTAGGGATTAAGATGTATTATATTACATTCCTCCTGGTTTTCTAAGAAAGCATGTGTAATTTTTTTTTGTTTCCATGAATTAGGATTTATTGAATCTTAATTGAAAAAATATTTTTTTCCATTATTTTCATAAAGTTAGAGAAAATAATGTTGTTTTTTTTGACAGAAAGTATTTTTGTTCTGCCATTTTAATGGTTTAATAAGAGTAATGGTACCAGCTGTCCGGTTCTCCAATACATTGGAGAATCAACTAAAGTGGTTACATTCTGTACCTGGGAACAGCAAACCATCACTCATTTATTGATGGACTAAGTAGTATTTATTCTGACAAAATATCTGTTTTTTCTTAGCTTTCATGTTGTATGTATAATTTAGTTTAAAAATGTTATTTTTATCATAGCATGCATGCATGCATGCACAATACTGTAATTTAAAGTAGAACAGTTAAAATTCTGGCACTTAACTGCTTATAATACAAACTAAGGGCCACTGCATGTAGTTTTTTTTTTTTTGGTATATGCAACTGTAAAAGCAAATAATTGACTCGTGCTAAAAGTTGATTAAAAATGTGTTAGTTTATGAATGTGATTCAGTCAACCTTTAGAAGAGTAGCTTGAATTTAGCCTGATCCTACCTTTTAGACTGTTATTGTTCTCTGTCATATTTAATTTCTAGTGATGTCCTTCCAGTTTGAAGTTACTATGCTAAGAATTTTTTGGGACAGAGACTTCCTCCATTGTCTTGTTTCAGTTGCATCTTTTGATGTAGGCAGAGATAGTGTCACAGTTAGTTTACTGAACAAAACCAATTCATTTTTGTTGTAAATATATGTGGGAAATACAATTGTATAGAAGCATTTATTGTCAGATTGCTAATATGGCATTTAGTAAGATTTTCAATGCCAGACTCCCTCTTGACCTTTGTGGTAAAAATATCATTAATCAGTACATATCCATGACATACCTTAGCTTTTATGAACTGGCATATCTTGAAAAAGTTTTCCTTCCCTTAAAAATATTCTGGCAAGCTATAGTTCATACCACAATAATCTGTCGGGAATCATAAGTAAATCTTAGTACATGTTGAAACCTATTTGCAATGCGGTATACAGTATGTGATAGTGAAGTAACATAACTGGTGTAGGCACACAGCAGTTGACTTGTTGCAGGACTGCTAGTTAAGGGAAAAGTGAAGATAGGAGACCGAAGGAAAAGATGACCTAGAGGTTTCTCTTTGAACCTGTATGTTAGGAATGGACTCCTTGGAATATCAAAGTATAAAAAAGAAGAGAGATGTGTGAGAAGAGCTACTCTGAATGAATCTTGCAGTAGGAGTTGGCAGGATTCAACCAGCCCTCTTCCTGACTTCTGTGTTTTTCCTGCAGCATTTACTGACTTCATGAATGCCTATAGTAAAATGTCCTCTGTATTTATTGACATCATTAGTGCTGCTAAACCAGCACAAAGTCCTGAAATCAGTTCTTAACAGCTACAAAACTTGTCATTTGAATGCTGCATTAACACCCTATTCTGTAAAATCATCTTGTAGTATTAGATCCACCGGAGCTAAACACTTTGTGAGATGCTGAACATCAGCCAAGTGGTACTGAGTGATAGGTACTTTAAAGGTTGTAAACTCAGTACTAACTTTACAGAGATATCAACTCTTCTATTTTATTTATAACTGACTAAATCCTTTTTTATTGTAGTTTCTGGTATGCCAAAATAGCAATATATTATTTGATTTGTCTTCCTTTGAGAGGCATGGTAGATGGAGTATAAACTATTAAATAAAACTAATGGAGTGAGAGTCTGGTGAAGCGTATGGATGAACAGCTGCAAAAAACTAATAGAAAGAAAAAGAAGTCCCCAGGAGTTGTCATGCTGAAATATGGAAAGGGAGTGTATCTCCTGAAAGAACTTGCTTGCTTACTTTCCCACTGCCTATCAAAAACTGCTCACTTAGGTGATGATCCTGTCAAGCTACCTTTTGTAGACAGGCATATACTATTTCTATCATTGATTTTTCTCAGCTAAATAGTTTTAACAGAAAGACTGTGATATATCCAAGTGGAGAGCAGTGATGAGTGACATTCCTTAGGGGTTGGTATTGGGACCAGTGCTGTTTAACATCTTTGCTGGTGACATGGACAGTGGATTGAGTGCACCCTCAGCAAGTTCACCAATGATGCAAAGCTGTGTGGTGCGATCAGTGTGCTGGAGGGAAGGGATGTGCTGTCCAGAGGGACCTGGACAGACTTGAGAGGTGGGCCTGTGCAAACCTCATGCAGTTCAACAAGGCCAAGTGCAAGGTCCCGCACATGAGTCAGCGCAATCCCAAGCACAAATACAGGCTGGGCAAAGACTGGATTGAAAGTAGCCCTGTGGAGAAGGACTTGAGGGTATTAGCGGATGGAAAACTGACTGTGAGGAAGTGATGTGTGCTCACAGCCCAGAAAGCCAGTCGTATCCTGGGCTGCATCAAGAGAAGTGTGGTCAGCAGGTCGAGGGAGATGATTCTTCCCCTCTACTCTGCCCTCATGAGAACTGACTTGGAGTAATGTGTCCAGCTCTGGGGCCCTCAACAGAAGAAACACATGGACTTGCTCAAGCTGGTCCAGAGAAGGGCCATGAAGATGATCAGGGAGCCTGGAGCACCTCCCTTCTGAAGACAGGCTGAGAGAGTTGGGGTTGGAGAAGATGAGACTCTGGGGAGACCTTATAGCAGCCTTCCAGTACTTAAAGGGGGCCTACAGGAAAGATGGGGAGGGATTCTTTCTCAGGCAGTGTAATGATAGGATGAGGGATAACGGTTTTAAACTGAAAGAGGGTAGATTGACATTAGATAGAAGGAATGAATTCTTTCCTGTGAGGGTGGTGAGGCACTGGAACAGGTTGCCCAGAGAAGCTGTGGCTGCCCCTCCCTGGCAGTGTTCAAGGCCAGGCTGGACGGGGCTTTGAGCAACCTGATCCGGTGGAAGGTGTCCCTGACATGGCAGGGGGGTTGGAACTAGATGATCTTTAAAGGTCCCTTCCAACCCAGACCATTCTATGATTCTATGATATCTCCTGATATCAAACAGCAAGAATTTCACACATCAGTTGAGAATCTTTGCCGAGTATTTTGTTTGCCAGTGGAAGACAAAGGAGAAGCTTCAGAAGCAGGGGAAATGCATGCCATTTCAAAGGATTTTTGACATGATCTAAAATTCACTTTATGTGTCTCATATGTAGTAGTAATAATCAAATTGTAATTTGTTTATCTACATAATTAATGTAAGGAATGCATCATTTTTCTCTCCCAGAAACTGTAGTAAGAAAGAAAGTGTACTGTAGATCTGAAAATGTTTCAGCTCTGAAAATCTGTTTTCATAGGTCTTCCCTGGACTAGAATAAGAGCTCTGTCTTCCATGGAAGCTGGAAATTTCCTTTTCTCATTATTTAAAGTTGGTAGGACTGTCACAGAGATCAGATTTATAAAAAAGCAGACCTCAGTATGGAATAGATTGACGGGATGAGCCTAGTAGCATGCACTTCAGCATTTTATGTGGTGGGACTAACTGTGATGATTAATAGTCCTTCTTTTAAATTCCTTTCTCTCCAAGGAGGAGTCTGCCTCCAGATACGCAAAGTTGTGTTAGTCTGTTACAATTCAGGCTTTTTTTTTTTTAAAAAAAAAAAAAAAAGAAAGTTAAAATTAAATATGTGTGCATATGTTAACATACATGTGCTGAAGATTCATCAGCTCTGCTAAATAGCATAAGTCCAACAGAGGCATTAGAGTCGAGGTTTTAAATTGTGTGCAACTTATGGAATTGGGTGAAAGGAAACAAGGTGCGGGTGACAGAATGAACACAGACACTCATAGTGTGAGATTATTGGCCTTTGCATATGTTGCCAATGTGTAAATAAGTATACTTATGCTTGAAATGAGAGTTAAGAAAGGAAAAGGGCTGAAATAAGCTGGTCATTAAAGATAGAGCCTTCCAATTTTCATTTTTGTTAAGTTTTATCTGTATATGCGTTCATGTACACATAGATATGAAATGTGAGCACTGTAAAGTGTATTGGGATTTATTGATGATCAGCAATTTCTTGAAAAACACACTCTGTTAATATAGGAAAGGGATGGGTTTAACCTAATCAGGTAGAAAAGGTGGTGGAAACCAAATTTCCTCTGGGTAGGAACAGTGAGGGGTAAATCATAGGCAAATGGTGTTTAGAAAAATAAGATGCCTATGAGAAACAATGACTATTTACAGAAGTTGAACTATTCTTATGCAAAAACTGAAGCAAACCAGTTGAGCAGTGTAATGTTTGACTAAATATTTCCATAGGTTTCAAGGCGCTTAGCCACCTACTCTACAGAACCTTTGTGGTATCTCTCTGTGGAGTTGGTATTTTATTAGACTAAAAACCCCCCCAAACCCCCCAAAACTTTAAAAGTAGTTATAGTGGCACCTTGTTTCCCCCACGTTCGCTGAACTTTGAAACTGTTGGATCTGTCAAAACTTGCACACTGAGCTGAAGACTCATGCTGTAGGCAGATCCCATCCATGAGATAGAATTGAAGGGGCCATCCCAACTGCTTAGTGGTGCTTCTGGAAGATGGAAAAATATTGACACAACTCCTGTTTCAGGTGTGAAGTTCTAAGTATTGACTGTCCTGTAGTTTACCTGCATTAAGTTGAATTTCTTAGTCTTTTTTATCAGAAATAAAGTGCAGTTGTGAACTTCATTTAATTGATGTTGAGGGTACAGATGAGATCATCTGCTCTGGGGCAAATCTCATTCTTTAATGCTCCCATAAAGTAACCAGAATTTAAGGTTGTGCTGTCTCAACAAAATAGCATCAGTTGACATAATTTTAGAAGCTGTATTTAGTGATATTTTAAATACATGCTTTGCTGTAAAGGAGTTATCTGTTGAATAAACATGCTCAAAAATAGCATGTCTCAATCCATAGAAGAAATGAACATCAACCCTTCATTTCTACTTGAGGTTAACCAGAAAAGAAAAATAGCATAGTGATTTTTTGATTCCTTGGTTTGGGAACCCTAAGAAATATATTTTCTTAACCTTATTGTCTAACCACCATAGAATTCCCTTGCTTGATGTTTGTCGAACTAATATAGACTCAGTACATCTCTCTGCTTATTTTATCATGTGGTTTGTATATGGAGTGCACGCACTTAACATGTGCCAAGAGGAAATAAAATGTGGGCTGAGTGAAGGTTACATGGTGTATGAACTTGTTTTTGTTTTTACTCTCTTTTCTTTCCCCTAATCTTGTTGCAAGCTGCTGTTTAAAGTAATAGTTGTCTACTAAACTGCTCAGTTTTTATTGGTTTTTCATTCTCTTTACACTGGTTTTCAAAAATACACTTTCAAGACCTCCTGACAGCTTCAGCAGTGGCACTGAGGTGTAGTACTTTCCATCCCCTGTCCTCTTTTGGGTTTTTGTTTAAATAAAGATGATTCATCAGTAAAGACAAGACAATTGCTAAATATTGCAACTTCGGTTTGTCTAGACGATAGGACTACGAGTTTGCTTGCACTACCCTGCGAAGAACCATTCCTTCTTAAGGAGGGAAATAATTCCTTCACCAGTTGTATATTTTTTGTATCAAATCAGGTTTGCCTTTTGCACAGGAGACTAACTGCCTGCCGGGGAATGGCAACTTTCAACTGCTTACTGTTCATTTTAGAAATGATAGCTTTGAAGATTGAAAGATACTATCCGCTTACTATTTCCCTGAATCACCCGGATTCTTTGGTGTTTGTTCCCATAAAAAACAGGTATGGCAGGGCCTGAATTCTCTAAACAAAGGACGTGCATACTGGCTAACTTGTTTTTTGGCAGAAGTAATCATGTTTTAAAGCAAGCATCAATTGACAGTTCTTTTGGCATCCCAGCCAAGTGCTGGGCCATTGTAGAATGTTAATAACTTTAATAAAGATTCTGATAATTGAAAATCAGCAGTGGCTGCAATGAGCTGCACAGACATGTCCTATTTGCCTTTCCATAGCCTTTCCATGGCTGTTTTCTTCCTTGTTGCCCTAATGTGGAAGTTTAGAGCATGTGACATTTCCTGGTTGTTAATGAAGCAGCAGAATGAGTGAGAGGCTCCTGCCACATTCCACTAGCTGTACAAAGCAGGCAGATGGAATTACAATCTGGGTTTTTTGTTCTTTTTTTTTTTTTTTTTTTTTTTTTTTTTTATGGGCATTTTTGCTGTAAGGTTATAAAAGATCCAAACTGGAATACGTTAACAAAACAGATGAGCAACCAAGAAATAGAGCTCCTAAGGAGCTGAAATTCTATCCTTTTCTAGAAGTTTTGGTGTGTTTAAAGACAAGAGGAAACACAGTCTTGCTTTGATTTTTCTCTTATTTTTCCACCAGACAGTATTTTAATAATTTTTATTAGATGTTTAAGGTTTATTGTCCCTTCTATTGACAGCTGTCAGTGTGAGTATTCTACTGATCTACCCCTTGGAAAAGGCATTAATGAAGGATATCCACTGTTTCTAAATCATCTGGCACAGCGTAAATTATGTTTTGCTGAAGTTTTAAGTTCTTTGTGCATAATCTCCATGCTGGTTCACATGGATTTGGTTCTTGTCCCTCTTCAGAGACTGCACTGCAACATGTCCAAAGCTAATGAGTGTTGCCTGAAGAGGAAGAGCATGTATACGGCTAGTTAGCATTGCATGGCTAAGGAGCTGAGAGTCAGCCCTTTTTAACTTGCCTTGGTGGAACTCATTTTTGCGCAGCTCTTCACAGAGCTTGTGGCTGCACAGTCATCACAGCCTGGCAGGACACTGTTGTGCTGCGTGGAGTGGGTGGTTCTGTGGGTTCCACTGCTGGCAAGGGTGCCCATGCAGCCTGCCTGGCTGCTCGCAGCAGCAGCACGGCTCTACATATCACAAGAAATATCCTTAATTCAGTTGTTCTCGGTTACTTCTGAAGTAACCTAGACTGCTGATTCATGAAAGATGGTGACAATTGCAGTTACTGACCTTCTGATCCTGGGCAATACTGTTTTCATATTTGGTAGTGACCAAATTTCTAGAAAGACTAGTTCTGGTGGTCTTCCCTTCCAGGTTCTGCACAGCATTTATGGGGCCTGCCTTGCACTCACTTGGTGGCACCTGCTGCCCTTCCTGCTTGTCACTGAATGTCGCCTTCTGTTGGCTGTTGGCTGAGAGACCTGGGGAAATCCTGGCCCACCCTTGGGCCTTTCCTGGAGTGCTACAATTTCCAGGAATCTTAGAGGTGTGGAGGAAAAGCATTTGTTAATTTTCCCTTTTCCCCCTTAATTTCTTAAACAAATTTCCAGAGATACTTTGTGTTTATTTGACAGAATGGGTGGAAGTAGAGAAGTGCTTCCAGTGCTTCTTCAAAGTGATTTTTAAATTTTTTTTTCACGTGCTTTCTTTCCTGCCTCTCTTCTGCGGCACTGCTCATTTGCTACAGGATGCTGAGTAGCTGCTGAATTTGCGTGGCTGAATGTGCTAGATACCTACTTGTTTCATGACAATTTGTTGCATTCAGGGGAGACCACAATTTGACTTGCCATAAGCTTGTCTTTCCACTTCCAGAGCTCACTTCAGACTTTGTTCTGAAGGCTTTACGGACAAAGAAGTGCAGTCTTTCTCTACCATTGAGAATGAGGAGCTCACCATTTTACAATTAAGTCTACAGTTATATGACTAATGTAGTTGTTAATAATGACAAATACCCGGAGTTTGATAGTGCCCTTGAGAACAAAAATAATTTCTGCAAAGAGAAGTGCTGTTCTGTTATTTGTGCGGTTGTGTTTTTTCCTTTTCTTTTTCTTGATTGTAGCTTTCTTTTTTTTTTTTTTTTGGCTTGGGGTATCTTTGTTTTTGTGGAGTGGCAGTGGAAGGGATGGGGAGTATGTTCCACTTTGAAGTTTGGCCTCCAAACTCTTAGCAAGATTAGTGTCAGGCTTTACCCTGTATGCCCTTTGTGTTACAATATGACTTTTGTTGGTCTTTGTATTCTTTGCATGAAATATTTTCAGACCCGAAAAGAGCTATATTTATGAGCTATAATTTTGGGCAGAATTGGTATAATCAAGAAACTGTATTATGCTAAACAGTATAAATAAAGAAGTTTAGTATGTTCACACACCAATGTAAGAATGCATCATTGCAAAACGGTCAGTTCTAGAAATAAGGTCTTCTAATTGAAACATAGATATTTCCCACAAAAATAACATGGCATTATTATAATTATCTATAGGCTGTTGGCCTGATGCTGCTCTTCCCTGCAGTACATATATAAAAAGTGAGCAGGTTTCTTTACAAAATTCCATGTTAAGACCACATACTGGTTTCCCATAACTGTGCAACTTGATTTCCTTCAAAAACGAATTCTGTGGCCCATTGCCAAAGCCAGCACATAAGTGTTAAAAAGTGAAAGGTTAGGCCTTTCTGAAGAGAGGGCATGACTAAGGAAGTCAAGTGTGTTATGTGGTCAGTGCCTCCCTCTGTGTCGTGTTTGGGAAGGCAGGCAGTGGCAGCACAGGGGCCAGAGCTGGTAACTGGAAAGGGAAGCTGTGCTTGCTGGGAAGAGCACGTGGGCCCTGTGCTGGTTGAGGTTGAGATTACTGGGTTTTGACTGGCAGAACCTTCCCAGAGAAAAATGAATCTTTCACCAGTATGGAGAAGGGCACATGCAGCGAGTAATACTTCCACGTATCAAAACACAGTTGAGCTTCATGGCATAGTTTCCACAGCTCAGAAGTCCTTATTATATAGTAGCATGCTCATCTCTGCCTATCCTGCTGAATGGGTCCTTACCCTGAAGTGTGAATCAGCTCACCTGCAAGGTGATTTACAGTGTAAATTGGGTGAAAGTCTCTCTTGGTTCATCCTCTGTCCACTGATGTTTTTTTCTTTCTCTGCAGAATTCTCGCACCCTTCTTAAATTTTTAAAATTTTAGATCTCTTGTGTTGATTAACTTTGTGTACTCTCTCCTCCCCCTTTTCTGCTCTTAAATTATATGTTTCAGGTCTAGACCATTTCTCACTTTTAGAGATTAGATTGAGACATAATAGTAAGACTTGACTGATAATACCACTGCTGTCTACAGCAGACTCCTACCTTTTTTTCTGGGCCATCTTGAACTAACAGCTGATGCAAACAGGATATTAAAACAAAAGGAACGTAAGTCTGTGCAGGATAATAGTTCTTCTGTTTCCCTGAGGTTTTCTTTCCCCTTTTGTCTTCTCCCTGGTGTGTACCCATCATTCTTCTGGTCTTTCCCTCTATGTCCCCTATCTAAATCTTACATCATGTAGTCTTTCCATACATATGCTGTCCCCCAGGCTTCCCTGTCTCTTAAAGCATGTGAATTTAGTCTTACAGTTTTCTCACTATGGTGCTCTTAGTCCAGAACATTCCCTGAAATATTTTTTTAAACTCTCTGGATCTTTGCTTCAGCACCTTTCATTAGCGCTGCACTATCCATTTTTTAATGTTGTGTACCTTCTTGTGCCTCATCACACAAACATCATCCAATCTCTACTTTAATCTGCTTCTAATCTGATTAAAGGGTTCTGGTCACCTTTAATCTTAAAACTATTGGGTTAGATTTTTTGTTGTTCTGTTTTTTATTTTTAACTTCTCAATTTGTATGTGGTTTATGTTTCTGGACTGGATGTCTTCTCCTTTGCCCTAATATGTGTGTGTGTTTATACATAAAACTCTTGAGCTGAAGTGATACAACCCGTAAACCATTCCATCACATGTAGCCTGCTAGAGTAAATTTGTTTTAGTAGTTTCCAGTGATACCTGGAATTTCTCTGGAAATTCTTTGTTATATTTGTTTTCTTCTCTAAGCATCCACTGCCCTTGAGCTCCTATCTGTTGTACAGCCAGGTGTATATACAGTTCAAGAAGAGTGGGGTTGCTAAATCTCCTTCAAGAACACCAAGTTCAATGATTACTAGGAGGACAGCAGTTTACCACAGCTGAGATAGTGGAGAACCTAAGCAGTGAGAGAACAGACTGCAATCTGTACTGTGATTCTACAGCAGTAGGCTTGAGTTTACATCAAGGCGATGTCATTCAGGCTGATACTTATGACTATTCCATTGTAAACTAATGAGAACACATGTATGTGATGATGAAATGGAGTAAGAATGACAGTTGAATGCAATCTGCAAGTAAACAAACATGATTCTATACTGCATTTAAGCATCATGCAGGAAACCCCAGAACTGAGCCACCCAAACTCAGATACTTCAGTTTTGGATCTTCCCTTCTCCGTTTTCCTTAATTTTTCTTTGTTTCTTCATGGTAGTCTGCTGACATGGTTCCTAATTTGAACAATTAGTAAAGATTGGTAGGCCTTTTGTTTTAAAACAGACCAGGATTTGGGAATCCTGTTTCAACTCTTGACTTGCTTGACAGTCACTTTATGTTAGTTGTTAAAAATACCATGTGAAAGATCAGGCAACTGAAAATTTTTAAGCACAGTTCTTGGCAATTTAAACTGCTGTTAGGTATACTTAGTTATTATTTTTAAATACAATACTATCCTCAAATGACTGATACTGTTTAATTTAAAAATATTATAACATCAGGTACTCCATATTTGAGTCAAGGATTTTTTTCCTTACAATTGAGAGGGTATGGTTAATGCAGTCTCTTTCAGCTGGGTAGTGTAACTTTGCAAAGTAGGTTTTTGGTTTTGTTGGTGTGTTTTTGTTCATTTGTTTGTTTTGTTGTTGTTGTTTTATTTATTTTTTTTTTTTTTCTGGAATGGTCTGGGGCTTTAGTTTCATGCTGTTTCTGTGTATGAGAGAAAGAAAACTCAAAGGGGCTGTAATTATATATCATGGCTGATACCTTGTCACTGCATAATTTCTGTAGAACTTGCAGGTGATTCTGAGTATATAAAAACTGTGCTCGTAGCACTGAAACCACTTTCATCTAGGTGGGGGTTCAATCTTTTTTTCCCTTACACCCTTTTGTATTTGTATGCAATGTGTGTGTTTGAACAGTGAAGCATAAACAATTCAAAATCCTTGTTCAGAAAAATAAGAAATAAGTAGTCATTGCAGCAGATGTTACTGTCTCTTCCCTGAGGGCACAGACAGTCAGAACCCAAATTCCCTTTAATTATCCCAGTAATAGACATATGCACACACATAAGAATGCAGAAATACGTACTTCTAGTTGGAGAAGCTCTGGCAGGACAAAGAAAACAGAATGCAGGCTGGATTTTAGACCTTGGAGGTTAGAGGGGATTGTAAAAGCAGGTCAGGGAACCAGGGCAGGACAATTGCTGTGACTGTGCCTGCCCTGCCTGGAGGGGGCTAGGCAAATAGCCGAGGCAGTGACTTTGTGCCTAATGAGAGAACCAAGGAAAGATGGGAGAAGTTGGGTAGAAGGAGGTATGTTTAACAGTAGGCTTAAGAAAGAAGTTCAAGTTCACTTGTTTAAAGTCAAGAAACATACTTTGCTTTATTTTCTGCTTTTCCCATTAATAAGAAATAAATTACTTATAACCCTGCCTCATTACCTCCAAAATTGTTCTGAAGCTGTAATAGCTATTTAAAAATGAAGGCCCAGTAAGCAGGTGGTGAACTTTCTGGAAAATGTCAAGAGGTTTATGGTTTTGGGATTTGTTTTATTATTGATAATTTAAAGTGGAGAGTTTCTTGATAATACTAGAGGAGCTACATATTTATTTCTTGTCCTCTGGAGTTCTCTTTGTAACGGAAGGCAAGCTTCAGGATGGTGTTAAGTTGTGTTAGATACTAGAAGGAGGCAGCTGCCTTGTTTGTGATCTAAAGAGACCTCGAGAATACAGGATCTTGAAAGAGAGCTGCACTTCTGAGGTTGGTTTTGTCTTTTTGTTCTGTTGGTTTTGGGTGTTTTTCTACTCCCTATAAGGAAAGAAGAGCTCTGAACTGCAGATGGGTATCTGACAGGTTTTCATGTTTCCAAAGGGGAACCAAATGTAGTATGGTAGGACTTAAAAGGAGAATCTTTTAGTTTGTGGTTGCTGATTTAATCATGCTGGGCAAAGTTGTAACTCCATCTTTTCTTTTATAGAGGATTGGATTGCATTAGCTAACCCTGCCTAAACAATTGTTTTTGCTTTCTTCCTTGGTGGGAAGAAATGATGTTTTATTTTCCTATATCTTCCTGGATCCCTATTTTGGAAACTGTACAGTTCTTACTGTCTAGTTACTGGCTAATTACTGGAATGCCTATATTTTTCAATTGATTATCTAGATTAAAAACATTCTTAATTTATATAAGAAATATTTTTACATTTAAATTTTATTAGAAATTGGGGATTAGATACTATAAATATATATTCTTTTGTTTCCTGGTTACGATGTCTTAGATACTCTTAGTTTTGTATTAAGTCAGCGGTGTACACAGCCCCAGTATAAATGTGTTCTGTATGGTAAGGACTACATGTGATGTCTTTGTCATTAGAATGCAATACTGAGTATTGTAACAGACCTACCTGTCCTAATCCTTTCATTTTGCAGAGAAGCATCAAATGGTGTTAGCTGATACCATCTTTTTATTATTGAACTAGTAATTTTCTCTGCATATGTTGCATCCAGTCTGATTTCGGTGTACTCTGTTTAGATTATTGAAGCCTTCTGGTAGCAAAAACTGTTAAATCTGTTACATCCATGACTGTCTTTAGCCTAGACTTCTGGATGTTTGTACCTTTTTTTTTTTTTTTTTTTTTTTTTTTTTTTTAGAACGGATTTGTCTCTTTCTGTAAGGTTTAAATATTAGAGAGTTTTCTTGTTTCCCCATTTGACTAAGGTTCTTAATGCAGTAGTTTGTCCTTCTTGTATACTAAAAATTACAGAAAAGACACTTTCCTGGCCTCTAATCATCCTGGTGGAGAATATATGTGCTTGGTCTCTAAGGCTCACATACTTGGGTATTTTCTTGCTCCTTATTACGTAACTTCAACTCTGGAACTAAAATGCAGTGCTGATACCACCTTTAAGCTTTTTATAAGAAGCATTAATAATGCCTATGAAATGCATGCTAAAGAAGGACATTAGGAGCCATGTAGAAAGGGATAATGAATGCCCAGAGTGTTGACCTAAAGCTGTAACCATACTGAATGCTCTTGGCTTTGCATCCTACACGGAGTCTGCATGCACAGCCTAGGCAACAGGCACTCTGTAGCATCTCCCTGTGGGCTTTTCCCCAAACCTCCTTGGAAGAGAGCTCTGCAGCATGGGCAAGACACAGTCACCTCAGTGACTTAGTTGACTTCTGCAAGACAACCTGCCTAAGCAGTCAGGATCATAAACCTAAGGAGGTATATGGTCCTGGAAGCAGGTCTGCCAACATACCACTGGATATAGAAAGCATATGTCTGGAATTACAGGTTTTTGGAAAAGCAGCCTGTAATGTGCAGGCCTTCTCTGCTTTGCGCTGAACTGCTGTCTTCAAAGGATTCAGCTTCTACTATGGGCCTTATGGAAGAATAACAAGTAGCAGGGCAGATATTTGTGCTCCGATTTTGAGATGATTAGAGTTAGCGTATTTTTGCTGAATTACATTTCCTAGAATGCTCTTTTCTGTAAGAGAAATAAAAAAATATCTGCTGTGTTTACTACATTTGTTAGATGAGATTTTTGGTTTATGATTTGCTTGTCTTGTCTTTGCTTGTCTTTCTCAATAGAAATGGCACTTTTGATGATTTTATGGTTAATGCATCCAACAGGAATATACCCATTTTGGCCTGTTTTGAAACAGCGGTAAGCTAGGATAGAGGAAAAAATTGGTCCAAAGTAAGTATAAATGCGTAAAGAATGACTTTAAGTCATTAAGTAATGTACAATAATGTACATTAAGTAAAACTATGTAAAGGGTGACTTTACAAATATGTAAAGAATAACTTGCATTTATATGGGTTTAAATACTGTGTACCAGAAATAGTAGCACTGTAGTTGTTACAGAGCTTCATGGCACTGCCTCGACTGCATGAGGTAGTTGTTTTAGGTGTAGCATAGGTTTTTTTCCACTACAGTGACAACCAGACAAGCCCTGAGGCCTGAGCTAGAAGTCTGTTTGCGGCTGTGTTTTCAGAAGTTCATCTGAGGAAAAAAACACCTGCATATGATATCTTATATTGTGACTTCCATGTTTGTAACTATAGCTGATTTCCTCCCATTATTTATTTTTTTAACCTTAGTGATCAAAATTATTTCAAAACATGGAGTCATTGTACATGAATGCTGAGCAACACATTCCTTTATTAAGTCCTAGAAAATAAGTTATGTGGTTTACAAACATAAGCAGGGGTAAGTTGTGTTTGTTTTCAGTAGTACAACTCCTTTTTGGCTGAACTCTCATGATGAAGCCTGTGGAATAGTATTTGCCTTGTTGGAACCTGTAGAATAGCGTTTGCACGTATTTGCTTTCTTCTCCTGAGCTGCAGTACCTTTTTTCCTTTCATCTGTAGTGAGTCAATGATTTACCAGCAAGGGTGTGTTTAAGGCATTTCTGCACGGAGAGGATACAGTGAAAGAGCTAGAAAAGACTGGTTATTGGAAATGTTAAAGAAAAATATAGACAAAAGTAAATCATAAAAGATGTAACAGGTTCTGGCATGCCATTTTTCTTCTCTTTTTTTCTCCAACAGAGAGTAAAGTTTGTCTTTCCTTAAGTTGTTCTGAGTGAATATATTATTCATGGATACATTTGTATTACAATAGAAATTTTAAAATGAGGACTTCACAAGCACACTGAATTGATACCAATGATGCACAGAAATTACTGAAGTCTTGTTACTCTCAGTCCTATTTTTAAAATAGTCAGGGACCATGGTGTCCTGAAGTGTCAAAGCAGAGCGTTTACAAGTGCACCAAACTGTGCCCTTAAAGAGTGACTGTTGTGAATAAATGTTGAAACAGGGCATGCTGAATGAGTGAACATGTGGATCGCCTCTTGCCAGCCATGACACATCCCTTTATAGATTCCCCTGGGGATAATGGGGTTGGCACCAGGGCACTGGGGGTGATGTAACGGAGTGGCACATCACTGTGGAGACTTCTGACTTGTCTCACTGCCTTTGAAGAGGATAGTAACATAAACTGAGTATCACAGGAAAGGAAGATTTAAGTTAGGCTAAAGTAATTATAAAGCTTCAGAAAGATGGGGATTCTTGTATCACCCTTAGATTAGATACACTGAATTATAAAATAACTTTAACATGCGGTAGTATATTTTAATTTTCTTATTATAAGATTAGTGAATTTGTCGTACCGATGCCACCCAGAGACTTTTGTTAATATTGCAAATCTGCTAGTTTTCAACTGTAGTGGTATTACTATTTTTTTGCTAACAGAGTATCTTCAAGAAGGTGGTACTGCACATATGTTTAACTTTGTGCTCGCTGTTTTCAAAAAGGACGCCATGGCATGAGGTGTCACATACGTACACCATAAACACTACTGAGATTTTTTAATATCTATGTTAATTTTTTAATGAAATCAGGAGGTTGGTATTGTGTTTTCACTTTGTTATTTACCATTGAAGGTGACTTCTGGATTCAATTCTAAACATACCACTCTTAGTAATTTCTCAATTTATTTTGCTGTTTACTGTAGCTCTACTTTGAATTGCTGAATAATGAAACTTAGATTAGAGAGAACTTCACTATTTCATTTGCAAAGAACAGTAGAGTTCAGCCCTTGGCAAGTCCTTGGACAATGGAAACCAAACAAGCTTTGGCTTGTTGGGCAGATACTAAATTTAAAGTAAAACTGAGACAGATTCCTGAACTTTCATTTTTTGTATGAGTATCTGATGTCCTCCTGCCCAGCTTTGATTGTTAACCTCTTTTGTCTCTAAAGCTTTTTAGGACACTCCCTTGATCTTTCCTAGGAGCTGAGGGGGCTGCAGTACGTTTGCTTTGCTCTGGGTTTATGAGCCATGGCAAACTTTGTTTCCTATTAAATCTGAGCTATTAAAAGAAACTGAAAACACCTAACAAAACCTGAAACCCCCAGGAGAACACACAGCATGTGATTCACAGCATGTGAAAGAGAGCCCTAGCTTTCTCAGAATTCAGCTTTTTCAATATCTGTCTTTTAGTTCTATGGGAAAGCGTGCATTTCCTTTTGGGAATGTTTTTGAGTTAAGGCCTGCAGATTTCAGTCCAGTAATAGTAATTAAAAAAAAAAAAAAAAAGTCTTTTTTTACTAAGGATAAGTATGTCTCAAATGTACCTAAAGGACTCAGTGTGTGTTGGAGACCAGCTGTCGTCATGACTGAATGTATGCTCTGATACAGTTTTTGTGGACAGCTTTAAGTCTGAGACCGATGTCTGTGGAACGGCAAACATGCATGTTTAGCTTTAAAAGGGAAAAAAAAATAATCCAGGTTGAAGGTGTGTCTGAATAAGGGGTTTTGGTATCAGGAGTAAAAAGAGAGAAGTCACTAAAGGGCCAGGTATTTTACTGTGCTGCACATGAACTGAGAACAGAGAGGAAAGGGAGAAGAATGCCACGAACGGGAAGGTTAGAACTGGAAAGGGGAGAGGTGTTGCTGTTTGTCACCTGTGATCAGCAGACGGTATGGTTAGGTTATGTGTCAGCAAGCCAGCTTAATTAACTTAAAATTTATTTATGCTCCTGTTGTAGTATACAAAATCTATAGCTGTGTTATTTTGTAAAGTTTGTCATGTTGCATCTACGTGAAAACCATTAATAAAGTGAAATTATTATTGCTTGCTACTTTATCATGAGTTTTTAATTAGAAGAAAAATAAATTATAGACCTTTAATAGCTTGTTATGCATTTTTGACTGTAAGGAAATAACTCGCAACAAGGTCTTGTTTACCTAAGGCTTTTCAGCTAGATTTTGCTGTTTAGATGAAAATAAATGTAATTATTTTGTAGATTTAGTTACATAAATTTTATTTAGTGTAACTCAGTGCAGAACTTTACCCATAATTTTTTACTTTTACCGTTACATGGGTTTTGTTTGATGGTCTTTTTTGCTTGTAGTTGTTTTTGGTAGTGGGTTTTTTTTTTGTTGTTTTGTTTTGTTTTTTTTCCTTACAGAAATATCACAAAGTTATAGCTTTGTCCTATAAAGGCTTATTCTTACATGACATGTGATGCCACTGTGACACACATGAGAGAGAGAGAGAGAGTTTCAGAGTGTTTGCTGAAAAAAACCAGCTCTAGCTGCCATTTGCTTTTCCTGACCTTATTCCCTCAAGCAAGAACACTACTGAATGCAAAAAAAGACAGGGTAAAATAATTTATATTTTGGAGGGACAGAGGGGAATCAGATTTCAGAGAGATTTCTTAGCAAGTCCTCATTCCCTTCTTGTTCTCTAGCCTGAGCTTGCCTTGCCCTGCCTGGCCTCTGCCCCCTTGCTCCAAATCTGGTAATAGTCTCAATCACCTGCTTGCTGTACCTTGAAGCTTTATTGTGCCTTGCTGAGACAGCAGGACCAGTGGAAGAGAACTGTACCCTTGAATCTCAGTCTTCTCTATAGTATTCTGGCATCGCAATAGCTCCGTGTACTGAAATGTCCCTGGCCTACCCATGCTATGGGGAAAAAAACAAGGTTTTTTTCTTATCAGTGTGGAGCTGAAGTAATCCTGTTCTCAACTGCTTGCCTTGTCTCTCTTTCAGAGTCTGCTATTTGAAGGGTGGGTCTGGCTTCACCTGTGTGCAGAGCTGCTGCTGAGCCAGTGGCATTTTCAGCTCTGCGTATTTGCTCACAGCAATACAAATTTGCATGTTAATACACTGATAGCCCAAGTTTTACTTTGGCAGTTCAGGAGTAGACTTGTGTGTGATCCTGCAAGATTGTACCTCAGAGGCAGAAACTTCTGGGTGCGAGCACAGGCAGAGAGAGCCCAGAGAGCCCACTTGCAGAGTGCAAATTCCTCGTATGTGTAAGGCAGCAATTCCCATGGCTTGGGCAACCACGTGGAAGGGGAATGTAACAGCTAAGGCACTAAACTCATGCTCTGGGTTGTCCTTCCAGCCCCTCTTGAGATCTCTGCCCACTGGCTTGGTTGGCCTTTCGACCTGGATACTCTCTTCTGTCTCTAAAGCAATTGATTGTTTTATACAAAATGCATGACTGAAAGGTTAAGGTTGCAAAATCAAGTACAAAAAAGTGAAGTGACTCTTTTGGACTTGTCTGTGTAGCCATATACACAAATAGGTAAATAAGGTATGTATAAAGCTACACAGGCCTATAACATATACATGTATGTACGTGTGTATATTTTTTTTTCCAGCTATGGAAACCTGGTAGGTTCTGTGCACGACATCTGCAGTAGTAGCTGATGGCAGTAGTAATCACAATTATCTGGTGTGTGGCCCCATCCCCTTTTCCCATCCAGTGTTCAGACCCTGATTTGAGAGCCTGTCCAGTGCAGATGGAATCAACAGTGAATTTAGCTACAAGCTCTGCAGAACGTGTACAGACTGGCATTACAGGCCTGTAATTGCCCAGATGCATACAGGCTGTCATTAAAAATGCAGAAGTGAGTTTTCTGACACCCAAGTGATTCTGCTGCATGCTTCCATCTGTTTTTCCAGAGCATATGACGCTACAGCTTCTGCACAGTGCGTTTAATGGTTCTCTGCAATGGCTGAACATGTTTTGACACAGAATAACATTTTTCTCCTGGGCGCTCTCCTTAGGGATAGATGACCTACTTGTGCTAAAACTTTAATATTTAAATCGGGAACAAATCATCCTGACACAGGCACCAGACATGGATTATTTCAACCCAGACGTTTGCAAAAGGAAAAATACGCTTATGAGCAAAGAAAGGAGCTTAGAATGGGTGTTTGCAACCTGAGCTGTAACTGGTGAGACCAGTATCAAAAATTACACTGCCACGGCACTCTCAGGGGGGTTGGTGTTGACTCTGTATTCTAAATAGTCACAACCATGTGGTCACCTTTGGTCTATTTATTGTCAGTTCCACATCTGTAGTCTTCAAATAGACTGTTCCACAGCCTGTTGAGCCATACATACATAGCCCTCTCCATCTTTCACATTCACTCTGGACCACTGCTTTGTGACTACATTAAAAAAAAAATTAAGAGAAATGCTTCCATATCCTGAGAACTGGGAAAGAAACTACAGAGGATGAGGCTTTTGTACAACTGCATGTTTTTTAAAGAACCATTTATATTGTTATAGCAATTTCATGTATTTTGTGTGTCTCTTTAAAAAAAAAAAAATTAAAAATTTTGCTGTGTTCCTAGCACAATGTTAGTGTTCTATTAGCCATACTGTTGTGTATCCAGCTACTGGTATGAATGCAAAAGTAACTACTAATAATGCTAATACTAAGGATTTGGTGTGTAGTTATTTATGTGTGTTTAACTTTGAAAGTAGGAATAGATTAGTATTCTGAATACAAATAATACTTCTTGCTGATTTTCAGCAACTCTGTCACTTTTCTGCCTTGTTTTAAGTAGCACTAAATTCGTCAGAGAAAGGCAGGTTAAAACCCGAAAAAGTTCACCTGAATGTCAAGCATTTTTCCTTTTTCATCCATTATGTCTCAAACCTTTTATTGTAAAAAAGATGAAAAGTCAAATTTGCTTGTTTTTCTCATTGCTTTCCCCTTGATCAGATCCTTTTTTAAAGAACGGAGCAATAAACCCAAACTCCTAGTCCTCAGCCGCTTCTGATGCATGGAAAACTAATGTGACTTCACTTGCGTATACTTCCAGTTGTACTGTGATGTTTTCTGCTTTACCTATGGAGTAACACCTCATCTCGCTTATAAATCGGACCAAAATTTGAATACTTCATTCAAGTGTATATCGAGTGACTGTTACATATATTTTACAGGCCTGTAGTGTAAATTACATGGTATGATGGTAAAAGTCTCCTATGTTTCCTTAGAGGACCATACTGAGAAAACTTGCAGCCCCACAGTATCTGCAAATGTAATGTTGGCTACCTGATATACTACAACTTTGACATTTACAGTAACAGTTGTATTTCTGCATTGTTTTTAGAAATTGCCCCTTGGTTACATGTGTTCAGAGCAGAAGATGCTGTGGACTTCTCACAGTTAACGTTTGACCCAGGACAAAAAGAGCTTATTGCTGGAGCAAGGTGAGAAATCTACTTTCTTTTCATGTTGCATCAGACTGGATTTTGTTCTTTGCTGATAAGTAATATTGAGGCAAATTTTAGCATCAGATTGCTTTCATGTGTCTTCCCTGCCTTCCAGACCCACTAAAATGAACATTATGCATATTTATTTCTCTTATTCCTGACCAAAGTTAAAAGATGAACTGCTTGGTTTCAAGGATCCTAATAACTTACGCTATTCTAATTTTTAAGAGGACTGCCCTGGAGGACTCAAACTTTGGATGCATACAGTAGAACAGGCAGATGCTGTATGACAATGTGACAAAAGTGACCATAGGATAAGATTTAAGATGATCCCAAATTTGGCTACACAGTATGGTTTTTTGTGCTTGGATGATTCTATTAATTATTCAGTACAATGCCAGGAACGATCTGTTAAAGACTGCTGAATTAGTGGTAAAGTTGATGATAATCATAGTTTTTGCACAGCAGGACAGTACTTTGCAAGCTGTGATCAACAGTAACAGTGTCGTAGGTGTCAACTTCAAAGCAGTGACACTCCTTGAAGACTATTTTTCCTTCTTTTAGCATATGAAGTGTAGTAAAACATTTTGCTTGGCAAAAAATTGTAACCATCTAAATGTAATATTTAAATCTACCTTCTGAGTATATTTTACTCTTTAATTATGAATGTTCTTGTCACTTCTTTTTTCTGTTAGATTTAGCATTGGAATTTATTTCTGTTTCCCAATTTGTTTCTTTGTTGAAAATGAGGTTCAGAATTAAGATTCATAAAATGCATTTTTTTCTCATGTGCCAACGGAAGTTGCTTATCTACAGGAGCAAAACTTTCTGAGTGTGGAGATATATATATATATATATATATATATATATATATATGTGTGTGTGTGTGTGTGTCTCTGGCCCACCTGAAGTGGGATATTCTCTGAACTCATGTTGATTTTTCTATTCTGTAAACTGCCAAATGAAATGAGGCATGAGGCTGTCAACTGACGCTGTTCTGTAAAGACAGGCAGTGTAAGTCAGAGCTGTCTGAGCCCCACCTCAGTCCTATGGAATTGTGTGTTGGATCAATGCACACTGTATAGATCTCAATAACTGATGAAAAAAAAAAATCTTTTTTCCCTTCTCTCTTATTTTTTTTTCCTCTGTACTGTTCATCTGGGCTCCAAATCTCAGCAAAGGATATGCTCATTTAAACATGTGCTTTTGATGAAGCCTTTTGAATTACTGTGGGAAAAGCTTTCGATGACTTTGTTGAATAGTCAGTGACTACAAAAAAATGCCAGCTGCCTTTTTCAAAAAACCCAATAAGTAAAAGCAGTAGGATTCATTTGGATTCTCTAAGCTAATGCTGCTTCAGAGCTTCATATATCTAGTTATATCTAAAATTGCAAAAATTAAAAATATTCAGTATTTTAAAAATCCTAACAAAAATCTTTGTTTTCCACAGTCCAATATAGCTTGCTGTTATTCGTTCATAGAATTTACTGGATTTTTCCTTTCCTTATTCTGTATTTCCATTCTAAATTCTAAGCTTTTCCACAGCACTGTTGTGTTTGGCCATGAAAACCTCGCTTTAGAATGACTACACTTGCCAGTGGGTTTCTCTAACTCTACATATTGTTGATATTAGTATGTCCTTTTCACTACACATTTTTCTCTTCTTGAAGCATTGTGCCAGACTATATGGTGAAAGTCACTGTATGTCATGGAGTCATAGATTCAGAGACTAGCAACCTGTTGTCGGGATGCTGTGGTCCCAAAAATACAAGTGTTGATCTTACTGATTATGTACCTTCTGCTTGTAGTCCCCGCTACCATGTAGAATGAATCTGTTTGCTGTGAATATGATGTTTTTGGCTCATTTGCAGGAGTGGTGTTTGCAGCCTTTCATAATCTCAAATAGCTGCACTGATTTTCTTTTTTTTTTTTTTTTTTTTTTTTTTTTTTCCTTTTTCTTAATGCACTATTTGTAGTTACCTTTCACCTGGGGCCATCTGAACAGAACATTAATATTACCATACTTGTGCTATGGCCTGTGGATAAAATTTTACTACAAGCTTCTTGCACATCTGCTTCACAGGATTCATATATCTGAAGAGCCGTTAGAGGAATTAATTTTATCCTAAGCCACAAATGTGCTCGCATAAAGACAGTGAAGAGAATGCACTGTTAATTCCTCCTCCCTGGTGAAGTATCTTTTGATATACAGTTATTTCTCTTAGAATATTCCAACTATATAATAATATATATAATAATATATATATATATTATTATCTTGTACTAATACTTTAGTACTGAAAAACTAATAGCTGTACAATGTGATTTCAGTAAGATCTGCACAGTTTAAAGTTCCTGTTCAGTTGTGATAATTTGTAGCCCTCTAATGTGGTATTCCTTTATCTACCAAATCAGTGATAAAGGAGGGAAATGTACAATGGAGCACATGGCAAAGCTACAAATAAACTTAGAGTACTCTGTATATACTACCAAGAGAAGTACTCTCATTATGATCTACTTGTCCAGCATCAAGACAAAAACAGGAGGTGATGCTTGCACCTCTAGGCTTCTGGTTTGGTAAGGTGGTGTTATTCTACACCAGGGGAATGGTTTTCACAACCAGGAGCTGTGTCCTGGTTCAGCTGAAGTTTACAGTTGATTATTTTTCACCTTAATGGAGGTTAGTGAACTCTTCCTTCAAATTTCTTTATCTTAAAAACCAAACAAAATACAGTTTTTGTTTGGAAGTTTGACAAAATTGGAAATTCTTAAATCCCTTTTCCATCACTGATATTCACTGCAGGTGATTCTCCTTTATTTTTGAAGTTCTACAGTCTGATGAGATTCATGGCTCCTTTTTGTTCATAAGCAAGGTAGTGAAGATCCCAGCTGGGATCCATACTGGATTCCTGTTAGGAGTTGCCAGTGTCATGCAGCTACATAAAAAGACAGATATGATCCCATGATGCCTCAAAAGGTGTCTCCTGTAGTGGCAGAGAACTATTGATATCATCGCACAAGGTCCTTGAGAGACTTTAAGCTGTATGTTTAAACAGGGTTAATCAAAATTCGAAAGAGATGTAGGGAAGGGCTGCTAAAAGGCAAATGAAGAGAGTTGGAATTGTAGTTCAGGAAAACAAAGCCTGAACATGTATACAGCACCTGCCCATAAATCCATCCAGCAGGCGCATCTAGGAAAGGAAATAGCCGTATAAGTTACACAGTAGTGTTGGCAGAAAACTGAATCAGTTTAAGTTGGCCATGAATAGTTTAGCCAAGAAACAATGAGTTTTGTCCTATTTTACCAGTGCGAACAAAACAAGAACAGCAATATTTTTGAGACGGAGATCTCTAAGTATATGAAAGGGATATTATTCTGTAATATTTGCCATAACAGACAATGACTGTGAAGGTAATTACTAGTCCTAGTCCTATATCACTAAGATTAGTCTTGCCTGTCCGGTTTTGGAAGTAAAGGTGGTCTTCTGATGTCTGTGGGCATTCTATAATTGGTGTGCAAAACCAGGTTTTTTACAATTTTCTCTACACCTGCCCCATGCCTCCGCAAGCTGTCTTCCAGTCCTTGTGAGAGGTTTCTGGTTGATATTTATCTTGTTCTGCAAAATGTCCAGTTCTCCTATAGAACTTGAGTTAATTAATTTGGAGTCTCCTAGCCTTATTTCAGTTTCCTTACACCAACTGAAGTGATCTGTGAATGTTACTACTCCAGTACTAGCACATACCTTCGCTTTAATCATCCAGTACTGGCACTGGTATTTCCCTTGTGTTGAGGAGTTGCCTAAGATTTGGAGCCCTGCCACACTTTTCCCTCTCCCACCACCCCCGTTAGGGGGAGAGGCCGCTGATTCCAATGCAATTTGGTTTTGTTTGAGTCTGGTTTACTTCTAGAGTGTGCACAGTCATGTATGCAGTAGAAACAAGTAACTGCAGTTCATCTTGTTGTTCACCTTTTAAATTCCTCACAAATCCCGTACCTCATCTGTGGGGGTTGTCTTTATTTTATATGTCACACTCATATGCATTTCCTACTGTGAAGTCCAGTGCCTTTTAGTAGTGACTGCTTTAGTTTCTTAATATTACTATATGGTACAGGTTCAATTATACCTCCTGTTTTAATTGTAAAGGGAGCTAACACAGCTTTCAAGTTTAACAAGGCTTGCACTTGTCTTTGTGTCAGAGTGACTTGACAAACATTAATACCTTCCAGTGTAACAGGTCTTAAGAACATATATTGGATCTGAACCATAAGTGCTGCAATACTTTTGTTTTAAAACAGTGTCATTTGGTCTTCTGTCAGTCTGCTGTGAAAAAGGAGATATATCTGTACCATTGGTGAGGGCTTCAGAGGGAGAGGAATATCTTCTGAAATGACTGATGAGTTAACCTGGATCTCAATAGCAACCTACAGTTGCCCTGCTTGCCTGGGACGTTTTTTCAGATATTATCCGAGTAGAAAAAATCATTTAGATAGGTTTGAGAAATGGGGTAGTGCGCTGAAGGGGTTGGGTACAGGCAGGAGAAAAGGTAAAGGGGGAAATTTATCTTGCCTGACTTTGATCAAACAGCCCAAAGTGCATAGTAAAGACAAATGAAGATTACAGTTCAGTTTATGAAGCTGAATTAAGGGAAGAAGAATGATTTTTATTATGGTTGCTGGCTTTTAAAATTTGCATTTGAAGAATGTGACAGATTTTTCAGTATTATGTCAATTGGGTCTAGATCTAATGTGAAAGGAACTTTTTTTCTTAATAGGTATGTGCTAAATTGTATGAGATTATACATTTATGTGAAATGGAAGAAAAAAAAAATAGATTAATGAGAAACACTACAGAGAAAATTTAGTATGGATGTAAAACAGTTGTTACTACATTCTAAATACTATTGGCTTTTGACACAGTGCAATGTAGCTATGTTCCCGTGAAGCTGTATCTTTGAAATTTGCCCCAGGCATTGTTCTTAACATCATATATGACCTGGCAGATAAAAATAAATGAGTTCTCCTGCAATCCGAAACCTTCTAGGGAATTTATTTGTTTTCTTAAAAGAAACCCATATGGCAGGGTAGAATTTACTTTTATAAATAAGTGGCATCAGCAAAGGATTACTCTCAGGGCATTAGCTCCTCAGTAAGCTCAAGGAAAAGAGAGACTGCTTCTTCATTTTATTCTGCTAAATCCTGATAAAATATTCAGATGAATATTTTTCTATGTGTTATTTAGTGGACTGACTGAACCTCCAATCAAATGTGATAATGATTTCTGTATTTTGAAATGCCAGTAAGCATGGAGATTCATGGATTTCCCCAAGAACAACCTTGTCTTCTTTTCCTGTGTGGAAGCGCTTTGCCATATGTTCTGCAGCATTTTTTTTTCTCTCTTGGAAAGGTCAACTGAGGCGGGAAAGGACGAGCTCAGGGGAAGGATATAGCAGTGTCTGAATTGCCCTGGCATTGCCATTTAAAATTCTTGTTCTCTGACAATGCAATAAACACTTAGCTCTAGTTTTTATAAATCAAAAATTCTTAAAAGTGTTCTAGCCATTTTGGTAGACTGTAACAGTATGCCTTTTCACTTAATTAGATGTGTGTTTGGGAATGTTAATTTGAACCATTACCAATTCTTGCCATAATAACAGAAAGGCAAATTAAAGTATTCATTAACAGTGGTTTAAGAATATCTAATAAAGGAATAAATAACTGTACAGGTTTGCTTCTTGCTGTTGTCTGCTCCCAGCAGGAGAATCTGAGAGCTTCTTGTTAATGAGATGCTCTGAGCACTACATATTGGGAGAATATACAGGCACCAATTCATTTCTTTGAATGTCCATCTGGGTTTTATTGCTCATTTAACATTTGGTGCAGGGTAATCAATGTCTGTCCTTCCACTGACTGATCTGATCTAATCTAAGGTGTGGTTTAATGGTAAATCTAAGAGAAATTATCATCCTACTGCTGTGAAAAGATGAAGGTCTTTCTCCCCCTACTGCTTCTCTTTCCTAACTTGCTAATGGATTCCTAAATATTTTTAAAAGCTGATGCTTTATACCTCTCCTGCTCATGCCTTATTCCACTATGCAGTTTTCTCCTTTGCACAAGATCTGGTAATAGTCTGGCTGCAGAGTAACACTAGCCAATTCACTAACCTCACAAAAATTACTCCTTTTCTTGTGTTGATTTAATGTCTTGCCATTTTAATTAGTGGAACTAACATGATGCATCATCAGAGGAGCCCTGGAATTGACTCAGGGTAACATGAAAAGAGAAATGGCAGGGGTAAAAGGAACTTCTTCGTCAGAGAACACTGCTATTTCAGTGTAAGCCATCTTCAGAAATTGCATCAGATGAGTAGTGTTCTGAAGGTACCTGTCTTTAATTGAAGTAATGACTTAATGTATACACACTTGATCTCTGATAGCAGTAGTACATGTCCTGCTGCAGAATACAGTAATTTATGCCTTCTCTTGGTTCCTGGTTCTCATGTCAGTTAGCTGCTCCTTTCTTATGCAATGAATGTTAGTCCAAACATACAGTTTCTGTCCTACATTGCCAGCAGTTTGGTCCTTGCTGAACTTGTCTACTTGTATGTGTGCCTTTAGGGCACTGAACTGCAGGGCAGGGAGCTACCAGCTGACCAGAGGATGATAATCATGATATGGAAGTCCTAGAACAGTACCACTTGGAGCAGCAGTCAGGTCTGTGAAGGTCTTTTCCCTGCCTCTGAAGCATTGGTGCCTTGAATGAGTTACTGTAGTGCCCTTGTGGCTGCACTCAGCTTGTGAGGGCTGCTTGGATGCTAGGTGGGTGTGTGGGTCTCACTCCTCATTCAAAGAATGCAGTCAGAAAATTTAACAGTGAAATGATGCATATTGTGCACTTGACCTTCACCTCTCAAAATCTGATGGGAACAAGACCGCGTTTTATATAGAGATGTGTTGACATCATGCGCTTACATTTGTTTTCATCCTGCTTCTGAATTTCCCATGTACAGTGAGCTTCCACGGAAGGAAAGGGCTTTGTTGGAAACTAACAGCTCTACCAGAATATTACAGCATGATCACAGGAGGGAAATTCAAGGCTGGCTTTGAAAATGTGGGCCACCGAGTTAGTAACACACCTTCCTTTAAATTTCTTTAGCAGTAATGTGATCACCTACATAATTTTGATCATTTTGTTGTTGCAGTTTCTTCTCCTAATAAAATAATAAAATGTCAAAAAATAGTCCAAACTTGAGCTACCTTAGACTTGTTACCTTCTCCTTCTGCTCTCCCTTCCCCCCAAAAAAACAGCTCAAGCAAACTTTATGTGCCAAAAGAGATTACTGTAAGAAAAGAGGCCACAAAAAATGTGAACAGTCTAAAATTTCTGTTTAAGCCCATTCCTTTTTTTTTTTTTTTTTTCCCCCTGAGGAGTTTTAACAGCGGCATTTAAATTTAATTTCTAATTAATCTTGGAAAGAAACAGAAGATTAATATGTTGAATAATGAAATCATGAAAGGGCAAATAAGATTTGCATGGCTGTTTATGTGGGTGGGTCCTGTACCGTGTATGCCATATCTGCCAAAACGTAAAAAACAGTGAGATGTACTTTGAATCACAGAATCATCAAGGTTGGACAAGACCTTGAAGATCATCCAGACCAACCATTAACCTAACACTGACAGTTCCCAACTACACCAGATCCCTCAGCGCTATGTCAACCTGACTGTTAAACACCTCCAGGGATGGGGACTCCACCACCTCCATTGGCAGCCCATTCCAACACCCAACAACCCATTCTGTAAAGAAATGATTCTTAATATCCAGTCTAAACCTTCCCTGGCACAACCTGAGGCCATTCCCTCTTATCCTGTCACTTGTTACTTGGTTAAAGAGGCTCATCCCAAGCTCTCTGCAACCTCCTTTCAGGTAGCTGTAGAGGGCGATGAGGTCTCCCCTCAGCCTCCTCTTCTCCAGACTGACGTGCGTATTGCAACATTTAAAAGTATTAAAGATCTGGTCAGCCACAGTTACACAATACAGAGTTCACGTTTTGAATGAGGTGATATTTCAGGAGAAAGTTGAACCTAACAACAACTTACTAAGTGAATAGCTGAGTAAGCTCACAAATTTATCTGGACTAATCCATAATATTCAGAAAAGCCTTGATCTGCACGTGTCAGAGGGGCACAGGTGACAAACATCCTGAGGCCATATCCGGCTGGGGAACTTGGGTGCTCTGTGTGAGAAGCAGGGACCAACAGGAGAAGATGGTAGTTCAGATTTGAAATGACATGGCACGATGGGACTTCAGGAGGAGAGTGGGCTCCAGAACTGCAGGAACAGGTCACTGGTGACTTTCTGCTTTTCCTGGAGAAGCCCATGGCAAGAAATATGTAGAAGTGGTGACTGGCTGTTGTTTGACATCTGTGCAGGAGCGCTATGTTCTTAGGATCTCTAGTTGCTGCTGGGGCTCTATGTGGAGCCACAGGGAAGTGCATGTGAATATAGTAAGATTTGCTAATCCTGATGAGCAACCATCAGAGAAGGAAATCAGATTTTACAGGACCTTTGAGTGGATTAATTTAATTTATTATTTCCTAATTTGCTCCAGTAGTGTTTTTCTTATTCTGTTTGTCAAGCTCAGTGTCTTGCTGGTCAGCCTATGATCACCTGAGTCTTCTTTTTTGCCCTTTTGAATGCTAATAAAATATATTTAGTCTTTTATTCCTCAAGAATGCCTGTAATTTCAGAAATTATGAAAAAAGAGCAATAAGAAGACCAAAATCACATCACCATAATTTTTAGGTTGAATTGGCATGAACTGATAGTCTGAAAATATTTCTCTCTGTGTATTTGCAGTTTTCACATCTTTAGCATTTATCACTAAGCTATTTATTTAATTTCGTTATTCTCATTTGCTGAGGCTTATATTTCCTGCAACATGAAGACAAAAAATTAATTATCAACCATTCTGCTTTCATTAGTGTAATTTGACCATTTTCATACAGTAGTTCAAGACCACTTTGATTAGGTTTCTTTTATTTTCAATCTATCATTCTTATCTTTTTCACTTATTTTTCCTATTGTACCTTGACATAATTTTTTATTTATATTGAATATCTCATTTCCTCCTATTCTTTTTTTTTTTTTTTTTTTTTTTTTTTTTTTATTTGTAATCGCTTATTTTACTACACTGCAGAATTGGAATTAACTTTTTTTCAGAACTTTCCCATCTTGATTGTGGAATCGTGACTTTTTGCTTAATAACTGAATTTTACAGAGCTTTTAAATTTCATTTTCAGTCTTAATATTTTTTAGTTCCAGTAAATTCAATAAAATTTTCTTCTTTCATATGAAATAGTTTCTTGAAAGAAGTGCACAGTTTACTGCTTTATTTCCAGGAGATGTGGCAGCATGTCTGGTCGTGCTTTGAGTTTCTGAGTTTGCTGTAGCCCTTATTTATTGATTCAGTCTTCCAATTGCAGATGCATATGGAGGCTTGAGGTGGCTGGGATTTCTTTGCTATCTCATGAGTTTTTCAGAAGCTTAATCTATAGTACGTTTTCCTAAGATGTATGTGCCATCTTGACGTTCTTCTAATTCACATCTCTGTTTAATGCAACAGCATTTGTTGTTGCATTCATGTTTTATATCTTGCTGCTTTAGAAAGGAAAAGGGTGAAGTGCTGGATTTAACAACCATTACTAACATGCTATACTTTTGAATCTTTAAGGGTTTTCAATTGATTTTTGACATGGACTTGTTTAGGAACATACAGAAGATTAATTTTATACTTTATCTGTAGTCATACTGAATGTATTCACTGCAATAGATCGAAATACATTATTGTCATGAATGTGACGAGCGTGCTTTTTGTGGTGCTTCTTTCAGTTCCCACTGATGAGAGTGGAAGTCTTTGTTGTTAAGTTTGAGAAAGCTCTTGATTAACAGGTTATAGTTATCATAATTCAGCTAGAAAAGTTGTTCAGTGCTGTGAATGTAAAGCAAAATGCTTATTGCCTGCTGGCTCTCTGAAGGAATATAGGATGCTGCTTTATCTCAGTTAGTTGTGTTTTCTTCTCATTACTGTGTCCTTCTGTTTGCAGATTTATGAAACATATTTGCTTTCCTCATTCATTAAGCACTGAATGGAAACAAATTTACTAATTACCGCCAGTGTCAAATCAGTTTAATTCCAGAATATAAAGTACTATTTGTCTTGCTTTTATTACCACCATATTTGGACAGAAGACAGGTCGTGTGCTAAAAGGTCTGTATCTATACTTCAGAAATGTACTTGGTCATTTTTATTTCACATCCCTTGTTGCCTTTAAGGCATAAATTCACTAGAATAAAGCTAAACAGAGGTTGAAAAATGCCAATCCAGAGCATAATCTCAATAACATATTGAAAAAAGTATTGTCACCTGTCTCACGGGAAGCATAATGGCTCTGCACATGTAATGAAAATTAGCATTGACTTTTTCTTTGGACTGCCGGATTTATTAATATATTAAGTGTGTGGGGTTTTTTTACTGTCACACCTTTTCATTTTTTTTTTTTTCCCTAATACATGTCCTTTCTAAACGAGTTCTCATGTTAGAGATGCATACCTTAGAATGTTAAACTATTGTATTTGTAGAGCCAAACGTAGTCTTGCAAGTTTTACTGAAGTGGGCACATTTACGTAGGATTAGCTCTGATGGCTCTCCAAGTGCTAGTTTGGCACTTATCCTAGCATTATTTATGTAGTCACAGTCGCTTTGTGCTGTCCATTTGCCCAGTTACCTCTATGGTGCTAAAGTGTAATGCTTTTACTATGTCTTGCACATTGCTTTTCTTCATATTCCATTTTCTTTTTGCTGGCTTTATGAGGCTGAAAATAATATTTTAATTGGTTATTGGCAGCCACAGGAAGTTGAAAAATATACACTAATTAGCTCTGGCTCTTGGCTCATTCAAATGAATATAGATATTTTAGTCTCCCTAACACTTACAGGGTCAATATTTCTAATTCCACACTGGATATATTAATGGGTAGAAGTGTTGTGCTCTACTGCATAGGATACAAATCTATTTTTCTACCAAAAAGACCCCCCATAACTTTCAGCCTTTTTTTCTTCAGGCTGACACTGTGTTTATGTATTTGTTAATTTAGAATTTTTACAATTTGGGACAATAGCTTACTTTTTAATAGGCTGAAATGATGTCAGGATGAAAACCCATTAAAGAAAAACATTAATAATTTGATAATCTCTCTTAAAATGCCACATCAGTGATAAATCTTCAGTAGATAACTCAAGATGAAGTGCCCATAGAGATTGACATGACACCATGCTAAGTACTGACACGACAACCAAAAGTGTGAGACCAGACTGCTCATATATTCTGTGACAGAGACTGCATTTATTTGTAGTGTTAGATGGGGCATTTATGTGCTACTCCTGTGAGTCTGATACCACTGAGTTAAGAAAACACTTTATACCTGCTGAGGATGCAGTTTCAATTTCCCTGGAAGAAAAAAGTTGCTCTGCTTCTGTAAATGGAAAAAAAAAAAAGATTTGCAACAGCAGTGAAGTTGTAGGTTTCTTCAACTTTTATATATCTCGAGTGAAAGAAGCACAATCAGTGATGGTTGATGGAAGCTTATATGCAGTGAGATGAGGAGCAGGCTATGTATTTATGTTCCCTGCTGAATATTTCTGAACAAGACCTTTTGCAGGTGAGAAAGTAATTTTTGTCCTTACAGAGAGCGTGTAGATAGGTTAGAAAGATATATGTATTGCTTCCTGATGTTTCAGCGCGAGTCCTTCAAGTCAACTTGAATGTAGCTTGTGGATGAATCTTTGTGTAAACACTATCCTGCAATGTACTGTTTATTTGCCCACTTCAGGTCTCTTCATGAATCAAAGCCAAGTATTTGAGTTATTTGTTTGTGATGATTTGTCTGTGCTAATAACAAATATTCTGTCCTTATATTATTTTCTGATGAATTCTTGTTCTTAATAGCCCTCCTCTTGCATTTTGAGTAACTCTCCTTAGCAATATTCCTAGGAAAGACTAGTGACACAATTCCTATACATTCACAGTTTAATTAGACCATACATGTGCCAGAGACAGTAAGTAAATACACATAGCTGCACTCCAGAGTCCATAAATAAAGCTGGCCATGATGGTGGTTGTGTTTCTGAGATACATGTTTTGAAAAAAAAAAAATATTTGTTTTTTAGACACAGGTTTTTTCCTTCTCCTGATCGCTGCTGGCTCATTTGAAAGAATTTTACAGGAGATGTAAACTACAGCTCCTGACCATCTGTGACCATTAACAATAACTCATAACTCTTTGGAAAGATTTAGAATTATTATCTAAAAAAAAATGTAGCCTAATTTTAATTTGGATTACGCTTCTACCAGTTGCATAGATGTAATATTGCAGATAATTTGTGAATATTGCAAATATTTAAATTTGAATTTAAATTTACTTATCTCTTTGTTATCTGCTTTTTGTTACTTTAAGTGAATTTGTTGAAATCTTATAAATGAATGTTACAGATTCTGTTGGTCTCTTTTCACAGGTAATTAGTGATAGAACAAGAGCGAATGGCTTTAAACTCCCAAGAGGGGAGGTTCAGACTGGACATTAGGAAAAAAATTTTCACAGCAAGAGTCATCAGACAGTGGAATAGGCTGCCCAGGGAGGTGGTGGAGTCACCATCCCTGGATGTGTTTAAGGGTCGTTTAGATGAGATGTTGGGGGATATGGTGTAGGGGAGAACTTTGTAGAGTAGGGCTGGTGGTTGGACTCGATGATCCCAAGGGTCTTTTCCAACCTGAATGATTCTGTGATCCTGTGATTTATTATGAATAAATTAAAATTGAAGTAATTATAGTAATCTTCAAAAAAATTCTTCCTTCTTATTTTTACCTATAAAGCATAATCACTCTGTAGTGACATTGCAAAACCAGAATTACTTTAAATAAGGTAAAAATTAGGCAAAGAAGACTGAAGAATCTTATATATATGGAAATGTATTAAAAAAAAGAAGACATAATGAAAAGGAAAAAAGGTGTGAGAAGAAGAAACAAAGAAAGAAAGAAAGGAAAAACTGAGCAGGAGGGATATGGACATGGAACATGGAAGAGCTTTATTGCAGATCTAGCATGAAAGAGAATCAGCACTAGAGAAGGATGTACTGAAATCAGTTCAAACCTGGTGTAGTATTTGCTCATTTTTGTGAGGGTCATGAACAGATACCGTAACTGCTACCAACAGAGCTGGTTTATCAGAACAGGTGTAACAAGGCAGCTGCTTTAACTAGATAGACAGTCAGTTGGGAGGAGTTGTGATAGCACACATATATTGCACCAGGATGTGCTGAAGGAAGTGACTTTGGCCGGCGGGGCATACTCCCCTTTCTGATATAGCCTAACCCATCATTTCTCCATGTTTCGAGCAGTGCCTTTGAATCATGTCTTTTTTGTGGTTTGCCTGAACTCCTCCCAAGTTCAAGATGTGCATCAATACTGCTGTAGAGAAAAAAAAAAAATGGAGTGAGAAATCCTTTTGCAATAAAAGCATGGTCTTTTGAAAAATATGCTTGGTTCATGTGTAGCTCCTGTTGTACATGGGAAAAAATCCTTGGGTTTCAAAGAAGCTAGACTGGGTATGGTTGTGAAAACTGGCTTCTGTAGGCACTCCATCATACTGGGATCCTTTGCTTCAGACTTTACATATCTGTGTCTGAGCTAAATGCGTAAGGTTCCCATCATTGTGGAGACAAACTAACAGCTTTAATCTGCCTGTCCTCTTATTCTCATTTTGACATCTAACACTGGTCACAGGAATCTGCCAAAGCACTGAGTATTTCTTCCCATTGATTCTAAAGGAAGACTGGAGGAATGACTCCGATGTACCTGTATGCAGCATAAATGTCTACTTTATTTATATGCAGCCAGTCATTAAAGATGAAAATTGGTTTTAGAAATTGTTGTAGACCTTAGCCCAAACGGCTCTATGTTAAGACAGTCACTGAAATAATTTAGAGTCCTGAATACCGTAATTTTTTTTTCTATCTTTTATATTCATTAATTATGTTTTTATTTAAACACTAGTATCATTTTTTTTTTTTTACTTAAACACTAATAACAATTAATTTTTATCTATTATTTTTTTAATCCCAGAAACTACCTCTTCAGGTTGCAGCTTGAAGATCTCTCTCTGATACAGGTATGTTTTATGTTTGTTTCCTTAGTTCATCTGCATGATGTAGGTAAGCAGGTGTTTTAAAGCAGATAATTAAGATATTAATACACTTCATAATTGGAGATAAGTGTGCATCTGTTTTTGTCCTCTTTAGCGCCCCATAATATATGTCATATTATCCATGTTAATGCCAGATTAGCCTTTGTCCCAGGCCATACAGACTTGATGTTACCTTACTTGGCTGTGATGTTGTTAGAGTAGATCTATTAAAAATGAGGCTGGGAAGAAGGATCACATTCTCTTAGAAAAATGTTCCAATTTATTGTTGTGTAACTTCTGTATTCAGAATTTATTGTTATTCTAGATAAAATATAATTTTAAAATAATGATTTTTTTAAAAAAATTCATTACTGAAGTTAAATTAGGCAAACAAAACAGCAAATGTGTGAACACAGGTATCAAAATCTCAGTTTCATATATATATGCAGCTATTTGTTGTTTAAAACTTCTTAGGGCTTGGAAGGTTGCCTTTTAGAGGCAGTTAGGCTTCATATAAAGGTAAGTGAGAATCCCTGATCAATTTATTTTTCCCTGAACTTCATATGATTTCCATATACCAGCAGTCTTGTCTTTCCTTAGTGTTCTGAGTGGTGTTCCTTGTTTAGATTTTATTGGCCTTCTCTTCCATTATTTTTAACGTTGGCATAATTTCTAACCATCAGTCTTGTATTCTTGGCTCTAAGAGTTGTTTTAGTAAATTTGAGTTGGCTAACTTGCTAAGGTATAGAACTAGAAAATACCAGTGAAATAGAAATTTATGGTTTCTCATCATCTTTTCCATTTATGCAATTTAAAATTAACTAGCTTTAGATTCAGTACTGTGTCTAGTATTTCATGAAGTAATACTATACAGTTGAATACAGAAAAGTAAAATGTGTTCAAGTAAGGCTCTCCTTGTGATCTGTAGAACACCTTGTATATGCTTTAATTAGGCTTGCAGAATTCCTTTATCTTCCCAGATTACTAGAAACAAGAACTGAAGTTGGCCTAAAATTACCTAAAATTGCAGTATTAATAAATATGCAACTTTGTTGCTAGTTCTTAAGGCTGTGATGCACCTAACACTTTTTAAATATCCATAATTCAGACTGTCTGCTTTCCCCTTTTGTGACATATTAAATATCCTGGCAAATAATTTGGGTTAAGTCCTGAAGATTCTTGTTGAGAGGCTGCACTGAGAGTTCTTCGATGATGCTGTTGGAAGCTTATTCTGCTAATTCATAGATTGAAGTTCACAGCTTTCCTCTGTTAGGATAAGTATCAGTAGGCTGAATTTGCTAATAAGGGAGAAATCTGTAGATTACAGAGTTTTATAATTGTGCTGACTGACTCAAACAAACACCCTTCCACCCCAATCAGCAAAAAATATAAAATGAGGACAGAAATCATACTGTTGATGTTACACTAGGCTACTAGGTTTTGGTCTCATGAACATGCAGAAGTCTTTAAACAGTCTCTCAATTGGTAAACTACTTTTGATAAAGTTTCTTATTCCATCGTCAATGCTGTAACACCACTGGTTTGCCTCTGTATCTTCTAATTTTTTTTCCAGAACCCTGTAGGGAGGTTGTATTTCAGAATCAAAGTATGTAATTATTTTTTTCTTTCATCAAGTATTCAGGTTTTTTTCATTATTGTCAGACCTACCATTATGACTCTTCTCCTCTTCCTCTCTGCTTCCCTTCTGATTCTGTTAGAGTGTCCCGGGATATCTAACAGATGTATTTCCTTGGATGTTATGGCAACTCCAAATCAGTTGTGAGGTGCCTGAACCTTTGTTTTGGTGCAAGGAAGCCAGAATGCAAGGTATATTGTTTAGAACTTCCAAACTCATTACACAACATACTCAGATTGTTTTGTAATCTGGTAAGAAAGTATGAAGTAGTCATAAAAGTAGGTTCGAGAGAGCACCTCCAGGTACCCCAGGGCATGATCAGGGGTCAGTGCTGTTGTCCTTAATGTTGGTTACTTGCTTGAAATCTTCTTACAAGTCTTCAGTCATAAAGATGCACAACTTTTCTCAGACATTGTTCGGAAATGTTGACACGAAGAGAGTCTCTGTCTTTATGGTGGGAAGCGTGAAAACTTTAGTAATGAAAAAGACAGTAATCATTCCTTTGGAATCTTGGAATTTAAACTTACCAGCTACCAACCTGAAACCCCCCTAGAGTCAAGAGTGTTTTTACCAAGTGATTCACTGAGCTTTACAGACCTTTGAGATAAATTGGAATGACACAATCCTAGCTGCAATCCCGGTCATCCCAACATGTTGTATAGGATTAACTCAGGTATCACTGAAGCAAACTTCAGTTTCTGAAACTTTAGGGCATGTGAAGTTTCTCTCATTCATATGTGGTGAAAGAAATATTTTAAATAGGATATAAAGTTTGCCAAGCTAACAATTAAAAATTACAGTATTTTTAAGCTCCAGACCTTTCAACCCTAAAACTCTATTAGAGAGGTAGGAACAAAAGTGAGAAGGACAGTAAAAGTGATATGAAACCCTTGCAACACAGAGTGATGGAATTTTACGGGAGAAATAAAACATACTGTGTTTTAACTCAGTACTGTGCGTGTTAGCATTTGTTTGCTGAAGGACTGAACACTTTGACACTTTATCTAAGAACAGATGAAAATTTAGCATTTTTTTGATCACACAGTTGTCACAATAATAACAACTTAAAAACCCAGTTAATTATTCTACTTATGTCGCTCACTTTGATTTCTTTGCATGAACTAGCCTTTGTAAAACCATGTAGATGTTTCACAAGCTAATAAACTATGTTTTCACATCTAGAAGACAAGTTGCACAGTGAATTGCTAGCTGTTAAGAACTTTTCAGTGTAGCACAATAACAATATGAAAGGTCTAGAAACAAAGCAACTTATACAGCTGTTTATCTTTGCTGTTGCGAGTCTGGAGAAGGAAAATTGCTGACTCTTCCTCATGCACATCAGACACTTCCAGCATGGAAGCAAGGATGATTGTTGCAATTGACATCCTCCATTTCTTCGGTTTTCAATTAGAGTTTTATAACTATTTTCTTTATAGTGATGCTTTATTTTTTTTAGTTTGATTCATAATTTGATTTTTTTTCATAGTACATTTCTATCTGGAAAATAAAGGGAATGCCTAAAACTTAATCTTGACTGTTGATGCACTTCAGTTATTTTTGAATAAACAATTTTCTTCATTTGTCATGCTTAAGTATCTGTTGTAACGTGTTGTTACTTTGTCCACACACTGCTATTATGAAGATAAAAGGCTTCATGTTACATGTAAGAAACTGGAACAGTAAGAATCATTTAATTACAGCATAAGCATCTTTGCAAATCTTTTGTTTATAAATTTATGTATATTTTTGTAAAGCTAGACATTGTATAAATAAAGTATTATTTTGAAATATTCTCAGACATTGCAATATCATCAGATATTGTTTTGTAATAGGAAAGCTCTCTATAAAGGAATAAAGTGTAATGAGGACTCCTTGTTTGAACAATTCTGCAAAAGTTCCTTTGGGCCAAAATATGTGTGTGCCCTGCTTTCTACAGTGTATACTTGGAAAACAGTTTTGAAACACAAGATAACCCTTCTTTAAAAAATAAACAAAACTAGACAGCCACTTGCAATACGAGTTCTCACAAAAGAAATGCCGAACAGAAATTCATGTATTAAAAGGGTACTGTTTCCATCAGTTTAGTCAAAGTTAATCCCTTGTAAAAGTGAGGGTTAGAGTGCTACTAGATCGTATCAGACAGGATGTGTATCTAAACGTGAGCTAGGACTATGCAGTGAGACATCGTTGCCCATTGTGGGTACATCAAAGTTGTCATCCCACATGTCATGGTTCTGTGCTCTGTACTTTATAGGAAAATCCTGTTGTTTGAGTAAGCAAGTTTCATATGATAGTGTCTGTAGCAAACCAGTATTTGATGTGTCTCAGCAATTTCCTTTGTGTAGCAGAATAAAGAAGAATAAAATGAGTGAAAGCCTTTTAAGCTCTTGCTGGAGAAACCTAAGAGTCAAATTGTTCAAAGCTGACTGTTGGAACAATGTGTGCATAGCGATTATGGATTAGGGAAGAAGCACGCATTGGGCTGTGATTGTAGAAGGACAAATATTTTATAACTCCTACTACAGCGATAGTAGGTTCACAGACATAGAATGCCTGACTCTGCATGGTTTTGTTTTGTGAGTTTTGCTTTGTTATTGCTCACCTCAAGTAATAGTAGAATAATCTGTAAAGCATTGGTCAAGATGAAAGCTGGATTTCCTGAAAAGTGTCTTATATTCCTTAAAATATAAAAGCAGAAATCTAAATACTAGTGTTTAAATGAATAGATTTGTTTCCAAAAATGTTTTTAAAAAAGTTGATATCTAGCCAACGTTAAGATTAATAGTGGGGCTTTGACATCATATACAGGATGGCTCTAATAAGTGACTATATTTTACCTTTTTTTTTTTTTCCAAATTCTTTGAAAAGAGAGCTTCTGAATACAAATGCTTGTTTGTGTCTACCTACATGACAGGTTTGCTGATGTATCTGTAAAGAATGGAAAGCCAATACATGCTGGCTTATAAAAGTGTTTATGCTACAATTGCCATAAACATTTTTACAAGCCAGCATGTATAAGATTTTCACAAACCTGACAGAACGTGTGCATCTTTTCTTCATCTATAAGATAACCTCCTTTACAAACTCAGATTGTTAAGACATTTACAGGGCACATGCTTGAGTTTGGCTTTTTCATCTGAATCTTCCATCTATGAATCCTGTTCTCAGATTAAAATGAATTTTCTCAGAAGGTTGGATATAAGCCTATTCCACCTGCTCCTGTAGTTACATAATTCTCCTGAGATTTTATTCTCATGCTGAATCTGCACATTTTTCAGTTAGAAGTACACATACCTCCAAGTCCATTTTTTAAAGGCACTTTTAGCCCCCTGTGTGTATATATATGTATATACAGACCCATTAATGAGGCATTCAAGGAATTAAAGGCAAGAGTGGATCTATGAATTGTTAGGAAAAGGAGCTACTTTAGAAAATTAATTTTACAGAATGGGATTCTTGCTGGTGTTTATATGTGTCAAAAGTGTCTGAAATACCTGCTACATATGATATTTTGCTTTTATATGAGTCATTAATGGCTAGATGGTAGGCTAAATAATGAGTTAAGTAAATTGTAATATAGTTTGAATATATGCTTTGTGTTTATCTAGGTTAAACAGAGGGAATCTGACTTAATGATGGAGGGTTTTTACAAATGAATTCATATATATAACTTGAAACACTTTTGTAAATTTTTACCTTAATTGTAATAGATAATATAATTTTTTAACAATACTTGATTTTTTTAAATTCTGTTTAAAGGAATCAAATATTTACCAAGGTTGTAATCCCATTTTGAAGATAATGATTGATTATTATTTTTATTATAAACTGAGATCATATTATGTCTTTTCTGATAGGCTTTCATAATCTTAATTTGTCTTTTTGGCTAAGGTGGTATTTGGTCCAACCTAGAAAGAATGGTGTTTTAACAGAGGCACAAATCACTCAGACTCTCCTTACAGTTCATTTTTGGGGAAGTGCCCCAGGGTTCCCTTTGCTGTGAACAAAATGAAACCATGTAAGAAGTCATCACGTAGAGTCAAATTTTTAACTTATGTTGATATTAAAAAAGTTCAGTTATAATCAACAACTTCAGAGGTAAAGGTAAGGAAGCTAAGCTTTAATCTTTTGGTATTAATTTGTTGAGCTGCCAAATAAATAGAATCCTTTAAAAGGCAGCTTAATGATTTTTCTAAAATTTTCATACACTCCATTTCAATCCATTTTTTTTTTTTGTGTTGTATGTTACTTACAGTCACTAGTTGTGTAATAGATATCTGATTTGTGGAAGATATGAAAAAAACTTCACAAATAATTTTAATTTTGAGTGAAGCTACCTGTGCAGAAAAGGAGATGCAAGAAAAACTTTTTCTGATTTCACACTTGAAGGCATAAGGACGTCCTTAGGTTAGTTCCCTTAACTTGTGACAGTCGTAAGTTGGCAATATCGAGATGCAAAGCTGACTGAGATTTAACATTCTATTTGAGTCTCTAAGCGGGGAAAAAATCCATGCCAAACAAATTCAGATATCCCCTCCGTTGGGTTCTCCTGTGCCTGGTATCTACTTAAGGGTGAGGGGAATAGAGAGCACTCCTCCCTATTACAGATGTTTTTCCCCTCTTCTTTATGCGAAGGGAGCATCAGCCACCAAAGCATTATTTCTGCTTGGGCCCTTCATGTTTGTGTCTGAGACGTGTGAATGAAAAATGCATAAGCAGAGCGGATAAGTTAGTGTTAAGGTTGGATGCTGTTCCAAGTTCCTTGAAAGCTTAGAAGCTGAGGGAGCAACTAGTGCTCATAAAATTTTTCCAAAGAAGACTGAGATGAGCAAGTTGCAGAGTGACCGAAAGGTGATAGAGCAGGTGCAAACTACTTCTTGGGTACTATGGATGAGCAAAACCTGAGGAGGTATTTGAACTGGTACCTTTTCTACATGGCGGTGCTGAGAACAGAGTTTAAAAGAAAAAAAGATGAAGCGCAGCACATATATGTAACACAATGCCACTTCTACGCATACCTCTTCCTCTTTTTGATCCCTTTCTGATGGCAGACTGATGCATTTTATTATACATCAAGTCCACAAAAAAATAAATTAGGTATTTAAGAATTTAAAGAACAGTTAAGAAGTATTTGTGAAGCCAGAGCTAGTCTTTGTGGCAGGTAGATATGAACTTGTCTCCTTCAAATCCATTCCAGTTCTTTTTCTGTGACACCTTTAGTATTTTCATTATGCTGTTTTCTGCTCACAAAACAGTAGTTTCTGACCAAACTTATAACTTAATTGAAGCCAAAACCCGATGAATTTGGCTAGAAGTGAATAATTGTGTGTATGTCTAACCTTTACCCAAATGACCTATTTTACATGCAGCTGAAAGGGGCTTCCTCAAGCTAGATAAACTGTGTTAGATCACACAAATCCTGATCTTCACTCTACAGTGTATTTGTGGGGAAATTAATTACCAGAAGACAGTGCTTCATTTCTGCTGGAAAAAAATGTTGCTACTAAAACAACTGGTGTTCATAGATTCACCTACATGTTAATGAAGAAGATGGCTACTATTCTGAAACTGTCTTTGGTTGCACCGATTCACTCTTTATTCTGAATATTCTTTCCATGCATGGGATTTTTCATTTGCATAGGTGTAGTTACATGTATTATCTATTTGAGAGTTTTTTGGGTGTGGTGTTCTGAGTTCATATGCAGACCCCCTTTGCAAAACTATGTAGAGGGCATATGAAGCGACCAATTGGATATATGACTCCTCTTCTGCTCATCTTTGCTTGTTATTTATTTACACTTGGCTTTTACATAATTGGAGGGTTTTAGTTTCTAGAATCTGTAATTGCTTACCTTTCAGTGGAGCTGAAATTTGTCATGTAAATTCAGAAAGAGTCTGAGTGAAGCAAAAGAATATTGGCAAATTGGCAGGGCTTTGCTGCTGTTTTGGCTTATCAGTATGTGTTAGTCTTTGGGGAGATGGAGGAAAAGAGAAGAAAAAGCCAGGCAGAGACGTTGTAATTTTTCACTTATTTTCAGTATCTGTCATTGTTTTGTGCCAGTACTGAAATACAAGTGCAAGTGCAATTCTGGACAAATGAGTCTGAACACATCCATTTAGCTAAAAGAGCTTAGCTTTTTTATTTCTATCTTTTCTTTCTTACCTCTGTTTGTTTGGCTGCATTGCTTGTCTGTTTACAGTAATTTTCTGTTCCGGTTTCACAGTAAAGAAGAAAAATAGGTACTAAAATTTTTCACTTCCAGTAGAGTAAAGCTCCTCTTTTCTTTAGATATTAAACATCTGTGTTTTGTTCCTAAGATAAAGCAGCAGCCTGGATCACCTAAGTATATAATATGAGTGCATTTGTTCTCATGAGAAATAGAGGTGATATCAAAAGCTATGTATGTACATTTTAAGCAGATATGAAACAGACGATGTGGATTTTTTAATGGTATAATTCAGCCCTTTCTGATAATTTTTTCCTGGTATGTATAGCGGTTGGCCAGACCTGCATTATTTACAGTAAAAGTAATTGTGGAAATGTCTTCTCCTAAGAAGGTGACACTCATGTTTACATTTTCACAAACATGAGTCTACCAATACATATGCACAAATAGCTTCTGTTTGAAAAGAAATGGGGCTGCCGCTTTCCAAATACTGGGACTGTATAGGGCCATGGCATACTTCAGCTAATTCTGGACTAAAGCAGTATTCTGTGACAACAAGGCCATACTTGTGGGGAGAGAGACAGGCACTCTTTTGAGAATCAGCCTCCTTCTGTGTAGCCTCTATACTGAAAAAGTGCCAGAATGTTAGCAGTCTGTGCAGAAAATGAAAGCAGAAGATACTAATATGTAGACTGAAAGCAGATTGTCTTAATCCTTGTATTGTCTTGCCCAGGTGGAGTGTCTGCTACAAGCAGTTGCTGATGTAGAGTTTCAGCTGTTTAGCACTGAGATGCTGCAGTGCTGAGCAATTTAGAAAAGAGATGAAATATTCAGTATGTTTTGGAAGATATTATATCTGTATTACAGTATCTGCAAACATGATTATCGATTTTTGCTTACAGACACTGATATGGAACTTCATTATCTGTTCTGGCCTGTAACTACTAATTTGAATTCAACCACAGTTTGTATGCCATGCATATTCAGAGAGTAGGCTTAAAGATGCATCTTCTCAGTCAGAGAGAGGATTATGTTTTCCAGTACTGCAGAGATCTGTTCAACAGTTCTGCTAAGCTAATGGACATAGATGCTTTTGGGTAATTCTGTGGGAGGCATAGATGCTATTGAGTAATTCTTTGGGTAATTCTATAGGAGGCGAGTTCAGCTTACACCTGTATGTTAGCAGTCATCAGTACATAGCATAAGGACACTGTGTGGTATGTAGCATACCCTGCTGTTGCTTGTTGACCCATGAAATTAAAAAACCTCAACATTTAAACTGAGAATAAGAGAAAATGGTGGAGCAACCTCGTGCCCCCTTGCCACTAGGCAGAAAAAAATTTAAGATAAACATCTCAACACTGAGCTCTAAGGAGCCTTTGACACAGTGCTGTTAAAGGTTGCACCCAGCTGCTGAACTGTGGGAAGAACAGGCTGTTCTCATAAGGCGAAAAGTTCTGCTCCCTTCATCCCTAGGGAAGAGATGGAAAAATTTTCAAGGTCAAGAGACTAGTTTTTTGCTACTGCAATTAAGGAAAATCAGGATTCTGAAATGTTCAAGGAAACAAAGCAGCCATACTGAGGGTGAGAAACATGGACAGTTGTTGCTATAACCTAAAGAAAAGGAAAGATCTGCAACAAGAATGCTGATAGGCAAGGAGCCCATGCAGGGGTGCATAGAAGGGAGGTTCCTGCTCTCCTAAATGGTTCAGGCCACAAAGGGCCAATCTGTGCCACTTCCAGCGTGTTACTTGCCCAGTCAATACTAAAGTCCAGTGTAAGATGTGGGTTGTTGCTACTAAATGTTTGAGAGGGATGTTGCTTAGTCATAGCATAGGAAGCTAGCCCTGGTCTGCATTGAGAACAGAAGACTAAAGTTGTTTTGAGTTTTATTCTGATAGGCTTGTCCAAACTTTTGCCTTCATTTTGCCTATCCTTATTTTTCTTCTGCCTTTTCTCTCCCCTGCTTTTACTAGATGTTCTCTTCTCGCATGTATTGTTTTACCCATCCCAGCTGGTACCACAATATGA
Source organism: Athene cunicularia (assembly GCF_003259725.1). Lineage (NCBI taxonomy): Eukaryota > Metazoa > Chordata > Aves > Strigiformes > Strigidae > Athene > Athene cunicularia. The sequence continues at coordinate 76,896,714 of NW_020799095.1, forward strand.
TGCTTCTGTTGTCAAGTCTGGGAGCGATAAATCATGTAAAAATATGGAAATCAATTTATTTATTAAAATTGAAAACTAGATGTGCTTTGAAATATCTGTTATTAGACATATATATATATAAGATTTCTATATAAAATTTTTGGTTCAGCTGTTACTTTGGATTTATTTGAAAACAGGCAAACTGTAAACATGATTTGTTTAATGTACTGACATCATAAACAGCTACGTTATTTCTCCTAATTGCTTTATGGGTAAGATTATGGCCTTTAGAGAGCAATTCAATATAATGAGCATTTGGAAATTACACTTATTCTGTGAGGTCTAGACCTGCCTGCCCCATTGCAGTAGTTTTAGACATCTGCCCTCAGAACGGAACTTGAAGTCTGAGGTTAGGTGCTTAGGTTCTCTGTCCAGTGCATGGACCTAGCCATGCACCTAAGCTCAGGATTCACTGACATCTTCATTCTGAGCTATCTAATCCCACTGAGGAGGAATGTTGAGAGCACAGGGAAGCATAAATGCCACCCCTTTATTTTAGTTAGGCATCTGTATAGAATTTGACAATCGGGATTTTTTTTCAACATCACCCATATGCAGCAGGGTTCTGTTGTGAGTAACTTGCATCTAAAACGTATGTCAAGCTCTTTCTGTCATGGTTTGTAAACTGAAATGGCAGCATGAAGTTGAACACCGTGTGAGCACTATTGTGCATTCTTAAGCAAGGCTCCATTGCTGACTGAATGTAGGCTGGTCTATTACAGAGTTAGCCGTGTTATAGGTTTATTTGCTATGTGTTTGGGGTTTTTCCCTTTTTTTATTTTTATATTTCTCTTCTGATTTTAATACTAGCTTTTCTAGTCGGTACTTCTGGATTTCATGTGTTTGCTGTAGGGCCTGGAAAACTTTATTTTCTTCCCCAAATCTGTAAAATAATTCTATGATGTGATGGTGGTTGGTATACTGATTTTCCACACAGATGAACAAAATACCAAAACTAGAAAGAACGGATCATTACAGTTATGAGAAATTAGAACCTGTAGGGTCTGTACTTGGGCCTGTTCGTATATCTTGAGGTATTTATCGCAATTTAGCTTGATGTAAGTAATGACAATGGTATGGTTCAAAGAAAACAAATTAATACAAAAGGAGTTTGGTTAGAGGTTGATATTTATACCTGCAGTTGTTTGTATGTTCAATTTTGAATATTACTTCTTTGATGAAAACCTGTTAGTCTTTTTCCCAGGGTATAGCTACCATTGTAATAATAAGCAGTAGTCAGTCCCCAAACTGTGTTTTGGCTTAGGTTTTAAATTGACTGATTCGGTTAGGTTTATTAAAACACAAATGAAAAACCTGAGAAAATCTCAGAATTCCATATTTATGTGGGTACCCAGGATAAAGCAACATTATGGAAATCAGTTTGAGGAATAATCAGTAACTGGGACAGAAACAAAACAGTTTTCTGTTAATTATTAGTTAAATAATAGCTTCATTGTGGCAATGACCATTTTTATGTGGTATGAGATGCAGATCCTTAATGCTTTAGTCTCTAAATGAAACCTAAGGTGAGTATGATTTTTCAGAATTTCAAAATCACTTTGGAGATAAATGGATTTGTTAGTAAATATTGGGAAATTCGCTAGTTCTCATTGGGAAAAAAATAATTTCCACTTTTCTATTGTTTTGGAAAAAAACCCCAAATTTATGCTGGGGTTTTTTTTTGGCTTTCAGAGCTTTTAAACTGAGCATTTTGAATTAAATGCTGTGTCTGTTATGTGCACTTCACATTGGTTTCTGTTAATTACATTTAAATATGAATGAGAGGATGCATTCGTTCTGAAGGCACATTGAGTGGGATATGCAGTAGCTGCCCATTATTTGCATGTGCCATCGCTTTTAAGATATCTGTTGGTGGCAATCCTGCTTATAAGAGTTTTAGCCTCAGGCCTGTAAGATCTGAGACTTTGCCTAGATATTTTGACAGTTCTGAGCAATGATTCTGTGCCGCCTCACACTTGTCTTGGGGAGCTGAAATGATAAAAGGTCAAACTGTTCCTGTTTTTTCCCTGCCCTGTTACTATGAGATGAGAACAAGATCTAGTGAGAGGAGAGACTTTGTGGGAAGTGGAACTGTGGGAGATCATCTGCATGAGTATTCAGACTTATGCATACATTTTAATTTCCATTGATGAGATGAAAGCTTCCTCAGTGAGACTTTATGACTTGTAGATGCATGGTTATTTTTGTTTCTCCAGTAGAATTTGGCATACTGTTTTGTCTGAACACCTGGGAAATTAACAAAAAAGAGAAAAAAAATCTGAATTAAGTTTTATACTGTCCAACATACATCAAACCTTTTGCAATGGCATTTTTTCTTACTTTAATTAGACTAGGATTTATTAATGAAGCTCGTATAATATGTCAGGACAGGTCTGAAGAAGCAATAATGCTGTATATTCATAGGAGATCAAAAATATGTCATCGTATATTTATGAACACTGCTCTAGGCATGATTCCACAGTCTTTTCTCACATGGCTGTCAGTAGTGTTACTTGTAGAATATTGTGCTACTCAGCATGAGAAAATAAAGCTGAATGAGTTGTACTCAACAAAACCCTGCATATGCGTTGAGAAATAAAAGCTGAGTGGAGAATTTAATGCTAATATGTTTGTAAACAAATCTTCCATAAGCTGACTTTTTTTTTTTTTTTTTTTTTTTTTTATATGGTCCATACTGATGAACAGGAAGTGGAGCAAAGGCATCGGGAGACCTGCATGAATGCACAAGGAGCTCCTAATTAAAGTCAAACATAAAAAGGAAGCATGCAAGTGGTGGAAGCAGGGACAGATGACCCAGGAGGAATATAGAGACATTGTCCAAGCAAGCTGGGGTGGGAGGAGAACATCCAAGGCACATGTTTAGGTTGAATCTGGTGAGAAATGGGAAGAGCAATATAACATTATTTTAAAGGAAATTAATCGGATGAGAACCAGCTGCTGTCATGTTGCTCTTTAAGTTATATTTAGATTATACACTCTTTTAATTCTCCAGCTATCCAGTAAAGGAAGCTGAGAAGGAAAGTTAAATGTTGGGAACCGATGCATGAAAAATCATGTCCAAATAACCTACAGAAGCAAGCTTGCTGTGTAAAGCAAGAATATTATTTCACTAAAATTTGTAGTTTCATTGATTTTTCTACTCTACACCCAGCTGACACACAAAAGGAAGAACTACTTTCAGTTTTTTGGAGAGGAAAAAAAAAAAGCAAGTCATTCTTATTTTAATAAAATTATACATAAAATGTATGAAACTATTCATTGTACAATCTCACTTTAATGTAGGTGCACATTAACATAAGGAAATAAGGAATTATAAATCTACCCAGGCAAATGTTGAACAAATATTTGTGTTGTCATCACCAAATTTGCCCAAACTTCATTAATGTGATCAAATAACAGGTAGCATGTTGAAAAGCTGGTTTATAGAAGGTACCTTCTTACTGTGACTTGCAAGATGCAGAGAAATATCACTGGATCAGATGAACAGAGGAAAATAATTAATTACTGTGAATTAATCCAATCAGACTGTAAATGCATTTTAGAGCTGATGCAATGTGCAAAACTCATGGGCAGCACAGTGCTGTGGAAGACTTGTCTCTGCTAATCCCCTTTGTGTATCGGGAAAGAAAATGCATCTTTTAGCCTGAGAACGCAGTCATGCTAGGGCACATGCACCTTGCAGATGGAGTCGTGGAGATCACAGAAGGGAAAGTTCATTATTTACTGCAAGAAATATGTGAAAGTGTGTTATTTGTTTTTATCTGTGAAGAAGTAATATTTGCTAGACTTTTCCAGAACAGCAGGTATATGTGCAGTGCAGAACATAACAGAAAGGATCTTGGAGTCCCTGCTGGGAGAGCCAGCCATGCATAAACTCCCTGCTGCTTCTAAATAGCCAGCTGAAGGAAAAGCACCAGAAAGCTGGAGGTAACTTTTTCCAAAAAATGCACAGATTGAATCTGGTTTATGTAGCAAATCAGAGTCAAATAGATGAAAGAGCTTTAGTCAGCGTAACCCAGAAATGGAGTTCTGGAAGATAAAATCTGAGGAGAAAAGAGGATTAAAACCAGTAGTTTCTTCAAGAACATCTGGTCTGGCTAAAGACGTTGCACGAAAAGCAGCCCTGTAAATATGGCCACAAAATGGTCACAAAACTAGAGTATCTCTGCAAGCCAGCCAACATGAAAAAATGTGAGAGACAAAACCTACCCCATCACCATGGCAGAGAAGATTGGTAGAGTGCCGGAGCAGGTTGGAGGCAGTGTAAGCGTACGATGAGCAGACTGAAGGAGAAAGGCTAACGCTGTGTTTACCAGGCTGATATGCATAATATTCAGCCAAAATTCTTAGGGAACAGGTGGTTGAAACTCTCCAGATGCACATCTCTACAAAGATCTGCAAATGGCTGTGCAGATCCTGGGTGTAGTCATTCAAGTTTTCTGGCTGAAACATAGTCTGCTGGGAGCTGAGCAAATCCCAGTGTCTGTCTGAAGTTATTTGCAGCTCCTAAATCTGAAGTCAGGGCAGCATGTTGTACCTTGCACCTGGGATCACACAGCCCAACACATGCACTCTGCTACCTGTAGCTGGCCTCTCAAGACTGTTACAGACACTGAAATGGAGTACTTAAATAAAAATACCTTTAGTACCAAAAGTAGGAAAGGAAAAATAAAAACTAAGAGCATCTGAATTAGGTGATTCCCAAATTGCTCCTCCTGTAGGAAAATTTATGTGGATTTCCTCATGTATAATGGATTTAATACATCTGATAAGCTTACCTTCTCTTTTGCAGGGTAGGATTTAGTGTATGTGTATCAAGCCCCATTTTTTAGAAGTATTAAATCCATCTAAATTGGAACCCATTTTGGGGGCACAACCCCAAAGCAAAATGTAACTAAAATAAAAAGTAAAGATAAATTAATTAGAAGAGTGCACTGTATCAAACAGTCTCATTCCCAGAAATACACATGATTCTGAGATAAAACAGAATAGAGGTGACCAGTGAAAATATATAATGGACTAGAATACTAGAAGAGCTTAACTACTTTTCTGTCTCATTCAGAGATAGTTTGTCATGTCCCTGATAAACATTTTTGATTGTCTATGTGAAGTGGGACATCTCAGAGAGGCAAGTGAAAGCTGGAAAGTGAAGTAGAGTTAATAGCCTAACAGCTAGCATACTGCCTTTGAGTGTAAGAGACTGGCTCATGTCTTTATTTGTCATCTGATTCACAGCGTGGATTTGGACCTGTCTCTCTGTAGCTTAGTTGAGTTTCCTAAAGAGTAGGATTCAGAAGAGACTGTTTTTTCTCATCTTGCAAGATATTTGATTCAAGCTCTGAGAAGCTTTTCTAGTAAAGTTGTAGTGAAACTTGGAAAAGGTTTTGAGAACAGTGGTGATGGGTGGATGTTTTTGGGGGGTTTGGGGGTGGATTTTGTTTTTTTTTTTATGTCAAATCAACACTTTCCACTGGCATTTTGTTATTATGGTTGAAAAAGTCCGGGCCAGATTTAATGTATTTGTGTGGTATAAGATTTTTGGCTTTGAGGGAGGGGAAACCTGCAGGATTTGTCAGATGTGCTTGTGGTGCACTTCTGGGGCCACAGGCCAGTGTGCTGTTCGTACTGGCTAGTGTTTGTTATGCTGATGTTCATGTAACATAGTTGAAGTTTTGAAACTTCAAGTCTCTATTCTATTTTGAATGATTGATAGATGAACGGGTGGGTGGATTTGGGTAATGCTGCTCAGCTACCCTCACAGTACAGTGTAGACCTTGCTAGAAGTACTGTAGTGGTTGTGCACATGTGGCATACCAGAGGTGCATTAATCTGGCTAGCACGTGGATTGATGGCAGCATTAGTGGTAGAAGCATGGACTTCTACGCAGGCTGTGCACCAGACTTCCTAATATCATGGGACTGGAGTAGCAGATGTTTGTGTTAATTGAAGCATGCGGAGATACCCTTTACCTCACCTGTCTGTGGTATAGTCATCACTTTAAAATGCCTGTTGAACAGACAGTATAATTACTGTGTGGAAGTTTATAAATACTGTAATTACTGATTCTGATGTTAATGCACTGTTTTGATAACCATGGGAATATTGGTTGAGTCCCTTTTCCTACTGGAATTTGTTTTCCCTTCTGTTTTGTTTTCAGAAAAGGGGAACAAGGCAAATTTTGTGACACAGGCTTCAGAGCAGTCAGACCATGTTTGATATGTCACATCAAAAAAAGGAATATCTAAATCTGCTTTTTCTTCTCTTGAAAGTAAATAGACTGTTGCAGGTTCCTACAGCAAGTTTTAGAGAGACCTCTGAGATGTGCCTGAGACCATGAAGAGTGTTTAATTCTTCAGGACAGTGAAAAACAAGTTCCTCGCAAGGGGAATGTTTGGTTTCTTATATAAGTTCTACTGCTATTGGAGACAAACAACTGTTTGTCTCCTGTGTGTGCATTACACAGTGCAGCCACTCTGCAAATTCCTTGTAAAAACAAAGCAAACAGCCTTACAGACTTCATCTAGGATATATTCTTCCCTTCCTGTGCCTTATTCCTAGTACCAAGTCTGTCAGGTTGAACTGCATGCTTGAATCCTACAAACAGCTTATAATGAGCTGACTGACTGGAAATCTGATGAATAATCCTGTTGGTAGACAAAGAGAAAGCAGAGCTGAGGTTGCTCTTTCACGGTGGTGTCAACTCTGCAGGACTGTCAGGTGTAAGATGAATGAAAACATATTAGTTTTGGAGAACAGATGGGGATATGAATACACACGAGCAATTGATTTATGAACAGATTAATGCTGGGGGTAAGGTTGCTCCTTTTAATAAGCATAGATAGTTATGTCTTGATACATTTTAGTATCTACCTAATGAGAAGAAATGAGAAGAAATTTGCATCACTTTTTTTCTAATTTCAATAGGCTTTTAGCATTATTTTACAGGACTTAAGGATCAGTACTTATATGAATGGAAGCTTTTCAGCTCCCAGAAGAGAAGGCATATGACATTGGTCAGCCTGAATGTTTACTGTCTGTACAAATTCTGTGTCTATTGTATTACTTTTTCCAGGTATAATGTGTGGGACCTCTAATGCCATTTCTGGAATGCTTATCACTCTTCCTTGTACCGACCTTTTTGATATCATGGTTGATTTTGATGTAGTCTTATAAAAGGATTTCTAACAATATTGCTTTCCTAACTCCACAAACTTAAAAGAATGATAATAATAATTATTATTATTATTGCTATTACTAAAAAAAAAAAAATAAAAAAAAAAAAATGCTAGAATCTCTTTTCATTAAGTTATCTCCAGAATGATTCTTGGCTTCTACATGTTCTTATAAGACTGAGTTCTTGTCCAGGTATATTTTTGCCATTTTAATCTCTGAGACCACAGTTAGGACTTCAAGAAAGCACAGAGGGCATTTGTTCTTGGCTTAGGAGACAGAGATCCCAGAAATTTAACTCTTAAATAGATGAGGGAAAATGTAATACTAAGAAAAAGCTTATCTATTACTTACTGTACTGGTTGAGGAAGAAGACTCCGTGATAGGACTTATTTATTGAAGAGACAGTCAGGTTTTTATGAACAGATGTCATAACATTCACCAGAGCAGCAAGCGTATGTTACCTAGAAAAGAGGAAAGTGTTAAAAAATATTAAGGAAGAAGAGAGCAGACAGGTTGCATTAAAAGTAGTTGGCCAGAAATTACTATGAAAGAACTACATCAAATGTGAGCAGAACTATAACATTTTACTGACTTAGTTATGATACACACAAGTCATGAAAATAAAATTTTGGTCTGTTTACAGAGCTTTCCAACACTGAAAAATCCTTATTGGTGTCATTTAACAGGAAGTGGTGTTGTGTCCTTAGTATTTGTGTAGAGGAAGGTGCAAGCACAATGAAGATGGAGAAGAGTCCTACTTACAGTAATGATTGTACTGATGAGGTAATAATGTCAGAAGTCCATACACTATGGAAAAATGTGTCTTATTGTAAACTCCTTATATGCCTGTACCTCCTGTGAGAGGTGAGGCAGTTCCTGACTGAAACCATAGCATGAATAAGTGGCAGGCACCCCAAGCAGAATGTGGAACAGTAGATGCCAGAACCTGCATTAGATTTGTGAAACTTTGCCTGCTTTCTGCTTGTAAGGGAGACAGAGATTTAGAGGGGAAAAGTATAAAATTTGTATGCAATACGTATGCCTGGATTTACATTTGAATTTAGTAATTCGGTAAGCGTAACAATTTAAAAAGAAAACAAACCACAAACTTGACATTTAAAACCTGGTTTTACAAAAAAGCCACATTAAATGATAAAAATTGTAGGGGTTCTCAGCACAGATTTACATGTAAACTTAGCAGCAATCATCATAGGTAATTATTTCTATAATTCTTATTTGTATAGTTCAAGACTGATTATTTCTATTCAATATTCAACATTTCTAATGTTAAAGGAAATTCCATTCGAGAAACCCTATTTCACTGGTTTAAGGATATCCAGGGTCTCTATATACCTGAGCTACATGTTTCACTTCTTACGATACAGTAAGATCCTTCCATTTTTTTGACAGTGAGGACAAGTTGAAATCATTGGTGAGAAGGACACATCAGAGTCAGAGCACTAAGTCCAAATCGTAACAGGAATTATGAATATTGTGTTCTGTAATGTATACAAATATCATCAAACTTTCCATAGATATACATATATTTATATGATATTGTGTTTGCTATATGTCTGTCCCTCTCACTTGCTCAACTTTCCATGTGTGGAGGACAGCTGTAGGGGGGCACTCATTATTGTTTCAAGGTTGCTTATGAAATCCTTCTGCTCAGGTTCTAGACCATTTATTTTATGGAATGATGTCAGACAAGTACATCGAGTTGCATTATCAGCTGCACTGCTTGTAACAAGGTCTTACAATACAGTGTTTAGACAGCTTGGTTTCAAGTTTAAATTCTGAAGCTTTGGATCACAAAATGTTATGTCTCATATACCTTTTAAAATTCAATAAATGGGGAATTTATGGCTCTTTAAATGTTAATTAAAGTCTAGAGACAAATTTTCTGTTCTCCTGTTTGAAAACTATAATATCCTGACAGCATAGATGGTAAAGATTAGAGGAATGGTGATGATAACTCCTCTGATGATATTCAACAGCTGGATAGTCTTGTAGGAGCTTGCCACATGCCACTGCCTTTGTTTCTTTCCACCTTTCATTAAAATAATTCGCAACATATGACAGGTCAACTTGAGGACATAAAAGTGTACTGATCTTTTTCACAAACTTCAGTCTTTCATGATAAACTGAAGATTTTAGCATGTAATCCTGACATGGGCAAAGTTCACATTTATGGCAAAAGAAGCTTTACATTTGCCACATGAAGAAATCTGGCTACTTTGCTGCCAGAGGGACATATAAAGAACAGCCTTCCATTGGCTGTCTTTGTCTTATCATTTGGCATTTCCAGATTCATTGACAGAATCCTAAATCCATCATTAGACACGGAAGAAATAGCACTCAGAATGCTGAGTACTTAGTTCTCTGTTACATGCAATAGGAATTGTGAGGCATGATGTATTTATTTTAAGTCGGTTCAAATACTTAGTCTCCTTGCTCAGGGGTGGATTTGCTGTGGAGACTGGCAGAGAGAAAGGTGGCTTTTCTTTATTGCCGTTCCTCTGTTCTGCAAGTTGAGGCTGCATCCATCCAAAGAGTATCCTCCTAATTTCGAGTGTCTGAGCCTCATGGTTTCCTCAGGTGTAATAACTTTCTTTAAAGGACTACCAAATATTTTCAGAAGAATAAGTAAATAAAACTGCTTATGGATGATGAGAATGATGATAGTGTCAGTGTGACAGATCCTCAAGTGGCCAAGCTGCTCAGGTTGACAATGCGATCTGATTTAACTGAGGGTGTCAGCATTCCTACCCATCCTCTCTTGCTCGATTTGTGGCTGAGCATTGCCTTCCTCTCCCACTCAGTGATCTCACTTTCCTGGTAAGGAAAATGTGAATGTTTTTAGGCTAGTTTAGTTGACATAACCAGCTCAGTGTAGTATTGTGCAACTGTGATGGCACAGGGGAGGAGGCAAGAATTTGTGGCCAGGAGCGAGATCAGTTTGGGGTAAAGGGAAGCACTCAAAGGGACTCACCGGGATTGCCTGAATGGGTCATGTAACCACAGCTCTCTCAACCCAGGGCAAAACTGGGAATGGAGAGGGGAACCTACTCTTCAGATCACCAGCTTATTACTAGACATGAACTCATCTTCTTAAAACCAAGCCAAAACAAAAAACCCTCCCCTGTTATGTGTTTTGAATAATCCTTTTTGTCTGTTTCTATTTATTGAAAAGAGGAAGAAGAGAGTGCTGTGATTTATTTGTGGGTAATAGGTAAAAATGTAGTGCTTGTGGATGTACATGCTGTTAAAGAAAACCAGCTAATCAAAAACCTCTTAAGAACACACTCTTTTAAAATGAAATTTAAAAGGGAAAAAAAAAAAATCTGAGTTTTTGAACTGCAACTAGTAGGGATGGTTGCATCAACTTGGAAAGTTGTAGTATGGCGGAACTCTCCTGCCATTCAGCTGCTTTTTTCAAGTGCTGCTTCTACAGATTACAGCACAGCCTGAAAAGGCCAAAGGCTTGGACAGTTTAGAGCTGGAGGGAGAATTAAATGGCATTGTTTTTTCTTTACTTATAAGATTCTAAGCCCCTACTATCGCTTTCCTCTTATACCATTATCTCCTTGAAGGCATTTTGCCTCTGCTGTTTTGTATAATCCATGTCTCTGGATGCAGCTGGACTGAAAAATCATACTGAAAAAAATATTTTCCTTTCAAACAGAGTTACTTTGATTGAAAATCTATTCTGCTGGTTTATAAATCTCTGCTTTTTCCTTATCTTGCTTCAAACTGAAGTTGGTAAACTACCCTTGGAAGTTTCAGAATTTAATTACTTTGATGTATCTTGCTCTCCCAATAATGTAGAAGAGGAATAAGAAAATAAAAAAAAAAAAAAAAAAAAACTCCACATAAAGCCCATAGGTACAGTAGAGGAAGAGCCTCTTTTAGTAAGTTGATGATGTTGGGAAGTTTTGCAATGAGGTGCTAATATTGACACAGGGCTGTAATGTGACTGTCCCAGATCTCACTCTTAAACTAAGTACTGTTTTCTGTACCATGGATGGAACTTCACATCACATGAGTTGTATGCTATGGAGTTGCATGAACTTGGAGGTTCTTAAAATACCATGTGCCCAGTATGCTAATGAAAAATATATTGATAGAAATGGGTTTATAAATACACAACTGAGGAACAATGACTCAAATCATAATTTTGACGGTGTTAAAGAAAAATGAATGAGGAAAGTCACTGTATGCAGACAGTACACTTATTTTCAAAACAGGTATGTAATTTCCACCCACTTCTGCATTTTTGGGATTGATTCCCATCTGCTCCCCCACACTGCAATGTTTAAATAGTATCTCTCAGGCTGTTCAAATTGTATTTTCATATACTAACTGTAAAGTAAGGTGCTGCCTTTGTTTGAATTTACACTATGCCTTAATATTTTATGTTGAATGGCTAGCACAGAGGCTGGATAGACACCTAGAAAAACAGTATTATGATTAAAAAAACAGTTGCAGCTGGTTCTTGGCAAGCTTCTCTGCCATTTTTATTGGCAGAACTTGAAGCTACGTGGGTCTTTGTCCTGTGCCTAGGAAGTTGAGTGGAGCTCTGGCACTAACCTCAGTTCAGCCCTACTGCTTTATTTCAAGGACCTGCCTGGCAAACTTCTGTCTGATAATAAACTCAGTCCAGTGTGATACTTGTGAGAAACACTGACTTTCAATATCATAACATCTCAAATGGAAAGCAAATAATAACTTGGCTTAAGCAAGTGTCCATCAAGAAAAACTAAACAAAAAATTCAAAATCAAAATGCCATGTTACATAGTTTGTGACTAGACTAAATCTGAATAACTTGCTTGTACTTCAAAATTGTGACTGTTTCTTGAGCATCTCTGCTGGAAGACTGGAACAATTGCAGTAAAAACCAGTTGTTCTGTGAGACTTGGACAGAGCATTTCAATAATGCATTACTGTATCAGTTGTGCAGAGCTACTGATGAGCAGAGTAAGAAAGATGAGCTTTTTTATTTACGCTTATGCCTATTCATGTGAGAAAAACTCATCAAGCGTAGTTTTTCCAACTGAGATACTTAAAAGCAGAGCTGAAGCCATGTGCTGTTTTCTTTAATACTTACTTCAGCAAGTAGTCATTTATCCAATTTCAAGTCGTTTTAATTGTCTCATTTTACACGCATATTATTAACAATGCCACATAATGTGATTTGGATAATGTTGTTAAAGGAAGAAAATGGGAAAGACCTATTTATGTTATAAAATCAGTAAGCTTGTTCCAACCAGTGTTATAACTACAGGACAAAATTGTGCTTTATATCTCTTTCAGTCTCCTTCAGAGTCTCTCTCCCTGTGGCTTTCCCTCAATGACAGCCATAGAATTTCTTACGGGAATCACAGTGACCAACCACTCATGGGACAAAGAGAAATCCCACCTGTGTTTGGCATTATGTAAACCTTTATCTCAAATGGAAGACTAACAAGATGACTAAATCTATTCAGAAACCGCATCTCCAAAATAAAATGCTTGTTAAACCCCTATTAATAAACATAGAACGCAGAGTTAAGGATAAAAACAGATCTTGGATTTACTTTTTGATGATGTTTTGATGTTCAAAAAATACCTTAGACCAAAACAGTTGCCTTTTTATTTGGTGGGTGCTTTGAAAGGTGGGATGTTTTCTCATTATTCCTTGTGAGAAATTGAAAGCTCTGACTTTGCCATCTGTGTCACAAATAAAGTCCCTGCTGCAGCCAGAACGGTGCTTCTGCCTGGCAGGTCCGTAGTTAGTTCCATAAGACAATGAACCTATTTATAATATGGAATGAATACAAGGCACAGCAAAGGCTTAAACGGAAACAACACAGTGATGTGATTCCTGGACTGGTGCTGTTAAGTGGAAGCAGGTGACTAGCACTTCAGTGCAATCGATGCAGTGCCAAGGTACTCGAGCACCAGAAAGTGAATACCAAAACCTGAAGCCTCTGATTTGAAATAACTGCTTTTTTTTTTTTCTTTTCTTTTCTTTTTGAAAGTTAATATACCTGGATTTCTACTTCAGAACAGCTAAAAATATTATGGCAATTAGTAATAGAAGTCCATGGAAGATCAAGGAGCTCCTAACTGAACTCAGAAGACACCTCTACAAAAGGTGAAAGAAGGAGGAGTGTAGAGTATTTGTCTGATCTTGCAACGTTGGGCTTAGGAAAGACTTAAGTTGAACGTGAGAAGGGGCAGCAAAGGATTCTACAAGTATTTCAGTAGCAAAAGGAGACTGGAGCAAATGTGGATCTGCTGCTGAATGGGCATGGGGAACTAGTGACAAATGACATAGAAAAGGCCAAGGTACTCAGTGCCACATTTACCTCAGGTTTTGAGAGTTAAGACCAGCCTTCAGGAATCCCTGGGCCACAAGACCCAGGGCACAGTCATACCTCTTCTTTCAGTGCTGTCTTTTCTTACTGTTCTTCTGGGGCAGCACCCAAGATATGTCACTCTCAGTCTTTTTCCCTCCCCCTGTTGCAATCATCAGCCTGCTCCAACCAGATCTAAATGTCAGCGGTGGATGTGTGTTACATTTCCCTGACTTCTCCTAGCAGGAGTGGCAAACTGAAAAAGGCCAGTTCAAATAGCAAGAATGTGTTTATTGCACAGGCGCCGGCATGGACACAGTGTAGCCAGGCAACAAGAAAACAGGACTTTCATTTATCAAACAAGATGCATCTCTAGATGTTCTTCGCTCTGATTGGAATCAGGGAAAGCAATTTTAAAAAAAAGGAAATGTGAAGAATATGCAAAATTTTGCACAAGGGAAATATCTGTAGCATGAACAAATCAGAAATAGGGAGTACATACGTAGAAAGATTCAGATTCAGGTAACTTGATTATGAGCTCTGACTCGTAACCTGCCTAGAACAGAACAGATTGTAAGTCACTGCAAAAGTGCTTCCAGTTGTAAAATAAAACAGCATGCGAGGAAGGAGGAGGCAGTGTGTACTGCTTGAGCCTGGATGTTCTAATAAAAACAGAATGCATTTTGGGTGTAATCAAGACCTAACACAGGTTTTAGATTCTTGATTTTATTCTCTTAATTAAAAAAAAAAAACAAACACAACAACAACAACAACAACAAAACCACAAACAAAAAAAACCCCAGTCCATTTTTGATAAGCATCTCATATTATTTCCCTTGCTATGAAGAATAATTTTAGTGATGTTAATTGTAGATGATGTTCAACTTTCTTTTGTGTTTGCCAAAATTGTTTTTAAACAGCATCAAAATATATCATTTGAAGTAAATGAAACTAAGTCTTATTATGGGTGATGTAATTTGGAGTTCTAATTAGAAGCCTATATGCACTCCTGTACTGGGTCAGATCATACCTAGTGTATTGTCTTGTCTTCAGCCCACAGCAGGTGCCAAGGAAAAGCCTAAACATGTAGTGGTATCTGCTCAGAAAACTTTCCCAGCTATTTGAAACCCAGGAGGTTCCTGAGATGAAGGATGAAGGTAGTGTCTTGGATGGGTTTTTATCCAGTCAGCTTTTCATCTGTCACAGGGGATTTTCAAAGTGGGGTAACCACAGGAACAGAACCACACCACTCAATGGCAAAAATGTTAGTAATAATTAAACAATTTTCTGTGTTTAATTTGTTTTTGTAGCACAATATAGCACTGTGTAATGAGAGCAGGGCAGACTTAATCAAGACCTCACTTTCTTGAGCGATATTTTCGTGTCAGCTTCATCCTATGACATTTAACTCACATCCACGTTTTATATCTTTGTTGTCTTGTGGAAGAGAGTTCTGCAGCTCATTATGTGAATGAAGAACTGTTTTTTATATCATTAAATATTTTTTACTGTTCAAAGAACAGCAAATACAATTTTAATTCACTGTTAAAAATGAGTGAACAATATTCCCTGTGCACTCTCTCGTGATTGTATAAGAATTTTTATCTCTTTCCTCAGATGTCTTTTTTTCCTAGGCTGAGGAATCAGTTTATTTAATCCTACCCTGTAGAGAAAAAGACAAAAAGCTGGAGGTCTTTTGTCCCCTTTCTATGCATCTTTCCTAGTTCTACTTTCAAATTTGAAATTGGGATTGGATCAGAACTGAGCAAACTAGTCAAAACAAGGGGATAAATGAATTTGTTCCGTGGTACAATGATGGTTTCTAGTGTTCAATACTTCTCGTAATTTATATTTTATTCTTTTTTTTTTGTTGTTATTATAACTTAAGGTCTCATTCTTGAATAGTAATGTGCAGTTCAGAGCTCATTGCTGAGTACAGGAAATTAAGGAATTTCATTATTTAAGATCCTTTTTCCTGATGTACAACACTGCATTTATTAAAACTGTGAAGTAAATTCAATATAGGTACCTAAACAGTCATACTTACAAGGGTTTCCTAGAACTCTATACAGTCAACTCTCTGCTAGCCTGAATAACTTGGTATAAAGATACCAAGTATCTTTATTATTGTCATTTCACTGTTCATTCTCTTTTCTGCATCACCTAAGGAGATGTTCAGCATTTATGAATTCTGCTATAGATTTCTGTGGGTCTCAACTGCTGATGATGTCTTCTCTGAAATTTGACCATATACCTACCCTACCTACTTTTTAAGCCCTTCTTTATCCATGGAAGTGCCTTCTCTTTTATGCTCAGATTGCACAGATTTTTGAAGAGATTATTAAAGGTCCTTTGGTAGGAGAAATTTTCTAGTGCCTGTTGGAAATTCAAACAGAATGTATTATCTGGATATCCTTTAGTCATACTTTATCCATATCTATTTTTCTAGACAGTGCTGTTGTATGAGGTTATTCCATTTCAGATGCAGTACTTGGCCTTTTTTGAACTTTGAGACTCTTGTCATCTTATTTCTCCAGTCTTTTGAGGTGCCTCTGAAAAAAACAGCCATTCTCTCCAGCATACTGATCTCCCATTTTCTCTGATATTTCTATAAGTTACAAACCTGCTGAGAGTGCACTCTGTCCCATTGTCTGGGTTGTTAATAAAGACATTTAACAGTATTGGCCCAAATCGTAGTCTTCAACTGACTGATAACTGGTTACCAGATGGATTTTGTGCTATTGAATGCAACCCTTTAAGCCTGTGATTCAGACAGATTTTCACTTTTTTTATCATCTATTAACCCAGTCAATGTATCCATAGCTGGGAGACAGTGGCAAAGATGTTGCTAAAGGTAAGGTAAAACAGTGTGCACCGCTCTCATCAAAGAAGGCAATCAGGTTGGTAAGGTGTGATTTGCCCTTGGCAGATATGTGCTGGCTGTTTGCAGTTGCCTTTTTTGTCTTCCATGTTCCTGTACGTGGCTTCTAAGATGACTTGGTCCATAACCTGCTTGGGGACTGAGGTGAGGTTGATAGGTCTATAGTTCCTTGGCCTTCTTGAAGATTGTTAGACAAATACAATTTTTCTAATTGTCAGAAACTTCCCTCAGTTTCCATGACATTGCAAAGTTGGTGGTAAATGGCCTTGCAGTGATTTTGGCCAACTCCTTCTGTATGCTTAGATGCTTCTGATCTGGTCCCATGGACTTGTTTACATTCAGTTAGTTTAGATGCCCCCTAACTCTGATCTTCCTCTGCATTTATTAATGTTTGACTTCCACAGACACTGCTAGTAGGCTCAGCAACATGGCAGACCTGTGGGCAGGTCTTATCGGTGGAAACTGAGGCAAAGAATGCACTGAGTACCTCAGGATGGGGGGGGGG
>NW_020799095.1:76913721-77006703 GCF_003259725.1 Athene cunicularia
GGTGGGGGGGTGGGGGGTGTGTCTTTCTCCTGCTGTTCACTTTCCACCTTGGTGTCAACTCTGGCTGAGCTTTGTCTTCCCTAACTCTGTTCTGTCTATTCAGACAATGTCCCTAGATTCTTTGTGGAGAGCTCATACCTTCTTCCACCCTCTGTATTTTTTATTTTTTATTTTTGTGTGTGTGTGTTTCATCTCATCAGGATTTCCTTGTTCAGGTGTGCTGTCCTGCCGTGCCTACTTAGATATCTAAATGTTGGAATGGGCCATGCTTGTGATGTGAGAAGTTGTTCTGAGGATCAACCACCTATCCTGAGGCCCTGTGCCTTTCAGGGAAGTCTCCTATGACATCATGCCAAGAAGATCCCTAAACAAGCTCAAATCTGCTATTCTGAAGTCCATGACTGTAGTCCTACTATTAGTTTAGCTTAATTTTCTCAAGACTGTCAACCCCACTCTGATCACTACAGCTAGGACAGACCTCAGTTTTCACATGCCTGTTTTGTAATAACAAGTCCAGAAGATCATCTTCCATGGTTTAGCTGTCACTCACCTTTATCAAAGAATTGTCATCAGTGTATTTCAGAAATCTCCTGGACTGCTTGTACCCAGCAGTCAGGGTGGTTGAATTTGCATGCTGGGGCTTGCATCTTTGTTCACTATCTATTACTTATTATATAGTTTTTGATAATTTGCTTGGCACAGACATCAGTGCTGCAAGTTTCGTGGGTCTTCCTGGAGCCCACTTTAGAAATAGATATTATATTTGCTATCTTCCAGTCCTCAGGTACCAAAGCAGTTGTAATCTAAAGATATTATACTGATTAATTGTTCAGCACTTTCATCTCTGATTTTTTTTTTATATTCTTGCATAAATCTGCAAATCTGCTGCTTTTCATTTTATCTGTATTCTGTAAACTCTTTTTATGGCACTGTGGTTTGAGACAGAGTTTTTGATGAGCAGTCCTGCCCATTCTGGGATGAGAACTTCCTTGAGCTCTTCCATGATGAACTTGAGCAGGGGGGAAATTTATTTTTTCTGGTGTGATTTTATCTTCTTAATCACTTCTTTGATCATTTACTGCTTCTGTGAACTGTCAAGCTTCCTGCTTTTAATGTGTTTGAAGAAGGATTTATTAGTAATATTTACAGCTTTTGCAAAATGTTCTTCAAGCTCTTTTTGATCTACATTGTTAGGTTTTTAGATTCAACCTGCTAGAGTTTTGATCTATTGTTTTCTTCACTTTGACACTGCTTTAGTTTCTGAAAGATGCTTTCCTCCTTTTATTAACTATTTCTGCCATACTGTTAATCTGTGCCAAGACATAGATTTTTCTTTGGTCCTTTCCCTTTTTTTTTTTTTTTTTTTTTTTTTTTTTTGTATGGGTAGTGTTCATTTGTCTTGTGTCTCCAGCTAGGTATCCTTGAATGCTGCCTGCAAAACTTTAACTCTCAACTGCCTCAGTTAGCTACTTTTTATCAAGATTCTTCATATTGAAGTTCCCTGTTATGAAGCAGAACATGCAGTGTAGTGGATTTAGGTATTCAGTTGCTCCTGCAGTGATGATGAATCTAAGTACAGTGTGGTTGCTGTTACAGTGCTATTCCTGCATGCTACATAGGACAGACAAGAGTTGCCTCTTCACTCTTGGTCCTCATGTTGAATTGCTTCATGAAAATCTTGATTTGTGTCTAAAACTTTACTCTTGCTGCCAGGCTTCAGTGTAATGCATACCCAGACTTTCTGAGGGTAGCTGAAGCCTGCCATTGCTACTACACTTTTTGACCTCCTAACATTACTCTGAGTATGCGTTTGTGGAGGCTACCTGTTGCACTGGAGAGGATGCTCACCTACAAACTCCAATCACTTGTCTTCCTAGCTGGCCACTGGAGAGAGGCTTTCCTTTTTCCCTTTCTATCGTTTTTTGTTCCCATAAGTAACTTTGAAAATAATATATGACATGAGCTATGGATCCTACTAAATTTGTCTCATCTTTCTTTGTGCACCATCTGATGATCAAATCACCACCATACCGTACTACTTTTTTGCCGGCTTCTCTGCTCCTGTACATTAGCATAGGGAGAGAATCCAACACTGGATCATTTTCCTCTCCTTCTGCTCAGTTACCTGCTACCACATCACTGCGACTTCTCTTGGGCATAGTGTTGTCCTGCAGTGTCCCTGAAGGTCATCTGAAGAGGTGCCTCTATATTTAATTCTTCAACAGTTCAGTGCTTTCACTGTCCCCAATTAGGTGTTTACAGTGAGTTTTTCCATCTCGCTCCAGGATTCTACCCAACTATGGTATGTAATTTTTTTCAGAAAAGGCGAGATGCTTGGCTTATCTGCTCACTGGGGCACATAGTCAGGTCTGAGAGTGAGACACTCTGTCCTTTCACAGATACAGCATATTTACTCTGTGTAACTTCCAGTAATATTAGCTAGTACCCACCCTCTCTTCATGCATTCCTGCTTTCACTTGCAGTGTTTAGGTTGAGGAGCATGCATGAAACATGTAACAATGGGAAGTGAAATTAAAATTGTGTTGACTTGTGCTAAGATACAAAATAAATTCCCTCTGAGCTCCCTGTACAGCACAATATGTTGCCCTTTGTGCACAGAGAGTAGCCAACCCATTGAAATTTTTTACTTGTTCAGTTGTTTTAGTTTATACAAGTGCATGTTTCAGTTTGTAATTGAATCCAAAGAGATTAGCATTTGTGGAGAACCTGCCTCCTAAAATAGACGAAGCTTTGATAAGAGATGTTATTGTGGTGGGGACAGTGGGAGGGATTTTGAAAGCATGCATTTTAAGTATGTTCAGGCTGTTACCAAATCAAAATTGTTATCTGTGCTCTGCCTTGCATCACATCTGCATTACCCCCCAAGATTCTTGAGATACCAATCTCTCTTCATTAAAAAAAAAAAAAGAACAACAGCTGAGTGATTGAGATTCTTGCTTGGCTTATCACATTTGGAAAGCTAGCATTCTTTCGACAGTAAGACATGACAAGCTACATCTGTCCTAGAACAATAATGTATGTTAGAAAATAAATTTGAGCTACCACAACATCAAACATGATTTTGTATGTAATTTAGATTGAGAATAAAAACATTTACTATACATGCGTTACTCTATCCATTTATTGACACAAGTTTGTGTTTATTGATGCTATGACTACTGTATACTGGAAGTTGCTCGTGTGAGCATTAGGAGGCATTTGGTGGGTTACTGGACTGGTTAGTTAAAATGTGCTAATTTAGTTAGCACGTTCAGTGAGTTAATTCCACTATAGAGGAGTTCACGGATAAATTTGGAAGGAAGGAATTAAATTAATGAGCACAAAAATAATTCCTAACTGTCAATAATACAGTGCAACAGTTTGTTGGCACTGCATTTGGGACAGTGTAGTAAGAGAAGATGATGAAAAATAGCAAAACTAAAGCCTTATGTCTTCCTATTCCTATTTTTGCTTACTGGTATGATAGCTTTTATTTTACATTACTTTTAGTTTAGGTACTTTCATATTCTGTTAATACAGCTGTGCTTTGAGTGTTCTCCTGCTCTAGCAGTTAGTTCCAACTGTAAGGGGGGCAGTCAGTGCTCTAAAATGAAGCATATATCCATCTTATTTTGGGGTACCTCTTTTTCCTTGTATAGTTTAGTCATTTGCTTTAATAATGCTATTATTGATGTTACTGTTGTTGTTAGTACTAGCAGTAGCAGTTTATCTTTTAGGGAATGTATGATGTTCTTGACAAGAGCATTTTTTTGGTGCAGAAGAATCTATTTTGAACAATTGAGTTTTCCTGCCTGTGAACATCAACCATCTCTATAAAGTTATTTAATCATCCCAGAAAAATAAGAAAAAAATTGCAAAATCCAGGTCATGTGCATTCATACTCTTAATTCTGTTCTAATGTTTTGCTATCCTAATAACTTTGTAAAATCAGAATTTTTTTTCTGGTCAAGCACAGACCAGAACTCAAAAAGCTGACTATTATTTTCACATCAGTTGCTTTGTGTGTGGAAGAAGAAAGAGTCAGATGAGAGTTTTACAAATAGAACAATTGAAAAAGTTTATTTTCCTCTACTCTTATTCCTACAAATAACTTGCTCATATTTTCCTCTCTAGCAGAAGAAAATTTCTGTCTAAATGGTGGAGATTTCAGAAAGATGTGAAATACCAAAAAGAGTTAGAAGCAGATTATTTTACTAAAGTGTGGTTATCCCTATTGATTAGTCATAAAAATACAGTCTGTGTTAATGGGTCTTCATAATTTTTGGTGTAATCCAGTCTATCATGTGAGAATAGGAACATGTGTATATTTTTGGCAAAATGATTTAAAACCCAAAGACGGTACAAAGGTATACATCAGAATCAACACTTTTAAGAGCTGAAGTGGCAGTGAGAACTTTTTTTTTTTCTTTTTTTTTTTTTTTTCCCCTGAACTGATTTCTGGCAAATGGAGAGCAACAGGAATGAAGATACTCCGAATGGATTTTAGGTGATTTGAAGAAGGCAGCCTGCAAACTATTACCAAAAGAAGTGCAGAATCAAAGCAAAAAACACACACACGCGCACACACACACACATAATTCCATAATAAAGCTTATATATATTTTATATATACATATATATAATGTATCTCTATAATATATACAACCATGTAATAATTCCGTAACTCCAAAGCTGTGGCATGACATTCAAGTTTTTGGGGTTTTTTGTTGCCTCTGCTTCTCGGTGAAGTAGCTAGCCCTTGCTTGCATGCAACTCCCATTGAAATCTTTCTGCTACATCTCAATATAGATTTTATGAGGTTAACTGGAACTGCTTTCTCACAGAGCTGCAACTTTCAAAATAATTTTGGATTTAGAAAAAAAGGGTCTCTAGGTGTCAATGTTGAGGAGGAGGAATGAGTAGCAGAGAGAGAGGAGATGTTATGGGCTGACTGCAGCCCCCCATACCTCATCCCCCTGCACTGCTGGTGGGGAGGAGGTAGAGGAGTCTGGAGTGAAGGGGTAAAGTTGATCCAGTGTGGTGGTGGTTGTAGGGAATTGTTTTAGATCTGTCTTTGTTTCTCACCATCCTACTTTATTTTTAAGTGACAAGAAAATGAATTTATGAGAAGGCAGCTGGTTTGGCATCCGGCAGCCAACTGAGCTGCCTATGTCCTAGTACTTTTTTTTTAATATACATACACTCTTCTATCTTTCTCACCTTCCCTCAGCTTTCTTCAGTAACTCACAGACTTAATATTAAAAGTATCTGAATTCAAAGCATGGCGATTAACAGAGAATACTGATAGACTGGATGAACGTTGCCATAAATGATCTACTGCTATTTCTAAGAACATGGCTATGAAAGAATGCATTGTTTTAATCCATTTGAAGTTGTGTGAGCATTGTTCTTGAAAGATCTGGCAATGACCTAGGACCTGTTTTATGTGACTGATGTAAAGTTCCTCTTCCTCTTGAGAAATTGGTTATGTAGATTCTCAGTCACAGTTAATGTGCAGGCCAAAAGGATGTCTCTACCTGGGTTTTAAAAATGAGGATAACTCAGTTTGCCTCATAGAGCAAGCAAGATTCACTGATGTGCCTGCTCCTGTTTTGTAGGACAGTTTGTGTATTGTAAAGCTAAAGTGTGGGTATTCATCTCATTCCTTTAACATAGACTCAGATCCTACCTAGTCCTACAGGTAACTTTAGGTAAAGCCTTATTCTCTCCTTGAAGATCCCAGGCAGTAGAAGAGTCTCTGTTGCTGGGAAACAGTTGAAATTCAGGGCTGAAGTGTACTTTTGGAAAAGTTATGCAGGAAAGTTTTGTCTGGTGCTGTCTGAGTTCAGATGTTAGGTATCTTCCCTGAGCAGGCAATAGCCTTGCTAGCATTGCAGGTTAATTTTTAATATGTGAGTTCCCTTTTCTTTAAATCTTTATCTTTTTAAGTCTTTTTGCTTCCCAAATCTTTTTAATTTGTAGTCACTGTGTTTTCAGAATGAAAGAAACATGTTTATGGCTGCAGACTCTACTATGAGTCTTGGGCACTCCAAGTGTTCTTTGAATTTGGGTAAAAGAACTGGGTATTTTCAGGAGGCATTAAAACTTTCAGTAGGCATTTTCCATTGGAAAAAACTCTACTGCAAGGAGACTGACAGATTCAGAATGTCAGTATTAAAATCTCACAATATCTTTCAAAAGCACAGGTAATCTTATTTCTGGAACTCTGAGAATTTTGATTTGACTGCGGTTAATACCTAGATTTTCTTAAGTGTGCATCACACAGAATATTGTGGAGAAATGCTAAGCAAATGTTTATGCCATTTAATTGTTTTAAAATAAAACATATTCCTCCCTGCACTTAAGACAGGTACAAATCCAGTGTTTTTCCTATGAAGTTATTCTTTATTTTTTAAACCAAGATAAATATTACCCTTTATTTTTTTTTCCCCTCAAGAATACTGAGAATTCTTATTCTTATATCTATTACAATTAAAATAGAAAATCAACGTTGAGTTTCTGAAGCTTTCTGACTTTGCAGCTTTGTAGAGGTACACTCAGAATATCCTGATGTGTTTCAAACCTGTTTTGGAATTTGAAGGAAACTTAAGACCTGTAAATGAATGGACTTTGGTCTAATTTTCAAGTTCTTCAGTACTTCAGGCATATGCTAAGGGGGTTTCCTATTATAAGCTGCTCTGCAGAAACTGTCCCATTTCTGTAGTGGATATTGAGAATGTGTACAGTTTCTAGCCTTTCTTCTGTTCTTCTTAGATAAATCTCCTTTGATTTTGGAGTGTTTTGCTATAGTAAAAGCTCTGGGATTTGGAACACTGACTTCAAAGGACTCTCTTCAGCAGAAAAAAGCACAGGAGAATTTTTAAGAAATAATTCCTAGTAATAAAAAAGTTTTTGTTACTTTCTATTTATAATGCTAAACTAGTAGCCAATATAAACCACTGTTAAAAAGCTAAGAGCTATAACATACCCATCAGGGGACAAAACGTTAATAAGGTATAATTTGATGGGGGAAAGCTGATGATATCTGCAAAAAGAAATAAGATCCCCATGGCTGCATAGAAGTGCCTTATTAACAGTTGGACTGGGCATCCTATTGAATGAGCTGTATTTATCATGTTTTTATAGCTACCTCCACTGAGCTTTCAGCTTCTGGGAGAAAAATACAGAAGTACAATATTGTTCTTCCAGTGTAGCAGTCAAAGGGTTTCTAAACCAAGAAAAATGGAAAAGAGGCTACAGAAGGAGGAGGAGGAGAACATCACACAGCTGGTTCAGAAATAAATTTCTTTGATTGGGCTCCCTGTGTGATATTGTTACTAAAATTTCTGCATGTTACTGCACTTTAGGAGATACTTTCTCAACAGTTAAGGACTCTGAGTCTAAAGATTAAGTAGAGTTTCCTACAACTGTCCTATGTCTGCTGAAATATGAGGTCAGCAGGGAGGGAAATACGAAGGAAAAGGTTGAAGAGTAATTGTTAAGATATGATGATGATTGTTTCAGTGACTATTTGCTCTTCTGAGATCCCTTGTCAATGTGGAATGAGGTAAACATCTTTATGTGTATCAGGGGTATGTTTTCCCTCTAAGCAGCTGTTATATTGTCTCTTCAAAAAAGGCCAATTATGACTCATTTGGATCTGAATGTTTGTCTTTTAGAAATTGGATAGAAATGATCTACTCATTTCACATGTCTAATAGTAGATTGCCAGATGTCACTGACCACTAATTAATAACTTGAATGATATTTAAACACATAGCTGGCAGGCAAAAAATTCCATGGGTCGTTGACATTACTATAGACCATTCATTCGTCAAAAAAAGAGAAAAATGGACTAAAATTCAGCTTTTTCATAGCCTCATTGTTATCTCAAATCTTCACAACAAAATTGTGATTTAAAGGTGCGTTATGTGCCTCCTTGTTCCCACTGCTCCTTCCGTTGCAACCGGAGTACATGATGTTCTTCTGAAGACATTTTTGTATTCAGAGCACATACTCGCCTTAGTCCTGATGCTTCTGTTTGTCTTTCTCACCACTGATCTCTGTATAATTTAACAGTGAAGATACACTCCAGTGATTTTCCTGGTAGCTATAGGTTCAAGCTTTCCATCTTTTGCACTTTGTGTTTAATGAGAATTTTTCTCAGTCTGCTGTTTTGGGTTTTTTGTGTAGATGACACCTATTTATGTGCCTCTTTATATTTTATTCTTCTCCATATTATTGCTATTTTGTGTCTCAGATAATCTCAGTGTTTTTGAAATTAAATGCAGTTATTTTAAAGGAAACATAACGAAAATAGGAATTACTTTTTTCTTCTTTCCCCAAGTGAACTGTTAGTTGTCTGCCATCAACCCTGTTGCCAACTCTGGAAATTTAGTAGTATTTTTCTTATTGTGTTCCATTTTGCCCCATCCACTTTCTAAATGTCTTAGATATCTATGTATTATCCTTAAATGGAAAGAAGAAAAATTAATCTTGATCTTCCAAAATCACCTTTCTGGTCAATTAGTTTAACTGGAAGGATGTAGAAAATCTCATGTTTGTGTCTCTGTTGTTGAACCATTTGTTTCTTCAATGGCTTTTCACTGAACAAGCTGCATAAATTGGTGGTTCTTACATTTCTTCTGCTGTTAGCATTCTACTTTATCTGTGTTGTCATCTGTCTAAAATTGTTTTACCTTGATTTGGTCACATTTATAATGGAAATTTATATCACAGAATCATTCAGGTTGGAAAAGACCCTTAGGGTCATTGAGTCCAACCATCAACCCTGCTCCACAAAGTTCTCCCCTACACCATATCCCCCAACATCTCATCTACATGAACCTTAAACACATCCAGGGATGGTGAATCCACCACCTTCCAGGGCAGCCTATTCCACTGTCTGACCACTCCTACTGTGAAAAAATTTTCCCTAATGTCCAGTCTGAACCTCCCCTGTTGGAGTTTAAAGCTGTTCCCTCTTGTTCTGTCACTAATCACCTGTGAGAAGAGACCAGCACCAACCTCTCTACAATGTCCTTCCAGGTAGCTGTAGAGAGTGATGAGGTCTCCCCTCGGCCTTCTCCTCCTCAAACTGAATAGTCCCAGCTCCTTCAGTCGCTCCTCACAGGATTTGTTCTCCAGGCCCTTCACCAGCTTCGTTGCCCTCCTCTGCACTCACTCCAGCACCTCGATATCTCTCTTGCATTGAGGTGCCCAAAACTGGACACAACACTCCAGGTGTGGCCTCACCAGTGCAGAGCACAGGGGGACTGTCACCTCCCTACTTCTGCTGGTCACACTATTGCTGACACAAGCCGTTGGCTTTCTTGGCCACCTGGGCACACTGCTGGCTCATGTTCAGCTGCTTGTCAATTAGAACCCCCAGATCCTTCTCTCCCAGACAGCTCTCCAGCCACACCTCCCCAAGCCTGTAGCGATGCTGGGGGTTGTTGTGGCCCAAGGGCAGGACCTGGCACTTGGCCTTGTTGAAGCTCATCCCATTAATGTTGGTCACTGATCCAATCTATCCAAGTCTCTCTGTAGAGCCTCCCTGTCTTCACGCAGATCGACTCTCCTGTTTAACTTGGTGTCATCTGCGAACTTACTGATGATACACTCTATGTCCTTATCAAGATCATCAATAAAGATGTTGAACAGAAACGGACCCAACACCGAACCACGAGGCACACCACTTGTGACCACCACCAGCTGGATTTATCTCCACTGACCACCACTCTCTGGGACCATCCATCCATCCAGTGCTTGACCCAGCAGACCATTCACTCATCCGGGCCATGAGAAGCAAGTTTTTCTATGAGAATCCTATGGGGAACTGTGTTGAATGTTCTTCAGAAATCCAGTAGACAATATCCACAGCTTTTCGCTTGTCCAATAGTAGGGTCATTTTGTCATAGAAGGAGATCAGGTTTGTCAGGCAGGACCTGCCTTTTATTAACCCATGCTGACTAGGCTTGATCCCCTGGTTGTCCATTATATGACTTTTAATGGCACTTGAGATGACCTGCTTCATGACCTTCCCTGTCATCGAGGTCAGACTGACCGGTCTATAGTTTCCTGGATCATCCTTTCTGCCTCTCTTATAGATGGGTGTCACATTTACCACCCTCCAGTAGAATGGTACCTCCCCAGTTAGCCATGACTTCAGGTAAATCATGGACAGCAGCTTGGCGAGCACATCTGCCAACTCTTTCAGCACCCTTGGGTGTAACCCATCTGGTCCCACAGACTTGTGTGCATCCAAGTGGTGTAGTGGGTCTCTGACCACTTCCTCTTTAACTGTGCTGACCTCATTCTGCTTCCCCTCCCCATCTCCCAGCTCATGAGTCCGGGTGTCCAGGGAACAGCCAGTTACACTGCTAAAGAATGAGGCAAAGTAGGCATTAAGCATCTCAGCCTTTTCCTCATCCTTTGTTGCTATGTTTACCTCTGCATCAAATAAAGGAGAGAGATTTTCCCTAATCCTCCTTTTGTTGTTAATGAATTTATAGAAACATTTTTTATTATAACAGCTGTAGCCAGGTTGAGCTCTAGCTGTGCTTTGGCTCTCCTAATGTTCTCCCTACACAGCTTCACTACATCTTTATAGTCTTCACAAGAGACCTGTCCCCTCTTCCAAAGCTCATAGATTTTCCTTTTGTTCTTGAGATCCAGCCAAAGGTCCTTGTTTAGACAGGCTGGTCTCCTTCACTGCCTGCTTGTTTTTTTGGCACATGGGAACAACCTGCTCCTGTGCTTTTAAGACTTCTCTCTTGAAGTATGTCCAGCCTTCCTGGACTCTCATATCCTTCAAGGCAGCCTCCCAAGGAATTTGTGGCTGAAAGGTAAGGAGGGATGATTTCTGGGCTACTTCTTTAATCTCGCATCCCATGCCAGCATGGCTGCCTTGCTCCATGCTAACTTGCTGTTCAAGACGGCCCACATTCTGATGCCACTTCCTTCTTCCCATTTCCATGTTTCTTAGCAGCAATGAGCAGCTATACAGGAAAAGAAACTTCTGCTTTCCTATGCAAACCAATGTTTTGTGACAAACCGGTGCAAGGGGACTCTTTTACTCAACTTACTCTGTTATTTACCTAGGGGGTTGAGAAGTATGAAATTACATTGAAATACCTTTCTCTTTCTTGAAATAAAGAGAATCCTGACATTTCTCATCAGCACCTAAAAGTTAAGAACACTATTTGTAAAAAAATAAAATTAAATGTTGCTTTCAAAAGGTCTTGGAGCCTATTAAAATCAATCTCAGTTGCCAAAAAGCAGGAAATGCTTTAAAACTCAGTGTGCTAACACAGATGTTAAATCTTAAAGGATTCACATATAATTTATTCAATACATTAAATTTACTATATGTAGTATAATTTCAGAATGTGCATTAAAAATACGTTATGAAATCTCATTCCTACCTGCTGAATGGCTGCCAAGTTTGGTAATGCAAGAACATTTTGTTGTTTTACCCCTTCAGCACAATCCTGCATTCAATTTTTAAATATCCATAAAAACCGTAAAAGCCTCAAAACTCCAGATTGGAACTTCAAAAACTTTGAAAGTCACAGTGCAACAGTTTTGGGTTTTTTGAAAAACTCTCTAGGAGCAGGACTAAAACCCCTACTTCTAAATATACTCAAGTTTTGAGTTGTTAACTTCCAGGTTTGTAACTTTATTTTCCACTGTAAACCTGACTCTGTTAAATATAAACCAAGTGGATGGTTTGTGACATTTAGAAATCTTTGCAGAAGACAAAGAGGGGACCACACAGGTGGATGGATAGGTGGCATTTCTGAAAGTTCAGTCTTGGGCAGAATCTTGTGTCACTGAAGTCAGTGGAGTAGCCCAACACTAAACATTTGTGAAAGTTTTAGTAGCTCTAAATTCTTCTCTAATATGCTTACCTTTTTATTTCAACATTATTGTATTATTTCTGACAATTTTCAATGACTGTTTATTTGCACAGTCAATAAATTAAGCTAATTAAAACTTTGGCGACTCCATGAATTGGCAGGGTATGTACTTCTCACTTTTTTAATATACTTCAGGTCAATATATTTGAAATAATAAAATTAAGTCGACATCAGCTCCTTGAGGTCATATAAAGCTTCATTACCTGGTTTAGGTATGATATTATGTATCTATCAGTTCTTACTGAATTCCAAACCCTGAAAAATTTGAGGATGATTTGATGTTTATTTTTGTATATTTCACACTGCTTATTTTACAGGAAACTGTATTTTCTAACTGTGGATGAACAGTAAAAACTGGTTCTGAACAAATGAAAACACACATAATGTTATTCCCAGGAGAACTGGCTGTTACATGCAGTAATTGGTGGCAAGATGCTGTAGTGTCTGTAACCAATTAGTAAAGTTGTCCATACGGCGCTGGACTTATTGTATGAGCTGCAGGCCTATCACTTCATATGAAAGCCTAACCAGGATGGCTTTAGTCCCCAGAAACCAGCTTTTCCTTTTTGGTGAGCCAAAAGGGAAAGCCGTGTTGAAAGGAAGTCCCTTTTTACTATTTTCCTCTAGTTTTTCCCCCAGAGGGTGATCACTCTCTGAAGCTGACTGTGTGTCAGGAGCCTATTGGTAAGATAGGCAGCTCCAACAATAATGGCTGCAAGGAGGAGGGATCATGATTCTGTGGAAAGCAAGGAAAATGGTTCCTCTGAAGTACAGAGAGGTATAAATCTTTCTTAAGTGGCTTTACATATTTGCTGGAAGCAAGGATGTCATTATACCAAAGCACGCCTTAAAATTTCTGGTAACCATCAAAACCACCACTAACTGTGGCTGCTAATTTGCTGCTAATGTCTTGCTGGTATACTTCTCTGTGGCTACATTCTTTGCATTTACGATCCTGACACTTTTTTTACGGCCTCTTTAAACTCAGCTTTTGGACTCCAGCATACATGTTCATTGGGAGTTAATTAGGCAGGCTGCAAGACATCCTCGCCAAACAAGTCACAATATTTTGAAGCCATTCCATTGCTGGACTGATGTGAACAATAAGGTGATATTACTCATGTTTGTTGACATATATTATTATGGTTATTGCCATTATACCCCAACTCCTGAGAGTATTGTTTAAATACATGATGTAAGAGATGAAAGCAAGCAGATAATGAAACGGAAAAAAGGAAATAACATGTAGTTGTTAATTTTTGGCATTGTGTAATTAAACTATCTTCTTTAATGTTTTTTTTGCCAGTATCTAATTAGCAAAGCCATCTGCCTAAGAAGTGCTGGACCATCTGTCTGGAATACTGTTCTGTTCATTTTTTGGTTCTTGAGTAATTAACTTCTTTCTCTGTGAATGTAATAGTACATTCTGTTTCCACACTTCAAAGAAGTTCATATATAAAAATACATATGAATGTGTACCTGTCTACATAGATATGTTATGAGCATCTGTGTAGCTATAGGAACATAGTTCTTCCAGGAGATCTGATTGTACTCAGTTATGCGTGCAGCTTCCACTGTGGGTGAAAGCCACAAGTTTTTTGTTAACCTGTTAGTACAACTAATATATACCTCACCTAACACATTCTAATTGACCAGTCCTTTCTCAACTGTGTTCAAATTTCCTGCCCTCATTTACTGATTAAAGTTGTAATTGTAGGAAGGGGCTATATTAAAGTTAATTACTTAGGGTTTCGATTTTTTTCCTCTTTAGTATTTTGTAATTTTTCAGGAAAATGATAGTATAATTTAAGTTGGAAGGGACCTCCAGATGTCTTGCCTGGGGACTTATTTTGTTGCTGCATGTTGGCCGTGAAGAGAACATCTTGACAGTTGTTTCGTAAAAGGGAGGGACACGTGAACGTTATTCACTGCTTCTACATTTACCACGATTCTGTTTTAGTGTTCTTCTAAGGTATTTGTATAAATCAGTTTAGATTGGAGATTTTCTTTCGGTTTCCATTGGAGCTAATTTCTCTGCATGTATTTATTTTGCCTGTTGAAGAAGATACAGTAGTTTAACTTTCAGGAAAGACTCTTATTATTCATTCGAACAGAGAAGTTACTGAAATATATTTGTTGTTCCAAAGAACAAGATTAATGTTAATTCTGTAATTTGTAAGTTAACATAGAAGGGTGTTGGATCTCTATTTTTCTTCATTTTGAAGATAATAGTTTCATTGTATAGCTTGAGTTGGAATTTGTTTCTTCTCTAGCTGGAATTTCTCTCCTCCCACTACCCCTTGAAAATGCTGGGAGGGATTTAATCTGAAGTTTTTGAAGCACTTTACAAACATCAGTGATGTAATGTTTAAAACACTGATATAGTTATTTACAATTGAGCTTTTAAAAAAGATGCCTGCCAGCAATCTTAAACTTGAGTTCAGACTTAGAGTTAAGTGTGCACCAAAGTCAGGTTTCTGTTCAGTCTGATTTTATGTCAAAACTGTATGGAAGTTTGTGGGGTTTTTTTCTAGCTGAAGAAAACAGTACATTGTTCAGAAGTCAACTGTGACTTCCTCATCAAACTATGGTAGGTCAAGTTCAAGTTGTACCTGTCAAGTTCAGTCTGTAGAGTTGGCCACAGTGAATTCCACAGGGCTAAAAATCTCTGCAAACATTTTGCACTTACTGGTGACGGTTACATAATTAAGATTTATTTACGTCTACTAGAATATAGTTATGCTGAAGATTGGGAAATTAGAAAGAGGTTTGGTCAAGGCATTAAAATTATAGAGGTGCTTGAAAGACCATATTGATAGCAGGATTTGTAAAAGGCATGCCACTGTAAATAGTGTCAGCCTGCTATCAGAAACAGATTGATGTGCTACCTTAAACCCTGCTCCTTACCCTATGCAGCTACATTCTTTTTGAAGATGTGTAACAGTAGATGTTGTCCTGCCCATCCTTATTTTCTTTAGCACTAATGTTCAAGATCCCTGTTTCCTCTTTCCCCAGGGTGAACAAACTTGAGTGTCTGTAATTTGGTTCAATAAATTTTGTTGCCAGCTTAAGTATAATTATAATATTAATTAAAAACAGTACACAGAATGATGAAGGTTGTATTTTGCCATGTGAAAATTGGAACTTCTTCTTAAGAAATGTAGGAAAGAAAAGATTCTAACGGGATAAAATTTAGCTATGTAGGCCTTCATAGTGAATCAGATATCCAACATGGTATGCATATCGTATTTGTACTGCTCATATGAACTTCATGGAAATGTTAGCAAACAGTATCAAGCAAGAGAACATGTCAATTTAATGGAGGCAGTGGATAACAGTAACATCTTTAAGTATACCTGGTTTTGAGCTTACTTTCTGAAAAATTATCCACATGTGTCTGGTCTTTCAGAATTAAAACTTTAAAAGTCTTAATCTTCTACTGACAAAACCCATATTGTTATTATTCTGTTGGGACATTTTATTTTGTCTTTTTGGAGTGAAGATTCAGGACATGTTTTTCTCCTGTTTCTTCAACACCAAAATGACGTTTAACTTGAGTTTTCCTCCTGTTTCCTCCTTAACATTATCAGTAGGCTGTGTTGCATATTTAAATTTCCATTTTGTGGGAAACTCCCCTAAATTTCCTGAAGATTAAAAGAAAAAAAAAAAAAAAAAGCTACATACAGAAATTTCTATACCTGCTTTTTAAATTTAATCAGCAATAGAACATGTGTATGCATTACTGAACTATGCAGCAGCCCTAGGGACCAAAGTACAACTGTTTGAACTACTCAGGTCTCTTCAGATGACTTTGTAATATACTTTTTGCAGCCTGCTCTGTTATTGTCTCCTCCAGCAGTGGAACCCAGGGCTACAGGACTATAGGATGGCACTTAGCTTTGTCACCAGTGTGTCTGCACTTATTTCTTGTCTAGACAATATTACTCCTATGACACATTGTCATGAACAGGGTTTTCCCAGAGTTTGCCATTTGGTTAGCTTGCAAGCATATGTATTTACATATAGTTACAGGAGTTTATTCTGCTTGGGTTCTTGTATGTGCTGTTAACTATGGTATCCAGAAATTTTACATAAGGTTTTAATATTTAATATCTTTAAATCTATACATTTTGTAGATGTTAAAAAAAGATAAGAATGTTTATTTTCAGTTATACTAATAATAGTATTAGTGGTTTTGTGATGTGGTCATCAAATTATTAATATTTAATATTTGAAAGGACTAGCTAAGACGTTTTCCATAACTCAAAGAATATTTGACTACAAGCTAGCAGTCTGTGCTTGTTTCCAACTCACCAATTCTGAGCTAAGCTAATACTGGATGTACCACTCCTACAGGCTTCACCAAGAACCATATCTCTATATTGTCATGTTATTTACTGTTTGATTCCTTCTTAAAAGTGTGGCAGTTAGCAAGCTCCTTATGGAGCCCATCTCTCCAGGGATGGATACCTGGATGTGCTAAGACTGAAATGATTGATTTTCTTCACCTCTTTCTTTTTTTTTTCTGAAGCAGTATTTAGGCTGGGTCTCAGTGATCACTTGGCAGAGAACAGAGAAGGAGCGGGAGAGATGCTGTCCCAATGTTCTCTCACTATGACAAGAGTTAATAAAACTTCTGCCTGACTTGTTCTAAATTTTACTTGCATTATTATGTGCTTGGAGATTCTAGATTCTCCAACCATGACCTAAGCAGAGATTCATTGTATGCTTTTCTCAGATTTCACTTTTGGTTTCTGAGTTTCCCATCTCCAAAGTCTGTTGATTTTCTTTTCCAAAACTTTCAGTGCCTGAGAAATGTACTTAATTTCCTTGATTTGTGGAATTTTTGCATTTCACTTCCTTCTCCTTCAAATTCATCTTTTACCATGGATTTAGAGCCAATTGAAAGCGGGACATTTTGTCACTGAAAATTGATTTACTGAGAAACTTTATCTTTATTCCAGTCTTTCTTCTTACTTCCTGCTGTTCATGCTTGGCATATTCTTCTCAGTTCAGTTTTGGCAAGAACTTTCCTTCAAACCTTCCTTTTAAGCACCCATATTCCAATAAATCTTTCTACTCTGAACCCCTACTGCTAACCCTTGTGTTTCTTCAGACATTTGACAATTTTTGTGTCATTTAGAGATAACCAAATACTTGTATCTAGTGCCATATAAAATATAGGTTCAAGGTGTCCTAAAGGGTTGATTAGGAACTTAGGCTGGTCATCCAAGAGCAGTCTTTTGTACCGTGATCTCTGTTACGGGCATAAATTGCTTTTGCATTGAAGAGTCAAAAGAGTTAAGTCATTGCTGCTTTTCTGTCTAACTCAGTATGGGATTTCTTTCATGCTGCTAGATAGGTTGTTTTAATGCTGGGGTCATTCACAAGTGGATGCTTCCAAAAGCTTTCAATATATTCCCCAATATGCTGTAGTTGTTCATCTGCAAAAGCAAACACTGTAAATGAGAAGGTTTGGGGTGGAGAAAGAGAGTAATGGCATTAGTTTTTATAAGTCTTCTTTTTTCCTCTGAAATGAAAAAGCTAATTCTTGGGCTTGTCGAAACACTAATCAAAGAGTATTTCATAGTATACTCTGAAAGCATTTTCCCCTTTAGTTTAAATAGGCTTTCACCCTATTATTTATATTAATTATAGAGTTCACTTGCTATTAATATAGTCTCCATTAAAAGACAGGTACAAAAAATTACCTACATTAAATCTGAATGAATGGTCTTTCATTATTTCCTGGTAAATAAAAATGAAAAAGCTGTGGTTTCAATAATTAAGCAGCAGTGGTTAATTTAGAAATCTCAGTTCTTGCTGATAAAACATATAGTGCTTTGTGGTATTTTTATCTAAAGAGCAAATGGATGTGCACTGTTGAGGTGAAAGAATGGAGAGTGGTTTAAAATGCACTCTGACTACACAGCATATACAGGCATTCAAATATGTACATGTATTGGCGTATGAACACCAAGCACACAACCTGCTTCACTGAACAGTAGAGTTCGTAAATCATAGCTGTTGAATGTTAAATACAGAAATAATTGGAGCTAACTCATGCAGTGAAACTGTAGTAATGCAGACTAGGTCCTACGGTCCTGGCATAAATCTGCTGAAGTAGAGAGACTGCTCAAAAATGAGGATAAATCACTTCTTTTGAGTGCTTCATTTCAGTATTGTCTTGTATGTGTCTGCCCACTGCTCCTTTCTCTGAATGGATGCTTTAGTGCCTCTGATCAGTGCTGCAGTCATACCTCGAGAAACTAAAATCTCCATTGATGCTTGAGATTAATACTGCACAAATACATGCAGGGCACATTTTCCTATGACACAAAGTCACCTCAGATGCTGTGGTGGTGCAGCCTGACTTTGCTGGGGAGAGAGGGTCAGCCTTTCTCTGTGTTCCTAACTGCTTGCCTTGATAAGATTCATACAAAAGTGACTAAATAACATCAAATGTGATTGTGGTTATTTCTTCTGTAGTGGTAGGTACAGTGACTCATGGGGATGGCCAGCTTCACTTTGGATTAAGACACTGAAGAACCATCAGCAGCAAAACTACATTTCTAAGGAGAAAAGCTTGTAAGGTGATTATGGATAGAATCACCCACAGCTAATCATCAGTATGCCTGAAGCACATATCTCAAGCATGGGATTAGATAGCTCTGAGGTTTATATTTCTGTGTTTCCTGCATTTCTAACTAATTCCTGTTGGTTGCAGGCAGTAGAATGGCAATGTGATGAAGCTACTAAAAGAGCCTGTTACAGCAAAGGCAAATCAAAGGTAAGCATGAGACAGCTGTTCTGCTTTAATAAAATGTATGTGTTAATAGCAGGAGTAATTCAGTGTATAAATCTCTATGCATTTTTATTGTCTTCCTTTCTTAAGAGAGTTGTAGGAAAGGAATCTGACACATGTATAAGCAAAGGAATAAAAAAATATATATATAGGGAGTGTGAGGTGAGAGGTACAGCCACATAATTTTTTTCTGAAATGATCAAGAACTTTTGTTTTCAACAATTTACTGTTTTGACTCTACAACATGTCATATGTAATGGGCTGTGTTCTCACTTCATTTTCAGTGCTGTAAATACCGAATAACTGTGTGATAACTTTGTAAAATCCTCAATTTATTTCTCTGTGTAGTAGATGCAATTTTAAGAACATTTATATTTCATATCTACTGGTGCTATGAAGAAAATAATATGAAATTCACTAACTTTTTAGACATGGAATGATATATTTTTAGTATTCAGAACCAATTCCTTATCTGGCCAACTACATTGTCTTTTATTCAACACAGGTAGGTGCAGCACTAAGATGGAACCTGTATGAATGCTGTGTTCTTTCATGGCTGTTCTAAACTGAAGCTAGTTATCAAATTAATTATATTATATAAGTAGTTAGAAATACATGCAGTCTACATCTTTAATTGTTGTACTGTTTAACGATTAAAGTTAACTGAGTTAAAACATAAAGGAGAAACACATCAAGAGCAACAACTCCAGAAGAACATACTTACTTTCAGGGCCCATGTTTGGTAGAACATGTCAACGTTATGTTACTGATGTGCAAAACTCGGAAAATATCCCAACTTTAAAAACATACTCCAAATGCTTCTACCATCTAGTAGAGGAGGAGTCTCTTCTGCGTAGTCATCTAATCACTGACTTTTAAACTTCTCCCATTAAACAATTAATTTCCAGCTTTTTTTACTAAATGCTGGAACACAATGTTTCAGTGTACCCTTGGCCTATCCATTTCTGTTTGAGGTTAAACAGGAGGATTGGCCACACTTCAGAAGCAGGGCCATGTTATACCATGAGGAGAGAAAAAGACAGAATTACTTGGGAAAAAAAGCAAGTGTAGTGAATGTGCAGTGTAAAGCTTCATGCATGGGAGATGATTGCTTTTATGGAGGAATAGTTTACAGAACTGGGAAAAGTCATTAAGAATTGTGTTGCCTTCTTGGTCCTTCTCCTTTCCCTTTCTTTCCATCCCAGTGTGGGAAACATATTTAAGAGTTACTGTTCACTTGCTGTTAAGGTGCAGGATTTGCTAGGTATATAGCAGGAATTAATAGCTAGAGAAAAGAAATGAGTTAGATTTTACTTAAAGATTTCTAACTTGAGTAGACAAACTCTGGTGACTCGAGTTATGTGTGAAGGCTTTAATGGCAGAAATAGCATCTAGCAAATGTTCTGATCTACAATCTCACTTGTCAGTTTGTGGAGAGAAAAGAAAGAACTTCTGGGACCTCATACTTTAAACAAATGTTTCGTTTTGTAAGTTGTAATTTCTCTCTGGAAGATTTATGCCTCTTCATGTAATATATCCTTCAAGCCGTCATCCTTAGTTTTCAGATGACAATAATCTGAACTAAGAGAGCATGTTCAAAGGACAATATGACAGGTTACACTGATGAAGGTGCATATACAGTAGAAACTATCATTGTAGGAATGCAACGTGTAACTAAAAATTTACGTGTCTGTTTTACAGTGATTGTCCAAGTTTAAAACTGTGAGAATAACACTGAGCTTGTTTGAAAGTCACATGCAGGGGCTATGATCTAACATGATGGATGAAAGTAATGGTAAATTTGAGGCTATAATAGTGTACTTTTGAATATTCTGTTTACGGTATGGTTTGTGGTGTAAGATCCACATTCAGTTCAGAAGCATATAATGCTATTAAATAATTTTGCAAAGAGAAATAATCAGCACTGGTGAAATGCATTTAAGAATGGACCTTTGTGTCCTATGTGCAGATTTTCATTCATGCTCATCACACCCTTTTGGAGAAGCTGCTGACTGGAAGTTATGCTCTCACTGTAAAATAGTATATACATTATTCTAATAATGACCTCTGAGATTGTTTCTTAATATTGTTATTAGTTGGATAAACATTTAGTGTTTCATTTGTATCCATGGCCTTGTTCCACACAATCTAGAAGTACAGTCCTCATATTTCATTACTTTTGAAAGTAATCCTGTGAGGAAATAGTTCTTTTCTTATTGTTCCCGTAGGCCTGCTTTTTTGGTGTGCAGACTTTGGGGCCTGAAAGGTTCATGCAGGAGAATTGCTGGAGAATGCAGAGATATTGACTGAGGTGACCTACTCAGCTGGAACGGCGACTGTCGTTTTGAACTTTTCATGACTCTCTTGCTTTCACTGGTGTGATCGATGTTAAAATCAAAGGATAAATTTAAGGCCAGAGAAAGGATAGCCTAGTGATGTTTGTCTTTTAGTGCTTTATGTCCAAGACTAAACCAAGGTCACTATACTCTCTGTATAATGAAGACTTATGCACGCAGATGAGGAAAACACCTGGATCTGTGGTGTGCTCATCTTCCTAGCGAAACTACTTCCTTTGGAGGAGACTTTCCATTGAGAATTATCAGACTATGAGGAATTCAGTCCAGTGCTACAGTGAACTGTCCCTCTTCAGAGGAAATCCCATGGGAGACACAATTCCGGTTACTGTTATCAGAAAGACTGCTTGCTTGCTTTCTTAGTGTTGTATAAATAGGTCCAGCCCAAACTGGAGAGTTGCTGGGGGTTGCATGTCTATATTTCTCAGGGTGACTTCAGATCTCAAGGCAGATACATGTGTGACTGTAAGGAAGGGACAGGAAAGATGGGAGACAGAATATACAAGGCCAGCTCAGACAGTGGCAAATGAGAGATGAGGATTACAAGGATGGAAGTCGGTAAGTTATTCATTCATTCATTCATATCCTAGTTTTTTTTAAGCTCTTCTGCCCACAGAATAGCATGGAGGCAATGGGTTCAGGGCAGCAAAACTACAAGGCAGTTTGCTGATTGAATGCCCTGAAACCAGAAGCTAGCTTTGGACCCTGAAGCAACCCTAGTAGTTTTGAGATAATGGTCAGTTAAACACGACTCTCTTTTTTTGTTTGTTGTTCTTGAGAAAGAAGCTGCATAGAATTTTTGCCTCTAGCTGTAAGAAGATGTTGTCCTGAGGTTTGTGTTTTAGGAGCCAACAAGGGAAAAGAGCTGAAGGGGAAAAGGTGTAGTAGGTACATCTGTCACATTTGACAGTGTAATGCACACTTGACTTTTGAAGTCTGATGTTTGTTACTGAGACTTCAGACATTTATCCACCACTTTAAGCTCTTGCTTAAAGTAACTAGTGGCTTCAGGAGAAAGCCAGACAAAATTATGTCTTTGTGGCCAGCATGCGTTAGCATTTAGCAGTCTAAAACACCACACATATCTAAGAGAATAAATTTGGCCATTCAGACTAGCACTTGTGGTCGGGATTGTTATAAAGGAAAAATATAAATACACATAGTAAAAATACAATAAACCAAAGAGACATTATATATATATATATATAATTGAAATAAAGTCTCTTATCCCTTGCTTATTTAAGATTCTAATGTCTGTGTATATTAGTGTCTGGACTTTCAATACAAGTATTGAAAGATTAAACACAGGTGTGTTTAAAATGTTAGCCTGTACAAGAAGCATTGTTGTGAAAGGATAACCAAATGCAGCCAGATTGTCCTTGAACTGGTTTTAAACTTAAGTAGCAACCTAGCCTGATTGGCTGCTGAATTGTTTCTAATAGTTGTATTTTGTTTCAGGTATGCTGATACAAAAGTAGAAAGCAATTGCTAAGTTAATTTATTTCTTTCAAAGATATTTTTACAGAAGAATAGGAAAATATATGGCATAGAGGTCAATGTGAAATAGAGAACAAGGCTATGTAAAAGGTGGCCACCAAGCCCACCATCACCCTCCAAACTAAAAAAAAACCCTTTGGTTCTGAAGTCCTTTGCATTCTCCAATGCTACTTCTCCAACACACATCTCTTTTTTGCACATCTAAAAAGTGAACCAGCTGAGCTTGACTCCAGAGCTTGAAAAGTGTTTGAACAATTAAAATGACTAAGTAACGGCATCCTTTTTCAATATGCTTTTGGGTAGTTATTGTTATATTTATTGTTATTTTTTAATTTGTTTTGTGCTATTGTGTATTTATCATATGAAGAAAATAGCCAATTCATTTTTTATTTTGTTATACTGTGCACCCAACAAGTATTTGATATGAGATATCTTATTTGCTCTATTGCAGTAAGGATTGTTGTGAAGCTGGCACAGGACTTGGGAACATTAGAAGAATCTTGTGAATCCCAGGAATGTCAGAGTTTAAAAAATTAACATTTTTAGACAGAAAGTGTGGGTGATAAGTGTGCAAGTAATTTGGCAATGGCACTGTTTCAGGGAACTCTGGAATATGAAGAGGAGAGGTTGGATGGGTTGTAATGTCAGTACCCACTTATTTTTCCTACACTTACATTCCATGGCTTGCTGCAAAGGGCAGTATGGAAACAGCCCAAACAATAAATTACTGTATTATATTCTGTGAACCTCCCTGAGCACCCTTTCCACAAAAAAAGGAGGAATTGTTCCCCTTTTTTTTTTTTTTTTTTTTTTTTCTGGGATGTAGTTAAGACAACCTGCAACAGGGAAATGTCCTAGAAATGAAATAATTACTTTTTAAACAGCTTGTTGTACTACCCAATTCTGTTATATGGTTGCATATTAGCTTCTGTTTGGTTGAAAGGATATTAAGATGACAGTTTTGGTTAAGTTCAAGTTAAAGATATTGTATTTTTACCTAATGGAAATCAAATCTTAATTCTAAGATATTTGGCCTTTAAAGGCTCAAAGACAAGATTTTACAAGATACATTTTCATGAGAGACTAATGCAAATGTAGTTTTGGGTGGTATTTTTTCAAAAAGGTGGGGTTTTCTGAGGTTTTATGGGGCTGGGGGTGTGGGGTTTTTTAACTTTATTTTGTATGAGGAAAGGTATAGATAATAAATTCTGAGAGTTTTCTCAGAGATCTTTAAAGTATTTTCCCCATCTTGCTTTGCAGTCTGTTTTGTGCCTTTTCAAATTATTCAGGTTTATATTTCTTGTCTTCCAGGATGAGAGTCTATTTTCAAGATAAACAAGCAATACATTTAATGTAACATAGACCACAGAATGGGACTTCTGCACCATACTATTACATGGATTTTCTTACCTGAATCAACTTAATGTCTGTTAGAATTGCATAGCTGTATTTTTACGTGTTTTTTTAATGCTTTACATGAGACTATCTAGCGAATGAATACTAGAGAGCATTCAAATGGAAAGTTCAAGGAAACTTTATTTTCTCCAAGCATATTGTTGATTTTGTTAATTTTATTATATATGGACATTGATTTTTGCAGGAGTGTTTGAATCTTTCCTACATAGAGTTCTGGGACTTTTTAGTGTTGCAGAAAAAGGCTTTCTGTCTGAATAAACAGTAGAAATTGCG
Organism: Athene cunicularia; assembly: GCF_003259725.1. NCBI lineage: Eukaryota > Metazoa > Chordata > Aves > Strigiformes > Strigidae > Athene > Athene cunicularia. Next base: position 76,937,988 of record NW_020799095.1, read on the forward strand.
GTTGGTTTTTAGCTTCTGTAATGAGAGAAATTAACATCATAAAGTCTTCATACATCCTAATGGGGTAAAAGAAAAACAACATGTAAAATTATTCCTCAAGGATGAGCATCTATGTATTGAGGTAATGAAATTTCTTGAGAAACTTCAAATTAACAGAAACATAGATGCTTCTGTTAAAATATATTGTGCAAATTGTGAAACTAGTAGGGACAAATCTGTGTCTGAACATCTAAATAATTTTATTTGTACTGGTTTCAACATACTCATGTTACTGAGAATCTGTTCTTTCTCCTGTTTTCCTCCCATCTTCTTCTGTTGGCCTGATGTTTCTTGGAAAACAGCATCTGATCTGTTGAGACAGCAGTGTAATATTTAAATCAGCATCTATCACTTCTGAGTTTAGCTAAACCTTTGAAAGATATGCTTAGAAGAAATCTTCAGTACTGAAGAGGTTTATTGTTATCCTATTAAGAACTTATCACAAAGATTGATGGATGCATGTGTGGTAGTTAGGAAATCTATGTGTGTCATGACTGCTAACACAATCAGGTATGCTCAAGCCTTGTTCCCCTAAATTTTTATGTGTGGACACATAACTGTGGAAAGCAAGTTGTAATTAGTCTCCCCTATCCTTTGAAGTATCACTGAATATAGTCTTTCTTTTCTGCATGGCAGGAGGAATGCCAGAACTACATTCGAGTGCTTCTTGTTGGAGGCAACCATCTCTTTACCTGTGGAACCAACGCGTTCACTCCTATCTGCACCAATCGGACGGTATGAGTTAAATGTTTCATCCCACCAGCTCAAGTCTCTGTTCTGAGCCAGCAGACTGAAAGGCAGAGCATGCTGTGGTTGAGGCCAGGCTATTTGCCTACTGATGGGTGAGCTGATGTGTAAAAGGCTGATTTTGTTAGTGGCAGGCCAAAGAGAAGAGTTAACCAATGATCTCTTTTTGCAGTCTTTTCCTCAGCTGTGGGAGAGAGCACAGCTACAAGTTCCTGCCCGCATGCCAGTTTTCATGAACCTTAGGTATTTCTAAGACTTCTGCCAGTCTGTCAAGATTGATTGGCATCAACTGTTTTAGTTATAAAATGTATTCGAATAGCTGCATACTGTGTACGTGTAGTTCTGGGGAGGATGAGAGTACCTGTATTAGTGATTTCTGACTGTCAAAAATGAAGAAATCTTGGTTGAGAAAATATGTTGTTTCTGAAAAAAACCCTAGTTGTGATTTATGTGTATCAAAGAAAGAGAGCCCATTAAGAATCAATAATAGTTATAATAAAAATCAAAATGTCGCTGTTTGGTTTAAGCTGGCTATTTATTTCAGGAGGAGGAGACTTTTAAATACAAAGAATAGCTTTATCACCAAAAAACTCCTTGGCACATTTATTACAGTTAAACTTATTGTGCCTTTATTTTCAAGTAACATATTATCAACATACTGTGGTTTACGTCTGAAAGTATTAACGCTACTAAATCAGAGAGATAGTTCTGCTGAACTGGAAAGCTCCTTTTTTAAATCTCATTCTTGCCTAGAACACTCCAAAACAAATAGATTTTTTTTTTTTTCATTGTCTGACCATTTGCTATGGTGAATACCTTAGTTGATTCTGGCAATCAGATCTGCTTTTCTTATTGATAATAACGATCTGTGTAGAGATAATTAATTTTTGAGTCACTTCTAATATAAAGCATTTCAGACATGGTGGCTAATGATGAGCTTGCGTTTTACGTAACCAACGTGGCAGAAGTGAAATCCGACATTACCGTAAAATTTTCTACATGAGACAGTTTCAGACTGATGTAAAGGTCAGTTCATTGCTGTTGTACAATACCAAAGCAGATAACTGGTGTTTGTGATATTTTGTTCAGATTGGTGCAGCTTGGCTGAAATGATAATTTTCAAGTAATTTAAATATCTTTTTCTCACTCTTTTGCAGTTAAGTAACTTAACAGAGATACATGATCAAATCAGTGGCATGGCTCGTTGTCCTTACAGTCCTCAGCACAACTCCACTGCTCTTCTCACTTCCAGTGGGGAGTTATATGCTGCTACAGCCATGGATTTTCCAGGAAGGGATCCTGCTATTTATCGCAGCCTGGGGGCCCTTCCTCCTCTCCGCACTGCCCAGTACAACTCCAAGTGGCTGAATGGTGAGTGCTGATGGACCATGAGACTCATCTTTTTTTAATTCATGTCCTCCATCTTCATGGTCTTGAAATTCCATTCTGAGAATTGGAATATTTTTAGAGTATTGTTTATCTAATTTTAAATTTACTTTGCCTAATACATTTTTTTAAAAATTTTACTAGTATAAGTATTATGGCATTTAATTAATATAATTGCATTCTGTAGATGTGCAATTATATATTTAAGTCATGTTTGTAGGCGTAGGGTTGATCTGTACTGTGTCTCTCAGGTGTGCTTACATGGCAAAGCTGAGTCAGCCAAGAGCAGTAGCTTGCCTTGAGTGTTCTTTTGTTGAGTCTTCCAAAAACCTAAACCAGAAAATAAACAGTTTAGAATGGACTAGTGTGCAAAACGTATCATAAAATCATGTTGTAGCAATGACTCCTGTGTCATAGATATTAATCACCTGATGAGGATTTCCAGCTGGGAAAAGCTGTAAACAGATATGTATTTCTGAGATGTAACGGGGCCAGTTGACATTTTATGTATTACAAAAAATAAGCAGATTCTTTTAAAATTAAAATTATTGTTTAACATAAAATGTGAAATTATATGTATTATAATTTTCCCATGCTTGTCCCTGTAGAAAAACCCCACATTTTCATAACTCATCCTACGTGACACAACAGTCACTATTCCCACAGTGCACTTCGTGTTATGATGGGATCATTCTCATGTTTGAAATTAAGTACAACTATAACCCCTTCTAGCTTCAGAATATTAGGTCAGCTGCAAGTGACAGAATTTATTTTGAATATATCAGTTCTCATATAATCTGACTGCTGAATTGTGCATATTTGCTTGGTGTGTTTTCCTTGTACAAAGAAGCCATCAGAGGTAGCTTGGAAAAATTTGTGACCTCCCCTGAAGGTCATCTGATTTTAGAATATTAATTAACAAAACAAAACCAAACTGCATGGAACATAACAGGATTATAGCAGTGCAAAAAAAATGTGAGAGACAAAACTAACTCATTGTATAGATATCCCTGTTCTGACACCTTTTGTCCACACAGCTGTGGTATTGGAACTAATTGCTGTGCCACACCTGGGTGCTTCTGTCAAAGGGAACAAATTCTTCACACTGAATTTTCAATTTAACTGGATGTGTTTTACACCAAAGGGCACACTAAAATATCCCCCCCTCCCCAATTAATTAGATTCATTGTGTTTATATTTCACCTATTTGAAGATTCAGTTGCACCTATACATTCTCTGTTAGAGCACATTCTTCTGCCTCAAAACTTTTTAGAATTAAGTGGCCAAAAACATGTGGCTTATATCTTTAGATAGGAAGAACAAGATGAGTTTTGTAATTGGAGCCAGTTCAAGCAAATCCAATAAAAGGCTGGAACCAATCCACTTATCTATGTGAAAGGGAGGAGGAACACCTTCCGGAGTAGCTAAGAGTTTGGGATTCATGTTCTTGAGTTGGGGATTCATCTGCTTTTATGTCAGTTTGTCTGGTCATACGTGACTCAGTGCCAAGAAACTGCATTACTTTTTTTTTTTTTTGTGCTTGGACAGAAGTGAAGATTTTGCTGCTTTCAGTGAGAAAGTAACACAGATAATCATAAAGAAAAGCAAGGCATCAAATGGAATGGAAGCTTTCTGCTCAATATCTGTTCAGCAGCCTTGTTTTAGGTGTGCATGTACATGCACATGTGTCTGTGAATTTTTCCAGTTTGAACTAAATTTTGCTTTTACATCCATCTTTCCCTTAGAGGCTCAGTGTTTTTTCTGAGATTTTCTACTCTGCAAATCATGTTGGACCAATTCCAACCATGTCTGGGGTCAATGGCAATACTCTAAAATAAGCTGATTGTCTTGCTCCGTGTGTTATTTCTGTGCAATAAAGATGTTGATTTTAATGGCTGGCACACTTCTCAGTGTATTCAAGGGTTTTCCATGCCGTCAGTTGGGCCAAAGGGTCATGCCCATATGCTTAGACAGTCTGCTGTCAGTGTTCACTGTAAGTTGCAGTGAAGGATCTTGGCATGGGAAGCTCTGAATCTTCATCACAGAAGAAACCTTATTCCTGATCTTAATTGTCAGAAGGTCTGTAATCACAGGGACCATGACACACGGTGTGGGAGAGGAAAATGGAGCTGGTGTGTCATGTGGCTGGGGTGAGATCCCATAGTACCATGCTGTGATTTCAGCTTCTGGAATCACAGATTTCACAAATAAAACAAATTTAAGTTGATGGCCTGTCTGAGCTTCTCTATTCATTCTAGTTCAGCCAGAGTCCTGTATTTATTGTCAGGTTGTGCCCTCTACTAGGGTCTTGATAGGTCTGGAAGAAATCCACATTCTGAATAAGTAACTTAGCAGTTATTTTCAGCATATGTTACTGAGAATCATTCTGATCAGGTACTTAAACTTAGTAGAGTACATAGAAGTCAGTGAACTTTCATTTCTAATTTTCTTGATGCACTCAACACACAATTATCTGGGGTGATGAAGAGTTGGGATAGCATGGTTAAAAATATGGATTATTTAAGATATGTGTAAAAGCAAGCTACGGGAATATACTTCGAGAATATAACTGAAAGGAAAACAGAAAAGTTCAATGACCACTTGGTATGTGAAACACGAAGATCTTGAACAAGCACTGATCCAAAAAGGTAGATGGACAACACAGCAACACTGCCAACACAGAAGTTCTGTTGTTGGCTGGAGCTAGTTATTGTGGAGCTGTCTTAGAGGCTCTCTGAATATGCTGTTTGTTTACCCACTAGACAACCTTCTGACAATATTTGAAATTTGACTCCCCTGAATATGGAACAGTTGGCCAGATGTTACAGATATCTGCCCATGTCCTGAAAGCTTTTCCTATTTTGGAAAATTTTAGAGTGTAAACAGTAATGTCTTCTTCAGTGATGGAGGAAAAAAGCATCTGAAGGCAGTTATCAAACTTGCTGTCTTTTAACATTAGAAGTAGTAATCTATTCATCTCTTGATTTTCTCTGAAAATGATTGCCAGATATAATATTTTTACTTCAGAACTTCTTTCCTCTTCTACAAAAAGAAATTAATGCTCTGCTTATGGAGCCTATCTGTCTTCCTGGGGCTTCTACAGACAACATTAAATGCAGCTGGCCCAAATGCAGTGAGCAGGTTGTTAACCACGGTCATCGTGCAGATTCTGCTTGTCTCCATAAGGAGATGCCGTTGAAGGACCAGACTGCCTTAGTGCTATGACATGAGCATTCACCCTAGTTCAACAGTTCTACAGGTTGGGTTGCTCACTAAGAGTTTATGAGCTGACAGTGAAGAGACAGACCCCATGTTATCTTCTCCTTTCTTGCCAACCCTATCAGTCACTCTGTAACTATTCTCAATCAAGAGGAACATGATCACCCAGATGAGTTATTAAACTGCTGCAAAACAGTGCTTTTCCCATCCAACAGCCCAGCTGGCTGCAGGTTACTAAACCTGAAAATGTGAAACAGAAACCCATCTCTCTCTCTCTAATGATGTCATGTTTTTTCCTTCTCTTTTTCCATGTAGAAAAATGTTTTTCACTTACTCAAGTGACTATATATATGCACAAACGATTGAAGAAGGTGAAAAGGATGCTTACCAGTAAATTATTCTTTAAGGCATGTTATTCTGCTACCTACTCTCCTTTCTCTTTCTTTCTGAGTCTGTGTTGAAGTACTGTACTTGAGATAAGTGATTTGAGCTAATACAGCACACATTAAGGATTATGTCTAAAGCGGACAGCTCCTTCATTGATTTCTCGTCCTGAGTAAAGCAATCAGTAAGACCTTGAGCTTCACCCAACTGCTCAGGTCAGTAAAGAGCAGCATGTTGCTGTTTACTTAAAATTATCTTTGTAGTATTTCATAAAAAGAACAGTCTGCCTTAGCAGTCTGCTTTGGACATTATTAACTGATAGCAAATAAATAAAATCTTTCATTAAGAAAAAAGTGCACCTTGATTTACAGCTGGCATGCTGTTTGTTTGAGTATCTTTAAGCTCTCAGTGTAAAACAGAGTTTAAATCATATCCAGAGTTGATTATTATAGAGTGCTTCTAATTAGACTTTGCTTTAGACTTGATCTGCAGAGTGCAGCGGGGGCAGAATTTGCTATCATTTGCTCTAGAGGACAGAGGTAAATGGAATAGTTATGTTTCTAGTCCACAAGCTCCAGTGGGTCCAGATTGGTGAGGAAAAGCTTCTACTGCTTAGACTTGGAAACTTTTTCTGTAGTTGAACATTTACACTTAGTAAAGGTATTTCTCCTTTCAATTCACCTCCTCAAGACAGTAAATGTTTGATCTGATGCCTCAGTGTGAAAATTTGTGTTAGTCTATAATGTCTATTTGCTTCACTTAGCCAATAAAAGGGCAAAAGAGATTAATGAAAAAATTAAAATCCCAATCAATTCTTTTCTGCTTCATCACATGGAGAAACACTGGGACATTTGGTTTTGCTATTTGCCAGATGCTTTTGCTTACAATTGCTTGAATCTCCAACTATCTTGAAATACAATGTAGCTGGGTGGGTATTTTTGTTTTTTTTTTTTTTTTTTTTTTTTGTTGTTTTTTTTTTTTTTTATTCTAGACATCCAGAGGTAGATGCTATTGGAACATGTTAAATAAATAAAAAACTTTGTTCTAAATGTCAAACCACTCAGTAGGCAGACCATAGATGATTAAAATGTAATCTTGTATCAGATGTAGCCCCAAAACAGAAAAATATAAAATAAAAGTTCATACAGATTAAAAGCCTTTCCAGCTGACAAGAGTATAGAAATGTTTGGATTGTTCTGCTCTGCTGGTAGACATAATATTATCACTTTTTCCTCTTGCTGCCCTAAGCATTTGGTTATTAGGTACTCTTAAAGTAGTTCTTCTGAGATCATTTTCTTAGAGAAGTTTTACTTAATAAAAAGCTTCTTAATCTAGAGTGGGTACTTTTGTTCTTCACAAGTAACAGTAAAAGTACAATTCTTATAAATGTGGTTTCGTTAGCAGGATTTAATACAGCTCTGAATCTATTCCTATTATTGTTTATTAGCAGATTTGTATTATAACTCTTGCTGCTAGTAGGATATGTGGATAGAAATTATGACCTAAGAACAAAAATTAATCCTTTCACTTTTGCATTTAAGGTTTAATGGAAATGTCTATAATAATTCAGGGTTATCCTTTCATTTTTCTGTTTTTTAATGAAAAGCCTTGTAATTACCTAGTGCAAGCTTTTCTCATTATGTAATATTTTATGTAACTCAAAACCAATGTGTTCTTGAGATGTGCAATTTGGTCTTTAGCTTTCAGATAAGAGACCTGACTGAAAATATGCAAAGCATATGCTGCCAGTTGTTGCTTATTTTGCAAGACATTAAATTGTTACATTCCTTTGGTTGTGCCACCTGTAAGGTTGGTTCTGTTGTATTTTATTGCCAAGTCCACCACTAAACCATGTCCATAAGCACCACATCTACACGTCTTTTAAGTAACTCCAGGGATGGTGACTCAACCACTTCCCTGGGCAGTCTGTTTCAGTGTTTGACAACCCTTTCAGTGAAGAAATGCTTCCTAATATCCAATCTAAACCTCTCCTGGTGCAACTTGAGGCCATTTTCTCTTGTCCTATTCCTTGTTACTTGGAAGAAGAGGCTGACACCTATGCTGCTATAACCTTCTTTTAGGTAGCTGTAGAGGGTGATGAGGTCTCCCCTCAGCCTCCTCTTCTCCAGACTAAACACCCCCAGTTCCCTCAGCCGCTCCTCGTACAACCTGTGCTCCAGACCCTGCACCAGCTTCCTTGCCCTTCTCTGGACATGCTCGAGTCATTCAATGTCCTTTTTGTAGTGAGGGGCCCAAAACTGAACACAGGAATCGAGGGGCGGCCTCACCAGTGCTGAGTACAGGGGTCAGATCCCTTCCCTGTCCCTGCTGGCCACGCTATTGATGACACAAGCCAGGATGCCACTGGCCTTCTTGGCCCCCTGGGCACACTGCCAGCTCATATTCAGCCTGTTGACCAACATTCCCAGGTCCTTTTCCCACAAGTAGCTTTCCATCCACTCTTCCCCGGGCCTGTAGTGTTGCATGGGGTTGTTGTGACCTGAGTGTAGGACCCAGATGTTAGTTACAGGCAGCACTTCCCATGAAGGTTGGATTTTTTCTTTTTCTCACCTACCCTAGGTAAAACAGCAAGGTCCACCTTCCATTTATTAAAAGACTCGGAGGCTACTGAGGACAGAGCCTGTTCCGTATCTCACCTGCTCATGTCAGGTGCCAATCGGAGAGGCTGAACGAGGAAGGCAGAAAGGCACCCCTGCAAGCAGATCATCTGTGCCCAGCTGTGCAGAGGTGTGACAGAAGCATCAGCCTCGTTAACGCTGCAGGAAAATATAATACACAGTGAGCCAGAGAGAATGAAAGAACTTAGAACTGAAATACATCTCAGCCAGGGGAAGGTAGAAAAAGGGACAAATTTGGGGGAATATGAACACAAGAAAAACATTCACCAAAGAAGGGAGGAGGACAGAAATACTGGAAGGCGCAGATAGAATTTCAGCAGCAGACATATTGAGCCTTATAGTGAAAGGGAAAGGGAGTGATTATGAAAGTGAACTCTGGTTTCCTTTTTGTTATGAAAAGGGAAAAAAAAAAAAAAAAAAAAGAGAGGACCGGGTCTGCAGGGAAAGCCCTTTGATTGTCTCCTTCCTTGCAAAACTGGATCAGAGAGAGGAAAAAAAAAAAAAAAAAAAAAAAGGCAGTCAAAACGAAACATTTGGAGAGAAATGAGTAAGCCATCATATTGGGTTTTCTTTCCATACTATACCTGCTGCTTGGCAGAATATGCTTAAAGAAAACTAATTTTTGTTCTTGTGTATGTGGAATTCTGGATTCAGAGTTTTAAGTAACCATCCAAACTTCTACATCTTTTGATAGATCCCTATAGCCCAAACCTCTAGAGATTCTGAGGGAATTGAGGTAGTCCTCTGTGGTTTTGATCCTTGCCCATTCCCCACTATAGTGCTATGCAAGGTGTCTATCCGGTGAATGTAGGTGACACAAAATCTACTGAACTCAAGATGGGACTCTCAAGGACTTGAGTAGGTATTAATCAGAGCAGGGAATGGTTTCTGTCACTAAGTTAGTCACTGGCAAATTTACATCAGCAAAATGATATAATAAATTGCAGAATATTATGCTATGTAAGAACACTTTACCTTGAAAATGAAGAAGATGTATTTGAAATAAACAACAGAGAATAAACCAAAGAATTTTGTAATGTCATATTTGAAAACTATTTTTCAGGAAAGAAATAATGGCATTTCAGAATTTATTAGAGTACATCAGTAAAATGTAATATCTAATGAGTGCATCCACTTTTATGATTATACTGAATTGTATTATAAAACCTATCAGCAAAATAAGAAAAGACTGGTAAAAATGTCTGGCATACACAGTTTTAGTGTATTCTGCAGTCCTTGCTCTTCTATACCCATAAAATCCTCAATTTAGCAAAATGAAAAGAATGTAAAAGAAATCATGGAGAACTGAGGCATTGCAGAAGAAATACTAGTCAAATAGACTGGTCATCAGCTATGCTATGACAGACTATCATTTTAAGCATGTGTCCTAGACAATTATGAAATACATAGGAAAAATACTTATTAATAAACAATGATTTCCATGAGTTTTATACCAGGACTTAACATTTTATAGTTCAGCTCCTGAGGATGGATAGAAATATGATAAATACAAATTATATATTACTTCTAAGATGTTTAACACTGTAGGAAAATTTTATTCTATGGTTAAGATTCGTCCTTAAGCAGTGATGCCTTGTTCAGCCTAATGCAAGATCTATACTGTTTTCCAACAGCTGCAGAGGGATAAATGAAATTAATGTATTTAATGAATATATAGGGATGGCAAAAAGCAAATAGGAAATGGACTGCATTAAACATGTCAGTAAAGTGAGAGAAAATAAAATAGACTGGCACACTTGGAGCTTAAATTTTTTCCATTATTTTAAGCTTCTGTTTTGGAGAGCATTTCTCACTGGAAGTTGAACCTTATTCAGAAAAAGGTATCTTCCCAGAATGTAATGCCATTAAGTATTTGGCTGAATACAAATATTTGAAAGAAATAGGTCTTTAGAGACCAACAGTATGAGGGTGTGATTCACCGATCTAGTGAGGTCAGTGAACAAGCTCCAGACAGATGTTGTTTGGCAATAGACCAGTATTTAGGCTTCTCATTTTTAATATATTATACGTGCATATATATCTATTTGTGTATCTTATTTTGTATATATATATATAATCTGATCTGTGTCTAGATCTGACAGACTTCTAATTTTAGCTTTATTTTCACAGTTTTGGGGGCTAATTTAACTTTTGATTGTGTTTCTGAATGCATCACATTTGAGATGTGAGTGGTTACTTCTCACAGGGACAGTCAGTGGAAATCACAGCTCTTTCTTGCTCAGAGTAGGCTTTGGACCTTATAATCCTTAAGGTTCTTCTGTTACCTCCAGAAAGACAGATCATTCCCTGTCATTTGGTTCACTCTGGAAGCAGTAGCATCCACTAACTAGGTAAATTAAGCCATATTTTTCTACTTCAGAGGATGTGGAGTTTTAGAAAGTAAAGAGCACAAGCCAACTTTCTTGCTCCAAAGCTCAGGAAGTGAGAAGAGGCCAGGACTCCTTCAGATGCTCTCACAGAACTCTCTCAGGCTCCCATTTCCCATTGCTTTTCCCAGAGGAAGTTTTTGTACAGTTCCTCTCATCCTTTTACCCACTTAGACTACATCTACACCACTAAATAAAAAATGTCCAGGAAGTAAGCTTATGCACAACAGCCTTGGTCATCCATATTGCTTAATTGCTGGATCACTTCCCAGCCTTGTTTTGGACAACTCCAGCTACTGCTTTGCCAGTTGTAAACCTGAGTGTGACTCAGGGAGAAGTTTGCTTTATGCACTGTTAGCAAGAGGCAGTGCAGGTGGGGCTGCACCATTTGGCTCCTTCTGCCCTCCAGAGTGCCCCATCCCATTCCCAGTAAGCATTACACTCCTGAATGCCCTGATCTGTCCTTACACTGCTTCCCAGGGCATGCAGCACACCCTTTCTTTCATGCTACAGGAATGCCATTCTCTGAGCTGCAGCTTTGGCCTGTGCTTCGTGGCAGAGCTGCAGCCAGTCCCTACAGGAGCAGTCAGCACTGTCAGTCTTGATATCAGTCTTTGGTCTTCAAGTTCCCTGGGCAGGTGGAAAGGGAGAATGATCGAAAGGGACTCATTGCCTCTTGCTAGTAAGTGACTTTTCATTAAGAGCAGAGGCCATGCTTCCCAGAAAATATAGGTTTGTCTCCAACCATTAGAAAAACAATTAGATTATTAGAGTACTGTGTTCAGCTCTGGGGCCCTCACCATAAGAAGGACATGCACCTGCTAAAGCAGGTCCAGAGGAGGGCCATGAAGATGACTTGGGTTCTGGAGCACCTTCCCTGTGGTGACAGGCAAGAGAGTTAAGGTAGTTTAGCCTAGAGAAGAGAAGGCTCTGGGGAGACCTTATAGGGGCCTTCCAGTACTTTAAAGGGCTACAGGAAAGATGGGGAGGGACTTTTTATCAGGGAGTGCAGTGATGGGACAAGGGGTTAACAGTTTTAAACTGAAAGAGGTTAGATTTAGATTAGATATAAGGATGAAGTTCTTCACAGTGAGGGTGGTGAGACACTGGAACAGGTTGCCCAGAGAAGCTGTGGCTGCCCCCTCCCTGGAAGTGTTCAAGGTCAGGTTGGACGGGGCTTTGAGCAACCTGATCCAGTGGAAGGTGTTCCTGCCATGGCAGGGGGGTTGGAACTAGAGGATCTTTAAGGTCCCTTCCAACCCAAACCATTCTATGATTGTATGATATGATGATTATTTCAGATTGAAACACTATCTTGACTTCATACAGTTCAGTTATCTTTTTTGCAATAACTTAGAAGACTCTAGGGCAAAATGTCCCTGCAGGACGGTCGCGCCGCTTTATGAAGGAAGCTGTAAAGATTCCCAGGATTTGTGCTGAGTAAGGAAACTTCAGAAATAACACACTACAGAGTGTTTGTCCAGAGGCAGCACTAACTCTCCACCTAGTGCTTTCAGTGCATGGGCTTGTAGATGTGTAGCACTGCTTCATGGTGTTCGCTGGAGATCTTTGTCATGGCACGTTGACAAACTCATTTTCTTGCTTTCCTGATTCCATTGGCTTCACTTAATTTGGCAAAGTGTAGTCAGCCTGACGCATCTATAAATTGAATATTTAAAAACCCATAAAGGTCATAAACAATACTTGTGGTTATTGCAGGTTGACGTTCTTATGTTGTTCCATGCTAGCTGTATCCTTGTCACATCCTTGCACTTGTTGTGGCGATCTAATAATTCACAACTGGGAAAGGTTTGCCCTTCTATTATATTTGCAAATTCAGCAGGAAACAATACAGTCACTTCGTTTGTTGCATTAAAAACTTTTATGGGAAGGCCTCCATGTCAGCAAATAGCAGTTCACAGCACAATATCTGGAAACATATAAACTAATTTTTCCTAGATGGGAATCTCCTTTTTCCTTTGATGAGATTCAGTTCACTTTTCCCAAAGAGAAAATGAAATAAATAAAGTCTGACATGATAATCCTTCCATATCCACAGAACTTCCCTAGGTAGCTCTGAGAGTATTACATTTCACGCTAATGAAAACAGTTTTCAAAAGTTTCAATGGCAGGTCACATTTTCATCAGTTCCTAATCAGTAAAGTATATGCATAGGTGTTTGCAGATGTACATATTGTTTCTCAGTTTTGAATCTGCAAAATACGAATACTAGTTTTTCTTTATACATGTATTGTGATTACCAGTGAAACTTTAAAATATTGTCTCTTGAAAGATTGACATGAATTTTTCAAGAACCCTAAAAACATTCTGAATGCATTTAATATTTTTTTATTCTTACAGTTTGTGAAAATTTTATTTGTACTTCATTATTCTATGCACTTTGAGTGCTCCTAGTAGTGGTTTTGGCTCTGCAGTGAGATCCTGTTATGCCACTGTAGAGAATTTTTATTTCAGTGGGCCTTCAGCAAGAAGCGTCATCAGGCCTCATTGCAAGACATGGACTCCGTGTTTAATGGTTGTACAGGTTGATTTTGTGGGTGGATCAAATTGATATTGCGTGTTTGCACAATATGTAGAATCTTCTTAAATCAGTTGAGATGTTTTTGAGATCATTTCAAAGAGCAAGCAGGGTTATAGGCTACAAAAAGTCAAACACAAATTTTAGTTTTTCATTCTAGTTCAGGTGGATTGTTTTTCTCAGTGACTATATTTAGTCGATATTGCTGTAAGACAGACCTTAGCTTAGTATTGGTGGACAGGTAGCCCAAGTTACACTCAGACTAGTGAATGTTTTTTCTTTTTTCCATAGACAGTAGTTCCTTCCATGAGTATAAGAACAATCTGAAAGGATATTATCTATAGTGAGGGAAGAAAGTACATTACAGATTAATATAAATCATGGCTGTATGTGGTATGGATATAAACTGAAGTTGAATAATGAGGGACAGTGGGTTCTTTTTTTTTTTTTTTTTCAGTTAGCCTGGTATTCCTAAAAATATTTTATTTCTAGTACACTTTAGTGAAAAAAATACAAGTTTGTTCCATAGAGCTGAAAAAATTGAAGTGTATTGAGAATGAATGAAACATAATCGGACTTTATAATAAGAAAAAACTTTGCATACAAGTATCTCTGGATACAAGTTGATGCCTGCCAAAACTGTCTAATCTGTCTAGAATGTGATAGTATCCAATTTTGTGACTTTTAGCCACATATTTTTGTCATTTTACCATTAATACTTGTAATTAAAACTTATATATCATTCTACCCTGTTACCTATTCAGCAAACCTGTGCGTTTTTGGAGAAAAAAAGATTAGCAATGTTAAAAAAGTAAGGTTGGTTTGTTTTTTTGTTGTTTTTTTTTTTTTTTTCCAGCCTTCTCCAGTTTCAATGTTCGGTTGTAAATCTGTAACAGTGTTATATGTTATATTTAAAGAGTGAGAGCTCATGAGCAACTAAGAATCAGTTCTACAAATCTATAAACTGTAAAAAGGTTTTGAAGCCTTTAAAGCAAAATCCCTATTGCAATTTTACACACATGGAATGCAAATACGAGGTTCTAATAGGAAAAACATTACTAATAGTTTAGCTCCTCATATATTGTTGATCCAAGGTTACCTTTATTGTTATAACAAGTCCTGTCAAACTACTTTATTTTGCCTTTTTTCTTTTTTAGACACAAATGCACTGGCACTATGTAACTTATGAGAACTCAGGATACCAACAAGTTCTCAAAAGTGTTTCGTTGCTATCTTCCAGCAAAAACACCTGTGCAGATCTGAGTGTGGGGAGAATCTGGCGTGTTATGGACTAATGCAAAGAAAGTGCTTAATATGATAGTGAAAGTTACAGGGAGTTGTGAGAGCGCTATCATATCTGCTCAGATTCAAATATCCTAGGCAGCTTGATGACCATTGCTGCCAAAAACCCCTGCCCTGGAGACTCTCAGCACAGCAAATAGAGAGGGAAGCAGCACAAGAGGCCACATAAGATGGGAGCTGGGCCATCTTTGGAGAAGAGTTGTCTAGCAGAGTTTGGACTGCCACATGGAAATGCCAGCTTGTATGTCATTCTAGTTTCTCTCGAAAGTTTTGACAGGTTTAACATGTTCCTGCAAAATGCTTAGATTCACTTACAGCAGCTTTTTTCAATACAATAGTACTGTCAAGAAATGTTTACCTATTAAATTTCTTTGGAGTGTTTCCTCGCACTAGATGTTTTCAAAATGATTTTGTTAGTTTCTTTGTTTTCCCACTTTAGAATAAAATTCTGGAAAGAAAACAAATTTTGCTTGTTTCTGAGGGTCACCAGTGTTCTGTAATGGTTCCTTACACAAGCGGGGCTCTTCTCTACAAATCTGTGTATGAGTTTGTCTTTCCTTTAAGAACTCATCAGGTTGTCAATCTCTTTTAAGGTCATGGACTCTCCCTCAGTTTCAGTAATCCTTATGGGAAATGGGCCTCATGTTTATTGTCTTTGGTATCTACTTTTTCTTTTTTTCTTTTAAGAAATTTTGCCATCTGTTGTTTTCTAGATTATTGGGGGTATATTCTTTAATTTCTCCTGCATCACCATCAGTTTCTTTGATCAGTTTTAAATAATTTTTTTAAAGAAAAAAGAAAAAATACTCTGATACCATCAAAAGCTTTAAGTGAGATAGGGCTGAAATGCAGTTATCTTACCATCAAATGCTGTTGTGTAGAGTTCTTTTTATTTTTGTTACAGCCTCTGAGCACATTCTTAGTCACACTCGGTTGCCATCCGTTTTTCTGCTAATCTGGCATAATGGCATGGTGACAAAGCAGAAAGAGAGTTAACACAACAGATAAAGCAATTACACTGTAAGAATACATTGTGTCCATATGGGGAATTAAAACTCAGTTATGCTTTGATGGTAGAATACAGTGAGCTGGGCCAGGGCTGCCCAGCGCAGTCATGTGCAATAGGCACCCAGAGCAGAGGGTCTGTCTAGGCACGTTCATGTACCTCATAATCCGGGCTGGACATGAGCTGGCCTGTTCAGATGTCATGGGGCCAATTCCCTTCAAAGATAATAAAAGGCATGTTTTCCTAAATCTAGTGCTTGAAGATAAATCCATCTTCCATGTATGAGTGCATATATCACAAGAAGGCAGTAAATAATATTTTCTTCTGTTATTTTCAGAGCCAAATTTTGTGTCATCTTATGGCATTGGGAACTTTACCTACTTCTTCTTCCGGGAGAATGCAGTGGAGCATGACTGTGGGAAAACAGTCTTCTCTCGTGCGGCTCGGGTCTGCAAAAATGATATTGGTGGCAAGTTCGTGCTGGAGGATACCTGGACTACCTTCATGAAAGCTCGGCTGAACTGCTCTCGCCCTGGAGAAATTCCATTTTACTATAATGAACTACAGAGCACTTTTTTCCTGCCAGAATTGGACTTGATCTATGGGATTTTTACCACTAATGTGTAAGTAAATTCCATGTTATGCTTTATTTTCTTGCTATTTGTGACAGTAAAAACTCAAGCTTCTGAGATGCTCTCTTCTGCATATGTCAAGTAAATATCATAAATTCAAACTACTGTTTGACCCAATCCACTGTCCTCCTGTGAACAAGTATCAGTTCCAAATGCTTCTTACATGAATTGTTGAAGGCGTATGAAAGAAGGAAGAATTCTTAATATATCCTTACAGCAGGGAGACAGTTTAGTTTGAGACTATTCAGTCATCTTTTTCATACATTATTATAAAGACATTATTTTTTATTTTGCACAGCATTGTAATATGTAAATACATTGTGTATTTATGAAATAAATATAATTGTAAGGTGACATGATAATGAATTTGACATGATGTAATTCGACCATGTCAGGAGGAGCTCACCTTACCCAAAAGAGCACAAGAGGTGCTCTTACGTGTTTTAAGTTAGTCCTAATGTATACTCATGTGAGTTTGAGGGTCAAATCAAGAATTTAATCTAATTTTAACTGAACCTTTTAAATCAACAAGTTAAAATTTAAAATACAGTTTGGTCTTAAAAATTAAAATCTGTTAAATATTAAAATATTGGATGGACATAAAAGCTCTCTAGACTCTGAGCTTGATATCAAGAGTTGCTCAGCTCTTAGGAAAAGGAGACATTCATCTCCAAAATGTCCTCTGTTACTTTAAACATGATAACTGGAGTTCATATGTTGTTCAGTGAGTTATGGCTGTGTTATGGCTGTGCAGTCCAATGTTTGGACCATTAGTACAGAGTTTCAGATTTTGGTTTCTGATTCTCTTGCTTGCAGAGTCTTGCTGTGTAAGTTAGCGTTGTCTAGAATTTTAAAAGGTATTTGGGCACCTAAATCATAGATTAGTGCCCCCTACTACTGTTGTAAACACCTGGATACCTACCTTCTATAAATATCCCTTAACCAGGTGGGAACAGTCACAAATTAGTGCCAACAAGTTATGATCCCTGAGTATTTCAGACAGTGAGCATGAATTTGAGCTTAAGCTAGTTTTCATGATTTTGATATGGTCCTTTATTAATACATCTAGGTGTCTTCCAGACTCGGGCTCGCCCCGGGCTGGCAGCTCAGTCTGTGAGCATGACTAGTGAGGGGCTGCTTGCACCAGGCTGTGACTATTCCTGACTTGTGCCATCAGATGATGAGCTTAATGCTGTTCCCACAATGTAGTAATGTAGTGAATCTAAATGCTACCTTTTTTTTTAAGAGGATAGTAGAGACTTTGGACTACTGAGGATAAGAAAATTTGATGCTGTTTTCATCAGTAATTTTCATTTCACTGGTCTATCTTACTAGCTAGTTCAAATCATAGAAGGCAGGTATTTCTCAGGTGGCATGCCCATACACTGTTCAACATGATCTTTCATGACAAGTCAAAATAGCCTTGACACACTCCTACCACAGAAAGCCTGACTGGAGTAATTCTGCTCCAGAAAGTCCACAGGGCTTTTCCCATGGATGGGGAATGATGCTCTTCTCTCAGAATGGCTGTCCTGACAGTTTGATGAATAATAGAATTTTCTGTGCTACAAATTCCACAGTTTTTAAGGATAAGTAAGGATATCAGGGCTGCCATCATCACACTCTGGCTCTTCTGAAAACAAACTTGCTAATATAAGAATATCTTTGCCACATGAACATTGACAGTATTTGGAACCTTGCTGCTACTTCCTTCTTCCTCAGCAGCTCAGCATTGTCTTGTCCAACAGAGATGGACTATTCAAAGAGGAATTAATTACAACTTTTTGAAGGTGGGGTTTTTTTGATAACATCATGTCCTGGTTTGAGTGAGTGGTGGGTTTTTTTGGTAGCAAGGGAGGGGATTACAGTGGTGGGCCTCTGTGAGAAGCTTCTAGAAGCTCTCCCAGCTCCAAGTCGGACCCACCTTTTCACCAAAGCTGAGCCAATTAGCAACAGTGACTGCACGTCTGTGGTAACATATTTAAGAAGAGGAACCTGGGAGAAGTTGTGGGAGTTGGGAGCCAAAGCTGGGAGGAGAAGATCCGGGCGAACACTGAGGTCAGTGCAAGAAAGGAGGAGAATGGATGGAGGTGTGCTGAAGCAGAAACTCCCCTGTATCCCGTGGTCAGAAGGCAGGGCTGCCCCCCGACACCCATGGGGGTCTACAGTGGAGCAGATACCGATTTTCAGGCTGTGGGGGGCCCTACGCCAGGACAAGTGACTGACCCTGAAGAAGACAGGGACCCCATGGGAAGAAGGCCCTGCTCTTGTAGTTTGGTGCTGGGAGGACTGCAACACGTGAGGGTGACCCCTACGCCTGTGGGAGTGACGCATGTTGGAGCTGGTTTGTGAAGGACTGTCTCCTGTGAGAGGGGGGCTGTGCTGGAACAGGGGAGGAATGCCAGGAGTTTGCCTCCACCCTCCATGTCCCTGAGGTGAACTAAGTGGCAGGTCTGACTGCACCCTCCATTTTCTGTCCCCTGCACAGGGGGGAGAAGGGAGGTAGAGATACTGGGTGCAGTGCAAAGATGAGCCCAGAAAGAAGGAAGGCGTGGGGGTCAGGTGTTTTCAAGATGTGGCAATGCTTCTCACAGGCCTACTCTGTCTCTTACATGTTGCTGTTGTTACTGTCTGTATTAAATTATGTTCTTTTTTCCTTCCCTAACAAGCCTGTCATTTTCCTGTGCCTTAAAAGATGGGGTCATCCCTCCTTGTCCTTATCTCTAATTCCTGGTCTTTTGATTCCCTCCTTCCCAGCACTAGAGGGGAAGGGGAGGAGGGAGTGGCTGCATGGTGCTCAGTTGCCCTCTGAGCTCAAACCACAACACTCCGCTTAAATTATTTTTGTTCCTGCTGTCAAATATTGAAACTAAAGTTTTGGATGTTGTTGAAATGTTGTAGCTTTAGGATTACTTCCCCGTGCTGAACACCTGTTCACAGACACTTACACAACCCATATGATCCACCTTCAGCCCTGCATCCTGACAGTGGAGAAGAACCAGCATTTCCCATGACGGGGAATAACATATTCCTTTCTGTTGGTGTAACACCATTAGATATTACTGAACCACATTCAACATTCTTCAGTCTCAGTATCTTCAGAACTGCAATAATATTATTGTACCCTAATGGGTTTTTTTTTTTTAATATACTGTGAATATACTTTAATCTACTTTTGGGAAAAACTGAAGCATTTCTGTCAATAAAGATTGAGTCATAGTAAAACCTGCGCCCTTTATGTGTGGTTGACTATTAAGTCCACTATTGCCACAGCTTCATAACAAAACTGATTTTGTTTCTTTCAGACTGTCTGAAAATCTATAAGCATGAGTCTAATGTGCTTTAAGGAATTAAAGAAATTCAAGAAGACATTAGTAGGGTTAATAATATTAGTGAGCTGTATTTAATAATAGTTTATATAGGCAAGGAAGTATCAAATTCAGTGATAATTGATTCTGCAGAAATTGTTAGCATGAGACTTCAAGTTTAGGGGTTTCTTTGAAATAAGAGTGACAGGCATAAGAAAGCAAATTGCTCTTTTTGTCCTGCTATTAAGTCCATATATCCTAACTCTTTTTTTTTAAGTTGTTGGTAGATTTGATCCCCTGGGGTTATTTTTTCTTTCCATCATCTTGGAGTTTCTATAGTAGGCTTTCTTAAGCCTTGTGTAAATTACAGGCTGAGTTTAAAAAAAAAGAAAAAAGAAAAAATGAATGCTGTGTGGATCAATTGTCAGCAGTTTTACCTGCAATAGAAATTTGTGCAACTACCACCTAAATTATCTATCATTTTTTTCTCAAAGTGTGAAAAAGAACAATGTAGTTTTCCATGTTACAGGCTCTCATAGTCACTGGATTATATTCTTTATACTGTGCAGAATTACTTTTTTGTCATGTATATCACATTTTTTAAGACAAGAACAGGAAATTGTATGTTTTGCCTGACTGCTGTTTATTTCTGTTTATTCATCTACCAGGATATCTTGTAAAGAATGCAGTCCAAGTTGTTTTCTCTTGATGGATTTCTGGAACTTGCATTCTTATTGCTGTACAACATCTCTTGGAAGACAGGATTTTTGTTGAGGTGTCTTATACAGGGTTTCCATAGGGTCTAGAGATAGTACCATACATTGAAAATCCTTACCTCTGTCATGCTGCCATTTGTTGTATAGAAAAAACATTAATGAGTCCTGAGAATAATCTCATCCTGAACTTTGTAACGAGAAGAAGTGTGTCCCTAATGCATGTGATTATGTGTGGAAGTAAAGCCTTGAGGTATTACAGCAGCAGCAGAAGGTAGGAAATTCTGAGTTTCTCCCACACCAGCTACTTGGCAAGGCTGACAAAAATTTTAAAACCAATGTCTGTTCCTAAATCAGCACATCATATATCAATATCTTGAGATACCGTCTTCTGGCTGATCATATCTGCTTTGTTAATTACCTGAAGGATTGGAGAGTTATTGTCATTTTGATTTATTTTTCACCAAATGGACTTCTTAATGTTATTACTTAGGTTAATGTTTGTGTTTCTTTTGCAGGAACAGCATAGCAGCCTCAGCAGTTTGTGTTTTCAACCTGAGTGCCATAACTCAGGCCTTTAATGGACCCTTCAAATACCAGGAAAACTCTCGTTCAGCTTGGCTTCCATATCCCAATCCTAACCCTAATTTTCAGGTACAGATATATGAGTTATTTTCAAAGTGCTGTATTACGGTAAATAGGTCCAGTTTTGTAGTATGTTATAGCTTAACATCTTTAAAAACTTACATAAACACACACACACACACACACACACACAAAAAAAAAAAAAAAAAAAAAAAAAGCTTAAGAGATCCCCTTATTTCAACACGGTTTATTTTATCCTTCCACAAAATAATTTGGGTTGGAAAGCAGATGTGCTTTGAAGGGTAGAAGAAAAAAAAGTCTTAACTTCTATCTTCTGTCAAAATGAAACACTACAGTTACCTGTCAAGGTGACATTAATTCCTGGCTGAAGTATGATCAAACTGCCATTCTCTTTTACATTCCCCTGAAAAGGGAACATGGTCTGACAGAAAAAAGAAGGTGAGGTGATGTAAGTGAGGAGTGGTCAGGATTTTGCATATTTTCCTATGCAAGGTGGTCCATATTCCCTTAAGACTCCGATTAAAAGAATTTGTGACATAGTGTGCCCCTCATTTGAGCTTGTCAGCCTCAGAGGGTGTAATAATCTGCAGTTGGCTGACAGTGTAAAACTAATTAGTCCAAGGTGGGTCACTCAGTGGAACTTTCTACAAAAAGAAAAGGGTATTTCAGGTAAGCACATATGCATTGTTTTCTTCTTCTTCATAGTCACCACTCCTACTAAGACAATTTTAGTGAGATTCTAGCAAGGGAAATGGAAAGGAAAACAGCATTATTTTAGTGATTAACTACAGTAGCTTCTCATCAAGATACTTAGGTGTATTCACCTTTATCCACCTTTCATCTTCCCTTAATCTCAATGCAGTTTCATGAGTTCAGTGCTGCTCCTATAACAGCCTTCCCTATCTTGTAAGAGTCATGAGATCTTTGCAAACATGAAACCGAATCACCCACTGGGGATTGTAGGTAATTTTAATTACTTGCTGATTTATGCAAATGAAGGAAAATAAGGCACTGAATTTGCTCTGAGTTACAGGCCAGAGCCATGTTACCTTTCCTAAATACTACATTTGGCATTAGCCCCAAGTGACAAGACACATTTAAGTAAGCCACATAGCAGAAGAGGGCTATATTTGTAAATAGCTTTTTACATATTGTAGAAATATTTGTATTGTCAAAATAGTGATAGTAAGAGGATCTAAGTGAGGCTAAATTTTTGAAGAAGAAAGCCTGAAGCAAGGCCTGTATGTAAAAACCTTTTCTTCTTTCTGACTAGGGGAGCAAGTCCAATAGAAGTTATTAACCTCTCCCTACAGATCTTGTATTAATGTGTTAATAATTATTGTGAGAGCACCCACACAGAATGATACATACAAACAAAGGTGACAGCCTGATGGCTGTGTAAACCAATTTAAGTCTCTACTGTTGGTGCTCATCTCTTAATTCCAGCCAGGACTAAGGTGTTGAAGAAATTTCTTGCTTGGATCGCCCGGCTGATTTTAATATGGCTGGTATTTCATCCAGTTCACAACAGTGGTAACAGTTGTATCATATCTCATTGAGCAACAGCTTTGTAGGCCCGTGCAAATGTTATAAGCTGTAACGTGGCCTTTCACACACAGTATTAAAGCCAATTGACATTAACTGCTCTCTAGGTATCATTAGTGACGTCGAACTTCTGTTCTTTTGCAGGTTCTATAGTTCTGTTGAACTTTCTGTTAGATTTCTGGCTCTGTAACTGCAGCAGTGGTGTATACCAGAAGCTAGTCTAATGCTTAGAGCTAGGTGTAACCATTTTATATAACTTGATGGTGCTTTACAGTACATAGTTCACATAGATGGAATATGTTCATTGGCTGAGGCACTGGTTTCCTTCCCAGATGGAAGGACATTTCTTTTGTAGAGTCCTTAAGATAAAATATCAGGTGTTCTATTTGTGTAGTCTCAGCAGTAGATTTATCCTCACAGTATTTACCTACTCAGGAATAACAGAAAGAACTATGTGATTCGAAGTCAGGCTGCTGCTATGTAGTGATAGTTACATCAGACATTGTATTTCCAAGGCTGGATTATATTGATTAAATACTTTCCAGATTAGAATACTATTGGAATCTCAGTTTTGAGGAACACTGGTTTTCCCCAGAGATTGTTGCTTTTCTCTCTACACAGGACAATTTCCATCCTAAGACCAAGGACCATGTGTATTTCAGTGTACCAGGAGTGTTCCAGTTGGAATCTTTCCTGTTTGATAGATTCAGAGAAATTCTTCTTTGGCATGGTTTATTTTTTTTCACTGGCATGTCATGCAGGGTGTTCACAGAGCAAGTAATTGTTTCTTGCCAGTTGCTTAAATGTCTTTGCTCATCATATGATCTCTCATTATGAAATTATTTATTTGAGTTTTTATTAACATTTGTGGATATTGAATGATCACTTAATTTCAAACTGAAAGCATGGCAGTAATGAAAAAATAGCTGTTAGATGTTTGAATGCTGTATTATTTTGTTCATGCTGTAATTCATGGCATAATTTGTGACCGTAGAATAGAGAAAAAAAGTATGATTTAGGTATGTCTTTCACATCACCAGCATATTTGATAAATGTTGTGAAGTATTGCTTTACTTCTCTGATGCAATTATGCATGAGTAAATGTGTATGTTTACATATTCAGCTTTCTGTTTTGTGTCCTGTTGAAGACTTAAACAAAGATGCTAAAATTAGTTTATTTGTGATTGAAATTTGCATGTGCAATTAGTTAATGCTTTCCTGTAAGGAAAGAGTAGTTTTCAGATATAAAATACAATCAGTTCCAAAGCAAAAATGTCTTTGCTGTGGATAACACTTTATAGTTAGAGTTCTGCGTTGTCCATTCTTGGCTAGTGAACAGAGGGTCTGAAGTAGCTGCTAAAACTCTATGTGGTGCTGTCACCTGGGATTTCTGTCAGACTTGGGCTAAGGTGGGACATGGGATTTCTTTTGAAAAGCTATTATCTTTAGGACTGTGTCTGTGTAAATTGTAAAGAAAACTAGTCAGAAAATTCTGTGGGTTGTTGGATGGTAGTCCTTCTCCTTCCTGCCGTGTGAACATAGGATATAGCAAAGTATTACAATAGCCCACTTGTGGTGGTCAGTCTGGTGCCCTCTCATTGTTCAGAGTTAGGGAACCTCTATACAACTGCCTCAGGAAAGTGAAGCTTTCCCAGTCACTGTGTGGACAGCCTGGTAAGCACCAAAATGAGACCTGAAAGTGGAATTCTACAGTGTCACTACAACATATAGTTTTTATTTTCTTGTGCTGTAAATCAGAGAGTAAATCTGTTCTTATTGTTGATGCACATAGTAATGTTACTTCTCTGTGTTTACAGTGTGGCACCATGGACCAGGGTTTGTATGTAAATCTGACTGAGAGAAATCTTCAAGATGCTCAAAAATTCTTCTTGATGCATGAAGTTGTTCAGCCAGTTATTCCAATTCCTTACTTCATGGAAGACAACAGCCGATTTTCCCATGTGGTTGTGGATGTCGTGCAGGGCAAGGACATGCTTTTTCATATCATCTACCTTGCCACAGGTATGAACTCTGCATTGCTGTGATAACTGCAAAAGTTTGAGGTCTATGAGTTTTAATGTTCTGTGAATCAGTTATGAAATATGTGTAGTGCACCTTGAACAACAGCTTTGCCTCTTTGACAACACTAATTCTATGTTTTCTGAGTTGATTAATTCAGCAGTCTGCCATGCCTTTGTTTATATTACGTTGTGAACTCAGATTATGGTATTCGTTTCCTATTTGGCTTTGAAGGTATGAAGCCTATGGTGCTCTTGAGGAAGCAAAGGGTTGGAAATTCTACAAACAGGACTTCGCAAGTTTCTCTGCCTTTTATTCTTTTTCTTTAGTTCTGAGTACAATCTCACAAAGATAAGATAGTTTAGGATCCTCTGAGAAGTAACTTTACAAATGGCAAATGAAATTACTGCTATTGCTATTCCTGACTTTTTTTCTCACAAATATTTTATTATCCTCCTTTTCATCTCATTTTTAAGTCATTCATTATGCAGTTTTACACTTTGCCTTATTATTTCCCATTTATATGTGAGTTTAGCAAGGAAAGAAAAATAATCCTCCACATAAAATTGCCTTGGTTTGAAATATTGCTTTCTTGTTTCAAAATTTCAAGCATCTTAAAAATAGAGAGGGTGTCAGGAAATGTTTTTTGCAGAACAAGGATGTCCCCAGATGAGATTGAAATACTAGGTTGGAATAAAATGTTTACAGCCTCATGGCATAAAATTTAGGGTAGTTCTCAAATACTTAGTCCTATGCACATTAGTAGGCAATAGATCATCAAATCAATGGTTTATTAATGTGCATAGTCTCACAGTGAGTAAGAACCAAATACAATAAATTTAGGGGAAGAATCTGTTGACCAACCAGAGCAAAAAAAAGTCCTAATCCTATTTATTTGATCTTGCAATCAATGAAGTACATTCCAAAATTGTGATTGATACAGTAGAAACCGGATCAATCCTTAAATTCCTAAAATTATGATTACTAATGACAGTTGTATATTCTATGACTTATAATTTATCAAGAGCCCAAGAAAAATATGCATTGTGATTCAATATATGATTTTATTTTCCCTTGAAAATATTATACTATTTTTCAGAGCAGATTGTTTCTTTGACTCTAAAGAAGTTTTACAGTAATTTGCCGCATTTGGGTGAGACAGTATTTCTTTGCATATTATCCTTGTAGCTTTCTCATTGTGCTCCTTGAAAGATAGGCAGTAATATAAAAGCTTTTAATAAGTTAAAAATGTGCTTGTATTTGTCTAATTCTAGTCAAAACAGCCCACTGGTTGGTAAATAATAACATTTGAAGTGAAATCATGCCAACACTAAATGCTGTTTGTATTGTAGAAGTCTCCTGACAGAAACTGATTTACAGAAACATGTACTGAATGTTTTTATGTGAAGACACTATCACTGCATTGTGGGATATTTACATTATAATGGCAGCACCAAGAATGTTGCCTTTTGTCATAATTCTAATTGTGTTCAGTTTCCCTTACTGTGTTCCCTTTTATGTTTGATTCAGTAAGTGAGGATCTAAAGCTTTACTTTTCATAGTTTATTAATAAACTGTGATCAGTAAAGATTCTAGGTTCTTTTCATACATCTTTCTTGCTGGTAGTGAGATACTGTTCCTATACTTTTTTATGATGTATGCTTGCCTTCCACTTTCATTCTTCTCTGTACCTCTGGTTTTGGTCGTTCACGGAAGTAGGATACTACCTTAGCTGAATTTTTAGTCTGACTCTAGCACGTGCTTATATGTAATCAGATAGTGTATGTTTTATAAGTGTGAGAAACCATATAATAAAAAAGCCCAGGTAACATTATTGTATTCTTGAAATTTTCTTGAACTAGCCAATTCCATTTCACTTCTATTTCACTGAATTGCAGTGGATTTTGTGGTTTCTGCTCCACTCCCCCCACAACTGAGTGTAAGTAAGAAGCTTTATTTTCCAAGAAATATTAATATTTACTTTTCAGAAAAAGTACCTTTCTGCTAGATTTTGAAATTACCACATGTTTCTATATAAATACCATAAATACCATATCTACAGCACATAAAGGTAGTTTAAAAATCCCAAGACAGCAAATTACAGTGTCATTTACTTAGAAACTTATGATTTGAGAACAAAGGCATTTTTTTACCTTCTTTGGGGTGCAGGTCATAATTTTAATTTCATGATATTGGTAATGATGCAGCATCTTAGTTCTTTGTGTTCCTTGTGTAGAACCTGTGGAGCAGTTAGCATTGAGTTTGCATCCTAAGCTGCATGTGATAAAAGATTACTGAGGAAACACCACTGCTTCTGTAAACAACAGAAACTAAAAGGCAGCAGCCTTAACTGAAAATATAAACAACAACTTTGGAAGCAGAACAGATGTAATAATTTTGAATTCCTCTAGTGTCCAGCCTTACTCCCACATACGTCATCTGCCTCAAGCTCCTAACACCATAAAGCATGTGTATGTCTGGGTGAGGTGGAATAACGGGGTTACAGTTACTACCAGACTGAGAGAGGTTGTCGTTATTGTATCTTTTCTAATTTAATTTGCTTGCATTATTAAAAGTGGTGACAAACTAAATTTGGAGATAATTTTTTGCCACAATACTCCACCCTCAAAAAACCCCAATGGGATGGTCTGGAGAACAACAGGCTGGTCTGCATTCAGTCCCTGGGAAAATTAAGAAGCACACATCATTGGAGCACACTTCTGTGGACGTGTGATGGAGAAGGTGATTTGAACATTCAGCATGGATTTCCCAAGGGTTCCCAACACCTGACCAACCTGATTACTTTCTGTAATAAAATGACTGGATTTGTGCATGAGGAGAGACTAATACCTCAACTTCATCAAGACTTTTGGTACTGTTTCCCACAATATTTATAAATCCAAATTAGGATATATGATCTGTATGGATGAACAACTGGATTTATAAAACCTGCTTGGATGTCAGGCTCAGAGGGTAGTTGTTAATGGGGTGTATACAAGTGGTAAGAAACTGAGTACTATCCTGTTTAACATTTTAGTCAGTGACCTGGAGGAGGCAACAAGAGTACACTCTATCAAGCGGGCAGATGACACCAGACTGGGGTACCAGTAGTTACACTGGAGTACAGTGCTGCCATCCAAAGGACCTAGACATGCTGGAAAGATGAGCTAGCAAGAACCTCATGAAATCCAACAGGTGTAAATATGAAGTCCCAAATGTGGGAAAGAATAACTCTGTGCAATGATTGAGGCTGAGGACTGACTCTCTAGGAAACAGCTCTGCTGAAAGGACTTGGGGACTTTGGTAGACAGCAAGCTGAAGTTGAGCGAAGAGCACACCCTCACTGTAAAGAAGGCCAACAGTGTCTTGGGCTGTATTAACAGGAACGTAGCCAGTAGATCTGAAGATCTTAAAAGTATCTTAGAAGAGCTTAGAGAAGTAGATCAGAAGAGCTTATCCCCATATACTCAACATGCTTTAGACCACATCCAATTTTGTCCTCCCCTCAGTACAAGGACATTGAAAAACTGGAGCAAATTCAGCGGAGGGCCACCTTCTGTTGGAAGCTGGAGCACCATGCTCTAGGAGGAGAAGTTGGGGGAGATGGACTTGTTCATCCTAGAGGAGAGAAGGGTCCATGGCAGGCCTAGTAACAGCCTGCAAATACCTATGAGAATTTACATGAAGAACAGAGCCAGGCTCTTCACGGTGGTGCGTGGTGGGAAGACAAGAGACAATAGTCAGAGCATTTCAGACTGGATATAAAGAAAAGCTTTTTCACTCCAAGAACAGTCAAGCAGTGGATCGGATTTCACAGAGAGGTTGTGCAGTCTCCCATCCTTGGAGGTTTTCTAGACCAGACAGCAACCCAGTCTGTACTTTGAGCCCAAGGTTGGACTTGAGACCTCCTGATGTCCCTCCCAACCTAAATTGTCATTTATATGCCAGTACAATGTGCAAACTGGCTGGGTTAAATTACATTTTCACTCAACCCCGTGATAATAGAAGTCATTGTACTTTCTGCTGCCGAAAGGAAAGTGCATTCAACTCTAATGTAAGTACAGGCAGTAAGCAATGTACACCTAGTGGTGTAAAGCGGGATGCATCCAACCCATGGTGTGTGAGTTGTGCTCTGCATGACTTTTGAGTTATAATTCATTAAAACATTCTTTCAAAAATTGTCTTTTAAAATGCACAAAGCTGATTCAGTGGAAAGGTAGGCATATGGATTGGATCGAATACAAATGAATGTTCTGCTGTCTTTGTTAAAGCAAAAATCCCATTCTTTGAAGCAGATGGGCAGTAGTTAAGAGAGAATTCTCTCTTCCTCCCCTCACATTCACTTACCTATCCACCCTGTTATTAGAATACAAATATTACAGAGGAGAATAACCCTGACAGTATAAAAGTGTAATCTAATTTTGTTAAACCTTAAATAGATATGATATTACTTGAGGAGAGACTAGGAGTAAGCAAACAAATGCATTAATATGCTGTGTCAACAGTCTTCATTTCCTAAACCTTTACCAAGTCATCATTCTGGTAGAAAATTCCAATGTGCTGGGATTTAACAGCTACTACTCATATCAAAAATATATTCTAGTACTTTGGAAACACATCTTAATCTTTCACTTCTAACACAGAATGAAGGATATATCAATGCCTGTACATTTTGCGTTGCTTAGAGCTACAGCAGTGCTGCTGGCTTTATGCAGGCAGAGATCCCTAAAAAAATTTTCACTGATTCAGAAAGGGAAGTCATGGAAAGAATTCACAGAAGTTATGAACTAAAAATCACCTATAATAATGTTACATATGGAGCAAGCTAGAGAACAACCCAGTATTCTGACAACTTTATGAGTTTAAAAGACTGTTTCATTGGAAGAAAATCCAAGCAAAATGGTGCTATATGTGCCATAGTTTTGTTTCCCTCCCTTTTTTCCTTCCCCCCACCTTTTTTTTTTTTTTCCACCCTTTTATTTCTCCCTTTAATTTTAAATGCCCAGGTGTTCCATGGTTAAAAACTTTGGCAGTATCAAAAGTTTTTCAACTTTTTCAACTTGAAAAAGTTTTCAAAGTGTTTTTTTCAGAAAACAGGATGCTGCAAGAGGAAGTAGCCTTTATTTAGAGGAGTGTTGCAAAATGTATTGATTCATTAGACTGAATGAGAAAATTATTTGGTATTTTGTCTAGTTTGAGAGTATTCTGAAAACAGTTTCTGGTTGCTGTTTCTTGAGAGTTCAGAAAAGCTAATATTTGCAGTGTCTGAAGAGAAACTTGAA
Source organism: Athene cunicularia (assembly GCF_003259725.1). Lineage (NCBI taxonomy): Eukaryota > Metazoa > Chordata > Aves > Strigiformes > Strigidae > Athene > Athene cunicularia. The sequence continues at coordinate 76,967,741 of NW_020799095.1, forward strand.
GGCCATATTTTAAAAATTACTTGGAAAAAATCTCATGTTTTCTCTGTTCTTCAGTCCCACTGGATAGCATATGTCCCCTCTGTGGACAGAGTTTTCTTCCTCAGTATCCTGAGTAGAAATGGTATGTGCCCAGTGGTGGATCCTGGTTATTGACTGGATTTTATAGTTTAGTATTGATGAAGCTGGGGTATGGCTCACTTGAAAATAGAGTATGAAACCTGAAGAAAGATTTATTTTTGGCTACATTTCATGTCTCTGGGTGGGTTGTTCACTGAACTGAACCTGAAATTTTTATGCCATAAAGCCAGGTTCTATCTGAGGCTTAAAGGTGACTGGAGAATATTGCAACACATTTTGAACTTCCCTTTCCAAAAAGTTCTGGAAAGTGGTTTTCCTCCATTTTAAAAGGGAGGAATTATCATTATTCTCTAGCAATGCAGAGACTAATGATAAAAATAATTCTAATGAAACAATTGAAGAGGTTTCAAAAAGAAATTTCAAAAGATATTTTTTGAAAATGCAGACTGATTTTTCATACATTTGCCTTTAGAAAGGTTATAACAGGTAGTAAATCACAAATGTAACATTTTTCTCATGAAGCCTCAATGCTGTAGATTGTTCAGAAACTACTCAACCTCATGAACAGATTTGGAAGTATGCATGAAACTCAGTTTGGAAATGCTATCAAAACAGTTTGTATTTCTTCCGTTTGTCATACTAGATGGGATTAAATTGATGCAAAGTGTGCACAAATTGATCCCACTGTGATTTTTCTTACAGTTCTTTTTCCTTTTGTTTTTGTAATCACTATGCCACACTTTTTGCTAGGGAACAACCAAAGGTCTTAAAAAAAAAGCTGTGTATATGTTTTTGGTAAGAAATCTCAGATGAAATATTGTAATTTTCCTGGCAGACTACAGCTTCTGATCAAACTGTGCAGCTTTAACAGTTTGGTATGCATGGTGTCCTAATATATGTAGTACATGTTAAGTTACCGACCTTAAAATTGTAAGTAAAAATATATGCTTATATGCATTTCATACATGGTGAAGAGAGCAACAAAGCCTAAATTAAATGCATTTTTTCCAATTTATTTCTATGTCTGACTGTATTATATCAAGTGTGTTGAGGTTATTGGAAGTAAACTGTAGATAATTTTTGTAGAAAGGAGCTAGACTTTTCCTCTTAGTTTGAGAAGCACCTCTTCAGTCTAGAAATTACAATAAAAATGCAATAATAAAGATCAAAGAGGTTGTAATTTGAGTCACAAGACATGTGTGAAAGTGATAGGTAGTCTATTTGTATGTATTAATACTTTGTATGTATTAATACTGTCTAGTTCAAAAACAGAAAAAGATAAATCAAGAGTGCAGATGGATTATGGGACATGTACACTGTGGCAGGCAGTTGTCTACCTTTTAAAACTATTTCTCTTCCGTTGTAACAGAAAACAGAATTGCTTTGTTTCTTGTGCCTTTCCTTGACAAAGGTTTAGTGTCCTTTTACACAGTTGTAAAGCACCCTTGCAATGGTTTTAAAACTAATTCCCTGCAACTTCTTATCCTTCTGACCTTATGCAATGTCATTGTAAGAGGCTTGAAGCAAGGACAATCATCAGTTACTCTGCTGTCTAAAACTGCTACATGGTAGAAGACACCAATCCTAACAGCAATATGATGATCTTGAATATTTGCTTAAAAAAAAAAATCAAGCAGTAAACTGTAAAATTAATAACCTAATTCTCTGCTCCTTTTGCAATGACCACTACTTCATTCACCCTAGCTGAATGAATACTTTGTTTATATTATTAATCTTTCCAGGAAGAGTTTTGCTGTGAAGTTTGAAAAAACATTTAAAAGATTGTAAGGCTTTGTCTTCAAGAGTCTAATGTTCATTCTGGGATTTATGTGAATGTTACTAAGAATGCTTGCTATATATTCCTGCTAGAATATTGATGTTATTTTCCATGTAGAATATCTTTAAAGACAACAAAGGACAGTGTAAACCGTAGCTGTTTTACCATATTATTTAAAGTCAGAAATGTTGATTTGCTACTGTCTTGTGTATTGTGTCATCTGTACTGGGCAAAGTGGCTTTAAAATGTTACCAAATGAGAACGGTCACGTCTAACGTCCAGGCTACATAGTTATAAATGATACTATAGAGCTCAAGAGAACCAAACCCAGCATTTAAAATGTCCAGTATTACTGATTTCCCTTGGCTTTATCACCGTGTGTAGATATAAATCATTCTGTCAGCTCCAGTTGGAGAGTGCTAAAGAGGTTTCTTAATAAATAGATGGCTCTAACTAGAGCTGGTTAAATTATTCATTGACAGCAATTTATATGTGAGAATCATAGCCCTTTATTTGGTTAACAAATTACTCACCACTTATTTGTAGTAATTTTTTGTTATTATAATCAACCCATAAATAGGTCATGATTTTGATTAGTTTGTTGCTGATATTTGCTCATATAGTTTGTTCGCATTTTAGGCAGCATGTTCATGAATTGCCTGCTGCAAGTAGATGGCATTTGTGTTCTGCTCTCTCCTGGGAAAAAATTTAAGTAGGAGAAGCCCTTTTTTCTGTTCACAAATTATAATTATGTCTTTATAATTGCCCAGCTCTATCAGATAAAAGCCATAAATAAATGTCCAAAGAACATATGGTGTGTGCACTTCTGTGCCACCGCTGGAAGTCAGAATTTCTGCAAGAACCAGCTACTGGCTGAAGAATAGCTGGCTCTGCTTGCATGGGAGCGAGACTAATGCCGGGGCCAGGGAGGGAAAGACTGTGAAGAGCTGGAGACAAAGTTTCAACCTTATGTTAGAGACCAGCTCCTCTTTATCACAGTGACACTGAGCTTTCAAATAGTGTTTGACTACCTTATAGACTTAGAATGGCCAAATAGACTTCACTTCTTCCTTTCTGCTTTTTTCTGGGACTATCACCTCTTCTTCCTGGCAGGGAAACTAGACTTGATAACCCCTACATTCATTATTAGATAATTCTAATGCACAGAGTGTGAAGCTGTGAATGAAAAAGGAAGTGTCTTGCTGTCTTCAAAGCTAAGTTATCTAATAGCATCTAAACCTATATAAATCTCTTGGTTTGTACCTGGTAGTGTGCAGTGCCAGTCAACAGGCTTGGCCCTAGTTTTGAAAACAGCTATTGGAATTAGTCTTGTCTTGGGGCAAAGTTTGACCTGAAGACATCTGTGTAACTCTTGCGTGAGTACCCAGTTAGTGTTCAGGATTCTTTCTGAGAAAAGTGGGGAGGAAGCCTTCCCTTTCAAAGGACTTGGCTGGATCAGAACTTTTCAGAAAGGGTTAGGTAACTTGGCATGTTGCTGAGCATTGTGAACATCTTTATAATGTTCTGCAAGGCCTTTTACTTTTAAAAAGCCTTTCATTTAGGGTGGACATGCATGAGTGACTGAATGAACCTCTGCCAACCAAAGAAGAAATTAGAATAGTTAAATCATGGGGAGGAAAAAAAAAAAAAAGAAAAAAAAAAAAAAGTCTAAACCCTACATGATACTCATCTTTGACCCTAGGGGAAAAAAAAAAAAAAAAGTTGGGTCACAAACATGATATTATTTGGACAATGCTCAGTGTGAGCTGTCATTGAAGCAACTGTTAAATGGGGTATTCTGTTGAACTCCTGGTTTTGTTAGCTTTTATGAGCTTCTTCATTGTGCAGCCTTTTCCCTGTAAACCTCAATAAATTGAAATGTTTACAAGTGAGCAAATATAAGCAGTGCCACTAGTAGTCAGTGGGGGTTTTCCCCAGTAGTGTTTGTGGATTTTTCTTCCCTTGTGTTTACCCAGCTCTGGTCATAGGACAGGGCAAATCTTCATAAGCTAAAGAATTTCTTAGTAAAGAGATGCCTTATTTACTTTGTTCTGTGACTTGTAAGAGTCATCAAAATGTGAAAATGTGTTATTCCAAATACTGTGGCCTTTGTGTGAAGAGTCCTGTAACCTGTGGACAGATTCACAAAAAGATAATGAGGTTCCATATGGATTTTACTGTATCAAGTCACTGGGTAACAGTCATAATATACAGAGCAGAGACTCAGTTGTCTACAGATTCAATCTTCTGGTTTTTATTTATTTTTATTTTTATTTCTTATCCTGTGAATCATGGAGATTTGACTCTACAACTGGATACCTTCAGGAGTAACAGGCATGACCACAACCAACACTTGCCTAGGAGATAAGAGCTGATTTTTAACTAACAAGATGTGTGAGGTTTTCTGGCTATTACCAGATGTCCCAACTCCTAGACTATTATATAAAGAATACAATGTAATATGATTATATATATTATATGCTGTGGCTATTACTGCTTTAATATCCTAGGTAATGAGATTAACATCTTCTGGTGAGAGGTTTTTAGGTTCATGTCTCGAATCCCAATTTTTCTTCTGTCTTGTCTGTTTACTTCCTAATTTACTGTAGATTAGAAAGAAATCAGCATCATTCTTTTCCTTCTGTATTCTGAACAAAAGATGAAGTTCTATTCACATCATACTGGATTTGTACTGGATATATGTACTGGATTTGGTCATCTAAGGACAGGGGCATAGGGACATATACTATACAAACTGCAAATGAGTTTGAGTGGAGGGTAGTCCCTGAAACATTCTGGTCAGCAAGTTTGTGATGCTTCTGGATCTGTAGAGCAGTCAGTTTTATTTCTGACACTTCCAATGAAAATAGCCACATAGTTAAGAAATCAGACAAAGTTTATAGTGGGTTATTATCTGAGAAGTAGTTTTCTCCACTTGTGCATGTAAGTACTTCTTTGATCTGAGCACTGGAAAATTTATTCAGTGGGAAAACACTATCATATTCAAAGTGTGTGTTAGGTAGTACAAGGTATTTATTATTGTGGTGGCACAAAGGAAGGCAATAAAAAATAATAGGAGCAGTAAGCACTCCCTGTCTGGTCAGATCCAATCAGAGTTAATACATCTTAACTTTGGGACACTGGCAGGGATCCAGGGCCTGTATTCGATAGTAATTTTATCCTTTGTGTACAGTGTGGCATTATTCACTGCTGTTCTTTGTCAGATAGCAAGCCTTAAATCATAAGAACCATTTAATCTTGTGATTAATATCTATGTTTATTATCTACTCTACTACTCTAGTTAGAGGGTGTACATTTCTTTAGAGGTGCTCATCTCCACTATCTGAGAAGTCCAGTCCTAACTACTGATTAAACATTTTAGAAGGTCTCTCCAAAATAGGAATGTTTTCCTTTCCTGATAAGTTTCTGGGAAATTAATACAGACTTTTTTGTGTGTTTTTTTCATTGTGAATTGTCTTACACAGTAGCAACATTATAGTTTTATTTCTTTCTCTTTTCAGAACCCAGAGTATCAAAATTATGCAGCTTTTGATAGGGGTAATGTTTCACATTCAGTACCATAAGAATTCTTGTGTCTTCTTTGCCTCAGGGCTTCAAGCTTTGTGTGTGTATGAGTGATATTTAGTACACTAAATGCTAGATGTTGCCAATGAGAGCGGCTGTATTTACAATATATTGCCAAATAGGCATTCTCTAGAATAGGTGTTATTCACATGTAGCTCTTGATATTGGATCTGTTTAGTTATCACCAAACTGTCTTTAGGAAAAGTTTTTTTCATATTTGGGAATAAAAGAGTGTTGCCAGTCACACTTTTCTCAACTACCTGTATCTGAACTGCAGCTTATTTTGTCCTAATTTATGTCTGGAAGTACAAACTAGTTAGCTCATCTTAAGTACAACATTAAGTACAACCCTAAGCAATCCTTACTTAATTATTTCTTATGATAATTTGCTGATTTAAAATGGGAATTCATATCTAGTGGATCATAATATTTGAGATGCCTGAAGACATCTTTTGGGCCTCTTGGTAAAGGTAGTCTCATAGCACATACTCTCAGGTTAATGTGCATTATTGGCAGGATCCATTTTATTCAAATACAGTAACTATGATCAAAGACAATAAATATGCACATTTTGGTTTGGGCTGTAGGTTTGATGCACCAACATAGTCTTGATATTCTATTTCATTTTGAATCTGACATTGTTGAAGTGCATTTGTTTTCTAAACTGGAAGAATGTGTATTTTTACATGTCAAGTTCAGTCAGATGCAAGACAAAAAATGTTAGACTGGCCTGCTTTGAGGATGCTGACTTCATTTGTCATGATCCTTGTAAATACTGTTGATTACTCAGAAACTTTATAGACACAGCTTGGGTAAATTAAATACAAATTCAAAATGAGATGATTGCTTTATAAGATCAAGGACGTTGTGCTTGATGTTGTTATGAATCATGCCTTGACCTGTATTGCATACTTGAGATTTCCTGATACCTCCAAGAGGAAGAAAAAAAGGAGGAGTGTGAGGTATTAGAGTCAAAAGTGAAATTCTTGTCAGTCACCTGTTAGCCAAGTGCTGAGAAACAGCTTTCTGTTCCCAACTCATTAAAGCCTCATAGAAAGATTTTATGATGTAGTTTTAAGCATATCCCCTCTGCTTGAACAGCATTTCTTAAACCAAGGTTATTTTCTAAATTATTGTTATGTGTTTGCATTCTCACATTTTAATATAACTTTCTGAAGGAGATATAAATGGTAATACTTGATATGGGGACATGATCAAGTAGCCATACCTTGAGCAAATCTGATATGTTTCCATGGAATTATCCTCTGCAGTGAGCACAGCAGCACAAGAGAGAAAGGTCAGTCTGTTGTTACAGTGATCTGGATGGTTGCAACACTCATATGGGGTATGTAGAGCTGAGGTTTAATTCCTCTTGGACTCTGGGGTTCAAAGCCATCTCTTTCACTTCCTTATTGAATGCTTGATCCAGGAGAGAAGGTGCTAGCATGGATGGGGAGGAGCCCTCCCAGATCCACTCACTGTTTCAATCTTCATGCAGAGCACACAGTTCATCTGGCCTGCAGATGCAGGAGCACAACAGCTCACAAGTCAAGTAGGTAGAGAATTCAGCTAGAGAGATGATGTCTTGCTCCCTGCTGCAAGGACTATTAAAATGTTTTTCCAGTGCCTTTTTTAATTAAGCAGTAAATTCCCTGAAATTCCCTGAAGACATGGAAGGCACCTATTGCTTGCAGGGTGTAAAATCACATAAGAAAAATCACATTAATGACTTTTCTGTCTTTAGTTCAGCTGTCTCTTATACATGGAGAGAAAATAAGGTAACTGCCTGTTACTGGTTTTGAATTTGTCAGCAAATCAAGTCAGTGTGCAAGAAAACAGCATAACAGAAGTTTTAAATCTTCACTAAGGAAAGATACCTGTTAAAGTATCTATAGTAAGATATAGTTACATAAAACAGTTTTACAAAAAACAAAGTTTCAAGTTTAAATTCTTTCCACTTTATATGGTATTACTGTTCTAAATACCAGTTTCACAAATGAAGCCTTAAGAGAGAGAAGGCTGTCAGTTGAAACCAGATCTCACAAGTCTCCAAATTGATTCATAAGAGCTGTTTATTAAAACTTTTGCCAGTGAAAAATAATTGAGATTTCAAATAAAAGATCATTAAAAGATACCAGTTCATAAAGTCATAAAATAGATAATGCTTTGCTTTATGTCACAGAGATAAAAGTAACGTACCAGAGATTGAAATGTTAATAAGTGGGTTTTTATCGACTATAGCCATTTAAGGAACTGTAGCTGCTATAACTTTTGCTTATAAGTAATCTAAAGATACATGTTACTTCTAAGTTGAGTGCATGAACTACTGTGGATAGATTAATCTCTTCTAAAACAGACTCTCACCCAGATGTTTTGGCAAGGTAAGAATCGCCTACAAGATTGAAAATAGAAGTTGTAAATAATGGTGTGCCAATGAGCATGATTTATGAAAAATATATACATTTTAATTTGTTCAAATTAGTTTGTTTCTTTTGTCAGGCAGGAAGAAATATCTGGTTTAGGTCTAGGGAGGGTAAAAATTTGCCACTAGTGTGTATGAGCTTCAACCTAACAAGCCTAGAAAAGGGGGTGATTTAGTTTGATTTTAGTTTGTTGACAGGTGTTATCAACAATGTATCTCATTTCAGTTTTAATTCAACTTATTTTTCAATATTGTAAGGAAGCATATCAATATTTACTTGAAATGTAATAGAAAAGAGAGAACAAGGAGTCAGAGACAAAGTTAAGGCAGATAAATCTAAACTATTGTGCATGCCTTCATTTTATAGACTGTTTTTCAAAAATGCCTTTGTTACATGCAAGAATTGAAAACCAAAGCAAAGCCAGGTTGCAAGAATACTAGTGGTCTTATACAGAGAATTGTATTTTAATGTAAGGTTTTTCTACATTTTTCTTCTGCTGCTTACAAGTGTCTTTTCAGAGAAAAAGCCAAACCTTTCCTATTTCCCAAATGTGATATTTAACAACTATTCTGTGCTTTGAAACTGTTAATATGCTAAGCATTATGTTGTATAACTGTAGATAATTTAAAGTTAGCTTTTACTAAGGTATATTAAAATGATACATATACCTTTTTAGCACTTCTATACTTACTGTCAAGACTCCAGAAAACTGAATGCTAATTGTAAGATTATAATGAAATGTATAGTTTGATAAGAAGCATAAAATTTTGATTGATTAGTTGTGGAGGTTACTTTGCTTTTCCTTAAATTTGGGAGTCTTTGCTTCCCTGCTAAATTTTTTAACATCTTTCTACTAAACATAACAGGAGACCAATGATGACCGTATTTGTTCTTGGACTTTCCTAAAAGCTTTTAAGCTGTAAAATTCTGTGCTTTTATATGGCCAAGGATTCTTAGATTATTGTCTCTCTCTAGTAACAGCATAAATCAATAGACATCTGAAATCCAAAGCCCTTTGAAACTGGGCAAGGAGAGAGAATGACTTGTTTTAAAATGTAGGATCATAAAAAAACTAACACTCCTGTTTTCCTTTCTGGAGTAGACCTAGAACTAGAAAAGGACCTAATTTAGTATTTACTTCACATGGGGCCAAAAAACTCTAAGACCAAACATAGTCACTGTTTTGGGCTAAGGTCTTGCATAAACAAGTTGCAAAATTTCTCAAGCCCCAGAACATAGGGGTTTTTTTTTAGATCAAACATCTCTTGTTCTACCTATAAAGTCTAATTTCTTTAGACACATTGATGGTGCTGTAATGATTCACCTAAAAATGCAGCTCATTTGGTAGATTATGTAGATTTTCAGTGTTTTGCAGTCTTGCAACTATAAAAAATAACTAGGTAATCTAAGAATTTCAGTTAGGGCAGTCTAAATTCGTGGTGGTTTGTGTATATTTTCTGGAGATGACAGAAACCAATTAGTATTTATTTTTGTTGAGATTTTTCAGTGATATTAATACTAGCTTTTATAGCACAAAGTTTGTCACATAGATTACTGTAGCTTCAGTTACTTTACTGAAATTTAATTTAAATATCCATGAGCAATGCTTTGTGAGTTTTCCAGGTTGCTTGCATATTTTTTTCTCCAACAGTGTCCTACAATGGAGTAAGAAAGACTAAGATAGCTGAGTAAGGGAGAGCTTAAGCTTTTCTATTTCCTGTAAGTGATGGTACAGAGGATAACCAACATTTCATTTAGCCTATTTAGTGTTTAAAAATAAGTCTCTGTATTAACAGGGCGGAAAAATTTACAACATTTCTTGTGGAAATGCAACAAAATTATTTTTGTATTTCCAGCTACAATATTTTATAGAAACTTTCTTATACAGTTACATAATTTCCTTTGATCTAATAAATGTGCTTTATATCTGTATTTCTGTTAATATCCACCATTGTCTTGTTATCATCATAATGATGATGAGTTCTAATAGCAAGGCAATCACAGTAGTTTATTGTTGAAATTCTCCATAAGCTTATCACAGTTTTTATTCTCTATTAAGGCAGCAAAACAGAACATGTTCAGATTTTTACCCTCATTTTTGACTGAAACTTGTAGAAAAATCCCATCATATATATTTTATTACACTGTGATGTAGAAAAAAGAACGAATTAACTGGCACACTGACCAGATTAAAAAAAAAGAACTAATTAACTGGCACACTGACCAGATTGTTCAAACAGTGGTTTAATTTCCATAGAGAGACAAACTATGAACATGTAAACCAGCTCTGAAAATAAAAATATATTTAAAAAAAAAATTTAAATGTATTCCTTGATGAAGCATCAGAATATTCATTTTGTGGTTCGCTTTTTTTCTAAAGAAGTAATGAATATACATTTAAAAATATAAAAATATTTAAAATAAATCTCTCTAAATAAAGGTGGGAATTTTAAAATCAAACTATATTATTTTTGGTTTCATCTGTTTCATTTTAGAAATACTATATTTACCCATACTATATTTTAGTTTTAAAGCAGAAATGTTCAAGCTCGGTCTTTCACTTGTCCTTTGGGCTGTAGCATGATTAAAAACCTATTCCTGCAAATCAAGTATAAATACATATCTCGGAAACCTGGAGGTAAAAGATAAATTAAGTTACAGAGAATGGTTATACCATCTTATATTTTAAATATGCCCTTGCTGTAAACCAAATTGTACCCTACCCCTCTATGGGAAAGCAGATTATAGCAGAGGCCTTAATTATCCATTTTCTACTGATGATTTAACTAATTTTAAAGTTATTTTTAGGAAGGGCAAAGAAGAGCATGTTTCCATTCCTTTCATATTCTGTGTACCTTATGCATCTTTTTTGATGTTTTGTAGACTCCAGTGTCTCTTCTGTGTTGACCACACTTAAGCCCTTAAGCAACCTAATACTTTCTGTCATCGGAATAATTTTCTGCTTTTAAGCAAATGCACGTTCCGCTTTGTGGTAGGGCTTTCAGTGTGGTGTAGGAAAGCAAATACTGATGATTTATTTTTTTGGCAGTGACAGGATGTTTATCAGTCATCTTGCACTTTCCTTGATTTTGTACTATTATACATTCTGTACATCAATTTTATGTTTGTTATTTCATTTTATTCTTCTGAAACACCTCTACCTTGAAGACAACCCTGACACCCTATTTTTTCTGTTTCTATGGTGTTTAATACAAATGTTATATGATGAATGTAAGCACTGCTTATATACACATATGGATAATATTTACAAGAAATTTAACATTAAGAGATTTTTTTTCTTTATTTTCAGCAGTCGTAGTACTATCTGAATGCTTTTATTTTCCCACTGGAAAAGCAATTTTTGTACAACAAATAATATGCAAAACCAGTGCATAATGGACAAAATCAAAATAGTTAATGAATATAATTTTCCAAAGTCTACTTCAAATTACACTCCTTGTAAAAATATGTAATTTGTATCCATTTCAACTACACTTTAAAATGAATTCTTCCAAATATTCATCTATTAATTTTAAATTTTCCTGTAATACAAAACCCCCCCGATTATTATGTTGACAAGTTAAGGGTGTCATTGAGTCTGTTTTCACATATTATAATATACATAGTATATTTTTTGCATAGGTGGTACCTTGTTCAATTACAAATGTCACTTGAAACACCAAATATAGCTTTAGCTTCCATTTTGTGTCTTGCATTGACTGCCCCTTTCCTCTGTATTGACCACATTCTTTTGTCTACTTAAGTCATCTTACTTTTCTAAACTGTAGTGTGGGGAAATTGAAAAAGGCCCATATTTACATTGACTGTTGTTAGTTTATAATTTGCAGTGGATTTTGCTGTTCCTTGAGTTTTTCTTGATATGTACAAGGCAATTTTCAGATCTGTAAAGGAACCTTGTTGTGCTCAGAAAGTGTAGGGATACTTGTAAAGTCATAAATAAAGGTGTACAACTGGCCTGAGGATATATCTGAGACTATGACAAGTTTCTTTTGCTAGCAACTCACGTAGTTTAGAAGGCACCAATAACTTTTTTGCAACATCACTGAAAGATGATACTGAAAAATGTTGACTTGGATTCTGTGTTCTGGTGCTGGTTCAATTGCTTTCTGGAGACCAGCTCTTTTTCCAAGGCACTACTCTGAACTACAATGAAATGAAGATTAAATCAGGTTTTGTTTCACTGTCAAATATGGCAAGAGTTAAGACTGAAAGTGTTTCCCTCTCAAAAAGGAATGGGTAGAAGTTTTCTCCCTTGTTTTAATGAAGTGAAATGAACTTACCTTGATACTGCCTTGTTTTGGATGATTTGTTACAGATGTTTCTGCTTGAAGAATGCAATAATATTTTTTAAACATCATAGCAAGAAGTTGCTGCGGCTTCTTTGACTGTTCTTATTTCTGTTAGGAAACTCAAGAAATTGCAGCTTTATTAGTTTGTTGAACCGCCATTTGTTTTGTGTGCTCATTTTCTGTTTTCCTTTGCAGGTGTCACCATAGATGTTAGAATGATTTCAGCCACACTCTTGCAGTGTTCTCCATTTCTGGCTATGCTTTATACCGTTTGCATTGTAAACTTTACTTTTCAGTTGAGAGATCATCCTTTGATTTTGTCCCATTATCATTTTGTCCATTACAGACTGTTGCCTCTAAGCTTGTTCTCTACAACTCCATCTCAGGTTTTCCATTCAGTTCTTTGTAGTTTCATATGCATTACATAGTAATATTTAAACTAGAATTTTTCTTTCTTCTTCATCTTAATTCACAGTAATTTGATTTCTAATGTTCAGTTGTTGGTTCTGCAGGTCTCTTTAAAGGTATTGTGATACAAATTAACAAAGCACATTATTTACTCATTTTGGCTAGTGTTGTTATCTTTTACTACTGTATATACTCCGTCATCCTTAGGCTGTCAGGTGTCTGGATCTATTCCAGCATGTCTTGCTTATGCTCAGAATGTAAAGATGCCATTCATTCAAATTCTTGAATAGCTGTTGGTCTCAGCCTTGACATTTGTGATGAAACTGAAATTTACCTTGTGTCCATGGCAATAAAGTTACATCCATTAGGAAGGTCTGTGTTTACTATTCTTCTTAGCTATTTCTTGGCAGAAGTGGACAGTTAGATTATAAAGTAAATATTCACTTGAAAGATTTTGACAGGTCTGAAAACCTCCATGCCCCAGAGCTGTATTCAAGACTTATTTCTTTCCGTGCTTCTCTCTTTGTTTTGCTTTACAACTGTGGTGTGAAAATGGCTGGAGACAACACTTTTGAGGATGGGACCTTTGCAAGTTCTTTAGGAAATCTGCAATCTTTGCTGGAGTCTGGATGCATAATGTTGCACACACTGTAGCAGAATTGAAAACACTGAAGCAAAGTACCTGTCTTTTAAAACTACTGATGCAATGGCTATGATTTTCCACTGTAAGGAAGCCTGGTTTAGCCAGTATTACATGCTAGTATAGTTTGAGGGGGTTGGTAGCTGCCCATGGTATGTACTATAGCCTGATGAACATAGCTGCTAATCTGTCTCAAATTTGTAGAATAAGAACAGATCCTCACTCTAGTTGGGCTCCCAGATGGTCCATGCAAAATCAGTGTCATAGGTGGGAGGAATTTAAAGGAGAGAAGGTAAGTTCTAGAAGGTCAGAAGTAAGACAGTTTACTGAGGCAGAGGTAGATCTAAGAACATTTTATTCCTTTGTACTGAACTTGTATATGACCCACATTGCTGCTGTGTAGTGTTTCTTTCTGATAATCTGTTGGATCTCCGGCACTGCTTCTTCACTTAAAGCCCAGTCATTTATGACTTTCGACATTTCTGTATAAATGCTAATCCTCTTAGACAACAAATGGGAAGGAAATGGTTTGGAAGATGCTGAAAGAAAGCAAAGGAAATGAGAGGAACGGAGACTGTATGCCAAGATAAGAAGGAAAAACAAGAGCAGTAACAGCTGTCCTGGGGAAGGCATTAGTGCTGCAGTTCTCAAAGTGAGAATATTTTATTTCATTCTAAGGTAGTATGCTGCTGTAACCATATTTTCCACCTCATAGACCTGAACATAAAAAAAATTGTAATGCTGCCCTCTACAATAAACAAATTTACTGAGGAAAAAAGAGACACAGAATATTCTCTTGTTCAAAGTTGCACTTCTAAATTAAATGTGTATGTAGGCATGGGGGAATGGGGCCTGCAGCCATGTCTTTTTTCTTCTCTTATCTTGCGGGAGGTGACAGCAAGTGTCTCACTCTGTAGATGCCAGACCTGGCACAGTGGCAGGAAGAAATATTAGTCTGAACAAAAAGCACGTGCTGAATGTGTACCTGATTTTTGTCTCATGCAGGATAAAGATGGCAAGCCAAATGCAATGCATCATGAATCATACTGAATCTGTTGGCTGCCAGTTAGACAAGTGATACAGAGTTGTGCTAACTGATCTATAAAGTGATACCAATTCATTTATGTCTGTAAAATGATCTCACTGCTTCTTTTCTTCCCGTTAGTATATTTTTCCAACTTCTGTGCTCAAAAAAATCTTTTTTTTTTTTTTCAGTCAGTGACTAACTAACACAGCCACCGATGTTTTTCTGGGCACTTCTCAGACCATATTTTGACCTTGAAACTCAATGTAATTATAGTTGAGATTTTGCATCCAGCAATCACCAGTGGAAACACTGCTTGTTGTTTTCTTCAGTTGAGCTGGTTATCGCTTAATTCTGAGACAAAACTGACTCTTGGCAAAGGTTTAATTATTTTTTTAATATAACTCTAGTTTAGGATGTTTGGGAAAAAAAAAAAAAAAGATAAATTAATATTTTTTAATATCAAAAAGGTTAAATTTTAATGAAGATTAAAACCGTCATTTAATGAAAGGGGTTTTTTTTAGTACTCTTACATACAGTAAATCTTGACAAGCTTGTTTATTCCAAGAAAGGAGGAAAATCTAAACAGTTATATGAAGTGATTATATTAAGAATTGAGAGGTCAGTCAGAAGACTTTAACATGCAAACATGATCTGTTACACTCAAAATCTTATTATGAACAAATGGGAATACACTTTGTATGCTGAGCTAAGCATTTATGGTTCATCTAATTAGTTTTGACTGTCTAATAAAATTAAGTCCATAGTATCTAATTATTCAAATTTTTGTTAATAGTATGGTTAAAATCTTATACATAAACTTCCTACTAACTCCCCCTGTTATTTGATGCTATGGTCCCCCTTTCAGTATTTCTCCAGGTCTTAAGACTGACTATTCAGTCTTCCTCAGAAAGGGGGAGAAGACTTTAACAGTAATTAGTGTCATGGGTTCTTCACCTCCTCTTCAGTTTTTGAGTCTGCTTGAGGCTACTTTTTTCTATATTCTTAAGGATGATTATTTGCTGTTCCTCACCACTTCCAAAGACAAAGTTTGGGAACTGTATGCTGCCCTCCCCCAGCCCCATTACCCCAGAGGGCCTGTTTGTCCCGCAGTGACTATGTAGGGGTGCCAGCCGCCTGCCCCACGTGCTCCCAGAGTGAAGCCAGCACAGTGAGGCCACAGGCATGTGGCTACCAGGTGAATGCTGCCACAGCTAAAATCAGCTCCTGCCAAAACACTGCCAGACCCATGCTGAAACCCTGCATTGCCAGCTCTCCACCAAGACTCTGACCCTGTGCCTGTGATAGCAAAACCATATTTACTGGGCTGCAGAACAGAGCATCCCAAACATTTGTCTTGCAGTTGTTACCGACTCACAAGAGCTGTTACAGTCTTTTGAGACTTCACATGAGTAATAGCTGATCTCAGTATGTGTTTGTAGTTTTGAATCTTTAGCATTTACTATGGCTGGCACATAGAAGATTGCATAATGCAATTTTGGTCAGACAGTTACCTAAAATATTTATCAGTGTGAGAATGTGGTCCTTTATGTTCAGAACAAATGTTCTTTGATATTTTTAAATTATTTAAAAACTTTGCATGAGTGAATCAGAAATCTCATCAGTCATCTGACACTGGTTTGTGATGTTTAACTGTCTGCTTAAAAATCACAATAAGAATAGAAGTGAAGAGCAAATGCTAAAAGATATTTCAAAGGTCAAAACCCACATAAGTAAGAAGGGCAACAGGCTTGTGTTATATTCACCTAGACTCAATTAAGACCTGAAGATATTTGTATCTGTGTACTTTATTAAACGAATGTGATGCATATCTAAACCCCACACATTTTAACAGAGAATTTGAAAACAGACTGGGGAAATTATGAACTTCATTGCTTTTTAAATTGCTTTAAACATAGTGAAGTGTAGTACAATCTAGTAAACTGAAATCGCTAATCCTTGCTGTGAATGTGCAATTACAATAGCCAGACTTTGAAAGCTTGTTTTCTAGTGGCTACTGCTGTGAAATCCGTTCTGCACTAATAAAATTATTTTTTACCGTATTACAACACATAGAAAACTTTAATGGCTGTTTTCAAGTTCTTTTCACTGTACTATAAGCAGTTTAGAAAACTCCATCAAAGTACTCCCACATTCTGAGGCTTCAGTGAAAACATCCAGCATGGGATGAAGGTTTGTTCGCTGAATGACACCAAGTAGGTACAATTGTTAGTATGATTTTTATTAACTCGTTTTCCTCTTGCCTTTGCAGACTATGGCACTATTAAGAAAGTACTTGCCCCAATGAACCAGACTTCAAGCAGCTGCCTGCTTGAGGAAATTGAACTCCTGCCAAAAAGTCAGCAAGAGCCCATCAGGAGCCTTCAGATTCTGCACAGCCAGAGTGTCCTTTTTGTGGGCCTTCAAGAACACGTGATTAAGGTCCCCCTGAAGAGATGTCTCTTTTACAAAACATACAGGTATGAAGAATGAGCAAGTATACACTTTCTGTGTATACTTTTTATCAGAAGTGTCTCTAATTTCTTATACTGACTTGTTAGGACTAAATCATACTCTCAAGAAATTATATTGATAATTAAGTGTCATTATGCAGATTCTGAATTGTGAAATGAAACAGTAAAAAATGGTTTATGTAGGAAACAGGTATCTGATAATGTGCAGTATAGCTGCAATTGTGGGGTTTACTCAGTTATAATACAATTTATTGTATTATAACTGAGTAAACAGTATCTCTGTGGGTTCAGAAAGAAAACTGTATTGAATGAACTGATAATTAAGACTCGCACTGGACTGGGAAACCATAATAAATGTAAATATTCGACTAGGTGAAAGTTTTGTGCAGCTAACAGTTGTTCAGTGAAACAAGGAAAATAATTTACAAATTATCACTTGATTTTAGACTGTATAACTGTCTGAATTCCTGAACTACCATAGTATGGTAATTAAGGAATTTAAAGTTCAGCATAGAATTTTTCTATAGGTTATCTAGAATTATTTCTGGGTTGTGAAACATATGCTATTAGAGATTGTTAATTTCATCTAATTAGTTGAATTTTTCCCTTTGATAGAAATATGGTTCCAGTGATTCAATACAATTGTTCTATTTTACGAGTTAGAATCTGAACTAGTGTGATGAGCTTTTTGAGAACTGTGACAGAGGCATTTGGGTTTTTTTAGCTTGCCTTGCTTTCAGCTTGTTTAATTTATGCTCCTTTGGAAAGCTGGTCTGTTAAAGGAGGAAGAAAGGGTGCCAGTTGCCTCGCTTGGCTGCTACACTCAGGATCACAGAGACATTACTTGTGCAGCAGGCAGAGAGATCATACTTCCCATGAAAGGCAGTGACCATCTGCAGATGGAGACTTTTCTGGCTGTCAGAGGGACCACACGTGTGGTCACAGCAGGGAGGTGGCCACAGGACACAGGTGTAGAGCTGTGGCTTGGAGACAGCGGAAGGACTTTTCTGAGGGACCTGGCCCTATGTGGAGGTTGGAGCCATGCAGGAGGCCAGTGAAAGGCTACTGGGTTGAGAACAAGACTGAGGGAAAAGCTGTGCCCTGGATAACTGGAGTAGACAAGGGAAGGGCAGTATTCTCCTTATTACAGTTCTTTACCAGCCCTTTTTGTTTATGCTCTCTTATGTAGCATAGTTTATGTTCTCTTCTGTACATATTTTAGACATTTGCTACTAAAACAGAAGTGATAGGACACTCAAAGTCCTATTGGAAGGCCTACAAAGCTTTAAGGAAAAAATACATATAGGCAATTCTCTGCCTCAAGTTTTTTGTTGGTTTATGGACCAAGATAAGATCAGATTTCATCTTTCTTTAGTTTAGCAAGTTGAAACAGGTTGTATGGTGGTCCTACAGCCCTTTTTGTTTTGTTACCTTCTTTTTGTTAAGTGAAGGACTTATATATTTGGAGTGGTATATGTATGCATGTGTGTATAGGAAAAAAATCTAATGACATATAGTTATGCTTCTCTCTTGAATATGATATGATTATGCTATTCTGGTTGCAAAAGACATCGAACATGTTTCTATAAGCAGATGTGTTTATTTCAGAAAGGGAGATTGAGCTGATATCCTGTGTTTTCTTAAGGACTATGTACTTATGATGGCAGTCATAAACACAGAGAGTTTACAGTATCGGTGTCCCTTATTTACACCAAGCCAGCACTCCAGACATTTAAAGGCTGGAGCCTTATTATGTTGTTAGTGAGGTGTGAACTCCAAAATCCAGAGATGAGACTTCCAGAACACCTGCTTAGCTGGTGCTTGTGTGGAGGTCCCACAAGGTCCCTCGTACCTGTGTTTCTGTCAGGACAATTTCTGAGGCACATCAGTGTGCTTCTGCCCTTCTGCCCTTGTGGGATGAGACTATTGTCTCAAATCATAGACCCCATGCATGGCTGCAAGCTAGGCATTCCTCTCCCTGTTTAAGCAGTGGGGTCTAATTGACTAGATTTTAAGAGCTTTTTTTTATTATTATTTTTTTAATAACAACAACAACAAAAAAAGTGGTGCTGTTCCTATTTTACTGAGTAGAACAGTAGTTAAATGACTCAAATCCATCTCAAATGATAATTTATTCCTCTGCTCGGAGGTATATGAAGTCTCATCTTCCACTGGAGTGACTTACTTAAAAGGAGATAAAATTATTCCTTGTGGGATTTTTCAGTCATATCTTTTGTAGTTGTACGACTTTTCTTGTAATAATTAAATATCCATTACATCAAAATGGTTGCCATCCATTCTTTCTTCTTGATTAAAGAGTGTACCAGCAATTCTAGCTCTGTTTTTTTGAGAAAGCAGAGGATTTACAGATGTGATGTAGATGAAATAAGGCATCTTATTCTCATCTATCATTAGGGACTCAGGTCATTTGGAAAATGCAGGCATAATGTTTCACTTATCATTTTTGGATTGGTTAGTTTTATTCCTAGTTTATGCTGGATTTCAAGCATATTTGTTTTTCTACATGTGAAGAGAGTGTAAGTACCTTACTTGGGGCTATAAATTTCACTATTAATGCAACATCTGAAACAGTCACTGCATTGCTGGGTGCTTTTGTTATATGTTGCCAACTATTACTTCTGTAACAATGGGTAAATAGAATAATGGGTAAACCTTACCAGAGGTAATGCCTTGGGACATTGTGGTTCTTTTTTGGATTATTTTAATTTTATGTACTAACATTTGCCATACTTAGGGCTGTACAACTGCACCAAGTCTGTATTCTGAACTTCCATCAGTAATAACTAGTTTCTTCCCCAGATCAAGGGCATGTGTAGTCTTTAATACCTATTTTATAGAGTTATTGAGAAATAGAACATGCTTGTGTATGAATAACAGCCTTAAAAAAGTCAAAATGCTGAAGACATACTAGCTCATATGCTCTCCTTTTTTGTCTCAATGGCAGAGTGCTCACCATCTAGTATTTTCTAATCTTTTTGTTTAGGTTTATTTCAAAGTTTTCAGACAATGCATCTTCAGTCTCTCTGTTGAGCAGACTGTTCCACAAGCTAATGTCTCAATGTCAAGACAATTTTCTTGAGACTATTTTTTTTCTTTTTAGTTCATTATTTCTTGTTTTATCTTCATGTACTAGACTCTAAAGTATGTGGTTATTGCTTTTATTTGTAGTTTATTATGTCTCCTTACTTATCAGTCTGATATGCTGTACATATTTCGCTAATTGTATTTCCTTGTAGATGTGTTCCTCCAGCACTTCCCTGTGGTAGAGTCCTCTGTGACATGGTGTTGCCTTTGACAGACATTCCCTCTGATTCAGGATAGTCCTGTTCCATACCAGCTCATGTCTTCAACCCATGAATGCTGTTATTGAAGGCCCTTGAAAATCTTGTTTTACGTTTTGAGGCTCAAATTGATTTTTGTGTGTGTGTGTGTGTTCTAGGTTCAGCAGGCCATACCATAGGCAGAGCCTGTTCTCACACCTGTAGTTTCGGTTTCTCAGCACTTTCAGTATGTCACAATCTTCCTGTTTATGAGTTGCCTTAGCTGGTTATTTAGATCGTCAGTTTTCATGGGTGGGGGTGTCCCCCAGAGGCTTCTGCCAATGGCTGAATAGTTTTGAACATAATCCTGCTGTTTTCAGGAGTCAGCTAGGGAAAAATAGAGACGTGTGAGTTCTTACGACTTTCCAAAAAGCCCTGGCATCTTCATTCTCCAAGAGAAAGCAGCAGAGCAGTTACCTTAGTTCAGCTATCTGAACTATTTTTGGGGAAAATCCTTAAGATGTGACCAGGTTATTATCACCTGGGTATTGCAATTCACATGTTTATCCAATTTTTATGTAAGACCAGCAATATTCTCTACTGGAGCTATTTTCACTATGAATTCTCTATCTCTCTGTACTTCAGAATTGAGTAGGCCAAGCATAGCGCACAACTGAATTATTTGTATCTGCTAATAACTGTAATGTGAGATAAATAGAATGGTGATTATGAGAAGATAACTATTAAACTCTCTAAGGTTGCAGTGTTTGCTATTTACTTTGAAGGCTCTATGCATTTGAAATAAGGAATAAGATCTGTAGCAGGGGGATAAAGACTTTATTCTCTGAAAAAAAGAACCAGTCAGCTTGCTTTTATTGGCAGCTGTAGCCTTCAAAAGCAACCTTGGATGGCAGTGATTTCTCTGAGGCAAATTTGTCTGTGTTATAATTTGCAATGGAATTTTCAGTGCATCAGTTCTGAAAGTAGGGGCAATAAAAAGTTTTATCAGCCCAGGGTTCTGCAAAATCTTACCAAGCAAAGGTCAAGAATTGGTATTTCTGATGGAAGATAGGTTTCACGCACTTAGAAAGCTTTAAAACTAATCTTACTATGACATTATGTCTAAGTAAACAAATACTGCCATTTGCTAAAAGCTGTACAAATACTTCTCTGGTGTAAAAAAAACCCAACTTCTGGAAATTTTTTTTTTTAATATTGTTTTTTACTTTATATGTTTAAAACATTATTGGGCCACAAGATTGTTTTGCTATCATAGCTATTCTACTGTAACCATAACTTTTCTCTCTCTGCACTCCATCATTTTTATTTTTCCACTTCTTTATTAACCATCAGCTAAGCAATTTGTACATACACAGAAGTTAACTGTAGCAGCACAGTACAGAAAAGGATACCGGATTAACTAACAGAAGAAAATAATTATTGCAAATTTGGTTATGCTTTGTTTCATTTCTAGAAATTCAGTAAGATTATTGGATCAAGTATTTCAGCCACTGTTGCATTCCTTTATTTTGCCTTAGCTATAGATGTTGCTTCTTCAGAAGTATTCCTACACTTAGTACAAACCTGTTTTCCTGGCAGTAAAACACTCGCTGTCATTACATAGTGGAATAATTATTCCTACATACTAATATTATACAAGTTAACAATGAGTAATGTGGTCTGAACTATTACTAGGTGCTAATGTGTCCAGAAGAGCTTGCCAACACATGGAATTGAAATTGCTGTTTTGAAGTAATCATTCTAGAATAGTTATTTTTGGATATCCAGGTAGATTTTCTTATTTCAAAATATGCAAGCCTTATGCCAGTTTAAATCAGAGAAACACACTTCTGCATTAGAACATCAGAGCCACATGAGGACTGTTATGAATTAGTAATTCCAAAGTAATATTCTAGAATCAGAATCCTCATAAATTTCTCAGGCTGGGATAAACCATAATCCTGGGTGCAAGACTAGATTATAAGCATATTTTAAAAATGGGAAATCTTTTTTTAGGTATTAGCAAAATTATCTTCCATTGGTGCGAACTTATGAGAACACTAGTAAAATCAGCAGAACTATGAAATAAACACAGTTGAAAGTTTTCCTTGCTCAAAAGAAGTACAATATTAGTTCCATGCTGGGGAGGGAATCAGTTGAAACTCTACAGATCTGGGGTTGACCTCTATTTCTTTCTTCCTCTGTGAAGACCAAGGTTTTGCAGAAAGTGTCGCTGTCTATCTGGCCAACAAAATGCATTGGAGACAAACTGTACATTTACATTTTGCTGCTCCTGAAGTATTTAGTCACAAGTCTTTAAAGTATGTGATCTATGCATGTATGTATTGTATTGTAAGCACCATTTTTGGCAAACAAGAAGGAATTTGATAAACAGATAGAGTTTTACAGCCTGCTCCCAATGTATTTCTTGAATTAACCTTATGAGGAAAAAGAAAATGTCTTTTCCTTTTAGTTTACAAAGTTGTAAGAAAACCAGATGGACTTGACTACATATTTGCAATTCAGATTTTAATAGTAGGATATTATTTTAAACAAAGGAGTGAGCTAAGAAATAAAAATTTAAAACAGGCATGTGGTTTTCATATGTCATGATGTAATTCACTGCTTTATAAAATACCGAAAGTTCAGTGTAGTTTTGCTTGAAAATCACCTGACATGTTTAAAGCAACCTATGTTCCAAGAGATCATTTCACTAGTTGTTTGATACTTGGCAAGTGTATTCTCTGGAAACAGAAGTTAAAGGGACTAGATGGTAAAAAGAAAGAGAGAAAAAAAGAAACAACAGGGCAAACTTGGAAGGTGTTTTATTTTAAAATAATTTAACATCTCACATACTGGACTGCTACTCAGTCAGGCCAACATATACCCTATGCGTTTCAGCTTTCAGTGCTCTGTGTTACACACCAATTGTTTTCTCACAATAATAAATTGCAGCTTTCTTAATATTCTGTAATAATTTTTGTGGACATTTTCATTATTTGAAATTCTACAGAAAATTAATATCCAAGTTTAAGAGTCCACTATTGACCTGAATGTATGAGAGAGAAAGAATATTCTTGATGCAACACTGTGAACTGTGGGCAAGATTCCAGGACAGGGGTTTGTATGTTCCAGTTGTATGAGCCCAAACTGAGTGGCTTTGAATGCCATTTGCTCCTCATAATTCAGGCCAGTGGAGGTATCTACAGTTACTTCTAGAATGAGAGATAGTGGTGCCCTTGAAATGTTGGAATACCTTCTATCTGGTTAGTACTGTTATGGAGTCAAGTTGTACATCCTACGTCTGGGCTTGATATCTTTATAATTGATTCATATTTTAGTATAATGTTAACCTCAACATTTATTTCAAAAGAACCTAGGCTTCAGCTGACTAAAAGGATATGGCGGTCATGTATCCTGTTTACATTTATGTCTGCTAAAGATGCACAGGTCTTTTAAAGACATGGTGATGCTATATGGAAGCAAATGTGTCCAACCTGGGCAATCACTGTTATTGCTATTCTGGTCTAGCAACACATAAACGTGTGGGGAAAAATCCCCAAATCTGTTGCTCTTGGGTTTACTTGCCACCTAGGTAGCTCAGATTTTCAGAGCCTGTTTGTACACCACAGATTTGCAAGCTCTAGTTTCAGCCCATTAAAAGGGCTTTGAAAACCCTAGCTGCACCTGGTGATCCCAGCATTTCCAGGCTCCTACCTCCCAATCAGAGGGCTGAAAGCTCTGTCTTGGCTGATTGACATGGATAGGGACCTCAGATGTTATTTCTTTATAATGAATGGCTAACCTGCATTCACTTGTAGAGAGTGTGCTCTGAAAGTTGTCTTTCACATTTGTTCCAAGTAGAGCCACTTGGAAGTGCCAATATTCAGAGAATGGTGTGTTATAAACAACTTTACTAAACAAATTATACATAAATTCCTGATTCTGGATTTGAAGGGAGGAGCTTGTAGATTTAAGACTAATATTGTCAGTGCATGTTGAAAGATTGTTTGTTAGTTAAATTGATGTCTTGTAGTAATTCAAGTAAGAGGAAGCAACAGTAGTCCACACAGAGTGACTGAGATGATTGAAACTTTTGATTTTTCTTAACAGTACAGGCAACAGTTAAGCAGTATTCTGAATATTTGACATGCATCTTAGTTTGAGCTCCTAGGACTGTATAAATTGTGTGCCTATCATTCTGCATCATTCTTCTATTTCTTTAGATCCCCATTCTTCATTGCACACATATATATGTATATATCTACAAAACCAGTAGTAATGAAAACACTGATAGGTACCTTTGTACAGAAGTCTAGTATCAGATTCATGTATTCATTCAGAAATGGATAGCACAGTGCATTTGGAACATGAGGCAGGCTTTTATCTTCGGTTGTCCGTTTAAATTTGCAGTGAGGAAACTGGCTTCTGTGAAATAAGATGGTGACCCCAGTTCAGTTCCTGGTAGACAAAGCATCCAGATCACAGCTGACAGTAATTGGAACTAGATAGGCATGGCTATCTCAGTAGAAATGATTGAAAGGGTCAGGAGACTGAAATATCCTCTGTTCTTTAAAATGCTGTGTATAGATGAAGACAGAAAAATGTTTCATTGAACAGTCTCAGAT
Source organism: Athene cunicularia (assembly GCF_003259725.1). Taxonomy (NCBI): domain Eukaryota; kingdom Metazoa; phylum Chordata; class Aves; order Strigiformes; family Strigidae; genus Athene; species Athene cunicularia. The sequence goes on from NW_020799095.1 coordinate 76,992,369, forward strand.
GATGCACCTCTTATGTTTATATATTCTCTGAATAAAACGTTACAGCTCACGAGGATACCTGATTAGCACTTACAATGTATATGATATGGAAGTATATTCTTCCCCTGCAAGGAGATTTAAAAATCTATTTGAAATCAATGGTATCAGGATACAGCTTTTAATCTTAAAGGTTTTTTGTTCTTTGGAGCACACAAACCAAATTCATTTAGGTCTAAAACTGAATGGGGTTTTTTATGTATTTTGCTCTGAATGCTGTTCATTTCTGACTCATTTTCTATCTGAATAAATCATCTGAAAAGTAACTGAAGCAGAGCAGTTGTGCTAGGCCTCTTGGTGATAATTATAAAATAGCTGAAGAAAATGACGTGCTATTGCTGGTTTTATTTAGAGTGAGGTGACTTACGGTTCTGTTACTAGTCAGTCAAAATCCATTGTTTAAGTGTTGCATGACTTAGTAGGCATTCCAAACCATCATGACCAAATTAGTGCCTTGCGGGAGAGACGCTCAACCACCTATCATTTACATTTGGTAAAAATGTGAAATGACTACATAGAGCAAAATTAGAATCAATCAGTAGAAGCCAAAAGCTGTTGAATGTTTTTGTAGAGAGTGCTGACTCGATGGGGTAAGTGGCATCAGGAGTCTTTGAATGAACCAATTCACCTTTTCTCCTGAGCTTCCTTCCTTCACAAAATTGCTAGTTTTAGCAGTGCTGGGACAAATCATGTGAAGTCTTAGAGATGTGGGCTGATTCCTACTGGAGTAACAGACAAAACATGCATTTTCATCTCTGGTGAAATTGAGATGTAGGGTAGACTTCCAGGGACAAGACGGCTAATATATTATCTAGCTCTTATACTTCCAGTGTCACTATCTGAAAGGGCCCCATCAACTGAAAGACCTAATAATAATTTTAAGATTTAGCTATTTTTTCAACAGTAGCATATCAAATGGCTTCAATTTAGACAGATATTTGGGAGGAGAAGGGGTGAAGATGTGTAGTGGTGTCTAATTTTCAACTTTCCTCACTTACATGGATTTGATGGCCATTTTGTACAATTTGTTTGGTTATTTTGTGTACATACTGAAGCTGTTCTTACTGCTGTCTCTTGGGAGAGACATGCATTAAAGAAGTTTTAAAACTATATGAAATTTTAATCGATGAAGGACAATAAGAGACACATAATTGTGAGTTAATAATAGCCTCTCTAAATTTCACGATTCAGGTAGAAGTACTCATTTTCTGCCTTTTTTTTTTTTTTTTTTTTTTTTTAAGGCATAGGAGATCAAAATAATTAGCTGCTGTTATTCACACATTAAATTATCCCTCAAAGGAAAGAAAAGGGTTTTAAGAGGTGACATAATTAAGCAAATACACATAAAATTTTACCCACATATTATCTCTCTTCTTCTTTTCATTTAAAAGAAAATATAGCTGCTTTTCAGAGATATTGTTGATCTAAGCAAGTGATCTAAAAGAAAAAAATAAGAAAACCCTCTAAGACATGAAGCAGGGAGGAGAACAGAAAAGGGCTGTTGTGCCAATACCTGAGAAAAGGGCAGCTATTTAATCCAGGTCCTGCCTTGTTTCATGAATGTATCTGGCATGGTGAAGTGAAATACCAGAAAGAGGGTGATGATGCTGAATTCCACTTTCATGGTATGATTTTTCTGTCTGAATATAAGATTTCAAAATTTAAACTTTTTATAAAATGAGACAGATACAATAATGACTGGGACAAGCAGTTAGAACATTCTAAGAAAAAAAAAAAAAAAGGCAAAACTATACTTTTTTCATGTGAGGAATACTTCTCAGACAGAATTTCCTGTTGCTTTGTTTGGAATAGTTCATATGTTTCCAGGATTAATTTATGTATTGTAGTGTAAAAAAAAATAAAATATTGAAGACTGGTAGTACCTTTCATTTATGGAGGAAGTTCTTTGCATTTATCCTCATCATCTGCATGAGGTTAGATGAGTTATTAAGTTCTTAAAATCAGTTTTCATATACTCAGTGGACCTTCTTAACTGAATTCTGAAAAAAGATTCACCTCATTTTATCTCGCTGCAGTACTCTCCAAACCTGCTCACTCACTGAAATGACCATATTCAGTGTCCAGAGGATGAGTGAACATGCTTTATTCCAGCAGTGAAAGGACTTTTCAGCATTTTTTAAACTTTTATTTCTTTCATGAAACTAGGATCTGTGCTCATACCAGGAGGTTATAAGAACAGTCAAAATACGCTTTTAGTGCCCTGCTTATAACTTCTGAACGACTTGGCAGTGAAAGGTGAAAGGCATTTTGATGTGCCTGAGTGGAAAGTAATGTGGAAACAAAAGCAAAAGAGGAAATGGGATCTAAGAGCAGAGTGGGAGAAGGATCAGCTTACTCCCAGGAAAGAGACAATGTGATTCTAAATGAAAGGATATTGACTACAAAAATATTTTATATTTTAATAGAAAGTGTCTAAAGCATAATGACTGCATTTATAAATATTAACACTTCACAAAAAGGAACAGTGAAGTTAGGAAAGTGAGCTCTTCTACTCGGCACGGCTGATGTTGCCAATTGTGTATTATGTCAGCCTTTAATTTTATTTTGTAATCTTTTATCATAAAACATGTTCTTTATCAGAGCTCTGGAGGATAACACTGAGCATCTTGTCTCACAAACACTGGAAGACCAAGACTCTTAAAATTTCCCATAATTTGCATTAATTGTCCTCCTCACTTTCTAGATAGTTAAACGGAAATGTGCAGCCTGAGTTACAAAAATACGAAATGCTTACAGCTGCAAGAGACATCAGTGGGAACACTCTTCTGAACACTGAATCCCCTAAACCAAAAGCTTTATCTTTGGGCTGGCAGCCTAATTAGGGGTTCCTAGGGAGTTTTGGCTATTATGTCTCTTACTCTGTGACCATTTTGCAGATGGGAACTATCCTCTCACAGAGTACTGGCAATCCATGTTGCCAAGTGTACTGTAGAACCTAATTCTTTGACATTTATAAACACTGAGAGTCTTTTGTGATGGTATTATGGAACAGCATACTAGGGAATTAATAAGTCTGCATTTTGTCTGATGTTAGCATGAAGCTACATGAGGAATGCCAGAGATAAATAGAAATATGAATAAAACACGGGATTTGTGAGGACAAAATAACAGAAGGTTTGAGGTTGGCAGAGGCCTCTGGAGATCATCTCGTCAAACCTTCTGCTCAAGCAGGGTCTCTGAAAGCCAGTTTCCCAGGACCATCCCCAGATGGCTTTGGAATATCTCCAAGGAAGGAGACTCCAGAACTCTGGACAACCTGTGCCAGCGCTCTGTCACCCTCACAGTAAAAAAGTGTTTCCTGGTGTTCAAATGAAACCTCTTGTGTTTCAGTTTGTGCCCGTTGCCTCTGGGTCTGTCACTGGGCCCCACTGAAAAGACCCTGGCTCCCCCTTTTTTGCATCCCCTTTCAGGTATTTGTACATACTGATGAAATCTCCTCTTAGCCTTCTCTTCTTCAGGCTGAACAGTGCCAGTTCTCTCAACCTCTCCTCATAGGAGAGATTCTGCAGTCTCTTAATCATCTTTTCAGCCCTTCACTGGACAGATGTGATATGAACAGACAATTAAAGAGTATGATAATCCCCATAGATTTGAGTTGAACAAGTATGATCAGTCTAGCATTTTTTTATAATGTATACAAAATGGTTATATGTATTATTTTAATGAGTAATTTATAAGTATTTTTACAAGTGGTAAAACAGTTATATTATGCTTCACTATGATAGGACTTTTACCTCCTCTCTTAGGTATCTTTAGCTATGAAGCTGCAGACCTATTGCCTGGACTGGTAATGCTTGACGTACCAGTAGCAAAAGAAAGCTGTCATTTAATAGAGAAAAGAACTTCTATACAGTGGTCTTTCAGAGACTGCAGGAATCTGGACTATCATCCTTCTCTCTAACTTTCTTTTTCCTCCTCATGTGTGCTACCAGGAGGGAATGTCTAGGGCAGCATGTGATATGCAAGAGGTATGATAGCAGCCACTAGCACCCCTTTGAACTTACTTCCAGTGATTCTATGACAATGTAGAGGGTTTTCTAATTAATTTTCAAAGAGTAGACATTGTCATCTGATTTCAGACAAAGATGATAACTATAATTCCAAAACTGATAAAAAAACTAAGAACTCTAACTCCTGAAATCTTCTTTACTTGGAGCAGACACCATACACTTTTTATGAATTGCTCTAATTCTCTAGTAATTAAGTACAATAATAGTCTTGATGACATACCATGCATGCAGCCAGAAATTCAGTTATGCATTTAAAATAAACCCTAGCTTTGTGTAGGCATACAAATTAATTTTTCTTCTGTTGTGTTGTTTCATCTGTGCCATACCACAGCAGGGATCAATTTCACTATCTGTTTTAGGCTTATGAAATATGAAGAGATGCCACAAAGTTATTTAGAAATCTTTGGCCAGTACAGATGAAGATAAATGTTCCTGTTTTCTGATTGTTTTCATTCACAGTGCATGCATTGGATCCCAAGACCCTTACTGTGGCTGGGACATGGTGATGAAGAAATGCACAACGCTGGAAGAAAGCCTGAGCATGAGTCAATGGGAGCAAAGCATTACTGTGTGTCCAGTAAGTCCAAATACATTCATCTATCTCTTACAACTTGTGATTCCATGTGAATATCATGAAAATAAGCTGGAATAGATTTTTTCAAGCACAGAAAACTGTATTTAATGCCATTTTTCTCAGGCCTTCCCAACAGATTCTAGCAGGATATTTAGGGGTTCTATTCCTTATCAAGCTACTTGTATTTAAGATCAAATTATTTATAGTACTGTCAAAGGATAGTTGTTTTACCTGTAATGTGTTCCCACCTTGAAAGCAGACATGCACTAAGATTAGCAATATCGACATGTTTTTCTCTGCAGGATTTTACTCCATTTTGTACTTTGAAAAAATTAAAGATTAGTGGTATAATATTTTCTTTTAAGATAATTATTGCTAATATAAAAGGCCATGTAATGTCTTTCAAAATCCATGAATTGGAAGGGTCAATTGTATGAATTAAGTCTCACCTACATAAATGATAGAAGTGATAATTTTAATAAACTTAGTGTTACTATTTATGGTGGCTTAACAATTCTCTTTTAAAATTATGTTGAATAAATTTAATATAATAAAAAAACAAACAACAAAGCTGATTTATATACCTTCATTTTAATATGGTTCCAGTGTTGGTTTAATATTGATTCTTTTCCCTCACTCCAAAGAGCACAAAAAGAGGGTTAAGAAGGATCTTCCTTGTGCTACTAAGCTCTTTCCCTTGGAGACTCATGATGCTTTGTCTTTGCCTTCTGCCCATGAAGAGGGAGCCTTTCCAACTCAATTCTGCTTTTATCTCTAATAAGGACTTCTTGAATTTGTCTTCACTTGCCACTGAAGCACATGCATCTATGAATTTATGCTCATACGACATCCATGTTCTGTTCTCCTTGTGTTTAACAGGCTCCTTTTAACATCTTACTGACACTCCTCTCTCTTAAGCTGGGCTTTGTTTATTGAACTAGAAGTGTGTAAAATTAGTATGAAGTTCTTCCAGCTTTCACTTACGATCTCTTACGATGTATTGTAGCAGCCTCCTAGATAAAAATCACTACACCGATTCTGAGGTCCTTGAGAACTAGCTCCTGTGTTCAGACTGTCTGTGTTTGACATTGAATAGTATTTTTTGAAACAATATCTTGTACTGCCCTTTGCATCCATGCTTTCACATAGTGGCCTAATAAAAAAGGCTGACATTGAATTAATTTTACATTAGCATTTTAGCTCAAATCAGGAGCAATCTGGGGGAAAATACTCTGATTTTTCCCATCTAATATTCTTTGTTTCACATCACAAAGCAGTCTTGAAGCACACAAGCCACATTACTTTGAAATTAAATTAAGACAAAACTGTGCTCCAACTACTACTAGGCATTAGATCCATGTCCACAGTGAGTCTAAAGTAAAGCCCACAAAATACAAAGTATGTGTCAAGTCTTCAACACCAGCTGTTTTATTTTCCAAGTTTGCAGTTTATGTGCATACCACTTGCTAACGTAGACATAACCTTTGTCTCACAAAGTCTGGAATCAGCCACTAGTGCAGTCCTTGTCTCACTGATTGTCAAGTAACTAGATGCACTGTACAGTATATTCCTTTCCAATTACAGGGTGTATATCATATCTCCCTGCAGTAATCCCACAGGCTAGATGTGGTTATGTGGAGGTTCTGCTGGTGGCCTAGTTGGGTTGCTTTATTAGGAAGGATTAGTGAAATGGGTTGGTTGGTTGGTTTTTGCATGAGCAGTCTGCCTACTGCTTAGTCTTTGAATTCTGGCATTAGTCCTTGTTTTCTTCCATAGACAGAAAACATGAGGCCAAGAGAGGTTGGAGGGGGAGGGAGAAATGGTTTAGAAAGCAGAATTCAATTTGCTTCCATTCAACTGGAAAAACAATTATTTAGTATCTATTATATGACAGTTGTGTAGGCTATGGCAGTCTAGTCAAAGCAGGGGACCACCAAAGGATTGCTCAGAAATTCATCCACAGCTGTGAGATTTATACTGCATATCAGAGACAAAAAGATTTAGTGAGCCTCTACAGGATTTTTGGAGTTGAGCAGATTGAGAATGCATAATATAAGGAAAATTTTAGAATTAACTGTCTAAACTGCAAACTGTGGGTTTACCACTTTATTGTCTTAAAACCCCTGAACTTAACCTAACTCATTATTGAACAAATTTGAAAACTTCATATAAACTTTCCTTTAAAATAACACTGTATTCTGGCAAACTGCAATCGATTACAATTTTGCTTAGCGAGGCTTGCAAATATTTGTTTTTATAGCATTTTTATGGGCTGTATTCACAGAATTTATACAAGCCACGATGTAATGAATTTCATTTTGTAGGCAACTGAGCTATGTTCATCCTTGACATCTGATATATACATTTAAGATAATATTGCAGTCAGAACATAACAGAATATTGGAAACCTTCTACCCTCTCTCTTTTGGTTTCAATTGGTTCCAGTATCTTAATTGTCAATAAAACTATACTGATCTTCCTAACACTATAGAAAATTTGTCTGATTAATGTATGACCAGTTTTTTCTAAACTCAGATCAGAGAGAGAGGCCTATTTATCCACTAGTTTAGCCCAAAATGAAAAGTGACCAGTTGCACTTGAGAAATTATTTCCTATGACATTATTCATATATCTGAATATTTGTTGGCAAGTGTCCTGGTTTGAGTGAGTGGTGGTGTTTTTTTGGTAGCAGGGGAGGGGGCTATAGAGGTGGCCCCTTGTGAGAAGCTTCTCAAAGCTCCTCCAGCTCTATGCCGGGACTGCCTTTGCACCAAGGCTGAGCCAATTAGTGACGGTGGCTGCACCTCTTCGATAATGTATTTAAGAAGGAGAACCTGGAAGGAGGAGTTTGAGTTGTGAGGAGAAGGTGTGAGGAGAACATCTGTGTGAACACCAAGGTCAGTGGAAGAAAGAAGGAGAAAGGGGGTAGGTGTGCCAGAGCAGAGACTCCCCTGTATCCCGTAGTGAGATGGCAGGGCTGCCCCCTCTGCCACCCATGGAAGTCTGTGGTGGAGCAGATACTGATTTGCAGCATGTGGGGGCCCCCACAATGACCCAGGTGACTGCACCTGAAAAAGACCAGGACTCTGTGGGAAGAAGGCCCCGCTGTTGTAGTTCGGCACTGGGAGGACACGCCTGTGGGAGTGACTTGTGTTGGAGAGTTTGTGGAGGACTGTCTGCTGTGAGAGGGGTGCCGTGCTGGAACGGGGGAGGAATGAAAGAAGTTTCCCCCTGCCCCCCTACACCACTAGGGAGGAGGAGGTAAAGACATCAGGAGCAAAGCTGAGACCAGAAAGGAGGAAGGGATGGGTGAAGGTGTTTCAGGATTTGGTAATGCTTCTCATGGTCCTGCTCTGTCTGTTACTTCTTGTTGTTATTAGTATGTGTATGCAATTCTGTTCTTTTTTTTTTTTAGTTCCCCGAATGAATCTGGTTTTTACTTGTGTCTTAAAGGATAAGATCATTGCTCCCTGTTCTTATCTCAGTTTCCTGGACCTCTTCCTTCCTTGCTTCCCAGCGCTGGGGTGAAAGGGGAGAAGTGAGCAGCTGCATGGTGTTCAGTTGCCCTCTGAGCTCAAACCACAACAGAATGTCATGGTAGAGCAGGGTCAGAGCTAGGAGAGGTAGCTGAGCATTGTGTTACTATGTCTCTGAACTGTGAAGATCATTTGTGACAAATATGGTTATTTTGCTTATCTTGCTTTTGATTTAGTTCTCAAGTTTGATTTTTAGGTTATTGTTTCAGTTGGCGTGACCACTTGCAGTCGTCACTTAAAAATATACTGACATTATTTTTTTTTTTTTTTTTTTTTTTTTTTTTTTTTTTTTTTACATAAGCATGCAGCATGAAATGCCTTTATTTTTACAGCTGCATGCAGGGAAAGAGTATAGTATGGGATCTTACCTGAATTCATTAGCAGCTTCAGGAAATACTCCAGAGCCACTGAATTCTGCACAAAGTAATCTCAAACCAAAAAGCTCATGGCAGATTTAAGGACTGGGTCACTGAAGAAGTGACCCTGACTCAGAGTGAAGGCACAAAGCAGGAAGACAAGGTGTGTGCAGAGAGGCTCAAGACAAAGAAAATTGGTATTTGGAGGACAAGGAGGAAGGTATCTGCAGAAGAAAAAGGCTGACATAAACAGGGTGGTAGAGAGGGAAAGCAGAGTGTAGCCATGCCAGGAAAGTACAACATATTGTCTGATTGATTGTGATTTTCACCTTGAGGCATGCCAAATGGCAAAAGGTTAATAGGAATAGGTTCTAGTGAGGGCTAAAAATGCCCCTCATCAGTATGTTTTGCCTTCCTGTATTCCTATGATGAAATTGTTTGATATAATTTGTGAAGGGGAGATATTCACAAACAGAGCAGGTGAGTCATGAGAAATGACCGAGACTGCAGTGGGATGGTATTTACAGGAGTAAGGGGTGGGGTAGGGGGGAATCAAGAAAGAGAAACCTGCCACCAGTATGTCCTGAGCTCAAGCTTTCGGCTAAGTTTTATAAATACCTTCCCTGACACTTGATATAAATTATGGTAACCATAGACAACTGTAGCTTTAGTTTATAATTGTAGGTGCAACAGTAAAGATGCTTTGGTGCAGTATAGAAATAGAAAGCAGTAAAGACATTTTCACTTCTCTGACATTAATTGGATTGGGGACATATCATTGGTAGTTAGTGGACTATTTATTTATTAGTCCAGCAGTGTAAAAGAGAATGGACTTGTCACTTAACAAGAAGTATTTCCTGTTGTCTTATGAAAAACAAGTGTATACACTGCATGAGCATAGGTCGTGAGTTATTTTCAATAAACAGCTGTCAGCAGAATTTGAAATTTTGAATTATGATTATGTCAGTTGTAGCTGTCAGAATATATACATAGCTGTTCTGTGGAGAAGCTATATCTGTGAAAAATAAGTCATAAGAAATTAATAGTGAAATTATGGAACTCTTACCACAGTGAAAAGAATCAGCCAGCACCCACAGTGTCAGTGGAAACATATCTTGTGCTGTAATCAAATCTCTTGTATCTTCAAATTATTAGTGAAATGTATACTTCCCTCACCACTGTTAAAATGAAACAAAACTAAAAATAGCAGAGGGAGGCACCATTTCAGGTCATTGATGGCAATCTACAACTGTAGTTCCTATTTCAATATATAAGCAAACGTTATGTTCTTACACATTTGATAAAATATTCATGACTACAACTGATACATATTTATTTTTATCTAAAGAGTGACTTTAAAAGCTATTTAGCCTGCACTTATTAGTACTGTTATTTTGACTGAAACTGATCCTTTAGCATTTAAGTGAAAAAGTGGCCATCATTTCCATTTATGATCACAAATTTGTCAAGATTAACACTTTACTAAAAGAATTAATAATATGAAAGCCTTTCTTTGTTAAGAGAGTTGAATTCCCCATGTCTAGGCCCATTTTCTTTAGAAGTTCCAGTAACCATGGAGGCTGCTGCCATTTCCATTAGCACATTTTGTTTCAGCTGGACAGTACAGATTTCCTACTAAAATGTGTTATAACTGCATGACAGAAACATTCCAGTCAAGACGAGAATGGTCTGACCTTTGTAAATAGAGGTGTTGAGAATTGACTTCAGCAGGAGGAAGCTGTCTCATCATGTAGGTTTAGGTGCTGCTTTTTGAAAAATATTTTAGGATTTATAGATATAATTGTATCTAATGCCTAGAGAGAGTCATATTTATTTCACTTTTACGAAATGGGGCTATATGATATGTGATTCAAAAAAATGTTGTCCAAAGAAGACATTCATCATGCATATTTGAGTTTGATTCATTCAGCTACCCTGGACTAGTATCCTCTGCTGCCTCTTCCGTTTGATCTAGTTTTGGGTTTCCACAAGCATTCTTGCACATGCTGTTTTACAGTCAGAATCCATGAAATAGGGAATACTGTCTTCAGAAGATAATTGAGAAAGTATTATTAGAAGATAATAGAATCAAATATTAAAAGATAATCGGGAAAGTATTCTATCGAATCACTGTAGGCAAGTATGATTGTGAAAGGTAATGGTTAGTTGTGATTATTGTTATTGCTATAGGGGTGGCATCCAGTGGCCCAAATTGGTTGGAGGTGGGGGGAATTATGCAGCTACAGAAATCATGATGAGAGCTTCCTGTCTGGAAGTTATACCTCTCCAGTGGAGGCTTTTATTGTTGGTGGCTGAAGGATGTACCTCCATCTACTGCAGAATAAAGAGGTTGCATGAAGGAAGTGTCAGGTCTCGGGTAAGCCTTTCTGTTGTGTTTGTTTCTAGATGAGGAACCTGACAGTGGATGGACATTTTGGAACATGGTCACAGTGGAAACCTTGCACCCACACTGATGGTGCCAGTGTTGGCTCCTGCCTCTGCAGGACACGTGTGTGTGACAGCCCTGCTCCTCAGTGTGGAGGCTGGCTGTGTGAAGGACCAACCATGGAGATTGCCAACTGTTCCAGGTACACAAAGCAATTTCAGGTGGTTTCAAATTTTTTAACTTGATCAGAATAGAATCTGCCCTTTGAAATCTCATCTGCAATCCACTAAGCCTGTTCTGTGCAGAAAACAGCTCATGGCAATGGCCACAACAAATGAGACATTATAAAGCATCTCTCAGACTTTGTGGGAAAGAGAATGAGCCAGATGGCAAATAGTGATTTCAAATGCTGTGCACCAAGTAATATTGTCTTCAGCTAATTTAAACAAAAGCTCAGAAAGCAAAAAATCATTGTTAGGTAAAATCCAAAGTATGATACCTTATCTCAGTTCTGTAAGTCATAAAACTTTTTTTCTGGAAGTCAGAACCATTTTCTTTATTTGCGGATCTCACCTCACCATTGTATTCCCCCATTTTGCCTTGGGAAAATTTTTTTTTCATATATCTTTTGATTGTACCGTGACATCTAGAACTATTACCAGTCTATGCTGCTCTTTGGCCACTCTTTTGTCTTCCTTAGGCACATAACCACTCCCAGAAAAAACAATGAGAGCAGATCATTCCAAAGACTCAGAACACTGCATATTCTGAACTGCATTAAGAGTTAATGCTTAAAACATTATATATACTTTAATTGCAAGGTGAAAGTTATGTAGTGATGCATTCTGCTTATTTTCAGTGATTCTTTCTACTTTTTGTCTCTGCTTTGGGTTGTTTTTTTTCTTTTAAACATCAGAAGCACATCATGGTAGTCAATAAAACTGATTATCCTTCTGCACAAGATAACTGCAAGCTCTGTAAGTGGAAATAGTCAATTTTAGGGAAATTATTAAAAACATTACAATATAGTATATAACAGATCAAGAGAATGGTAGAAAAGATAAGTATGCTGTGAGGTACTGAACAACAGCTATTGGCCGTCAGGTTTAGAAGGGAATTTGAAACATGATTTGGGACTTGATTCATGTACTACCATTGGCAGTATCACACTACTATTTTAACATCTTACTTCTGTTAAGACTGGTATATTAGTAGTTGATTCCCAGAATGCATGGATATACAGATATTTTGTTCATTTTACCACTTGGCTCAGATGTTGCACTGACAGAGATCTTATTATTTTGTCTGAATATTTTTTTCAAAAGATTTTTTCTGTGTTACCAACTCATATCCCTTATAAAAACAAGATACCAAGATGCATGTAATTGATTTGTTTTCATCGTTTAAAAAAGTGATTTCAAAATTAAGGCACTATTTTAACTTTTGATTTTGTGATGAAACCGCAAGAACTCATTATGGTTTGGTTTTATTTCTGTTTATCTTCTACCAATACACAAACTGCAATCTAGCCATCAAAAGGTTTTGGGAACTGCTGAAGTGCATAATTTTTTGCTTAGGACAGAGTATGAAATTCATCCTGAGATGTTTGGTCTAGTGTATATTTTTCCTAGGGTATACTGGGGAGGTACAAGAGTATCCTTTCCAAAATTTCACAAATGCAGAGTACAGTACCATGAATTCTGTTAACTTTTTTTGTTACATCGCAATACCTGAGAGTATCTTGATGAAATTGCCAGCTAATGCATTTTCACACTTATTACTCTTTTTCCTTTAGAATCACAGAATCATAGAAACATTCAGGTTGGAAAAGACCTTTAAGATCATTGAGTCCTAATACTGCCAATGCCACTGCTAAACCGTGTCCCTAAGCGCCACGTCTTTTAAATATCTCCAGGGATGGTAACTCAGCCAGTTCCATGGGTAGCCTGTTCCAGTGCTTGACAACCCTTTTGATGAAGAAATTTTTCCTAATATCCAATCTAAATCTTGGCTGGTGCAACTTGAGGCCATTTCCCCTTCTCCTATCACTTGTTACTTGGGAAAAGAGACTGACATCCTTTCAGGTAGTTGTAGGGAACAAGAAGGTCTCTCCTGAGTGTCCTTTTCTCAGGCTTCAATCCCTTTCCTTTCAGAAAAAGTAGCAAAATTTGACATTTTAATCTCCCTGAAAAAAACCCCACAAATAATAATTGGAACAATACATAATTAAAATTTATCTTCAGAACTTTGATACAGGAGTTTGCAGATGAAGTTTACCCAGAATAAAGTGACGGAAAGCAACTAAATAGCTTCATAGCTTTGTACTTCTTGTGTAATGGGGTCATTTCAGCAGTTACTGATTACAAAGCATGGAATATGGCAGGATCAGGGCACCTTTATTTTAGTTCAGTATTCTTTAAGAAATGGCACACGATGCAGTATTAATGACTTCTACAGAAATATTAATGGGCCAGATTCTGTTGTCAGTCACACCTAATCAGCCATTCGCTATGTATAACAGATGACAGAGCCTGAGCTTTTTATTCTACCAGAAATGGAGGCTGGACACCATGGACTTCTTGGTCACCTTGTAGTACCACTTGTGGAATAGGCTTTCAAGTTCGTCAGCGTTCCTGCAGCAACCCAACCCCTCGACATGGAGGACGCGTCTGTGTGGGACAAAATCGTGAGGAGAGGCAAGTTGCCTTTTTTCTACTGTCTGTTTTAATTTCTTCTGCTCAGCTGTATTCCACAGGACATTTTCTCCTTTACCTGTCTTTTCCTTTCCTTTCCTTTCCTTTCCTTTCCTTTCCTTTCCTTTCCTTTCCTTTCCTTTCCTTTCCTTTCCTTTCCTTTCCTTTCCTTTCCTTTCCTTTCCTTTCCTTTCCTTTCCTTTCCTTTCCTTTCCTTTCCTTTCCTTTCCTTTCCTTTCCTTTCCTTTCCTTTCCTTTCCTTTCCTTTCCTTTCCTTTCCTTTCCTTTCCTTTCCTTTCCTTTCCTTTCCTTTCCTTTCCTTTCCTTTCCTTTCCTTTCCTTTCCTTTCCTTTCCTTTCCTTTCCTTTCCTTTCCTTTCCTTTCCTTTCCTTTCCTTTCCTTTCCTTTCCTTTCCTTTCCTTTCCTTTCCTTTCCTTTCCTTTCCTTTCCTTTCCTTTCCTTTCCTTTCCTTTCCTTTCCTTTCCTTTCCTTTCCTTTCCTTTCCTTTCCTTTCCTTTCCTTTCCTTTCCTTTCCTTTCCTTTCCTTTCCTTTCCTTTCCTTTCCTTTCCTTTCCTTTCCTTTCCTTTCCTTTCCTTTCCTTTCCTTTCCTTTCCTTTCCTTTCCTTTCCTTTCCTTTCCTTTCCTTTCCTTTCCTTTCCTTTCCTTTCCTTTCCTTTCCTTTCCTTTCCTTTCCTTTCCTTTCCTTTCCTTTCCTTTCCTTT
>NW_020799095.1:77006753-77018248 GCF_003259725.1 Athene cunicularia
TGAATATAAAACAAAGCCCTTCCCCTTCCCCTTCCCCTTCCCCTCTCTCTTTAACTACACTGCTGCATGGTAGCAGTATTCCCATTAGCAAGGCTGTGGGTCTGCAGTGGTTCTTTCATCTTTCACTTACCTGCATCCCTCTCGAGCCAGCTGAGAGCTCCTGGTAGTGCCAGAGAATTGTGCTGAAGCAATGTGCTGCTGTCCCTTGAGTCCTTGAAAATTGATTTTCCTTGAAAATTGATTGCAGTGTGTTTGAATTGTAACTCGCCCAGCCTCAAGACCTGGAATTCAGAGCAAAATATAGTAAGGTTACAGCACTATGTTACTGATGCCATGAGTTCATTTTTTTCCTGTCTTAAATGAATTAAGCATCTATATAACATGAAAGGAAGTTGCAAGGGCTTTGTTTTATATTCAGTAAACATAATACACCTTGAACTCAAATATCCTTTAGTAAGGTTTGAGGGTTTTTTTTTAATTTGTTTATATATATATATATATATTAACCCCTGAGCAGATCAAGTCAGCTCATAGTTTGATTTCATCATCTACTGCTTTGACGCTGAGCTGGGTATTTTGACACTAGCTCAGAATGTAAAGTTCAGGCCTCTGATTCCATTTTGCATGCATCCTAATGTAATTGTGTTAGGAATTTTAATAGAAATGAACTATTTCTTTAAATCAGACTAGAATATATTCAGATAAAGTGCAACTCTTAGGTGCACTATGTTGTTTCCCGAGGCATGCCAAAAAGCTAGATAGCAGCAGACTGGTGTTGGTGTGAGAATTTGGAGTACTGTAGTCATCTGTTCCAAGATATGTATGCAGATATGTTTCCTCTCAATATGCATTGCAGCTTACTTCAGTGTTTCTGTATGGACGATTTAGTATCCTATATTACTGTTGGATGAAAACAAGATTCAGTAACCTTTAGATGAGTTTCAGTGAAGGATTTAATTAAACAGCAACTCTGGCATTTCTTCAGATGAAGAGATTCCGTTGAAGGGAAGTTGCATCACATATTTATGTATTAGTAGATCATCAGGGACCTGGTCTTTCTAACTCTAATCGTAAAGGATCTGTATCACAGTACATGTGAACACTTCTTGCTGTTTCAGAGCCATGAATATTTACCATTTCATTTCAGAGGAGAGCATTTCGTTATTTTGTGAATTGCTTTCTGAAAACAGATTGCCCAACCAAAAAGACATCACCACGAAAATGTAGATTATATCTGCTGTTACATAGGTCTGTCCCAGCATGAATAACAGTTATTTTCTTGAACTGAGAGGTCAGTCCAGGGCAAGACACAATGAGATTGAACATAGAAGAAAAAAATTTAGTTTGGATAGACTTTTTTGTGATGGACTATGACTGTTAGTAGTCATTGTTCATCTTAAGTTTAACATGGAATGGAAGCCCAATAAGGAGCTTCAAAGAACTACAAAAAAGCATGAGAAATACTTCCATAATTATAGGAGAAAATATCCACTATTAAGACAATGAGTGCACTAAAAAAGCCATTACAAACTGGAAAGTGATACTTACAATGAGTTGAAATAATAGCAGCCTAGAAGGATTGAATTTGGGTATGTAACTGTTCTGAAGGAACAGCAGGCTTATGTTGCTTTGCTTTCATAGCCAGCAGGTTACTTGTCCTTTCCCTCTTCATCCAGTTCAGCAGCAATCTGGGATGTATGTGTCTGAGTTTACTGCAGGATGCTTTTTTCTCTCATAGTTCCTTTGTCGCTGTTTCCTATCTCCTTGTAACACCCTTCATTCTCACTGGCCCTGCACCATCTTCTCACTAGCTTGCTCACAGCTGACCTTCCTACCTCTACCCTGATTTTCTTTAAATTATCTGTGATGTATGCTGATACTATTAAAGTGGGATTTTAAAGTAAATTTAAAATTTATTTCCAGAAGGTGTGGTATCTTAGGAAGTTTTGTCATATAATTTGTAAAGCAGCTAGAGGAATGAGGCATCACTTGTATGCCAGGATTTTTGTCACTGTCAGGCCAAGTACTTGAATAAATCTTTTCAGAGCTGTAAAAAGCAGATTCTCCTGGGAAACTTGCCAGCCAGGGCCCATCCAACCACACCCAGCAGGGCAAGCCTGGATACTGTGGCCAGATCCAATGAAGAGTCTAGATTATAGGTGATATGGTGATGAGGCAGGTAAGAAGTCCAGCTGAGGAGCCAAGCCACAGGCCAGGGCTAGGATCAGGTTGAATGGTCACCAGGTAGGTCTACAGTGACAGGACCAAGGCCTGAAGCCAGTCCACATGTTGAGGTCTAGACCAAGGGGCTTCACAGTGGGCCAAGGACAAAGGTCCAGCACTTCTTGCACAGTTCAGGCAGGGATTGAATGGCCCTGGCAGAGCCTAAATAGAACCATCACATGTTCAGTGGCGTAAGTACCTGATTCAGTTTCCAGAGTCAACATGTGCCAAACTTTGAAACAGCTTTTCAACAAAGTGATTTCAGTAGAAGCCCAGTGCGTAACTCCATAGAAAGCAAACACAGGAAAGGCAGCATATAGCTGAGGTAAATTCACCTGCAGATGTGAATGCATATTCAGCTTAAGAGTATTTGTTCATGTGTTAAGAACTAAATGTTTGTCTAGGTTATGTTTGTTTTACCTCATGAAAGCCATCACGTTATCATGGCTAATGTGTCTGGCAGTTCTGTGGTTGCTCCTCATTCCCTTGAAATCAGTAGCAATATTTACCAATTTAAAGTGTTGCAGATAGGTTAAACTGTTTCATGCTCTGCTGTTAAAGGGGTGTGGGGGTGGAAAGCGGTTGTGAGTGGGTGGCAAAGGCTCATACACAAAACAAATATGCCTTGTAGAAATAGGTCAAAAGTGCAGCTGATGTGCACTTGGAATATGGAGAGGGAGTAAAAATAGTATTTTAACAAAATTTGCTAATCAGATAAAATAATTTTATAGTTAAGACTCCAGATGGAAGACATCCCGATGAATTCATTAGGGAGTTAAAAACTTCTGGGTTTTCCCGTATGAGAAATAATCACTGAAGCTGCTGGAAAACTCTCTAGGTTTTAGTTTATAGAGTCTATAGTATCCTGTCTTGACTTTTAATTGAGGGAAAGTATTTGTCCTCGTCTTTCTGTGGAAGATGCTGTGGATATGGGCTCATTAAGTCCACTGGTCTTCCTTCTATCTGTGCAGAAATGAGGGATATTGGAATGAGATTCCATTGTTTTTAGTGAATGTAATTATCTTTTATTACATAGAAGAAAAAAAAGAAAGAAAAAAAGCATGACAAATGAGAAGTAGAAAAATTAATTGGCCTCAGATGGGGAGTAAATGTTTGAAAGTCCTGGAAATTTTTTGGTGTATAAGAAGATAAGAGGCAGTACGTATTACCACCTTTTTTTTTTTTTTTTTTTTTTTTTTTTTTGTACACAATCCTCAGCAGATATTCAGAGATTTTTGGTTTGTTTTCACAAGAAGGAAGAACTGCTGAGAGTCAAGTTCCTGCTCTGTGTAGCAGTCCTGGGTAGCAGTCCTGTAGCTTGTGTCCCCTTCAGCAGAGGCCAAACACCACAAGGCTTTGGGCTTGCTTGCACTCTCATGCCTGTCTTGTCTGCTGGGAAGTGTGTGCTCCCACCCCCCTTGCTTTCTCTGCTCCCTCCTCTTCCACAGAAGCCCCTGGGAGCACATGCCCTGGCCCTTGCCACCTTCAACAGTCTTTTGGGTGGGGATTTCTGTCAATTCAGCAGTCTCAATCCAGTAATGCATGTGTGTTGTGTCTGCCTTCAATTAAAGGGATCTAGCATTCCCATCAACCTCTGTAGTCTGTGCTTCCCAGTAAGTCACCAGCTGGTAAGCACAAGTACCCACCATATAACAATATATTGCATAGGAATGGGCAGACAGTGATAAAGGTTAGTTTGTTTTTCTTACATACAAGCTAGTGTAAGACTGTTCAAAATTAAGAATTATGTGTTTAAATTAAATAACACCTTTTTGTGGAATAAAAAATACACATTTGTAACTGTCATGCAATTAGCCTGTGGTACTCAGTGCTGCATGGCAACACTGAAATAAATTGATGTTTTACTAAAGGTTGAGATCTTCATAAGAACAAATATAGTAATTCCAGCTGTACTGGAATTGTACGGAACAAAAATTTTTAAATTACTGTAGGAACTAGTGGTTGTGGACACAACTGGACAGGGGATGTTCTCCTTTCCCCTGTATGGCAATTCTTTTATTAGGGCACTGAACTTGGATTCACTACAAGGGGAAATGGGAAGGGTCACTGTACAAACCCCACATTTCTCTAGGCTGTTCTCTTTTCTGACCTCATTGCAGTTAGATTAGGGGAGAGGGCATTGGTTTCACAGATTCAAGTTTCTTGCATTGCATGTTTTGTTGAATTACTGTAAAATGTTAGCCCTGTGGGTCCTGAGAACAAAATTAAGAGGGGAAGAAAGAGCAAAAGGGAAAAAGGGTTACTGAGTGACTTGAAATGCAACCAAGAAGAGATATAATGAAACTTGGCTCAAAGCCCCATGCTGTAGCACAGCTCTCAAAGATCAGTTGCAAGGATGTCTCTAGCTGTGAAAACATACCTGATGTTTTCAGAGACCAACTGTCTGAAATGAAAATAAGATTCTACTTGTATGCTGTTTTATTTTTTCTTTTCCTGAGAAAAGGGAAAAATTGACACTCTGTTGTTGACTTTTTTTTTTTTTTTAAATGTCCTAAATTAAAGTTAAGTGGCGTGCATAGACGTTTTAGTGCTTTTTTCAGTTTCATCTTGTGGTTTCAACTGCGTCTTTGGTGTTGGTTAACAAAATTGCCAACCTTTGAAGTGCTTACTGTGTCAGTTGTTAAATTTCTTTTCTGCTTAAGTAAGAGAGCAGGTGCTAGGGCACATTGACACTAGAAGAGGCACTGTGTGATGAGTCTCATCTAAGTGAGATTTGTCACACTTAACTTCAGGTGTCCACAAATGTGAATGCTTCTGTGTGAGACAGTTTTCTGAACTTCCACTTCAGTCTGTAGAAATCTAATCAATACAGGCTGTGGAGAAGAGTGATTTTTCTCCTTCTACTGTATATTCCTAAATTGTGACAATTTATTCATTCTAGTCTCCTTAGCTTGTACTGACAAAATTTTCGTTGGCTGTAATGGGAGCTTAGATGTCTGACTCCCACACAGCCTTTAGAATCAATGGAGAGAAATCAGTATATTGAGGATCATTTTTGTATGATACACATTAGACATTTGTATTAGTGTGACAGAAATATGTTTCTAAAAGGACTGTTTCTTTCCATGAACTGTTGATCAAGTTTAGATGACTACTTCATTTATAGACAGCTACAGTGTAAATGCCTATATTTTAAGGCAAGATGAGTCCCACCCTTAATTTTACTCTTGCATGGCTGAATATCAGCAATTATCAACTTCATGGCAGAGTTGCTTTATCCTATGTGCAAAATTAACTTAGCACATCTCCATTAAAAACTAATGAAATTATGCAAAATAGGTACTCATTTGATGAAATAAATAGTGATGGTACATATATGTTTCATTAGGTGCACATTCTCAACTAATGATCACAGAGACAAACTATCACACATAGTCACATAAATCACTGCATGTGATAAAAAATGTGTGCAGTTGTTGGAGTTTTGGGGGAAGAATATCCAGGCACTGAACATTCCTATGCATCTTTAGTGATGGCATAATGTGAACTGTGAATTGAAAGTATTGAACATGCAGAAGGGAAAAAAAAAAAAAAAGTAGTTTATGTATAAGCTACTCTTGAAAAACATTTACTCAAATCATGCACTGTTGAGTTCTGAGGTAAGAGATTTATAAATATTGAGGGTTTGGGTTTTTTTTCCTCAGTTTACTGATAAACAGCAGATAAGGTCAATACAAGCTGTTAATAGTTTCCTTAACTACACAGAAACACAAAACTAAATGTCACTACCTTATTTACCCCATGCCCAAGCTTTTAAATTTTGATGGAGTTGCTCAGGCCTAGGGACAAATTCAGAATCATAGACTCCAGCATATGTAATAAGGCTACTGTAGTATACAACATATACAAAAAACATTTTTTTCCCATGGAACTCTGAACGTGCAAATTCCTTGGTAAGGAAGAATTAGAGCTTGAGGATCTTGGGGTGTTCTGAGGGAAGAAAAAAAAAAAAAAAAAAAAAAAAATTTTTGTTTATACTGCCATTTCTCTTTTCATAGAAAATTAATTACTGAAGTATTGGACTCTGTTTCCTTTGCAGGAGAGTGCAAAGTAATGGAAACTTGTTAGAAGGGCAAGAAGACAGTGGATTTTTGGATGGCTGGTATAAAAAATGAAGAAATATTGTAACAGATTGGTTTGTTTGTTAAGGACAGTCAGTAGTTGGAACAAGAGCCACTTAGCCACATCCGTAAAATATGAGAGCAGTCCTTCAGGATCATCTGTTTTCTGAATATGTCATGGCTTTCCTTTATCTGAAATAACAGCTTTGTCTCTTTAAGAGCCCCTGTCACACTTGCTGGTGGCCCAAATCCTCTGGACCTGTGTGGAGGGCCCTTACTAAGCAGCATATGCTACAGCTAGTGTTATTGGATGGCACACTTAAAAAATCCATAATCTTACGTTTTTGCAAAAGATGTTTAAAAAATCACTAAAAGTTGTGACACTCCCACATATCTGAATATCTTGTTACAATAATTACAGCTCAGTAGTAAAATATTCTTGATTCCCTGAAGAACCTGGTAGGCCTCTGAATCAGTTTGCAACCCACTGGGAAATCCTTCAAAGATTATGATAGCTAAAAACACCCTTTAAAAGATAAAGTAATAACATGAAAACAGTACAGTTCTTTATGACTCGAATCAAGTTTTAGTTTTTAGTTTACCCATAAAAGAGGAGACACTGGAAAGCAAAAAGCAAGTTTGGCCCTCTGAAGAGGAGAGAGATGGATCCTAACGAATGCTTGGCTGGAGACTGATAAAAGGCTGCTCGCAGTAAATGGTTGTCTTCCATTCTGTTGTCTCATTTCTGCCCCAGATGTATAGCCACACTGTTTTTAATAAAGTAATTGTCAACCTTGCTTACGTGCTCACAGTACAATAACATTGTTGTATCACATGGATTGTGTAAAAGCACCGAGTAAAGCAAACAAATGCTTCCCCCACGCAATTACGGCCTGAAAAAAAATCTCAAGTGTTTGGACACTGTGCAGGTTGACAACCGTGAGTTCAGTGTTTTGTGAATAGAGAGGGGCCCTTTGTGTAAAATATTTCCCTGAACAAACATCTACCTGAATAATGAAAATGAAGGACTTTGGGAGAAGGTCTTGCCTTGGTTCTAAACAGATTCTTTGCTTCCGTGTTTGCCTTTTCTCACAGGTACTGCAATGAGCATTTGTTGTGCCCCCCTCATGTGTTTTGGACAGGCTGGGGTCCATGGGAACGCTGCACTGCTCAGTGTGGAGGGGGGATCCAGGCACGGCGTAGGATATGTGAAAATGGTCCTGACTGTCCTGGCTGCAGTGTGGTAAGTAATTCTCAGCTTTCCCTTCAGCAAATGTCTAGGGCCATATGCCATGGATGTCTCTATGTCCATAGGGTATCTGTGTATGTTTGTGTGCTCTACCCTAACATGAGGCACTAGAATGTGTTACTTGTGTGTGCTGAAATTCACACAGTTTATCAGTCAGAGGTATATATAATTCAGCTTTTTCACAATATCATCTTGAATATGAGCTTCCTGAGGCAAGGTTGGTGCAGGTGTGGATGTGTCCTTGGCAGTTTTATGATGGTTTTTATTATCACCAGAGTACATAGGAACTCTAGCTATGAACCCAGGACTCCAGAGTATCAGGTCCTGTACAGCATAGAAAAAGATAAATTTAAAATCTAAATACATGGGACATTGTTTTTTTGAAGGTGAATACATAGCAGTATATGAGTGAAGGAGAGAAATGTATCACAGACATGTGGAGAGCAGGGTGACACATTCATTGCAGTGCACGGGGAAGATAACCTCGGTGTGAGCATTCCTGACTGGTTAGCACTGTCAGAGCCAGAGGAAGGAATATTGTTGCAGGACAATGGGCAGCTGAAGCAAAGTCTTAGCAAGTGTAGTTGAATATCAGAAGACAAACCTTGGGGTGCTGTTCCATGATAATTTGAATTCTAGTGGTGGATTGTCACTGAGGGGACTACTATGTAGAAAGCATAACCTGGATGAAAATTTGAAGTGGTCAAAACTGCAGAAGACAGATTATGCTGGTGAATGACGAATGGTGGTGTTAATCTCCCCAGTAACCAAGAATGAGCACAGCTCAAAGAAAAAAATGATAATTTGGTTTTAGCCAAGTTGTGCTTAATGGGCAAGCCTAGTGTTGCACACTGAGAAACATGTACTCAATTTTGTTCCAAAATATTAAAGAGGTAAAAGAAAAATACTTTTTTTTTTTTTTTTTTACATATTAAACCAATTTTTGCATGCCTTCACTTCAGAGAGTAAGCTTAATTCTGAGGTTTGTCATCATCTGTGGTCTATTTGTTAGACTGGCAGTAAATCAATAATAAAGAAAGGATCATTTATTACCTTTTTCCAATTTAAAGGTTTTGTGTGCATTTTCCCAGCATTTGTTCTCATTTTAACATTTATCCTGTTGGTAGAACTGCATTTTTGGTAGATTGAAAGCATGCATCAGGTTTGTTCTTGTCTTTCAATTGAACTTTAAGAATTGACCTAATAACAGTGTTACACCAAGTTTTCCAAAATTTTTATCTCCCCCTGATGGTAGACAAAAAAGCAGACATATGGTCTAGATCTATTGTTGACTAGCACAGAAAAGATCATGATCTGAAGGTTTTTTGTCTCAGTCATCCCCGTTTATCCCATACTAATGTTTGTGAAATAAAGCAGTATTTTGTTTTGCACAGAATCTTCCCACCATCTGAAATGAAAAATACATTGCTCTAATTTTCTTGGAAGATCCATGAGGATAGCAGGAAAACCTGTAGTGTCAAAATGTCTTAATTATAACTGATTTGAGATTAATATTACTGGTGTTTGTAATTTATTAGCACATTGTCTCTGCTGTGTTACAAAATAGTTACCAGTTCAGCTATGGAAATGATTTTGGGATTTTTTTTATTAATTAGAAAATTATTGTGTTGATGGTTTCAAAAAAGCACTTAGCTTTAGAGTACATAGTTGTCTTGCTAATACTTAGGCACCAAAGGAAACCAGCCTAAGGTAGAAATCCTCTATAAACCCTGGTGTTGCAAGACAAAGGACTTGGGTATAAAGTCTGTGTTCTGTTCAAGTTTCAGTGAATTTGAATGTGGAAGTTATCTGTCTTGAGTCAAAAGTTTTGCAGCTGTTGTAGGACCTTGTCAATAAGTGTAACTGACAAAGAAAGTACTTTATTTCTTCTAAGAGTTTGTTTCATTAATGTAGGAAAGAGCAACCTGAAATATTTTTATGCCTTCTTTTAATTGTCACGGGTAAAATATTTATATTAAGAAAATCTTAATGAATAAGGAGCAGGACTATCAAAACTTCTTTATTCATTGGAGGTGCTTCAAATTTTTGGTTTTATTGTTGTAGGTATGTATCCTTCAAAACAATTAGAATTATGGGATTTTTACTCTGGTGAATAAAGGAGAAATTATTGTGCCTTATTTCTACTAATTTTCCATCTTTACCAGCTGTCGTGATACTAACATTGGGTGGTGAAAGATATTTACTGAAGTTAATTTGTTTTTAAAACCATTTATTCTGAGTATCTCAGAGCACTTGGAAAGCTAAATAATCTTGGGAAAAGTTGCAAGTGGTAGTAATCTACTCTGTCTACTGGATATCTGGTATGGACTAAAAGATTTTAGGAACCAAACTTTCACCAAGTGAATTAAAGGTATAGCTGAGAAAAGGCTCAGGAACTTAAAATACCCAGTTCTCTCTTTAAACCATTAGATGATAGCTTTAATCTGAAAGGAGCCTCTCCAGGTTTCTTATTTGCCTTCAGTGTGGATGAGCTCTGGGAAACTTTCCCAGTGTTTGAACAGCATGCGTTGCCATAGGCCTTCTGCAGCTGTATAGTTCAGAGTCTGTGGTCTGTAAAGTCAAGAGTTGTATTCGTAAAAAGTGGGAAAGGAAAACGTGTATATAGAGGACTGGAGAACATATTATTTAAGAAGATAATAACTGTGATAGGCTTCATTTCATCTTGAAAAGCAATTTTTGACACATCAGAGCTGTAGGTTGGATTAAATGCTGTCTTGGGACCCCTTTCAACTATGCCAATTCTTTGGTTTTAGAACCATTTTTCAGTGGGGGGTTGGGGGATAAAAACAACAACAAATGTTTTTATAAGGCTTAAGAAAGGAAGTCTTGCAGCTTCTTTGCCAGCAGTATAAGGGGACCAGATTTTATGTCAGAAACTACCTTTTCTGTTTTCCAGTCTGCAACCAGGCTGTTAAGACTATGGTATGGACTATCATAATCACATTTTGCAGCTTTTACCATATTCATAGCTGTTGTCTGCATCCACCTAATAATTTGTACCACATAATTTTTACTGAGCATCTTTCCTTCCTTTTAGTTTGGTTGTATTGCTCTTAGTCTGTAATATCACAGCAGGCAGCTACTCCCTGTGTTTACTTTTTGCATGTTTCGCATCAGTTGGTTCTCTGGCTTTATCGGTCTTATAGCAGAAATCAACCAAGACACTTGAATATTTTTTAATAAGACTCCCTGTAATTATTGCAAACTTAACATCGTATTAAATCATAGTGATGATAATAATGAATATTTTGATGCATATAAATACTCCAAATTAAAATGTAATATATTAAAAATGCATCTCGTTGAACTGCATTCAATACATGAAAATAGATGGCTAGAGACTTAGGACTGAAAGAATTTACACTGAATATAGAAAACCATAAATTGTTAAGATATAGGAGAATTAGACCACAGAGGCTCTTAAAGGTTAAAAAGATGAATCTTGAAATGAAAATCTGGAGCCATAAGGACCTGTCAAAGTCTTTATGTTAATCAAAGTTAGTAAAGAATGCTTGAAATTGTCTAATAAGAGATAGGACTGTCATGGCCAAATTTAAGAGCAGCTAAAATCTGGTAATAGAAAGTTTAAGTAGATCACAAACCAGGTATTGCTCTCATGTATTCCGGTGATACTTGCACTAGAGTTGGAACTGTGGAATTCTGTGGACTTGCTAATATGACTCAGAGGACAAATATCTTCAGATTTTACAGTGTACTCAGATAAGTTGTACATTTCCTTCAGAAAATGGTTCTTTTCCCCCAAGAAGAATAATCTCAGTTGAATTTGCCTCAGGCCAGTAATAAAAAATAACTTTTTAAAAGAATTATAGCTAGAATAAGAAATCTAGTTTGAGGCTTAAGTTGGGTGACATACTTTACATATATTTGTCTGTGCTCTCATTTCAGTCGTGATAGATTTT